>NC_067154.1:18994393-19594393 GCF_903995435.1 Acomys russatus | reverse complement strand
AGAATATAGGCAGTAAGCTTCGAACCCCTACCATGACCTAGCCGACGAACATGATATTCTCCACCGTTGAGTGGAGAGTGAGATCTGACTCTCACACGAACTCTGGTGCCCCTTTTCTCACCACGTACCCTGGATGGGGAGACCTGGCGGCACTCAGAGGAAGGATAGCAAGTTACCAAGAAGAGATATTCTAAGAGCATATATAGGGGGAGGAGGTCTTCCTCAATCACAGACATAGGGGAGGGGAGAAGGGGGGAAGTGGGAGGGAGGGAAGAATGGGAGGAAACAGGGGAAGGGCTAACAATCAAGATGTAATATGAATAAATTAATAAAATTTAAAAAAAAAGAAAAAATTTCAAAAAATAAATAAATAAAAATAAAAACTAGATCCAACTTTCTGTTGTCTCAAGAAAAACACTTTACTCATAAGGATACTCACGAACTGAGAGTCAAAAGGTGGAAGATAATCTACCCAGCAAACAGAAACTGAAAATAAGTTGACATATCTATTCTGGTACCTAATAACATATTCTTTGAGCCAAAATTATCCAAAAAAAATAAAGAATACTATAGCATATTAATAACAGAAAAAAATACATGGGGAATATAAGATAATTGGAGGTACATATATATCAAACATTAAGGCTTCTATAATGGGCATAAAATGTCAGATAGTTATTGCCACAGCAGTAGTAAGTGACTTCAATCTCTCCATATAGATCATCGAAACTAAATACCAACACAGTTAAAATAAATCTAAGTTAAACTATATAAAAAAATCAAACAGACTTACCAGATATTTAGAGAACAGTCTACTCAAGAAACACTGAACACATACTCCTCTTAGCAACTCATCAGATCTTTTCTAAAATAGCCCACATTCTAGGACACAACTTAAATCTTACCAAATACAAAAGAAACAAAATAGGTAATTGTACCTTATCAGGACTAAAAATTAATAAAAATATATAAAGAGTACAGAAATGAGTGGAGATGAAACTGTATAGTTTGGAATGATGGGTCAGGCACTGGAGAAACCAGAGAAGTAATTAAAAGTTCCTTGAATTGAATTGCGGTGGTTTGAATAATAATGGTCCTCTCAGGCTCAGGCATTTGCACACCTGGTCTGCATTAGGGAGTTTTAGGGGAGGTGCGATGGCCTTGCTGGAGGAAGTGCAGGCTTTGAGAGTTAAAAGCATCTCCCCATTTCCAGTTCACTTTTCTACTTTTTAGGTGAAGATGAGATTTCTCTTCTTCCTGTTCTAGTTACTTGCTGCCATTCCTCATAGCCATAATGGCTCTCCTTCTAGAACTAAAATCCAAAATAAACTCTTCCTTCTCTAAGTTGCCTCTGGTCTTGATGTTTCTTATAGCAAAATAAAAAATAACTAATACGGAAGTGAAAATAAAAGCGCAACTTACTAGAACCTTTGGGATACAGCTAAGGCAATTCTAAGAGTAATGTTTATAATGAATGTTTACATAAAACAACTAGGAGTATCCAAAATAAATAACCTCATGATATATCTCAATGTCCTTGAAAAAAATCAAGAACACTCCAAACTTAAAAGCAACACATGACAGGAAATAATAAAGATCAGGACAGAAATTAATTAAATGGAGTTTAAAAGAAACTTACAAAACTGGCTCTTTGGGAAAACAAATAATACTAAGTGATATGAGCTGGCGAGATGGCTCAGCAAGTAAAGGTGCCTGACAACTTGAGTGTGATGTTCAGAAATCAAACAGTAAGAAGAGAGAATGGACTTCTGTAAGTTGTCCTCAGACTCCCACAGTGGCACACCAGGGTGGGTAGACACACTTTCACAAATAAATAAATGAAAACAATGAGAGAAGATACAAATTAACAAAATTAGAGATGAAAAGGGAGAAATCATACACACAGCAATAAAATACAGGTTATCATTAAGGAGCATTGAAACAAATGCCAAAAAACTGGAAAATATAGAATAGATTTCTAGATATAGATGACCTATCAAAATTAAATAAAGTATGAACAATTTAAACAGATCTATAATCATCACTGAGATTAAAGCAGCAATAAAAAGACAAAAACAACAAACTTTCCAACAAAGAAACTCCAGACGCACTGACAAATTCCACCAAGCCTTTAAGAGCAAGCACTAATGCGTCTCCTGAACAGGCCATCTTCTATAACCAGGCAAGGCTTCCAGCAGTGGTACTGGGACACCAATCCTGACACAAAACCTTAGACCTACAATCTGTCCTGTCTCCAAAATGTGCTGGGCTAATGGGGGCTCAGAGTTTGTGGGAGTGGCCAACCAACTTGAGGGTCCAACTTAAAGTCCACCGTGAGAGGGGCCGACACTGACAGTGCCTAGATGTCCAGGAACCAGAAGCTAGATAACCCAGAGAACCAGAACAGAACCAAACATGACTAGGAAAAAGTCAATGAAATGATTCATAGTGATATCCTGCTGTACTCCTAGATCACTGCCTAGCCCGACTGTCATCACAGAGGTATCGTCCAGCAACAGATAGATCCACTAGGTAGAGCCAGGAGAATCCTAAAGAAGGGGGTGGGGTAAGAACTGCATGAGCCACAGGGGTCAAGGACACCAAGAGAACATTGCCCATAGGATCATCTAAGCAGGCCTCAAAGTGGGTTCACAGAGACTGAACTGACAATCACGGATCTATATAAGTCTGAGCTAGAACTTCTACATGTTATAGTTTTGTAGCTTGGTGTTCTTGTGGGACTCCTAACATTGAGATTGGGGGCTTTCTCTGATTCTTTTACCTGCTCTTGGGACCCTTTTCCTCCTACTGGAGGAAATGCAGAGACTAGGAAAGTGGAGAGAGGGGAAACTACTGTCAGGATGTAATGCATAAAGGAGGAATAAGCTGGGTGGTGGTGGCACACGCCTTTAATCCCAGCACTTGGGAGGCAGAGGTAGGCGGATCGCTGTGAGTTCGAGACCAGCCTGGTCTACAAAGTGAGTCCAAGACAGCAAGGGCTACACAGAGAAACCCTGTCTCAAAAAACAAAAAAAAAAAAACAAAAAAAAAAAAAAAAAAGGAGGAGTAAAAAAATTAAGATGGAATGCATCATTTTAACAATATTGATATCTATTTAAAATATAATCTGTAGATGGCGTGGGCTCCATTTAGTAAAATTTTATATAAGGTCATATAATAATCATTTTCATATTTCACAGTAGTATATCTGAACTTATGTTTTCTGGGAGAAAACAGTGAATTTTGTTCCGTAAATCACTCTTTCTAAAAATATGTTTGGAGACATTTCCTTTAATATAATAAAGTATCACTGAAGGTATAAGGTTATTGTGTAGTTTAAATTCTGATATCCTGTCTAAAAGTTGTGGAAATTCTGCTCTTCAATTGTCCCCCTGATACGTCAGTAAAGCAGCTTACAGCCAATCGATGAGCAGGAGAGAGAATAGGGCTGGACTTCCTGATAGCCAGGGGAGGAGGAGTCAGGAGAAGAAGTAAGAGATTCAGGCAGGGGATTCAGCTATGGGTAGAGGTCAAACGAAGACCAGGAGGAAAGAGCTGGAGCCAAGGAAAACTACAAAGTGCAAGTATCGCTGGGATGTTTGCTGGGAATAAGGCTAAATAGCATAGAAGGTTAAAAACAGACTTAAACTGCTCAAGATTACGTTGTGAAGTCTTGTATTACAAAAGAGTCTCAATTATTTGTGTGATAGCTGGGTTAAAAAACAAGCTAAAAACAAAAACAAAAACAAACAAACAAAGCTAAGAAAAACAAACACCGTTTTATAAAAATAACTTCAACAAATGGCATATGACTAAGGGGCAGAATTTACAGTAATCTAGCAACAACTTATATAGAAAATAACACTTTCTTAGTTCTATTAAAAAAGAGGAATGACATTTTCTAAAGCAGGAGCGCACAAGCATCCTGATTGGACAGATCCACTGCAGCCCAAGCAGCAAGGCCTTCAGCACCATTCAGAAAAACAAAAACTGATACATACAAACCCCAGAGAGGAAAAGCAAAAGAAAATTTAGAAAGGGGGTGTGGCTCTTTAACACAAGCAAGCTTCTCAAAGCTGGGACTTCATTAGCCAAGACCAGAAAAGCAAGAAGGGCCTGTTGCTGGCCTGACTTCTGCAGACTGGAGGAGCAAACCCCTGTGGAACCAATAACTTCCCAGAGCAGGGGAGGGGTCAGGATCCAGTGAGGCAGGCAGAAAAAAAGCAGAAGCCAAAGACAGAGAAGGCTCAAACATCTGAACTGGTAATGTCTAGAAGGGAAGCTGAGTGTAAAAAAAAAAAAAAAAAAAAAAGTCCTTAGGGAGAGCTTTTGAGGTTAAAGAAAATTGTTTACTAAGCTGAAAAAAAAAAAAAAAAATGGAAGTCACTGCGCTTCTGGACTCCATTTGAGTTTGTTTCTCTCAGCATGCAAATAATTTTTTTCATTGGTGATTTCAGTTTTGTGTATCCTCTTTGGGAGAGGTCAGAATAAGACAGACTTGGAGAAAGAAAAGACTGAGAAATTTGATGCTAAATTAAAGACCAGAGGTTGGAGGAATCTTTGAATCGAAACAGAGAACCTTCCAAGAAATCCAATCTGGGATTTACAGTAACACCAAAAGAGGTAGTTCCAGATGAGGAAAGTCCACAAAGGCTTAAAGAAATTGTAGAATGGCAGACCACTGGAGTGCTGGATAGAAAGGATTCGGCTATAGGCCAACACGGGCACATTAAATGTCATACATGTATTTTCAAGGTTCAATTACTGGACGAAGGTCCATATGATGAGGCAGAAATGCAGCTCCTGTTTGATGTTGCCTTGGAACAAGGTCATACAATGGCTTAATGCTCCATTTTGCAGAGTTTAAAGAGCTGTAATATATGTACCATGCCATAGGTTCATATTCAGAATTCCAATGGGCTTTTGCCTTAAATTTTGGAAAGCATGATTCTAAAGTTACACATTTGTTAGAGATGGTGAGTGTCTTGGTGATGCCTTTGCAAATTAGGTTGATGGTACTTCAGCATGTATATCCATTTAATACAACAGGGTTTTGTTTTTTTTTTTTATACATTATAACATAAAACCTGTCACAGATGTAATATATAATCCTATAGGTCAAATAATTATGAAAACATCTAACAGTAGTTTTTAAAAGATGGTCATAAAATAGAAGGAGAATATAATATATCCTTAAGATAGATTAAATAACGTTATATTGATTTTAAAATTTTTAAATGAAAAAAGTAGCACACTTGTTAAGATGCACTGGATTTTAGAAAGGACTGCTGAATTAGATCAGCATGTAAAGGTCCTAATTCCAAAATGGAAGACAGGAGATATGTTGTGTTGGGGAGGAGAATATGCGTTTGTCTCAACAGGAGAAAAAAAGCTATATATTCCATCCAAACTGATGGAAATAAGATTTGACAGAAGGAAACTTCCTGAAAATCTTGGCTTCAGACAGAAGGAAAGAAATCAAGATGACCAAACAGGACAGGTAAGATAATTTGATGATCCTTCTGCATGAGAACAGCTCTGAGACTGACTGAGATATGAAAATATTTCCAGTGAGCACTTCTACCGGAAAACTTTTAGAGCTGAAAAATAGTTACAGCAAACCAGCAAGGCTGTTATACAAAGATTAGAAGTAGCTCTTTATCTACAACAAATGCACCAAAAAGACATCAAAAACAAAAATCTTACTGACAATAGCTTTAAAATATCTAGGAATAAGCCTAGCCAACAAAATAAAAGAATACCACAGTGAAAACTTGGTCTTGGCATAGGATTGGGACTTCAGATAAGTAAATTTCTAGATCTGGCCAACCAGCCAACTTAATCAAGTTGGTGACCTCCATATTTATTAAAAGACCCTGTCTTAAAAGATAAGGAGAAAATTTACTGTGAGAAGACAATTGATATTGACTTCTGGCTTCCATGTGCACATGCACAAACATGCATGACCTGCCACATAGGCACATACACATACATATCCACCCTTTCCTTGACACACACGTACTTTCTCCCACAGAAGGTTATAGGCGTAGACAAGTATTTTTCTGATTAGGTTTCAATTAACACAGGAAATAGTTCCAAAAATTGGCATGAGGTTACATGAAATTTAAGAGGCTTTTGCACTGCAAAGGAAATAATTATCAACAAACAGAATGGGGAAAATCTTTTCTAACTCCATGAGGATTAATGTTTAAGATATATAAATAATTCCAAAGATTAAATATAAAAGACCCAAATCAATAAAAGGCTTATGACATGAATAGAGAGTTCTCAAAACAAGAAATGCAGATGGCCAATAGTTCATCATCATTATCATCAGCAAACTGCAAATTAGTATTTCTTTTGAGATTACATCACATCCTAGTCAGAATGGTTATTACCAAACAAACAAACAAACAAACAACAACAACAACAAAACAATAGTGGGAGGATATAGGGAAAGATTAAGCCTTATTCTCTGCTCAAATAAATGTCAATTTGGACATCCACTATAGAAATCAGTATGTAGTTCTGAAATATCTCTGCAGATAGAGCTACAATATGGACCAGCTACATCACTCTCAGGTTTATACCTGAAGCAATCTAAATTACACATTCAGGTTTATAGCTGTACTCACCTCAATAGTCAGGAAGTGGAACCAACCTAGATATCTATCAGATAACTGGATAAAGAAAGTGTAGTACATTACACAACAGAATTTTATGCAGCAATATAGAAAAGGAAATCATGACATTTTCAGAAAAATGTATGCAACTGGAAATGTAATATTAAGGAGAATAAACTAGTCTCAGAAAGACAAGATCCATTTTCTCTCGTATGGAGAGAGAGGGAGAGGGAGAGAGAGGAGAGAGAGAGAGAGAGAGAGAGAGAGAGAGAGAGAGAGAGAGAGAGAGAGAGAAATATGAAACTAGAAAGAGGATCATGAGAGAGGAAGAAGAGGTCTTAAGAGAGTTGAGAAATAGAGAAGATAATGGAATACATGGAAAAAGAAAGTAGAAATGTGGACTAACTGGGGGAAGAAAATAGGCCACTTGGAGCGGCAAGAGATAGAATGCAGAGGGGAGTTGGGAATGACTGAACTTTGTTTTTAGTGAGTGTTGGCTGGTTGTTAAGACAATTTAAGCTAGCTTTGACTGAGCCGGCTAAACTTGTTTTGGCTTTGTCTTGTATTCATTAAGCTCCAGAGATATGTCCTTTTTCACAACAGCTAACACAGAAAAGTGGAAGTGGTTTCCTAAAGCTTTTTGCTTGACTCACTTGGGCTAAATAGAGTTTTAACTAAATAGACTTTAGCTAGTCATATGACCAAACTCGGACTCAAGAGATGGAAATGTGTTCAGCACAGGGGGAACACATAACTAATATAAATCACTAAAGGAAATAGGTTCATAAAAAAAGCTCTTCAGAATGAGTCTTATTAGGAGAGTCACAGGCTCATGGTCACAGCCATGATGAGGACTTTAAAGTAGGAGAGCATTAGGAGGGCATAGCATCATACCCACAAAAGCCATGAGGGTGCTCTGAAAGCCTACCTTTAGATCCCCAGTTCCCTGCAGTCCCTGAGAACAAAGAGTTTCTCTGTATAATAGGAGTTTATTAGAGGCAGAGAGTGGAGAATGAGAAAACTCCATATCATACCTAGTGTGGCTTGGCTTGGCCTATATGCTTTAAGCTATGATAAACATAAAGCTGCAATTCAAAGTTGTCCTGGGTCTAGGCATCCAGGGGCCCGGGCATCAAAGGTATAAATGGGAGGGAGACTACAGAATTGTTTGTAAGATCTGTGATGTCGCAGAACACTCTAATCAACTGTGGGTAGATATTATCTAAATTCTGAAAGAGAGAGGCAACTAGAGGATTTGTAAATTAACAATAATAATATGATATAGTATGCATTTATACAGATAAATAAAGAGTTGAGAACAAAAAGTACATATTAGCACAGCCCGTAATCACAAACTTAGGTAATACAAACACCTTAAGAAATAATATTCTGTTTCAGCTATATCATTTCTGTTTATTTCTGAATTTAATTGTTCATCAAATTAAACATCAAATGCCACGTAAATAACAGCAGTACACTCATCATTCTTTCTTTTTTCTATCTACTATTGTCATTCCCTTTAAATCAAACTAAAGTTGGAAGGAAGGCATTATACTAAGCAAGTGAACCCCAATTTCAAACCCTAATATATAAGACTACTCTGTTGTTTGGCTGGCAGAGCCATCTTAACTATACATATTCAGCAAATCCTTAAAACACACCAACCCTACTCCTCCTACTGTTGTACTGATTTCTACAAACTGTACTATTTTTCACCCAGATAGTCTAAAACTGAGAGGGCATTCCTGATTCTCTTTCCTTGCATCTACAACCTATTTACAAAAAAACTTGATTGGGACACCAACACAGCTCAGAAGTAAAAGGTTTGTGTAACACACATAAGGCTCTGGGATCCATCCCCAGCACAAACAAACAACTAAATACCTATAATTTATTTCTGATAATCTTTGACAAATGTGGAAATATGATGACTTCTAATTCATCTTAATCCATTCTGCCTCTCTTCATCAACTAGGTCCCATGTGTGGGCAGAAGAATCTTTTTAAAACATAAAGCACATGACAATTATCACTGATCAAGGTCCTCTCATGGTGTCCTGTCACATTAATGACACCATGCAAATCCTTGTGAGTGGCTTATAAAGCCATATGTGCACTAATCCTAATCCCTATTTACTGGCTCTCCTAATCATTTCCTATACTCTCGCCTTCCAGCATCCTTCCTGTGTATTCATTATGCCCAGTTCCTTCCCACTTAAGGGCATTTGTAATTGTTGATCCATCTACTATAAAATGTTCTGCCCCAGGCCAGCAAGATGAGTCAGCTAAAGTGCTTGCCTTGAAAGCCTGGCAATGTGAATTCATTTGGAAGATAACAGGCAACCCCACCAAGTTATCCTCTGACCTCCATATGTACACTGTAGTATGTGGGTGCTTGAATTCACATGTCATACAAACATGCAATAATAATAAGCAAAAACTGTTTAAAATCCTCTGCCCCCTCACTGTTCACATTCAACTGTTATCATTCCTCAGGAGAGCCTGGGTTAAGTCACAACAAGAACTACTCCCACTCTCCCCATTGCTCTCAATATATTGCTTGATTGCTTTTCCTCTGTAACTCTCCTTTGTTTATTGTTTTCCTCCTCTGACTAGAAAGTAGCACTACAGTAACTCAGTCTGTATTCTTTATCACCGTCCTCCACTTAAGACTGTGCTGTCACAAAGTAGAAGCTCGATAAATGTTTGTTTAATGATGGACACATACGTAAGAAAAGGGAACAGATGTCTGTTGGCTACAATCACGTTATCAACGATAGTAAGATAGTAACTCGGGACTAGGAAGACACAACATTTCTACCAATTAGGTCACCTCTTTTCTTCCTTAAACTAATATAGTAGACCCTTATATTTTGTTATGATTTTGTCTTTTTATTTTATCTATCTATCTATCTATCTATCTATCTATCTAGCTAGCTATCTACCCACATCTCTATCATCATTATGTATGTATTGGTTAATGTGTGGATGTAAGGTCTGATGCCAACGTCAGGCAGTGTCAGAATTAAATTGAACTGTTTGGATCTAGTTGGTATTTGGAGAAACAGAAAATTGGCTGTTGGTTCTGGAAAGTAGTACAGGCAGTATCGGAGTTCCAACATTGTTCTCCAGACTTGCTTTGGCCATTTTTAGGTTCTTTGTCTCTCTATCCAATTTTAAAATCAACTGGTTAAAAAAAAAAAAAAAAAAAAAAAAAAAAAAACTAAGGTAGATTTTGTTTTTTACGTGAGATTGCTTTTACTTTGTGGATAAAATTGGAAGAACTAACATTTTAATGATTTATGGAAATGGTATAGCTTTCCATTTTTTAGGGCTTTGACTTTTCTCATCCATACTTGGTTTGTTTGACCATTAGTCAAATTCATATCTACTTAACTGCCCAGTTTTGATATCATCATAAATGGTACCGTTTTAAAGGTTTTTTGATCATTTATTACCCATAAGTAGACATATAGTACAGTTTGTAAATATTAATCTTAGTATTCTATTACTTTAAAATTTCACTTATTAATATTAATAGCCTTTTCAGGAATCTGTAGCATTTTTCTAAAGGTAATCATGCCATGTATAACTTTTCAAGAAGTTTACTTCATCCTGTTTGGATATATTCTATTTTGTTTTCTTACATGATGCACTTCTTTGAATTACTGGTACCATTTTGAATAAAAATAAAAGCAAGCTTCTTGCTTTGTTCCTGAGCACTAAAGGAATTAGAGGATCACTTAATACTTCAGCCTCAGGCATATGGCTGTTCTTACACAGATGTTGTTTTTCTTTAGATTGAGAAAATTCTTGTCTATTCATAATTTGCTGAGAGTTTTTGTCACAAGTAGTTGTTGAAACAAGTACTTTTTATGGACCTAGATTTCTTTTTCTAAAAAAACTTTTTAATTGAATCTTTGCTTTAAAATCCATTTGGATCTTATTGATTTAGAATAAAATGAACATCTCCTATCACTGTGAATAGCTTCCACCATTTCTCAAACCCTTCTCTATGCTATGCCCTTGCCAAGGGACTTCCAGTGATATGAATATGCCAGTGCTATGCCATGCCTCTATGAACTCTCTGGAACATTAACCCCTAACCCTCTCTCTTATACTTGCCCCAGTATTTAATATTCCAGCTGTCCTTTAAAGCTTGACTTAGAGAAATCACTTCTTTAGTGAAAAGGTTTTTTTGTACTGTGCATTGGGCTCATGCTTTTAATGGTGATGATGCTGTGAGGCATGCAATTATTTGTTTAATGTTTTTGTCTCCTTCCCCAAGAGGTGATGAGCAGTACAAGAGTAAACTCAGTGTTTTGTAAAATTTGTACTCAAAAATAGACTCAGCATAAATAAAATACCGTCTGAAGTTTTATTTTAAAAAGTTGTTGTAAGAATTTTTTGTTTTTGATATTGTTGTTTGCTTTTTGTTTGAGATTAGTTTCTCTATGTAGCCTTGGCTGTCCTGGGATTGCTTTGTAGACCAGATTGGCTTTGAATGTACAGAGATCTGCCTGCTTCTGCCTCCCAAGTGCTGAGATTATAGGTGTGCATCGCCACACCTGGCTAAGAATTTTTTTAATAAAAATCTAACACATTGCTTTGTATTATATTCTAATATTTTAATATAGGAGTGACCAACAAAGTGGAAATATTTATAAATAATATATACTACCACATTAACATAATTATTAACATTATCTATCTACAAATACACTAGTACTTAAGTGAGTGTCAAACTCAAGTCTTACTGTCCACTGTGGCCCCCAAAATACCTTACCTATAACTACAAGGTTACTCTAATACTTACAAAACCCTTATGGATATACTCCATTATTCTTTCCATTTTACAGACGAGGAAGAAGAGGTCCTGGCAAATTCAGCTGTAGAGCTAAATACACAAATCCAGCCTTGTAAAGCAACACAGTTCAGCTCCAGAGCCTGTTCTTTTCCTTTCTGTAATTTACTTAATAATGTCTTTACAAACATGGTTTTCTTTCTCTAGTCACATTCATAGGATGTAGTTATGTTCAATTATGTTTCATACAAGACCAAGATGGCCCCTGTGTTCCTTGCAGAATAATGAGAGAACATTGTGGAAAGGAAAGAACACAGAGAAAGGCTACTTGAAGTGTTCCCTGACAACTAATCACTCATATGCCATAGCTTTACTAGCTTACATGGTTTTACTAGTTATAGCAATTTATAGTTTTATAGGAAAACAGAACAGGGATGAATTTAAATGATTCTATGTGATATGTTGAATTTTATGTACTTACACTGCAGCTATAATGACAATGACACTGTATGGAAGTGTAAGATATTCTTTAAACTCCAAGTATTCATATAGACTATTTTGGGAGAACAAAAAGCTTGAGGGAATAAATATTAATTTAAAATTAACCTCCCAGTATCTGCATATGTCTGCATGTATGTCTCTGTGTGTCTATGCACATGCATATGAATACATGTACATGCACGTGAACACAAAAACTAGAGGACAGCTTCTGGGAATTTTCCTCAAGCACCATCTACTTTGTTTTATGAGAGGGTCTATCACTGGCTTAGAGCTTTCCAAGTAGGCTAGCCAGTAAGCTACCGGGATCATCCTTTCTTCACACCCCCATAAAAATAACTTTTATGAACCAGATGTAATTGTTGTCTCTGAGGCTTACTGCTGAATAAGCTCACCCTTTCTAGTTCCTTCTGAAATCTGGTTGGCTGGTTCAATTCAGCTGTTCTGGCTCAAAACTCCTTTCCAAGCTGACTGATGCGAAATAGCTTCTTTCTGCATCTCACTGAATTGCTCTGCTTGGAAATGCTGCCTCTGGACTCCACGAACTGAACTGCACAAACTCAACTGCACTCAACTGAACTGTTCTCTGTACTGTCCTCCCAAATTCAACTGTACCGTCTCCCTGAACTCTAGTGGCTCTCTCTGCACTGCTCTTAAGTAGATTTTCTTTCCTGTCTGTTCCCCTGAGAGTTGGGCACATCCTCTCTCTGACTCACTCTGTCAAATCTTTATCTGATTCATCACTTTTGTCTGCCCCTCTATTAGATGTCACTTTCAAACATGGCTGCTTCCTTCTACAAGCCAAGTTTATCTTCCTTGCTCAGGATTGAAAGTGTATACTAAGGGTGTGTCAGTATTCCAGCTAGGGAGAGGGATTAAAGGTATTTGGTGTGTCTACATTCCAGCCAGATCACACAGACCCAGAAGGTCTTTGGATTGATCCCTTGCCAGAGCAGCCATGTTGCTAAACTGAAATTCTTTTATATACTCCAAGACACATGCCACCATGCCTGGCTTTGTTACGTGGGTCCTGGCCAACAAATTTAAATTCTCTTGCTTGTGTGGCAAGCACATTGCTGACTGTCATCCTAGCCCCTGACTACTCTTCATAAATCATAGCTCACTAAAAATTCCGAAGACGCTAGAGACACTTCAAAAGATCATATGAAATTAGTTACCTGCAAACTGAGCAGAACTTTTTTGTGTCTTTCTATCTCTGACGTTTGTGATTGCTGCTGTCTAGCCACTTGCTCTACAGCGTCAGCTAGTGAAGATGTGTCTTCTCCGGCCACAGCTAGACACAAGAAGGCATTCAATACCAATTTAATACAAATGCAGACATTTTAAGAAAGTCATATTTCTTTCTATAAATTTATTGAAAACTTCATTTTAAAATAAGTAACTAAATTTAGGATTGACTGTCTCCTTTCCTAGCTCTAAACAAAATCAGGAGCAAGGCGATAGGAATGGCACTTCAAGGTTGCTTACCTCATTGTTGTGCCAGTTTTTTAAAGAACAGAGTAAATGTGACGTCTTAATTTCTCAGCTTAGACCTCTTGCACACATATTTCAATCACAGTGCTACCACAGTAAGTGAAAACCACTTATAGTTGATTATTTTCAGTGTGTTCCTGATTTTTAATTATTTATTTTTTGAAATTATAACTCATAAACTCCCTCCAAGCCCTCTAATATACCCCCTCCTTGCTCTTTTTCAAATTTATGGCTTTTTCAGTAGTTTTTGTTATATATGTATATGTCTGTATATACATATATACAAAAATACATATATACACATATTACTAAATGCATAAGTACAACCTGCTCAACCTGTATAATGTAACTTGTATATATGTTTTCAGGGCTAACTAGTTGGTATTGGATAACTAAATGGTATGCTCTAACCTGGGGAAGACCCCTCTCTACACACACACACACACACACACACACACACACACACACTATTGGCAATTTAACTGTTACATAAGACATATAAACCCTGTATGTCTTTCTTCCTGATGAAATATGGCTGCTTCCTTCTCCTGTAATTTGCTGCCAGTTTTAACACCATGATACTTTCATTCATTTTCATCATTGCTGCTGAGCTTCCGGCTTCCTTACCTTCATTAGGGATGCCTTCCTTCTTCCTATCTTCATCTCCTGACATTTTGTGTCTATTAACTCTTTTCCCTGGATTAGTTTGCCTTAGTTACTCCTACAAAACAACATAGATTGAAAATGTTTCACTTCTTCCTATTTTCCTGTCACAAATTCATGATCCTGACAGCTAAATACATTACAAGGATTATTAAAGACTGTTCACTATTAGTACCAATAACCAAGTACAGCAATTAAATGAGATTTGCAAAGGAAAGAAAAACTCTATTTAAGGTTTGGTTCTGTTTTTCAGGTTTCAGGACCTTGAGGTAGCTTTTTCTTTTATCTTCAGTATCTCATATGTGGAGCCCTCACAGGGCCGAGGCAATAATTAAAGATATTATAATATAATCTTGTTTGGCTGTGCGGGGTATGTATATACATAATACCTGACATATGCTCAGTAGCTATTATGGGTTAGCATCAGGAACATTCAGTACTGTGTTGAAATAGACTTAACAAGCACATGTGAGAAATTATTCCAAGAACATTAAACATTTTTGCCCCATGTTATCTTGACCAGGGCAGGCTTAAGCAGGTTTGGAAATGTATTTGTTCACCTTTTATTTAGGAGCAAGTGATAAGAGGAAGGCAGAGACTTTATTCCATCAAAAAAGGAAGAGAAGGATCCACACTAACACAAGAGGGGCAAGGTGACAGAACAGAGGGCATTGTGGGTGCCAGGAAAAACACCAGCAGAAAATGATACAAGTTCTCATGATGAAAACTATGGATTTAATGTCAACAAATACTGTTGAAATTGGATGTTATCACCTTCTGTTTAACATCTGTGCATATTTTCTAGTCAGTTGACTAATTATTAGCAAAGCCCCAAGATTTTTATAGATGCTGTAATTCTAATCTGTACTAAAGGGATTGCAAACTTTGCAAAAAAGAAAAAGAAAGGAAGAAAAAGAAGAGAGAGAGATAGAGAGAGAGAGAGAGAGAGAGAGAGAGAGAGAGAGAGAGAGAGAGAGAGAGGTGCTAAACTAAAACTTAAAGGACTAAGATGTGTTACCTAAGCAATAATAAAGTAAATCAATATTGCCCCCTAGGTAAGGAGATTGAAACCAATGTAGAAATACCTTGTGCCAAGCTGAAGAAACTTTACAGTTTAGCTAGCAAATTGTCAGAATCATGTGCAAAGTAAGGATTTTTGTTGCCTTCAAGCCACTTCCTTCAAATCTCACTTGGAATGTCCTTCCTTCCTGATGTCTTCCTGATTCTGAGTCCGTTCCGTGTCCATGCCCCTGTTCTCTGTCACTGCCTCATCACAGACAGAACTGTCTCAGATAGTATTAGTGGATCTAACTACATTCCCTAGCTTAATTGTTTGGTTTTATGGTCAAAGATTTCATCCTTAATTTTACCTACTTGCCTTAAAAACGCATACTTTGTTCCTAGCCTAACTGACTACAGTGCTAAGAGCTTCTTTCATGCTTACTTGTACAGCGACACTAAGTACTTTGGATTTGTAAACTATTATATATAATATTTATTTTACTCTTGGTAGTGGTCTAAGTATTTTGCCTATATAAACTCATCTAACTCTATGAGGTAGATATTTACAGAAAAGCCCACTGAGGCACAAATAGATCACAGGATTTATACAGAGCTATTGGGATGTGAGTTGAACTCATGTATTTTGGTACTAAAGTTCATATTCTTAATATTAAATTATGCTAGAGTACTACTAACAGAAGAATTGCTTTGTATACTACATCAGAATCCAACTAGATTGTTCATCTTTTTTTTCCCATAGTGATGGGGACGGAACCGAGGACTTTGTGCCTGCTACACACACATCCTACCACAGAATTTCTTTTCTATTCGCACTACTATCACCCACTTTTCTTGTTTGAGGAGCTATTCCAAGATAGTGACTCCAGCACACTAATGTGCATGTTTGAACAAGGAACCCAACTTCATGCTCTAAGTTCCTGTTAGGTGAGCTATCTCCCTCGCATGCCTAATCTCTCTCCTCCAAACCAGTGCCACTGGCACAATCTACTGAAAGCTGCACACTGGTTCCGTTAGTCTCCGTGCCTAGGGTATCTTAGGATAAGTTGGTCTTTAGGAAAGCCTTCAGACTGTCAGATTATTCATCACTTATAAACATGAATCCCCACTGAGTTGGATCCATCCCTAAATTTGATGCAGTTTCATGCCCCAACTCATCCTTTGTGTTCCTTGACCCTCAAGCTCCACCTTCAGCTGAATCTCAAACCTCTTCACTGATCCTTAGCTGTATATTTTGTTCCTTTAACTGAAACCCGGAACTACTGCCTCTTCATCAAGCCAGTAATTCTCAGAATGTCTCAAAGACATTACTGTGAACATAGTCTCAAAATATTTTCCTTCTTTATCTGAGTATACACATTACCCCAAAGCTAATCGACAGCAATGCTGCCACACATTCACAATTTGGTTCCTTCAGTTGTCAACCCCTTTGATCCCTTCATAGCCAAGATACTTACTACCCTCCTCCTTCCTGTCACTCTTCTTGAGCCAGCGACAGTCAATCATCTACCATGCCACCTCTAATGTACTTCTGCATGCTATCTATGTCCTCCGTGGTTCCACATTCAAAGGACCAACTCAACCTTCCTTTTATTTGACCTGTGGACAACATTTAACACATGTGGTCATGGTGCCTCCTCTGAAACCACAGCACTTCACCTCTTTTGCTGCTTCTTTTCATCTTTCTCACTTCTAAGGGGCATCTTGGTCCTCCGTCTTCACCTACCTCCTTTCTGTTCCTCCTAATACACAATGCCATCCAGCTCAATGATTTAAGATCATCCAGTTAGACTCTGCGCGTTCCTAAGTCTACATCTCTACATGAACATCCTTTTTGACCTATAGACTCACGCCAGATTGCCTACTTCGTATCCCCACTTGAATTTCGATTTTAAACCCCTTATCTCTTTGTTCCCTCCAGCATACTATATCTCAATAAACTATAAGTTCCTTGTTGTTGTTCTGGACACAACCCCTAGCTTATTAGCTCAGAAGTCTCCAGAAAGATGCAGAACTTAGGACAATTTAATGAGATTTGCCAAAGATAAAGAGAGTTCACTGTTGGTGTTCATTGCTTAAAGATATATCACAAGCGGAATGTCCAAAGCCAGTGCTTCACCTGTCTCACCCGAGGGACAAGGCAGAATCTTAGTCTTTTCCTCCTTTAGATACTGCAATTATTTCTGTAAAATTTCCTGGTCCCCTTTAAGTCATATTGGAGTACAATCTTCCCTTAACTGTGTTAACAGAGAATCTTTCTTAACAGCTCTTCTGAAAACATGGCCCCTTTCTTTCATCCTGTTTCCTTGCTTTTCTCTCTCCCTTCCCCTCTCTCTCCCTCTCTCTCTCTCTTTCAGCCCATCCCCCAAGGTGTGTACATGTAAGTAGAGGCAGAGGTAGGTAGACATTGAGTGAGCTTCTTCCCCAATAATGTTCTACACTCTTTGGTTTGGAAACAGACTTTCTTGTTGAACCCGAAACTCACTCGTTAGGCTAGAGTGACTGGTCAGTATGTCCCAGTACGTGCCTTCCTACTGTAATATTACAGGCATGCACTACTATGCTTAGCTTTCTTTCTTTTTTAAAAAATATATTTTATTAATTTATTCATATTACATCTAAATTGTTATCCCATCCCTTGTATCCTCCCATTCCTCCTCCCTCCCATCCTCCCCTTACTCCCCTCCCCTATCACTGTGACTGAGGGGGACTTCCTCCCCGTGTATATGCTCATAGGGTATCAAGTCTCTTCTTGCTAGCCTGCTATCTTTCTTCTGAGTGCCACCAGGCCTTCCCAGCCAGGGGACATGGTCAAATATGGGACAACAGACTTCATGTGAAAGTCAGTCACCACTTTCCACACAACTGTAGAGAATGTCCTGTCCATTGGGTAGATCTGGGTAGGGGTTCGAAGTTTACTGCACATATTGTCCTTGGCTGGTGCCATAGTTTAAGCAGGACCCCTGGGCCCAGATCTGCCCATCTTATAGGTTTCTAAGACCTTCTGGATCCTTCTATTTCTCCATTCTCCCATGCTTCTCTCACCTAGAGTCCCAATAGTATGTCCTCCCCTCTGTCCCACTTTCCTGGTGAGTGAAGACTTTCATGGGACATTAGCTTTCTTTCTTATGTGGGCTTTCATAGTACTGACTTAGGTCTTTATGTATGGAAACACTTCACTGACTACACCATGTTTCTAACCCTATATTTTTAAAATAGCATTGATTGCCACTGGCATCTTTTACACCTGTTTCTTATATCCTTCAACTAATGCAAGTTTCAAAAGGGTAGAATCTTAGAAATGCCTGGCGTATAATACATGTAGACCCACAATTTATCCATCTCTACTTCATCGCATTTTTGACAAAATAATGCTTCTTGAAATAGTTCCGGTCATGTCCACATTACAGTCAGTCTTTCAACTCAGCTCTAATTTAGATACCATCTTCTTTTAAAACTCTTGTTTGCTCTATCTAGACAGATATGATTCTCTCTTTTTAGTATAATTATTTCTCTACATGCTATGCTAGATAATATTTTAGGTTCTACAGTGAGATGGAGCTCAGTTTGAATCTAGATGGCACAATTTACTAACTTATTAGGTAAAGCATTCTGTAAGTTCCTGACTGCTTTTTTAAAAGTTTTGTTCTTATAATTTTCATCATTTTATTCTATTTCCCCTTAGACTATACTCTATGAAGGCAAATAGCATTCTATTCTTTTTGAACTCCCTCAAATATTTGCTAACTAACATAAAGGATGAAGAAAATTGGATTCATATGCTAAGAAAATAACTGGTATTTCTTGATCTTTATTTTTGAATTATGAATCAACACTGGCTGAAGAACTCTTACATAACATCTAATTAAACCAACTATACTTGAAAAATCTGAAAAGATTGGGTTGGGTTTTTTGTTGTTGTTTTGTTTGTTGCTTCTTCCTAGATCTCTATGGTGGAATATAAAAAGAAAAAGAAAGAAAGGGAAAGAACAGCAAACAATCTACTGCCATCTACTGATATTTCATTAAAATTACATAGATTAATACAAAGTCACTCATCCACTTTTTAAAAAATAGGCTCCAACCAAAAGAAATTCATAAATCAAATCATTAAAAAATTATTATAGTGGGGGCTTGGCAGATGGATAAACACTTGACCTAGATTGATCATAAGATGGAAGTACAGATTTTCACTATCCTTCCTGTCTTCCATTATGATCTCTCAAGGTTCACCTTCAGCCCTGTAGCATATGGCTTACAGATGTCTGTCCTCTCATACCACCTCCACTCTTTAAGAACTCCACCTCTTGGTAGGACCCAGCTCAGCCCTCCCCTACCGCCAGGCTTCCCTTCTAGCTCATCTCTATTCCTCTGTGTCGATAGCCAATACCCAGAAACACTTTCTACCTTGGACCCTCAGTGGCCACACCAGGCTCAGACTCAGGAAGGTGATTTTCAGTAGCCCTCTGGTCCCCCATTATTCTCCGTCAGTTGCAGCCAGCTTTCAGGAGCTCCTCCTCTCATCTCAGCATCACTGACTAGAGACCCCCAACTCTTGGTACAGATCCAGGATTCTCCCAGCCCTTTTATCTATGTCTTTGTAGACTTTTTCCTTTTTCCTACCATAGCCTACTTGCAAGAGCCCCTCCTCCCACCACAATCCACTCCCTAGGGACTCTTCCTCTTGGTGTGAACCAGATCTCCCTAACTCTTTGCCATAGCTCCTCTCAGTCTTTCTTCCCTAGCCTATCACCATTCCTTTCTGTCACCCACCAACTTGTGGAAACATTCTGTACCAGGGACCCCAAATCTGCCTGATTTGCCTACGATCCAGAATGGGCAACAACAACCAAAGAATAAGACTCCCATCCAATACAAACAAAACCAGATGTCAAAACCTAGAAATACCTTAATCATCATAACTTTAGATGCCTAGACCTCAGTACAAAAACACACTAACAGCCAAGATAATATGCCTCTACCAGAAACCAAAAACCATGTTTCAGTAGGCCCTAAGAAGTATAAAAAAGCTAAAACACAAGACAAGGACTTCACAATAGCAATTATGAACATACCCAAGGACCTTAAAGAGGACATCAGTAAATCCCTAAATGAAGACCATGACAACACAAAGAAAACAGTTGAATGAAATAATGAAAAGCACTAAAGTGAAATAATTTATAAAGAAATATAATCACTAAAGAAAACCCAACCTGAAATAAACCTGGAAATGAAAGATTTAGTAAGTCAAAAGTCTCAGAGTTAAACCTTACCAATAAGACATGGAAAAGAGAATTTCAAGTTTTGAAGACAAAGTAGAAGAAATAAATACTTCAGTTTAAAAAAATGTTAAATTAAAAAAAAAATAGGCATAAAAAAACCAGCAAATTTGGAACACTATGAAAAGACCAGATCTACAAATAATAGGAATAAAAAGAGGAAGGAATAAAAGAAGGTCAACGGCATAGAAAATATTCTTTAACAAAATCATAGATGAAATTTTCCTGCACCTAAAAAAGGGGGAAGTAACAACCAAGGTACACAAAGCATACAGAACACCAAATACACATGAACAGAGAAGAAATTCCCATGATATATAATAATCAAAACACTAAACATATTGAACAAATAATGTATATTAAAAGCTGCAGGGAAAAAAGACCAAATTACATATAAGTAGACACATCAATTAGAATAAAACCACACCTGGTTTTGTTTTGTTTTGCTTTTTGAGACAGGGTTTCTGTGTTGTAGCCTTGGCTGTCCTGGACTTGCTTTATAGACCTGGCTGGCTGTGAACTCACAGAGATCTATCTGCCTCTGACTCCAGAGTGTTGGTATTAAAGGCATGCACCACCACACCAGACAAAACCAGACTTTTCAATGAAGATTCTACAAGCCTGCACAGATGTTCTACAGACTCACAGATGCTATCCCATACTACCATACCCAACAAAAATATCTATCACAATCAATAGAGAAAGAAAAATATTCCATGACAAAACAAAATTTACGCAACTTCTATCTACCAATCCAGCTTACAGAAGGCACTAGAAGGAAAATTTCAGTTAGAAGGGGTTCACCAAACCCAAGAACACAAGAAATAAACAATTTCAGAACAATATGTCAAAAAGAGGAGAAAAGCTCACATCATAACAAGGAAATAAACACAGCTCACTGATAATTCTCAATATTGATAGTATGAACTCCCCAATAAAAAGTCACAGGCCAACTGATTGGATTAGAAAACAGGATCTTTCTGATGTATTCAAGAAATACTTTGTCACCAAGGACAGATATTACCTTAGGATAAAAGGATGGTATACCACATAAATGGTCCAAATAACTAGCAGGTGTAGCCATATTAATATCTGACAAAATAGACTTCAAGCCAAAACTGATCAGAAGAGATAGGGAAGGATACTATACATCATCAAAGGAAAAATACATAAAAGGACATTACAGTTCTAGAAATTTATGTAACAAACCCAAGGGCAAATAAATTCATAAAAGAAACACCACTATAAGTAAAATCACATATTCACCTTCACATAGTGATAGTGGGTGACTTCAATACCTTACTCTCAGCAAAGCTCAGGTAATCCAGACAAGAACTGAACAGAAAAATGCTTGCATTAAATAAAAATCAAATAGGCCTAACAGACAACTACAGCACTTTTCAACTATACATACAAGAATATACTTGCTTCACAGCAGTTCATGGAACTTTCTCTAAAATTAATTAAGTACTTGAATACAAATCAAGTATCAACAGATATAGTAAATTTGAAATATCATTCTGCATTCTATCCAACCATAATGAATTTGAACTGGATCTCAACAACAGAAAATAGACAAATCCGTGGAAATTAAATCACTACTGAATGAAAAACTGGGTCAAGACAGAAATCAAGAATAAAATCAAAGACTCTTTAAAACTGAACGCTAATGGAAACACCACACACTCAAACCCATGGGACACAATAAAGGCAGATCTAAGAGGCAAAATCATAGCCTTAAATACTTACATCAAAAAAGTTAAGGAGACTAACTTACCAGCACATCTGAAAGCTCTAGAGAAAAGCAGGAGGAAAAAACACCCCAAAAGAATAGATAGATAGCAAGGATTAACCAAACAGAGTTGAAATCAAAGAAACAGAATCAATCAAACAACAACAAATTGACTAAGAATCAATGAAACAAAAAGTTGGCTCTCTGAGAAAATCTGTAAGACTGGAAAAACTCTTAACCAAACTAAGTAAAAGACATAAATACAAGATCCAAATTAGAGATGAAAGAAAAAAACATTATAACAAACACTGAGGAAAGCAAGAAAAGCATAAGGATACACTTAAAAATCTGTACTATACCAAACTGGGAAACCTAAAAGTATAGAGAAATTTTAATCTAGCAACATGGCTGCTGTAGCAAGGGATCGCATCTTAAGTCCCAGGTTTATGTGATCCAGATGGAATACAGACATGCCTTTCATATACACCTTTAATCCCTCTGGCTGGAATATACATCCTTAGTCCTGGCTGGAATTTAGTACATACCTTGAATCTCAAGAGGATCAGACAAAGTGACAAATTAGGAAAAGATTTGACAGAATGAGTCAGAGATAGGATATGCCCAACTCTGACAAGAACAAACAGGAAAAAGAAGCAACTTAAGAGTGGTAGTGGTGGTGGTGGTGGTGGTGGTGGTGGAGGTGGTGGTGGTGGTGGTGGTGGTGGTGGTGGTGGTGGTGGTGGTGGTGGTGGTCGTGGTAAGACAGCACAGTCAAGCTTGAGAGTCTTGCTCTGAGGTCACCGCCCCCCTTAGGCCACTTAGCATCAGGCTTTTCTATACTTTGTTTACACTTCCTGTGCTTTTTTCTGCCTCTAACTGTTCATTCTGTAGTTTTTTTTTCTTGGTAAGCTTGCTCCTTTCCATTACAGATCTGCATAAGACTAGCCACTAAGCCACACAATACAGTCAACACTAGGTTGCTTGGAAATGTCTTCTGTCAACCAATCCTCTTAATCCACAACTCTTCAATTTAGTCTCGGGCAGACTTTTTAAGACATGGGCAGGAAGTAACCAAATTCTTCATCAAAATGTCACAAGAACAATCTCTAGGCCACATATTAATATTTTCCCCCTCTGAAGCCCCTGAAGCCAGACCCCCACAGTTCAAACTACCCTCCGCACCATCTTCCATGCTCCTACTAGTACAGGCCACTAAACCCCACTTAAAGCATTCCACTACTTTCTTAACCTCAAGTCCCAAAGTTCACATTCTTCTCAATAAAAACATGGCCAGGCCTATCATAGCAATACCCCAGTGCTTGGTACCGACCTCTTTCGTATAGTGTTTCTATTGCTGTGAAAAGACAGCATGACCATGGTAATTTGTAAGGAAAACACTGAAGCGGGCCTGGCTTACAGTTCAGAGGATTAGTCCATTATCATCATGCAGCTGGGAAGCATGGCAGCACGCAGGCAGACATGGTACTGGAGAGGAAGCTGAGAGTTCTACATCTAGACTCACAGACAGCAGGAAGAAAAAGATGTAAAACACTGAACATTAAGAAAACAAATAACCCAATTAAAAAACCAGGTACAGATGTAATCAGAAACTTCTCAGGTGATAAAATGCAAAGGATAAGAAACACTTAAACAAATGTTCAACATCCTTAGCCATCAGGAAAATGTACATTAAAACTGCTTGGCGATTTCGTCTTAGACTAGTCAGAATGGCCAAGATCAATAAACCAAATGACAGCTCATGCTGAGAGGATGTGGGGAAAAGGGATGCTTATTCATTGCTGGTGGGAGTGCAAACTTGTACAGCCACCATGGAAATCAGTGTGGCTTCCTCAGGATTCTGGAAATTAAACTGCTTAAATATCCAGCTACGCCATTCTTGGGCATATAACCAAAGGACTCTACATCCTGCTACACGAAACTTGTTCATCCATGTTTATTGCTGTTCTATTCATAAAAACCAGGAATTGCAAACAGCCTAGAAGCCCATCAAATAATGAATGGATCGTGAGAACGCAGGACATTTACACAATAGAATATTAACATTATTTTTTAAAACCCAGAAAAACAAAACAAAACTAAGGAATTTGCAGGTAAATAATTGATGGAACTTTAAAAAAAAAAAAAAGCATCTTAAGTAATTCTCCCCCCGCCCCCCACCAGTTAAATAGTGTTTGTATGTTTTCTCTTATATGTGGATGTTAGCTTTAGCCTTTAAGCCTTCAATATGTGTGCTACAATCAGCACAACCACAAATGTTAGTTACTAAATAAAGGGACTAAGGAAGGGGAAGGAGAGGCTATCCCAAGGAAGGGAAAATAAAATTTATTATTAAGGAAAGATGTATGTGTGAGGGCCACTGGAATGGGAAAATAAAATGGGGAGAGGTATGGAGGAGATGGGTAATGGAAGGAATATGGGGAGAGACTACTAACACTAAAGGCCATTTGAGGGCCAATATAAAAACATGCTACTGAAGAAACTTCCTAAAATATATACATATATGAAAGAAGTATAAGAAGAGTCTTCATATAATGGTAGAGACAAGGCTCCAACTAGATATCTTATGTTACCAAGTGAAACCTCCATAGCCATCAATTACTTGAGGCACTGGCCAAGGGAACTCCACAGAAATCCCCGAATATCTCAGCCCATTACCTAGTTCATTGGTTGGTCTCCACAAGTTGATGGTAAGACCCTGTTGCTGAAGACAATGTTTACATACCTCAGCAAACAGTTACATACTTCAGCAAATAGTTAAGCTAGTGCCTAACTAAAGGTGTCACCTCTACTGACGAGAACCAGCACTATTGACTAGTTCATGGTGCTAGAAGGTAATCTGCATACTACCGGAGGAGAAAGGTAATCATTAACCCAATTACAATCTATACGATCTACAATGGTGATGTGCTTGTGAGATATACTGTTGTAATAATGACAAAAATGTGAGAGTAATCAATCATGCTCTGATTGGGTTTAAGGTACACTCTATGAGACGGAATTCATGTCTGACATAGCAAGGCTGGCCAAGAGTCTGAGATTGGATAGGCCAAGTGTCTAGGAAAAACCAAATACTATTGTTCAGCTAAAGGAACATAGCAATAAAATGCCTTCTACTAATGTCCTGCCATACCTGTAGGTCAGTACCTTGCTTAGCTATCACCAGAGAAGCTGCTTCTTCAAGTAGATGGGAACTAACACAGAGACCCACAACCGGACAATGTGTAGAAAGTGAGAAATATTGGAGTTCTCACTCCTAAATGGGATGCCGTGATCAAACTTTTCCCTCAGTGCTCAGGGACTTACATAGTAGAAGAAGGGGCAGAGATTGTTAGAGTCAGAGGGAAAGAATGACACCAAAGAAGAAATGTCTTTCAGACACAACAGGACTGATGTAAATATGAACTCACAAGACTGTGGGAGCATGCACAAGGCCTGAACAATTTCAAGCCAGCTGGGGGCCCCATCTCTGAGAAGGGGAAGTTCACATGGGGTTCCATCTCTAATCAAGAACTACCTACAACTGCTACATGCTTGCAAAAAAAAAATTAGTCTATTAGTCTTCTCTAATGGAGTCTTACTGGGCATAGAAACCATATTTCAGGACAGGTCCCATGCCCAGCAGTTATGTGGCCAACATAAAACAATCTCAGTGCTTCTTTTGTAGACTTTTGCCTCAACTAGCTCTGTTTTTTTGGGCTTTAGTTTTCAATTTTGTGTTTTTGTTGAGTTGTGCATTTGCTTCTTGGGTTTTTGTCTGTATGAGAGAAAGAAGAGATATGGAGTTGGATAGATTGGGAGTTAGGAAAGAGGAAGCATGGGATCAGAATATATCATATGAAAATAATTTTTTCAATAAGAAAGGATGGAAGGATAAAATCCTTCAATTGATACAAACAGTTTACTAAGCTGGTCCCTATAACAGAATGATAGAAATGGAATTTCTACTAAGTCATTCAGTTTATGGTAATTTGGGCAGCTCCAGCAAACTTAAGAGGGGCTATTAACAAGGAAATACGTATTGGTTATGTGGCCTGTTCTGTACCCATAAACTTTCATTCAAATGGCTTAAAAATCGGCCAGTGAGATGGCTCCGTGGATGAAGATGCTTGCAGTGGACCTTAATACCCAGAGTTCAGTCCCTGCGATTCACACAGCAGAGAAGAGAACAGACTAAAGAAAGTTGTTGTCTGACCTCCACATGCATAAGCTCACACACACACACACACACACACACATGCATGTACACACATGCAAACATGCACAAAGACCCACAAAATAAAGGCAATACAAATTTTTAAAACTGATGACAGCTTTTAAGTTTCTGCCCATCTCATAAGACTTACAATAGAGTGTGAGGATATATAGGGAGTTCCCATGAGTTTTCCTGAGCGGTCAAGCCCCAAAATGCTGTCTCTATGCCATACAGTCAAATAATTAAAATAGAGAGCTGGAGTGTATGCTCTTAGCCTATCTACACTTGAAGTCTAACCAACTCACCTTTCCTACTCCCTCGTAAAGCCTTGGTGGGTAACTCCCAGAGCATGCCTGATGATCATGGTTAGGAAGCGATCAGATGAGCAAGCCTCCTTCTGTTCTGCCAGGTAAACTGCACAACCAACCACACCATAAATCATCTGCTCTCAACCCTGTTCATGCCAACTGTGCTTGAGACACTATACTTGTATAACTCGATTAAATGTTACGCAAGACAATTATATGATATAGAAATCAAGGGTTTTTTTTTCCTCTGTAGTCTGTTTAATAATTTCCAAAGATAATACTAGAGGGTGTAAGAGAACCATAAAGGATTTTAAAGATACACTTGCATTCAGATTGCTTGCGAGGTGATTTTAAATTATTTTCCTCTTGAAGAAACAAAATGTTGAGGAATCTTTTTGTGTTTAGGGGTAGCTGTGTGCTTTATGGAAGAGATGCCATGCAGAAAGATAAGTTGACCATGTGCAAAAGGGCTCTGGACTGTCTCACTTGATTGACAAATGAGCAAGCAGCTAGCTTAAGTTTACAATACTATGCTACACTCCTTTTCAAATTTCTGGTTTAGCTTTGTGTTCTTTTTTTTTTAAAGCGTTACACAGATTTACAGGTTTGCATCCCCTGTAAAACGTTCATTCTTATAAACTGTACAATTTGGTGTTTAGCCAGACTTTTCAATGTATTGCTTGGCTTACAAGAAGGCTTGGTGTATATGAAAATCCCTAAGAAGTTATTCTGTGCAATGAGGCCACTAGGCCTCCAGGAAGGTTATGTTTAAGCTTGAAGAGTATTAAGCTCACAGAAGTGTGTTCAAAGTACGACAGACAGCAAATGAAAAGAATATAGTCATGTGGCAGCCTTTACTTTACTTGGATGGCTGCAGAATACGGCAGTTTTCTTTCTTTCTTTTTTTTTTTTTTTTTCTAAAATGAATTATGCATCTGACTCATTTGTAAGATGGAAACAAAAAAAGCACAAAAAAGCATGCCCAGGCCTGATGCCTGTAAACTCTGTCTGAGTCAAAACGCGAATGGGCTGTGGGGCACCTACATGACTCTCATCAAGTTCTGCTTGTTTGGATGTGCAACCAGGATTGAGACGCTCTGCAGTAGTTATGAGATAGGGGCGAGAGTGTTGAGAAATGAGGCTCGGGCAGATCAGCTGTGAAAGAAACGGTATGCAAGCACAGCCTAACAACTTCCTTAACAACGTCGCTATTTTCAAAGTTTTGCTTGTTACTGCCAGTGCTATTGCCTGAAAGAATCTGAACTCTCATTATTGTGCGTGAAAACCAGGGAAAATGTTCTAAACTTGCTTTGTAAGTTAAAAAAAAAAAAATCCCATTTTGCTTAACATAGAACAACTTAACGCCGAGGTATGTTATGTCTGACCAGATGTGTTTTGCTTACCACGCAGGCTTCCTACAAATGTCCAATTTACGCACAGTCTCCTACCCGCAAAGTGCTCGCATATACTGGAGTAGGTTCCATGTGGGCTAATTACCTTGGCCTCTAGTCAAGTTGAGGTTGGTGCACACTTACGAGCACTCTTCCAAACTTCTTCAGCACTCACCTGAACACCGAGGAAAGCAAAGGGCCCTCTATAGCCCAGTCTACAGAAAATAGACATTCTCTCACAGTCTCAAGGCTGGCTATTTTTCCACTTAAAACGGTACTTGATTTTCATATTGTTGTTTATAAATAAATAATATTAAACCCTCGGAGGATAAAGGATCCCTAATGGTTATCGCATTGTCACCCTAAGAATGAAGGCATTCTGTCTTATTAAGGGGTATGTGTTTTTTTTTTTTCAAGGAGCTTTCTGAGAAATCTATGTTGTTAACATAAGTGAAAGGGCAGTCAAGGGTGTTGGGTACAAAGGAAAGCAAAGAATCAGCAAGGGGGAGGGGGGCATGAGAACCAACTAACTGTAAACTTTTTTAAAAAAGAAAGACCGACCAAGGCTATACAGAGAAACCCTGTTTCAAAAAACCAAAAAACAAAACAAAACAAAACAAAACAAACAAACAAACAACAAAACAAAAACCATAAAGTAAGAAAGAAAAAACTGAACAAAAAGTAAAAAAGACCAAACCACTCCCACACAAATGTCCCTAGAGTCCCCTTACTTGAGCCCCCGGATAGGAGGGCGCTAAAGGCTAACGCGTGACAGGCTGACCACACTGCTTGGGTCAGCAGATGCTTCTGGAGCCACCGGGGGCCACCAGGAAGGACGCTGCTCTTCTTCCGTTCCGACCGATGGCCTCAAAGGGCGAGCCCGCCGGGGTCCTCGTCGCCTCGGCTCCCTGCCTCAGGCGGCCTCCCCAGCCTCTCCAGAGAGTGCGGGCGCAGACCCGGAACTGCTGAGCGGCGCGGGAATCCCCCTCAGGGGGCTTGGCCCTGCGTCTCCCGGGCGCCGCCCCGCGGCCGCGGCGGGAACACCCGAGTCCTGGCGAAGGCCCTCGGGAACCAAGGCCGCCCCGAGGCGGGGAACTCAGTGGGGAGGGAGGGCTGGCGGGAGGGAGGGCGACTCCAGGCGACTCTGGGGTTCGTTCCCGGAGGCCGCAGCTCACACCCCAGCGGGCGGCCGCGGAGGAGAGCGCGGAGGGGACAACGCGGTAAGTCTGTCTGCCGATCCAGGGAGGCGGAGGGGCAGACCGGACCGCGTGGCGACCGAGGCAAGCTGAGCAGTTGTCACCCGCTCCTCTGAGGTCGCAGCCCTGCACAGCTGGCAGAAAGAATGAATGAAAGCTCTCGTGCCCTGAGGGCGGAGGGTAGGGCAGGCCTAGGCAGTCTCAGGGGTGAGGAGTCAGCAGGGGTGGGGGGCCCCCCAGAAATCCAGGGGCATGGGGTCAGCAGAGGGGGTGCTCCCCCCGGGACTGGGAGCACTGGCAGGAGGATAGTAAGACAGAGAATCTGCCAGTGTACAGAAATTGCCCCATCTGTGTTGCAGTGGCTTTTTGTCACGATCTTACATAGCCTAAGTATCCAAGTGTGGAGTACTGTGTGCATGTTGGGGGCAGCCTGTCCTATCGTTCAGCTTTTATCTCAAAAAATGAGATTCGTCTTTGCGGTGGACCCTTTTAATCCCAGCCCTCGGGAGGCAGAGGCAGGTGGATGGATCTCTGTGGATTCAAAGCCAGCCTGGTCTACAGAGCTGGTTCCAGGACAGCCAAGGCTACACGGAGAAACCCTGCCCCTAACCCCATCTACCCCCCTCCCAAAAGAAATTTGCTGATGCTGCTCATCCTAAAGGGGAGGCCTCAATATTTCAGGTGAAATGTGCTCTAATCTAACACAGGACGGGAATAAAGATATATCAGATAGACTTGACGTCCTAGAATTAAAAAGCAGGGCTTGACCTCGGTCAACAAGTACTTTTATACTTAAAATCTACTACAACAAAAACAAAGCACCCTTGCTGCTCTAGCAAAATATACCCAGTTTTTCACAAGGTAAAAAGATGGCTATGCTTTATTTATTGTGCACTGGCTTTTCTGGCCTTGTCTCTAGATTTATTTTGATTATCTTTGATACTGATGCAATTACTTCCTTTCCCCCCCCCCACCACAGATTTCTGTTGTATCTATAAGAAGACTGGTCCAATTTATTATTATTTATCATAATTTTTCTTTACAGCTGATTCGGCATAAAAATCTTCTTTGAAAAGAAGATTTGCTGATTGAAGGATGGCAGAAGCAGTCCTGATTGATCTCTCTGGTTTAAAGTTGAACTCTGAGAAAAACTGCCATCAGACCTTACTGAAGACACTAAATGGCATCCACTCCCACCACGCTCCCAAGGCCAAGTTCCGCTGCGTTATATGTTGCAGTAATGCCACCAAGGAAGGGCATGGTGAATGGGGTCTCTGTGGATTGGAAACAGGAAGTGGATTTTCACTTCTCATGGGAGAATTTGAAACTGTCAGCAACGCCAGCATGGCTGCCGCTTTGTATTCAATTAAACAAAAAATTGATGAAAAAAATCTGAGCCGTGTTAAGGTGATTGTACCTGAGCACAGGAAAGCATTACTGAAGGCGTTTATTGGTCAGCTCTTCACAGAGGTGTATGATTTTGAGTTTGAAGATTTAGAGGTAGCTTGGAGGGATAGCCTTTTGAAACCGCCCACCGAAATAAGTGTGACGGCAACTCAGAAAGTAGAAGACGTCCAGAGTGAAATAGAGACGTGCTTGAGAAGCCTGCCTCCTCTGAAAGGGGGCGTGACTATCATCACATCGCCCTTGATCCCAGGTACCTTCAACACCCTCGGTGCTTTGTGAAAACCCAGACTTTCCTCAGAAGTTGCTCACTTCCTTTTTTTTTTTTTTTTTTTTTCTTTCTGTTGACTCCTGTGGACTGCTGATTTTTTACAACATGGGGGGAGGGGCGGTTTATGACTTGTGGGTCAGTGGCCTCAAGGGATGACTTCATCAGCGACACCCCCAGGGTAGCAAATTTGCTCTGTGCAAATTTAGCTCTAAGCGAATCTCCCAAACCTCCTTAAGCAAAACAACAACAACAACAAAAATTAGACACCAGGATTTTTCTAGCCTGGAAAATCTTTGATGTAAAAATGCTAAAACCTCAACCCTTTGGGCATTTTGACAGGAGTAAAATTTCAAATAATCTTCCTTGGATAAGTAGTATTTCTCGTGAGCTCTATTTTACGTATAACAGACAGATGAAACCAAAGTACCCTTCAAAGAGCAGCAGTCCCCTAGGGAAGATAAACAAACAGCAGTGGGAACAACACACGGAGGTACAAAGTATTGCCAGAATTCCAAAGCGGATGAATAATTGCAGATTGGAGTGGCCAGGGAGAGTCTGGTGGGGAGACTGTCTTTTCTGTGCTGTTCAGTCTTTTGTAGAACACCTTTGGACTCTTTACCACTTCTCCTCAACAGACATCTTCATACATGGATTTACCACAAGGACAGGTGGCATATCTTATATACCAACTCTCAGCTCGCTCAATCTTTTCAGTAGTTCCAAACGGAGGGATCCCAAAGTAGTTGTTCAAGAAAATCTACGTAGGTTGGCAGATGCCGCAGGATTTAATGCAGAAAAGTTTTACCGAATAAAGGTAAATTTACGTTGTATATTTCAGTCTTCCAAAATATTGGCATTTTCACTGTCAGTGTATTTATATAACCTTTTAAGCGATTTAGTTTTTGCTTCTGGTGCTTCGTCTAACATAAAATAACGATGAAGTTAGTTTTCTCTACTTTATTTACATTATAGCCTAAAGATCAAATATTCATGTGTGTGTGTTCACACACATATGTGTGTAAGGATGTATTTCATCTCGAAAAACTCTCAAATCTAGAAGTTTAGTTACTTTTGATAGAGTATAAAACCACTACTGCCCTTTCAATATAAAAGAAATGTCCCTGAATGACCAGAAAAAAAGTTGGGCCATAATTTTTTAAGTGAAGACCAAGGAGAACTAGGGTCTAAACGAGGAGAAAAATCTGTTATACAAGAATTCTAGATTTGCTTGAGTCTAATAAAAGGGAGAAAAGATCACTCATTTGGTACTTTCACATTTCTATATAGAAAGTGAAACTTGCCCGTTGTGAGAAGTGCTCAAAGATTTACTTAGCTCTGACCAGGATGCTCACAACTTAAGAGTTTACTTTCCTATGAACAACATTTGCAGTGATATTTGGTGCTTGACCATTTATAGACGTGGATAGTCATACCACAGTTACCTAATTTTGTACCTGGTACTTTTAGAAAAGTTCATATATAAGAAGTTTCATTTTCAATACATTTTTGTCCTGTGTTTCGTGCTAGACTGACCACGCCAATGAAGTGTGGGTCATGGGGAAAAAGGAGCCTGAATCTTATGATGGCATAATCACAAATCAGAAAGGCGTCACAGTCACAGCTCTGGGCGCTGACTGCATACCGATCGTCTTTGCAGATCCTGTGAAAAAAGCATGTGGGGTTGCTCACTCTGGTAGGTGCATTTAATCGATTATGTAAGACTGTGTTAATTTGCAGTACAGGGTGATTTGTAATTTTTTTCCTGATGGGCATAAAAAGCTGTTAATTGTATTGCTTTGTAGTAGGGTGAGGACCGCATACTTTTACCATAGGAACAGATGTAAGGAACAGACAAGTCAAATTAGACGCATCAGAGTAGAGTTCCCTAAGTAGGTAGTGTCTTGAGATGCGATAGTCAGGAATCTGTGTGTTTAAGGCTGTCAGGGGCAAGATAATCCTGCAGTACAAATTAAATTGTCTTTAGTCCTTGAAGTTTTTTTTAATGTGCGTAAGAACCACAGCCTTTGTAGTAATTGAAGAACAGCTTTCCATGCTTTTTCCAAGCACTCTAGGGCGAGGCTGCCTCTGCCCGAGAATCCTTGAAGTCTGGGCACCAGGGAACAGGAGTGTTAGGATGGTATAGAAAGGGGTTCACAGAGAAAGGCAGAGAAAGGCAGTAAGACCAAAACAACAAAACACACATGCACACACTCACACACATACACACACTCACACATGCACACACTCTCACACACATACACACACTGATACACACATGCATACACACTCTCATACACACACACATGCACCCACACACATGCACACACACACACACGTACACACACACTCACACACAAACACAACATGCTTGTCTCCATCCATGAGTGGAAAACCACATTTAGTTTGAATAACTAACTGTATTAAATTGTGACTATCAGCTAAAGATAATATAAAGGCATTTTTAGATGGTACTCTGTGTCAAACTTTTAGAATTTCTTTTCTGAAGGAATTTAAAAACAATATTTAGATTATCCAGTGTTTATTCTCCTATGTAAAATGAGACATGATCTTTTGAATTTCATCTTACTTGTAAATGCTCTTTTGCTGTTCCAACTATAAAGAATCAAGTAAATTTCTTTTGACCTAGCTAAGGTAACAGAATTGGATGAGGGGTCAAGTTCACTTCATGACATAGTCAAAGGCATTTTAAAATTTGAATCTGAATTCAAAGGAAATATTACTTTTTAGGTTTTGAAACATTTATTCTGAAAATATCTAAGACTTCGTCAAAATGAAGGTGTAAATGTGAACTTCAAATCATTACTAAATTATCCATGAAGTACTATACAGTTGAAAGCATTATATACTTACTGAATATCAGCTAGTCTGAACTCCTTCTATGGAAATAATTTAATACGATATTTTAAACTAGATGTGCATATGTGACTATGTTTGTGATAGTAAGAAGATAAAAGAAGGTTTCTGAGGAACTGAGAAGTCCTTGTATGTGTGTAGAAAAGTATTGACAGTCATCAAAATATCTGTACTAAGTTGTGTTCTTATGAAAATTACTACCTACATTTTCAAAGGTGTCTCAGATTCATGATGTTAAAAATGCAACGTGTTTTTCCTAAATCCTTTTCTACCACATAACTTCCCTGTTTTTGTTATTGAGATCATACATACATATATATATATATATATATATATATATATATAATCATTCATGGTGTTTTGGCTATTTGTCTTTTCCTCCCATTTACCAGGCTGGAAGGGTACTTTGTTGGGTGTAGCTATGGCTACTGTGAATGCTATGAAAGCAGAATATGGCTGCAATTTGGAAGACATTGTTGTTGCTCTGGGCCCTTCAGTTGGACCTTGCTGCTTCACTCTTCCCAAAGAGTCAGCACTCTCATTTCATAACCTGCATCCTTCGTGTGTACGACAGTTTGATTCACTGAATCCCTTTGTTGACATCCGAAAAGCCACCAGGTGGGTTTGATTTCAACATGGTGCTAAAAGTTTGATTATTGCTTATTGTTTCTGAAGTGAAAATTACTTTAGAGAACAGCCAGTAACTCCCCCCAGACAATTCGGGAACAAACATTTAAGGAGCTGACACCCACACACATGGAAAAGCCCATTTTAAATGAGGCATCTATTCTGTGTTTTTATCGCAGATAGTTTCATGACTGTTACAGTTCATTGGCTTCTAAGTAAATTTCAAGTTGATCTCTACAGAAAACTACTTAAACTTTGTGTAGAACGGCTGATAGGTACTTTACTTCACAGCTATTGTTTAGGTTAATTCTCCTAAGACATAGAAACTGTAAGAAAGTTGAAAGTATTCTCTTGTCTAACTAACTAGAAAGCATTTCTTGTAAAATATTAGGTAGCATAAATATGCAACTACTTATAAGGGGTTGTGGTCCTATACTTTTTGAGTATGTGAATTGGCTTTTTAATCTCTGTTTTAAAATGCCATTTGTACAGAAAAAAACAGATGTCTGAATTGAATTATATTCCTGTTTCAGTCACCAAAATGATACCCGTAACCCTGCCTCATTAAAACATGAGTAGAAAGGATTCAGTAAATTGAAGTTGATTCCTAAATGTGTCTTGTGATATAAGTATCACTAATTTTTATTCATGTTTTGTATCGGAATTTTTATGAAGAAAGTTTTCTGTGAAAAGGAAATAGGAAAAGAAAGATGGGAAAATTAGCTGACTCTAAGGTACACCATGTCTGAACCAAATGAATTTTGGACACAAATGCTCTGTAACTTGTTAAATTTCTTCTCAAACAAGCATTTAATTTTCCTCACACTATCCCAGAGCCAGCACATATGTGCAGGACAGGGTGGAACACCGTGCAGCTCATATTGGAGCTTTGGTGATCAAAGCTACTGGTTCCTGAGTAGCCCCTGCTGTACAGGGAAAATAGCCACATCCTCTGTGCTGAGGTCTTCCCTGGAACGTGTCCACACAAGTACAAATACCTTTTCCATGTTGCTTTCACTAGCAGTAAAATAAACTCCTGCTGTCTTTTGAAAAATCTTTATTCTAAGGATTCTTCTAGAACAAGGAGGAATTCTTCCACAGAATATTCAAGACCAGAAGGAAGATCTTGACCTCTGCACATCCTGCCATCCAGACAAGTTTTTCTCTCACGTCCGTGATGGCCTCAACTTCGGTACACAGATTGGCTTCATATCCATTAGAGAATGAGGTAGGCAGCCTCCTCCATAGTGTCTCTCCCTCTTCAGTCTCTTTCCATGGCCCCTTCCTTCTCTTATCCTTTTAGCCTTTCCCTGCCTTCGTTGAAAAAGTAATGTAGAAATATTCCTTCCTCCCTATAAGAATAACCAAGTCTTAATTTTATTTGTTTGTTTGTGGTTTGGGGTCTATAGACAGGAGTTCCCTGTGTAGTTGTGGCTGTCCTGGAACTGTGCTTTATAGGCCAGGCTGGCCTTGAACTCAGAGATCTGCCTATCTCTGCCTCTCGAGTGCTGGGATTAAAGGTGTGCATCACCACTGCCTAGCTCAAGTTTTAATTTTTAAGTGACAAAATAATATTTGGAAAAGCTCATTTTCAGCTACGTACTCTATGGTGAATAACATTCATTTCTTTTCCTAGTTCATGAAGAATAATAAGGCAGACTCATGTTGAAAGTTTTAAAGTAATTTAGTCTTTAAAAAAAAAAAAATCCTGTATAAATAAGTCTTTGTCTCGGCTGTGTACGTGCTGTGTGAGTGTTCTGTTACCCCATCTTTACCCCCTTCGTTATTTTTGTTTTGTGAAAAAATGGATTAATATTATAAAAATGGTGATCCTACCAAAAGCAACATACAAACTGAATGAACTCCCCATCAAAATTCCAACACAATTTGTCACAGATCTTGAAAGGACAACATTTGGCTTCATGTGGAAATACACACACACACACACACACACACACACACACACACACACACACACACAAAAAAAAAAAAAAACCAGGAATGCTAAACCAATGCTGAATAATAAAAGACCTGCTGGACGTGTCACCATTCTGGATTTCAAGTTGTACTACAAAATTATAATAATAAAAACCACATGGACACCTTGATCAATGGAATCAAATTGAAGGCCCAGGCATAAATCTACACACCTATGGGCATCTGAAATACAAACTGGAAAAAAATATAGCATGCTCAACAAATGGTGCTAGCCAAGCTGTACGGCTGCATGTAGAAGAATCAAAATAGATCCATGCTTATCACCCTACACAAGAATTCACTGCAAATGGATCAGATGCCTCGACATAAGACCAGATACACAGAACCTGGTAGAAGAGGAAGTAGGGACTAGCCTTGAACACATTGGCACAGGAAAAGACTTTCTGAACAGAGCACCATTTGTACAGGCATCAAGGTCAACAATTAATAATCAGACTTCATGAAATTGAGAAACTTCTGCATGGCAAGGCACTCTAACAGGCAACCTACAGAATGGGAAAAGATTTCACCAACTCCACATCTGACAGAGTGCTAATATCCAACATATAGAAAGAACTAAAAAAAAAAAAATGATTTAAAAAAAACCAAATACCCCAACTAAAATGGGTACAGATATAAACAGATAATTCCCAATAGAGGACACTCCAATGAATGATAAAAACTTAAAGAACTGTTTAACATCTTTAGCCATCAGGAAAAATACAAATCAAAGCTGCTTTGAGATTCTTACACCTGTCAGAATGGCTAGATCAATCACACAAGTGACAGCTCATGCTGCTGAGGATGTGGAGCAAGGAGAGCGTTCTGCCTTGGCCGGTGGGAGTGAAAACTCTTATAAGCACTATGGAAATCACTCTGGCAGTTCCTCAGAAATATGGGAGTCAATCTACCTCACGATCTAGCTATTGCACTCTTGGGCATATACCTAAAGGATGCTTCATTCTACCACAGGGGCACTTGTTCAGCCATAGTCACTGCTATTCTAGTCATAATAGCCAGAAATTCGAAACAACCTAGATGTTCCTCAACAGGAGAATGTATAATGAAAATGTGGTATATTTACACATGGAGTATTACTCAGCTGTTTTTAAAAAATGGCATCATGAAATTGGCTGGCAAATGGATGGAACTAGAAAAAGCATCCTGAGTGAAGTATCTCAGACGCGAAATGACAGATGTGGTATTTGCTTATATGTTTATAATAGCTGTGAAGGTAGTGATCAGCAAGCTACAATCTATAGAACTGCAGGTTTAGGTGTAGAGTAAAGGACTAGAGAGAATAGATAGATCTTGTTAAGAAATGGAAACAAAATAATAAATCTATGGATGGGGTGGGTGTGGAATGTGAGGATCAAGTGGGGAGGGGGAAAGGAGAGAGGGATGTGGCAGAGAACACAGGAAGAGGCAACTAAAATGAGGCATTTGAGAAGTACGATGGAAACCTAGTACAATAGAAACAATAAAATATGTACATATACGAAGGCCATCTAAATGAAATCACCAAATGATGGGAGAGCAGAGTCCCAGTGGCCATCGCTTGTCACTATCATCACTAACTGAAGCTTCCAGTACTCAGATTTGGGTTCCATCTAATTGGCTTGTTAGCCAAAGGGGCCCCCCACAGGAATCCCCAAACAACCCAGGCCATTGCCAAACTTTAGATTGTTCTCCACAAGCTGACAGCAAGGCCCAACTGTTGAGGACAACACCCACACAGCTCATTAAGAATGGAGATGTCAAGCCAGTCCTTACATAGAGAGGGCCTTCACCCCTGTGTCCCAGTCTTGTTGGTACAAGAACGTACTCTGCATGCTCTCAAAAAGAAACATAAACACCAAGACAGCTGCAAAAACTGTCTCGACAGTGGTGTATACTGCCCACAAGAGGTGCTGGTGCAGTGGTGGCACGGAGCTTGAGGACTAATCAGTCAGTCGTTGATTTGACTTGAGGCCTACTCCACAAGATGGAGTCAATGCCTGACACTGCTTGGGTGACCAAGAGCCTGAGACTAGATAGCCCAAGGACCTAGGGTGAAACCAATAATACTTGTCTAAAATGGAAAAAAGAATGTGATAAAATGACAACACCTAGTGATATTTGGCTAATACTCATAGACTTAGTGCCTTGTTCAACTGTCATCAGAGAAGCTTCCTCCTGCAGCGGATGGGAACAAATATAGAGACCCGCAGCCAGACATTGCACAGAGTGAGAGACCTTGGGACTGTCAGCCCTAAGTTGGATGTCTCCATCAAAACCCTCCCCTCAGAGCTCAGCAAACCCCAGGGAAGAAGGGGCAGAAAGAGTGTAAGAGCCGGAGGGGATGGAGGACACCGAGAAAACAGGGGCCTCTAAACCAGCATGATCAAAGCTATGTGAACTCACAGAGACGAAAGCAGCATGCACAGAGTGAGTGGGTCTTAGACTCTTGTGTCCTGTCTTGGGCTCTTTTCCTTCTGATGGTCTGTCTTATCTGACTTTGATTTGATAGTTTCTGTTTTATCTCATTATATTTTATTTTGTTATATTTTTAAGAATGAACAAACAAATGAATTAATAAATGAATGAAAAGTTAGATACCAGGTTTTCCACTAAACTGTCTCTTATACCTGCTGGGAGAAGGAAAATCAGTTTTCTCCAATGGAGTGACACTGGGTAAATCAATTATTCCAGGACAGGCCTCATGTTCAGTAATTAACAGGCATATAATTGGACTTCATAGGTAGGTGTGTGTGTGTGTGTGTGTGTGTGTGTATGTGTGTATGCACTTATGTGTGCTTTTATTTGGTTAAAATATGCTGGGTATTTGTTTTTTTCTTTTTTTGATGTCGTTTTATTTTGTTTTCTTGTATTTAGGGGGGTTTGTTGTATGAGTTTTTGTTTCTTTTATGAGAAAGAACTTAAATTTTGGTGGATAGGGAGGCGAGGAGTATCTGGAGGGACTTGAGGGAGGGGAATAATAGGATCAGAATGTATTTTAAATAGTCTTAAGTAATAAAAAATATATAATACAAACTTTTACATAAAGATTCTAAATTATGGAATAAGAAGTTAAAAATACATAAACTAACTTTTCAGTATACAAACTAACTTTTGCCATATATGGTAAAGTTGGAATTTTTCTCTTTTTAAAAATTTATTTATTCACATTGCATCCTGGTCATAGCCCTATCCCTCTTTGCTTCCCAGTCCCACCCTTCCTCTGTCTCCCCCTCCCACCTTCCGTATTCCTCAGAAAAGGGGAGCCCCCTTCCCATCTACCTCAGCTCATCAAGTTGTATCAGGACTGAGTGTGTCCTCTTCCCCTGTGGCCTGGCAAGGCAGTCCTGCCAGAGAGAAGTAGTCAGAAAGCTGGGAACAGAGTCCATGTCAGGGACTGTCCCGCTCCCCTTACCAGAGGACCCACACAAAGCCTGAGCAGCCCGCTGGCTACATCTGTGTAGGGGGCATATGTCCAGTCCATGCATGGGCCTTGATTGGTGCTTCAGACTCACAGGCCCCTCTGGGCCCTGGTTAGTGACTCTGTTAGTCTTTTTGTGGAGCTGCTGTCACCTCCAGGTACTTTTCTCCTTCCTCTCGCTTTCCCACAAGGCTCACTACACTTTGCTCAGTGTTTGCCTGTGAGTCTCAGTGTTTGTTTTGAAACACTGCTGGGTGGAGCCTCTCAAAGGACAGCTCAGCTAGGCTCCTGTCATGTGTATCTTTCTGGGGCCCAGGTCCCTCACTCAGGATGATTGTTTCTAGTTCCATCCATTTGCCTGCAAATTTCAAGATTTCCTTGTTTTTAATAGTTGAGTAGTATCCCATTGTGTAAACGTACCACAGTTGTTTGTTTGTTTGTTTGTTTGTTTTTTATCCATTCTTCAGTTGAGGGACATCTAGGTCCTTTCTAGATTCTGAGTATTACGAATAAAGTTGCTACCAGTCAGTGCTCCCATTAAATGTTGTTTACATCTGTAAAACAATTTCATGATAATCATTTCGTAATGACCCCTCAAGACATACACAGTATTTTTCTACAGTTTAACTCAATTGGTACTTTTTTTTTTTTTTACTCTTTACAATGTCTTTAGTTTTTAATGTACAAAAACATTTTAATGTGCTTTATGATTCTTACGTTGATATTCCAAGAACACTAGTTAGGAGCTCATGTTTTATTTCCGGGTGTTTTACAGGTTCTTGACTGGAATTTTGCATAAACGTTTCCTGCATCCTTCCACACTGACTGCAAAAGAAAGTTTTAGCTTCTTGATCTATATAAAACCAAGAGGATTACAGAAGAGAATTCATCTTCAGGATATACTTTCTGTTACCCAAAGCCCAATGATCCTGGCTTAATTCATGACAACCCTTGAACGAATCAATGTGGTGTAATTCCTAAAGTTTGTTCTCAGCGTTTATCTATAAATCAAGACGAGGTCTGCTCTGTTCAGTGTTTGGCAGATGCCAACTTTTTTATAGGACAGCGAAGCACAGTGAATCGGAATGAAGACAACTTTTCCATTTGAAGCAAATGTACTTTGGGAGATAAACATTTCCTTTTAAATATATACTTTTAATTACCCTATAAAATACCCACGGCATTTTCAAACATCATGTTTTTGCTGCTCCTTCCTCCTCTTCCCCTCCTTTTCCCTGTCCTCTTTTACTCCCAGCAGGCCCTCTTTTATCTCATCTGTTCTGTTAGTGACCCTCTCGCTTCCTCATCTCATGTGTTCTATTACCCTCCCCTCCTCAGTCCCCCCTTTCCCTTCTTCTGTTCCCTTTCTAGTTTCAACACCTGTATCCACACTTACACCCACAAATATACATATATATGCATGCACATATATGTGTATGTTTACATAAACATTAAAGGTTAGGAGATATATATGTGAGCGCATACATTGTTTGTTATTCTGAGTCTAGATTATTTGGTTCAATAATTCCAGATTCATCGATTTTCCTACAAATTTGATAATTTCATTATGGCTAAATAAAATAGTTTGTGATATATTGTATTTTTGTTATCCATTTATTTGTTGTTGAACATCTAGGCTAACTGCAAATCCTTGCTATTGTGACTAGACTAGCAGTAAATGCGCATGCCTACAACTCTTTGTAGCAGGATACAGTCTTTGGGGTGTATGCTGCCCAGAGGCAAAATAACTGGGTCATAAAGCTGTTCTATTTTTGTTTTGTTTCTTTTAAATATATTCTTTTGGGAATGTAATGCAAGTTTACAGTAAAATATGATCATAACCATCCTTCATTTCCTCCTCCAACTCTTCCCCAGTTTTTTCAAACATGTCACCCTCACGCCTCACAGCCTCACTGTTTATTTTTTGTGTAAGCTCCATGCTGGCTTCTATAATGGCCGTTCCAGAAGACATTCCAGCCAACAGTTAATAAGACTTAAACTTTCCCCATGTCCTTATCAGCATTTGTTGTCATTTTTCTTTTATTTACTTATTTTTCTGTGTAAAATTATTTTACCTGCATATATGTATGTGCACCACATATGTGCAGTGACCAGAGCAGCCAGAAAGAATGTTAGACTCCCTGAGACTGGAGTTACAGATGGTTTTGCCACAGTGTGGATGTTGGGAATCAACCTTGGATCATCAGAAGAGCAGCCAGTGTTCCAGACCACTGAGCCATCTCTCCAGCTTTGTCATTCTTTTCTCTTGGTAGTAGCCATTCTGACTAGAGTTAGGTCGACTCTTGAAACTGTTTTACCTGTCATGTCTCTGCAGGCTAAAGATGTTGGATGCATTTTCAATACTGTTTTGGACATTTGTGATTCTTTTGAGAACCATCTGTGTGTTTCATGAGCTCATCAATTGACAGGCTGTTTTGGTGTTTAGTTTTGATTTATTTTTTTTAATGTTCTGGACAGATGCTAAGCCCCTGTTTGAAGTATAGCTGGCAAAGATTCTGTTGTGCTCTGTAAGCTGCTTGTTCTCCTGCCGAGAGTTCCCTTGGCTATGCAAAAACTTTTTTTTTTTTAATTTTGTGTAATCCATTTGCAAATTCTTGGAATCTTTTCCTCTAGCAGCATCAGAATTTCAGATTAGGGTCTTTGATCTGCGGGAAGAGTTTGCTGGTGTCCCTGTTCTTTCTAGCTCGTGGAAAGCTTTGCAGTGTTGGTGTTAGATCTTCCTTAAAAGACTGGTACAACTTAGCAATGAATCCACATAGCCCTAGGATTTCCTTTGGAGAAATTTAATTAGCACTTTGATGTTTTGCTAATTATAGGTCTGTTTAAGTAGTTTGTGTCTTCTGAATTTAATTTTGGTAAGTCATTGTAAACTTTCTTAGGAAGCCCTTGGCTATATCCTAGAAGATCTGATTGATCCTGCTTTCATTTTACATATGATCCTAGGAATGTTTCTAAGTTCCTCATGATTTTTATTCCCCATGACTCACCATTCAGTCTTCAAGCCTGTGTGTAGTTTCTGTATTCCTCTTGATGGTTGTTAGTTGTATTGCACTGTGGTCTCATAACATATAAGGAATGATTGTTCCTTTCTTTTGGATTTTATTTTATTTTATTGTACTTGCTAAGGTTTGCTCTGTGATCGGTTTTAGAGAGTGTTCAGTTCTTGTTCTGCTAAGTATGCTCACTCTCTGTTGGACAGGCGCCACCTCATTCCTGTTGATCTGCGGTGTCACTTAGCTTTCAAGATTCTTTGCCGGTTTCAGATTGGAAGAGCCGATGTGTGTCTTTATTATTGCGCCAGAATTGTGGGAAGTGTTGTGCCTTTCAGTGCTGGTCTTATGAACTTTGTAGTCCTAATATTCAGAGAGGAATACTTACAGGTGTTGGGTCTCCCTGGTGAATTGTTTCTTCTGTTTATCTCTTTTAGCTAGTTTTGGGTTTGGGTTGTCTTTTTGATGTTTACTTGAGATCATTTGTACTTAGGGTTATTCCCTAAGATCTTGTGAGTTGATTTTCTGGCTGGTTAGATTATAGTATTTCTGGTCTTCCTCCTCTGCTAGTGTTAGAGGTTTTCTGCATTGCACCTGGTTCCCTTCTTCCCAACTCTTTTTGATCGCTCATGGAATATGGTCTTTTCTTAATGAGACTTTGGTTTTTTTCCTATATATTTAATATTCCTTTAAGAATTGTCTGAAATATTGGCTTAGTTGTTACTAATTGCCTTAATTTATCCATCAGTTTAAAATATTTTTGGGCTCTAAAACTTTGACAACAGTCATGTTCTTCCAGAGCTTGAAATATCCAATTGCACACATTCCTGGCTTCACGGTTCTTTTTTTTTTTTTTTTTTTTTTTTTGATTTGATGTTATTATGATGTTTCTCACTTTGTACATGAGCTGGGATTTTTTCCCCTTGGCTTTTAGTCTTTGCTTTCTGGCTGTAACATTGTGACTGTGGTGTGTTGTGGAGAATTTCTCTGGCCACATCTCTTTGGGTTTCTCAATGCCTTTTGTGTTTACATTTTGATTTCTTTCTCAAAGTTTAGAGGAATTTCTTCTATAAGTTAGTTGAATAAATTATCTATGCTTTTTTACTTTATCTCAGCTCCTTCTACTCCATTGGATCTTAGGTTCTGTCTTTTGAATGTACCCCAGACTTTTTGAAATTGTTTGTTTATCAATCTTTATATGTGTTTGAATGTAGTATTGTCTCAGCTTAGTCTCCTCCCCCACAAAAAATTCATTCTTTTAATTTGTCTTGGCTGTTAGTGATGCTTTCTGGTATGATTGTTTGTTTGTTTGAAAACAGGATTTCTCTGTGTAGCCTATACTGTCTGGACTCTTGGTGTAGCCTTGGCTGTCCTGGACTCACTTTGTAGACCAGGATGGCCTTGAACTTACAGAGATGCTCCTGTTTCTGCCTCCCTGAGTACTGGGATTACAGGTGTGCACTACTGCGCCTGGCTTCTAATGTGATTTTTGACTTCATTGTTTGTTTCTTTCATTCCCAGAATTTTTATCTTATTCTCTGTGGTTTCAGAAACCTTGATGGACATTTCCTCACTGTTTTAAAATTTCTTTTTGAGATATGCTGTTTCTACAACTGAAATTTAAATTAAAAAAAAAAACAGATGAGTACTGCATGTGCAAGGTTTATTTTTACTTAGAGATCAGGAGAAAGGAGCTATTATGGAGAAAACAATATTTTATATGGGCCCAAAACATGCACAGATTTTTAATGGGTGTTTAAATGTATGTATGTGTGTATATCTCAGTGTGTCTGTGTGCATAAATGTGTGCAGATGCCTACACAGGACAGAAGGCGTCAAATCTTCTGGAGCTCGAATTACATGAAAGCTGTGGTGCTGAGAACCAACAAGAGCAGCACACACTGTATATCGCTGAGTCATCTCTCTAGCCCAGTGGTCCTCAACGTTACTAATGCTGTGACCCTTTAGTACAGTTCCTCATGTTGGAGTGTCCACCAACCATAAAATTATTTTTATTGTTACTTCATAACTGTAATTTTGTTACTGTTATGAATCATAACATCTGTGTTTTCTGATAGTCGTGGGTCTCCATGAAAGGGTCATTCAGCCCCAATGGTTCCCAATCCACAGGTTGAGAACCACTATTCTGTTCCCATGTACAGATTTTTTTGACAAAGTACAGTCATAGCAGAGAGAGAGAGAAAAAACATCATGAACTAGGAAATGAAACTGACAGCTTATAACTTATTCAAGGCAGAGAAGAGTATAAACAGAGGACTAGACAGATAGCATGGAAATGAATTATAGAGATCCTAAATCATATGGCAGAAAAATTGGAGTGCTTTTTGGCAATGACTTGGCATCAAAATAGAACAGCCTGCTTAATAAGATGCATGTGTAAGCACCCAAAGATGTTGAATAGAAACAGTCTGAATTTTTTTATAAAGAAATAACAGTCTCAGTTGGGGATGCAGAATCTCAGATGGCTTTGAGGACAGATAAATTAGAGCAACATTTTGGAGGCAGGTTCAATAGATCTTTCACAAGATCATGAACATGGGAGGTGAAGCAGAAGGGAGAAATTTCTCTGAGTTTTGCTTACCCAGCGACTGAGCATTAAGAACAAAGGGTACGAGGTGGGTTGGGATTAGAGGAAAGACAGTAAGTTTCACCTTATCCAAAATGAATGATATCCACGTGGAAATATTTGGTCAATGATTGAAAATATGGTCCTGGGACTTATAATGGAGCCTGGGACAAAACAGGTTTGGAAGTTGGCCATGAAGGAATGATAGTTGAGCCTCTTGCATCAGATTGCATTGTCGGGATGGAAACTAGGGTGAGTATGAGGTCCATGGATGGACCCTCACACAACACATGCATGCATTTGAAGAATAAGAGATAACCCAGGAAATTATTTAATCCTAGGAATTAAAAGGTATGATTGTTTAAAACAGTCAACAAATGTATTGAAGGTATTCAGAAAATTTCAGGGAAAAAAGTGAAAACTTAAAAGAAAGCAGAGGATTAACTGTGGAAAGTTCTGCAGGCAGTGATTGGCACGATCAATTACATTTTTTATTTCTTATGTATTTCCTTCATAGTCTGCATTTTTTGATGATTACAAAAGATTTTTACACATACTGTCTTAGTGTACCTTTATAGTTTCTATAAAATCAATAGGTCAGGTATTGACCCTTTTGTTCAAATGAGAAACTGAGCCTCGTTTGTAAAGGTTAGACTCATATAATTTGTGATGAGGTAAGACTTGAATATGTGTTTTACAACCTCTAATTTCCTTTCAGACATTATGACTACTCAAAGCTCTTTAAACTTTACTTTAAACTTTCTGCTAATACTCTTTTTTTATATTTGGTGCTGGGGTAGGTATGAGAGAGTTGTGTGGCTATTGAGATGTTCTTTCTGCCCAGTGCAGAGTAGCACTCAGTGGGGGTCTGCCACACCTGGATAGCTTTGTTTAGTTTAATCTTCTGTGCATCCCATAGCCCAGCATGAAATTTTATTCCTCCACATTCAAGGAAGTCATTAAATAGAAAAAAAAAAAAAAGAATTTCAAATTCATATAATGTATGCTTTTCTTTTTGAAACATTAAGAATAAAGATTGCTTTCACACTTTTAGAAAGACTGGATATTTCTAACTCTTCACTCTATTATTTTGTCTGAAGCTTATAAATTTAGGCAGCCATACTTTGCATTATATACTATGACATTCCAAAAACAAGTTTCCTATTTGTTGCCTATGCTTTTGGATTCATTGTGTATTTAAATTTTGCACTTATTTGCTTATTGTTATACATTAAGAAGCTACTGGCAACTTGCCCAATTTTTCATGACCCTCTTCACATATAGTTTTTTTGTTTGTTTGTTTGTTTGTTTGCTGCTACCCAAAGGATGGATGAGCTTTATAAAACAAATGAAATTATTTTACCAGTAGGAGGCACTATTCAATGTTTTACAAGTAGCTATGGTGTTTGTTGGCATGAAGATAAACAAGTATTAATCTCTGTTATTTACTTGTGCAAAAAGGAAGGGTATTTAAAGTGAATGAACATATTTGTATGTCTTTAGGCAGAACATATTTTAGCTCAAATAGACTCACTCAAGAACTCCCAATACAGCAATACAGCAAATACAGTAGTGCTAGTATTTACATTTCTCTAAGTAGGTGTGTGTGTGTGTGTGTGTGTGTGTGTGTGTGTGTGTGTCTGTGTGTGTGTGTGTGTGTGTTTAGCAGACGGAAACTCAGGGATACTTAAACTATGTCATGTGACAAAAATCTAAATACACACTTATTCAAAAGCTGGGATAAAAGGACAATGACATATAATCTATATCATAGTGTATCTCACTAGCGGGTTTATGATTGGTTGTCATTTGATTCTCTTAAATTTATACCAATAATGTATCCAATATCTTTTGTAGGAACTCATAGAAAATCCCACCAATATATGGAAGCTCAGCACTTTAAGGATCACTGCTCACACTATCACTGTACTGATGTGTATATGTATGGATATAGGGATTAAATGCAAAATAGAAATATATCTGTGGCTATGTGTTGCATTTAGCATCTTTAAATAATGCAAATCCATATACACAAACACCGGATGCACTGCTATTAGAGGTTTTTTAAAAGCTTGGTTGCAGTGATGAACGGGAAACAGGATGCGTATGCTTGCTGGATGTGTTTACGGGAACCCTGGGGTAGGATGTGTGCGTTTATATTATTGTCACTGTTTTTAAAGTTTACTCTGACTTCAAGGATGAGGCTATTGCTGTTGGCTGTGCATTACTCTGTGTGTCTGGCCGTTGTTTAATGAAGGAAAAAAAGACCCACCGATACAACTTTTTTCCAAGTTACAGTTATTTTGAACACAATGATTGCGTGTCAGTTGTATTGAGAGATACTTTTTGTGTTTATATTTTCTTTGCAGAGAAAAGAAGTTCTTAGGTCACACTCCCTGCGTCTTGGCCCAAATATCCGCAGCAAATCATGTCCCTTCTGTATCTGTAGCTGACTGTCTTGTTTTATTTAATTCTAAAAAGGTTGTGTGTGCAGTTACTCTATTACGCAATTAAGTTTTCCAGCAAATTCTGTAGCTCAATACCACATTCCTTTCTACTCTCCACCCCATGAGGACTTCTAATTAATGAGACACTTCTGTAGAAAGGGAATTTTTTTGATGGTGACAATTAACAGGCTTTAATTTTCTGTAGGCATGAGTGCATTGTGTGTTTATGCATGTATGTTCAAATGTGTGTGTGTGTGTGTGTGTGTGTGTGTGTGTGTGTGTGTGTGTGTGTGTGTGTGTGTGTGTAGGAAGCCAGTGGTCAATATCAGTGCCTTTCTCCATTGCTTTCCACTTTCTTGGTTAGGACAGGTTCTCTCATAGAACCAGGCGTTTACTGAGTCTGGCTAGCAAGCCTCCTGTCTCTTCCTCCCAGTGTTGGGATTACAAACATATCCACTGGGCCTGACTTCAGCTTTTATGTGGATACAGAGGATGAAACTCCTGCTCACACAGTAAATACTGTACTGACGACGCTTTTCCTCCAGCCCCTGGTGATTGAGTTTTATGGCCCTTATTTTCTGAAAACTTGCATCATACATTGAACACTTCCTATTTCGCAATGCTCTGCTCTTCTGTTTCCTTTTTAAAAATCACAAGCCTTAAAGTTGTATTTCATTCGGCTCACATCATCCTTATTTTCATACTCGACAGTCCATAGTCACAAGTGATTATTTGAGTCGTTTTCTATTTTTAAATTCCCAGATAAATTTGGTTTAAAGTTACTTGTGGGACATATCCTGTGACAACTCAAAGTAATCTGCAAATTTAATTCATAACCTCCAAAACCCCTGCTTCCCTCTGGTGCTCTATGTCATAAATGAAAGTGTTATTCATACAGTTACCCAGCTGAAGCCACGGCATATTTCTGAGTGTTTCCCTTTCCTTCTCTCCTTTTCCCACATTACTGCCTCAGTGTATATCAGCCACGTATTCTCATGTGTCTGTCTCAAGTGCCACAGACATCCAAGTCACCGCATCTTATTTGTGCTGTTAGTCATTTCTGATCCAGGCCCCTCTTGCTACTGTTGCTGATTGTTAACAGATGCAAGTCTGCTGACTTTGCATTCCTCAACATCATGAGATGATTTTTTCACTACCTCCTCAAATTAAGACACACTCACTGAAGTGTTGGGGTGATCTCATCCCGGCCTACTTCTTTAATTCCTACCACTCTCCATATGCTTCAATCATCCTGTGCTTTTTCATTTCCTATTTCCAGTCATCTGAGCCCAAACTGACAGTTTGATTTACATACAAAGACTGACTAGAACTGGGCATAGTGGTGCGCCATTTTAACCCCAGCACTTAGGAGACATAGACAAGCTGATCTCTGATTTCAGGACCAGCCTGGTCTACAGAGAGAGTGAGTTCCAGGACATGTAGGGCTACACAGAGAAACCCTGTTTCAAAAAACAAATACATCCAACAACAACAAAAAGAAAAAAAAAACTGACTAGAACTCAAACTTTGTTCAAAGTTCCTGTCACTTAGACTTTCAACTAAACTAGCAAATAATGGAATCAATGCCTTTTACAGAGTGCATCTATTTGAAGTTCATGAAGGAAACTTAGCTTCGATAATGTTCAGTCATTTATTGCAAATCTTACTCATCTGAAGGTTTATGTAGTTATTTCTTTCCTTCTTATCTTACATTTCTCTTCCAAATCTGTGTGCTGAAAGTATCATTGGAACAGTATCTGGTCCAAGTCCCACTTGCATGAAATCTCATCTGCCTTTTGCTTTGCACAAGTCTTGAGTTCCCCAAGTCTGCTTTCCTTTGTCAGTGCTAATGCGACGTGTCTACTCATCCTTGACAGTGCTGGCACCTGAGTTTTTATAGTCATTACTATGTTTAGTGATAGGAACCTTTCAGCAGATACACAAACACACACAACTTAACACATATTGTCTTATGAGCTTTATTTATCCTTTTTACAATTGGGAAGCTTAGTTGGGTGGGGTCTTGCCCTGAGGTCACTACTTCCTTTATTCTAATTAACGTCAGAGGTTTCTTTCATTTTTTTTCCCTTTTTTTTAATGTAATGATATATATGTTTCATTATTTATTTTGTTTATTAATTAATTAATTTATTTAATCACTTTACAGCCTGATCATGGCCCCCTCCCTTCTCTTCTCCTCCTAGTCCCACTCTCACACCCACATTACCCCCTCTCCTTCTCTGAGGTACCAATCCATGCAGCATCAGGGTTTTTTTTTTTTTTTCTTTTAATGTTTTATCTCCTTGAGCACAGGACTTTGCTCCATTACACTCCCTGGTGGCCCTTTTCTCCTAAAACAGTACATTTTGTATTTCTATTTGTCCAGCTTGCTCTTTTCCATTATACATTTGAATAAGACTGATCACTAATAACCACATGACACAGTGAATAATAGTTTTTTTTTCATCTTCTCTGTAAATGTCATTAGTTCAAAATGCTTCAGTTTAGCCTTTGGCATTTTTTTTTTTTTTTTCAGGACAAAGGCAAGAAGCAACTGCATTCTTTGTCAAAATACCATGAGCATGGTCTCTAAGCCAGCTGCTAATATTCATTCTCTCTAAAAGTCCCTGAGCCAGGCCTCTACAGTTCAAATAACCCCAGATCTGTCTTCCATGCCCCTTCTCAGATGGCTGGCTCATTAAGCCCCCACTAAAGCTCCCAACTGCTTTTTTAGTCCAAAATCCCAAAGTCTTCCATATTCCTCCAAAATCAGCACGGTCAGGTGTATCACAGTAATATATCACTCCCTGGTACCAACTTCTGTCTTAGTAACTATTGTATTGCTGTGAAGAGATACCATGACCAAGGCAACTCTTTAAAAAAGGGCATTTAATCTGGCTCTTGCTTATAGTTTCAGAGTTCTAGTCTATTTGGTGATACACACAGGCATTGGAGCTGTAGTTGAGTGCTAAATCCTGGCCCACAAGCCTAGAGAGAGAGAGAGAGGGAGCCTAACATGGGCTTTTGAAACCTCAAAGCCTACCCACCCTTAATGACAAATTCCTCCAACAAGGCCACACCTACTCCAGGAAGGCCACACCTCCTAATCCTGCTCAAATAGTGCTGCTCTCTGATGACTAAGCATTCAAATATATGAGCCTATGAGGGCCATTCTTATTAAACCAATACACACACACACACACACGCATGGACACGCACATGCACATACATACACACACACACACACACACACACACACACACACACACACTGAAGTTTTTTTACCAAATTATTTGCTGGAATAGCTTACAGATCATGACTTCAGAGCTCCATCTCTAAACCAAACAGACTAAAAATGTAACAAAAGAAAAGGATACTAATAACATCTTCAACAAAAACTGGTATTGTAAAAATCTCTGAAAATATGAATGGTCATGGCCTACTTACCCAGAACATGGGTGGATAGAACAAATCACAAAAAGGAGTAGGACTTAGCATGAAGATAAGCAACTATATGCAACAATCACTGAAATTACAAAATAAAATGACAGAGAGATGACTCAGCACTTAAGAGCTCTGACTCCTCTTCCAGAGGACCAGGGTTTGGTTCCCAGTACCTACCTGACAACTACTAACCACCTTTATCTGGTACTCTCTTCTGACCTGCAAGGACCCTGCATACATGTGGTTAATAGACACATGTATAGGCAAAACACCCATACACATAAAATTAATCTTTTACAATATTTAAAGTAAAATGAACCTGCAGTTTGCAGAAGATAATAATAATGAGAAAATATCAAAGTCAACAGAGTCGGCTGAAGGAACATGTGTTGCATTAAATACCTTTAGAGACAAAATGAAGACAATTAAATATTCAACTCAAAAGATTATAAAATCTAATATTTTAATCTTAAAATTAAGCATACTTGACCAGTAATAATATAAATATGTATATACTCATTTTAAAATCAATATTTTCAATTTTCTATTCTCTTATGCACATGACAAGTGTGAGGAGAGAGGGAAGAAAAGCCTCTGATAGTTGGTGCTTTTGGAAAGAAAGAATATGAGAGTGATACAGCACATAGATTAAAAGAAAACAATGGAGTCTGGAGACACTGGTTGAGAACACTGGCTGCTCTTCCAGAGAACCTGGTTCAATCCCCAGCATGCAAATGGCAACTCACAACTGTCTGTATCCCCACTTTTAGGGGCTATGATTTCATTTTCTGGATTCTGTGGGTAGTAGGCATATCGGGCCTTGGTCTGACGCTATGTATTCTAATACTAGTTACTGGCCCCCAAGATCTGGTTGCTTCCCAGATGGGCACATTCTCTCATTCACCTGTCATTCTTGTGTAAACCTTGTTTCACTTAATTTAAAGTGATTGGTTAATAAAAAATGATAAAGGTTGGGATTTGACAGAAGAACGGGAGGTAGAGTTTGGGGATCTCAGGCTGGAGTTGAGGGACCATAAGGTGGGAGGGAAGTGGAAGTGACAGAGGATGGACTAGGAAGTAGCCGTTAGATGGACAGATTACACCCACTAAAGATGACCTACTTGCAAGTGACGTGGATTGTGTAGCTGAGAGATAGTGAAATACCTTAGTTCCAGCAGTCCAGGAACCAGCGAAGAAGAGGGAAGAAAAGGTCTTAGTAGTTCCATGGTAGGGAGAGTTGAGCAGACAGTGAATAGCTGGTTAAGAGAAACCAACCATTGGTTGAACAACTAGCTAAAGGAAGTAGTTGCTGAGGAGAGATTTAGGAATGGAGGAAAAAAGAAATAGAGACCTAGGAATAAATTGTGGTTCAAAAACTGAAAGGTCTTATAGCCTAGGAGAACTTTATTTTTCTTCTGCTTTCCTTGTCTCTTGCTCCTTGCGTTAACCCCAGTACTTTATTTAAAGTGAAATTCAGGTTTTTTTTATATTATAGATTACATCATCATTTTTTAATCGTTTACAATCAATAGAGCCTTTAAAAAATCAACAGAGTAAGAAAACAATCTAACAAAGAAAAACAAACAGTTCTATATAACCTACAATAAAGCATACAGCAAAAATCAACTTCTAAGCAATGGTCAGCATGATCTGATTATTATTTCTTAAGCAATACTTGGGGAAAGTTTAATCATAAATTTCCCTGGGCTAAAGCCATTGTGTTTATGTGTTTGTCGTAGCAACATAGCTTGAACTAAATGTCTTTAACACAGAAAATATCTCACTTACCTCCATTCCCAAACTAACAGGTGTGCTGTCCAAGCCTAGGCTAACTGCCAAGGGTCCTATGTTGTAAAACATCTGTAAAGCATGAAGCTCCAAGCCCACCTTCTATTGCTTTCAAAGCAGATTCTAAAGAAACAAGTTTTCTTTTCTACATCTAACAATATCTAGCCAGGTACTATTATATCAAAGCCCTACTCTCTTTTTAAGCAGTTTCTGTGTGACTGCACACAACAGTCAGAGCCAAGATTGTCATTGTCTCAAACCGTTGGCCAGATGCCTTCTTTCAACATTCTCTGTGGGGAAAAGTTTTCCAGTGAGAATTTCATTCGGGCTGAGAAATAGAGAGAAAGGCAGTTTTAGGAGAAAAAGTAGATTTCAAAGTAATTTTTAGGCAAAATTACACCTGGACCATATGTAATATTTGGCCAGTGGTGATCAGCCAGAGAGCTTTGTCAAGCAACCCCTACAACTTATCCTTATGTCTCTGACACTTAGAGGGTTGAAATCTGCCCAACTCCAATATTTTAGCTGGTAAAATAAGTCATGGTCTCTCTGTGTCAATTATTTTAGAAGTTAGCGGATTAAAGAAAAGTGTTGCTTTATTAGATAAACCCATATACTTGGCACCCTATGTGGGGCTTAGAATCAAAGCTAACCTGAGAAAAAGTACCAGATAGAGCCACTAAACCTCCCCAAATAGGCAGGTCAGCAGTCATGCCTGCCCAGTTCAGGGTGGCACCTCATGCTGCATAGAGCCAGAACAACAGAACAGTTTCAGCTTGTACTACCAGTAGTGACTTCTTCCAAGCACAGCCCACTAGAGAGAGCTAGGTGGGGGAAATCGCTCCCCGGGGCCCACTCGTGGGACTGCAGAAGACCTCTGCAGTACAGCTGCTGACATCATTAGCCTAAAGCCAGGTAGATGACTAGTCTGACCCATCCCAGGAACAACTGGATGGCCACCACCACAACTAGATGATACAGAGCCCTCAGAGGGAAACAACCTGCTATGCGGGAAGAATCAGGTTGCTCCTTCTCCAGGGCAAAAGTGCTGCACTGTCCTGTACTGAACAGCAAAGGGAGACTAAACACAAGGAAGCTCCAGAAAAGGTAAATTTTATGTTTCTATGTTATAAAGGGAGAAAATTGGAGCTAAATTTTTGTAGACAAATAAAAATAGTTTTAAGGTTGATAGGTTTGAGAAAAATAGGCATATAAAGATGAAAGACATTATAATGCAGAGTTTTTGGAGTTTGTTTAATGCTCTTTTGAATGATGTCAAGATACAAATAGGAGAGAGAGAAAGAGAGAGGGAAAGAGAGAGAGGGAGAAAGAGAGCGCGAGAGAAAGACAGACAGAGACAGAGACACAGAGACAGAGAGAGACAGAGACAGAGAGACAGAGAGAGACAGAGATCAATAAGAGAGATCAATCATGTTACTGATTGTGACTATTATTTTTACTTTAATAACCACCTTTGCATTCTATACCTCTTCAAAAGAAAAGGCATTATAGAAAAATTACAAAGATTTATAGATTGAACTGAGGAAAATGCTGAGGTATTAGAGATAAAACAAAATTTAAAATATGAAATTTGGAAACAAACTTTAGAAGAAAATTTAGAAAGGTTTATAATTAGAAATGATAATACTAGGATAATAATACAGAAAAAGGCTGAAAATGGAAACTAACATTAGAAGATAATTTACAAAACTTTTAGAATAAAATTGATTCAAAGGAGAAAGCTTTTGAGAAAAATTTACAAAAATTTATAGATCAGAGTGAGGAAGATGCTAAAGTATCAGAGATAAAACAAAACAGAAAATATGAAATTTGGAAACATACTTTAGAAGACAAATAGAGATGTTTATAGTTAAGAATGAAAAGGATACTAAAAAATGGAAACAATTCCTAAAAGAAAATTTACAAAAATTTCAAAATAAAATTGATTCAAAGGAAAATATTTTAGAGGAAAAAGTACATAAATGTATAGATTGAACTGAGGAAAATGCTAAAGTATCAGAGATAAAGCAAAATGAAAATAATAAAATTTGTCAAAAATTTTAAAAGAGAAATTAGATTATAGATAAAAATAAGGATACTAAAATGATAATAATACAAAAAATGGAAAAGGATAAAATTTGGAGACAAATCTCAGAGGAAAATTTACAAAAAGTTCAAAATAAAATTGAGGTAAATACTAAGATAGAAACAGAAGAAAAAGGGCCAGAACATGCAACACCACTTTGTAACAAGACCACAGGAAAGTCTATATTTGCTAAAAAACAAAAACAAAAACAAAAATGATTTTTCCAGCCTTGATAAGGGAACTACCAAGAAATGAGGAAAATCTACAAGGTTATCAGGATTTTGAATGGCAACCTAGATGCACAAGATTTAAAAATATTTAAGGAGACAATAACCAGTTATGACTTACACTCACCATATGTCAAAGAGATACTTACTAACTGGCCCACACAGAACTGAAAACTCCAAAAGATTGGAGGGATTTGATGATAGCCATTCTAGAGCTGGGCCCACAGTGACAATGCCTGGCATGGTGGAAAAGCAAAGACTCACTTATGGAACTGTTCTAGAGCAATGCCGAACAAGAGCCTTGAATGCTTGGGACAAGGTTGAACAACAGGGACAAAGATAACCCAAGGTTCAAATGAATCTTTCACAGACTTTCTACAATGATTAACTAAAGTTCTGAATAGAACAGTATCAGATCCAAATGCTGGAGAAATTCTACTTTCATCTCTAGCTTTTGAAAATGCTAATGTTGAATACAAAGTGCTATTAGACCCTTGAAGAAAAGATCTCCACCTAGTCATGAATGAATTAAAGTTACTGCAGACATAGAAATAAATGCTCATGATTCAGTTATAGTTGGACAAACAGCTACAAGAGACACCCAGACACAAAATGCCCTGTGCTGGGGCTGTGAAAATTCAAGTCATTCTCTAAAGGATGGTGAGTAAACCGTTTCTAAAAATAAATCCTTCTATAATGATAATAATTCAGGGAAAAGATTACTTATGAAATTCAAAAGATATGGAAGGAATGGTCATGTGGCTCATGAGTGTAGGTCACCCAAGGGTATCCAAGGCAACTCCTTAATTTCAGAAAACTGACAAAGTGGCTTCGCTCAATGCCCAACAAAAAAATAATATAAGATATTCATTTTTTGTCCACCAAAAAAGGATTATTCTAAAAGACAATTAGAAAATTCAAGGTTTGATAGGGGAAACAGGGCTACTGAAGACTTAGAAAAACCATCTTACAGAGATAAAGATATTCCTAGGGATAAAATAAGTGGTGCTGAAGATATACCGAAGGACAAATATTTTGGCGAATGGCTATAAATGATAAGAGGCCGAAGTTAAAATTGCAGTTAGATGACATTATAATCGAAGGATTACTGGATACTAGGGCAAATGTAACAATTCCCCAAGATTCCTGGCACCCAGTTGTCCACTTCAAAAGGTATCTACACAGCTCCTAGGGATTGGGACATTATCTCAAGTAAAACAAAGTTTAAAATGGATTAAATGTGTAGGACCAGAAGGACAAGGAGGAAGGTCAAGGCCATATGTGGCTCATAGATCCATGAATTTATGGGGAAGAGACCCATTGCAGCAATGGGAAACACAGATTAACATCCCTTCAGCTTTAGAGACAGGCTCATAAGGGAGGAATGTCTCTAATAAATAAAAGTTGTTATCAAAGACAGTTACTGACTGCACACAGTGTCCACAGACAGGACACCACAGAGGCTGCCTCCTCTACCTTGTACAGGGAAGCCACTGTTGATAAGACACAAGCTGCCCTGCCACTAAAGGAAAACCTGACATGCGGGTTTAGATAGAACAATGGCCTTTGACACAAAAAAAGTTACAAGCACAGAGCAGCTAGTCCAAGAGCAGCCGGAGGAACAACATATAGAGGATCCACCAGTCCTCGGAATTCTGTTGTGTTTGTCATCAAAAAGCAATCTGGCAAATGGAGGACGTTGATGGATCTGAGAACAGTTAATAAGGTCATTCAGCCAATGGACCCGCTATAGCCTGGAATCCCATTGCCCGCCTTGCTACCTAAGGACTAGCCTTTTATTGATTCAAAAGATTGCTTTTTCACTCTTTCCTTAGATGAACATGACAGGGAAAGGTTTGCTTTCTCAGTACCTACCTTCAGTAAAGATTGTCCAACAAAGAGGTACCATTGGAAGGCCTTACCATAGGGATGTTAACTAGTCCAACTTTATGCCAATATTTTGTACAACAGCCATTAGAAAATATTCATAAACAATTCCCTCAATCCATAATTTACCATTATATGGATGGTATCTTTCTGACTAATTCAGGTGATTTAGAAAAAAAAATGTTTGATGAAATCAAGAGAACCTTTTCTTGTTGGGGATTACAAATCACTCCTGAAAAAAATACAAAGAGGAGATTCTATTAACTCCCTGGGATATAAGATGGGCATACAAAGGATTCAACCACAGAAAATACAAACCAGGAGAGACCAATTAAGGACTCTTAATGACTTTCAGAAATTGCTGGGAGATACTAACTAGCTATGTACTAACTAATGTACAATTGATTTGAGAACTCAAGAGCTAAGTAATTTATTTCAAACATCACAAGATGATAAGGACTTAAACAGTCCAAGAAAAGTATCAGCTGAAAGGAAATTGGCTCTGGTAGGAAAGAAACTACAAGATTCACATCTAGATTGTACTGATCCAAAGATGGCCTGTATTCTAGTTATCTTGCCATCTCCTCATTCTCCCACCAGAACTCATATGCAGAGGGAAGATTGTATCCACACAAACAAAATTAAAATTGAAAACAAAATTAAAAATTAAAAACCTATATAGAAAATATATAGGTCATCAAATCGAATGGGTCTTCAATTTGATTCCACCGATCAACCAGCCTATTGCTGGGCCAGTACCATGCTGTTTCAATTACGATTGCTCTATAGTACAGCTTGAGATTGGGTGTGGTGATTCCTCCTGAGGATCTTTTATTGTATAAGATTGTTTTAGCTATTCTGGGTTTTTTGGTCTTTCCATAAAAAGTTGAAAATTGACCTTGTGGAAGAGTGGAGGAAGGATAAAAGAACCAAGTAGAGACTGGAGCTCCACAAGAAGACCAACAGAGACCACTCACCAGGGCCCATAGGGGCTTACAGAGACCAAAGCACCAAGCAAGAACCCTGCATGAACTGCACATAGGCCCCCTACACAAATGTAGCTGATGGGCAGCTCAGTTTTCACTTGGGTCCCCTAGTAAGGGGACCAATGACTATCTCTGACATGGATTATGTTGTCTCCTTCGTGGACACTTCATTTTGGCAGGGCTGCCTTTCCAGCCAAAGAGGAAGAAGACGAACAAAGGCCTGTTGTGATTTGATGCACTCAGGGTTAGGTTGGTAAGTGGGAGGGTCCCCTTTCTTAGGAGTATGGGCAGGGCGATAGATGGAAGAGAGAGGGGAGGAGGAGTATGTCTACGATCAGGATGTAAGGTGAATAAATAAATAAATAATTAAAAATTTTTTAAAAAAAGAAAATATTTCTGAATTGATCCTGAAGGGAAAAATGGGACTTCATCAATTAGCTCAAATAGATTCAGCTGAGGTTGTGTTAGGTACTTTTCGCTAGTGCTGATATTGCCTTGTTGTGGGGAGAAAATGAACATCGGCAAAGAGCTTGCAGTACTTTTGGGGGAGAAATTAATAACAGATACCCTAAAAGCAAGAGACTTCAATTCATAAAAAGGACTAATTGGATTCTCCTTCATATAATAGAGGCAACATCAATATCTGGAGCCCCTACATTTTATATTGCTGCAAATAAATCAGCGAATAAGACAGAAAAAAAAAAAAGGTGATTGAGAGTCTTTATTATTCAGTTCAAAAGTCAGAGTCATGCGAAATTCTTACATGTTATTAGATTTTCCAGAATCCCTTAATATGGTAACTGACTCTCAATATGCTGAAAGGGTTGTTTTGCCTATAGAAACTTCTGAGCTTAACCAGGATGATTCTAAACTAACTTCACTGTTTATTCAGTTACAGCAAGTGATCAGAAATAGGAATCATCCGTGGTATTTAACACATATTAGATCCAATATGGGTCTGCCAGGCCCTCTAACAGAAGGCAATAATGAAACTGATCAGCTATTAACAGGAAATGTGCTAGAAGTGCCAGAATTTCATAAAAAAAAAAAAGCACCATGTTGACAGCAAAGACTTTTAAAAGTATTTTTAAAATCACCTGGCAAGAAGCCTAGATAATTGTAAGGAGACGTCCCACTCGTTCTTTATATAATCAAACTCCATGACTTGCAGGAAGTAACTCTAAACGTACCCAAAAGAAATGAAATTTGGCAAATGGATGTCTTTCATTTTGCAGAGGTTGATAAACTAAAATATGTGCACCGCACTATAGACATTTATTCAGGATTTCAATGGGCAACTGCTTTCCACTCTCAAAAAGGCTGATTCTGTCATTATGCCTTTACTAGAAGTTATGTCAATTATGGGAATACATGTACAAATTGAGACTGACAATGCTTCGGCACATGTCTCTAATAAAATGAAGCCATTTTTACATGCTGTAATATAAAACATGTTACAGGCATACCCCAAAACCCAAACAGTTGGGGAGCGGTCCAATTGTACCTTAAAGGAGATGCTTAACAAACGGAGAAGGGTATCAAAGACATAGACACACATGTAGGCAAAGAACTCATGCACATAACAAATTAGAACAAATGTTTTGTATAAAAGATTATTTACATAGTCCCTAAAATAAAGACAACAGGGAGTCACACTTTTCCGCTAGAATTACTAAATAGTGTCCACTCTGAAGAAGCACACACCCTGACACTTCTTATTGTAGTAAGTGGAATCTAGCTGGCATGGCAACCAGTGGGAAATTGCGTGGAGGTGCCAAGGAGAAGAGTCAGTTGGGGAGTGCTTGCCTCACAAGCATAAGGACCATAGTTTGATCTCCAGAGACTATATTAAAAATAAAAAATGAGCTGGGTACAGTGGCACATACCTGTAATCCCACCACTTGGGGGGGGGGTGCAGAGGCAGGTGGATCTCTGTGAGTTCAAGGCCAGCCTGGCCTACAAAGCAAGTCCAGGACAGCCAGGGCTACACAGAGAAACCCTATCTTGAAACACCAATAAAATAAGATAAAGTGAATTTTTAAAATGGTAGGTGTGAGAATAACATAGGATTATAATGCCAAAGCCGAGGAAGTGGCGACAAGTAGACCAGTGGAGTTCATGCACCTACAACCACATGTAACCACACATCCATGAACAAATGAATATAAACGCTTTGTGGAGTTTTCACAAAGAGAGTACATATGTATAGGCTAATGGCAGGCAGTTCATGATAAAAGTCAGGATTTGGAGTAGGAACTCATGAGACTGGCACAGAGCTCTGAAGGAAGCCTACTTGGCCTTATAAATGTGCCTTTCTAGAATAAGTGAAGTAATGCTTTCATTCTTCTCTGGAGGGAGACTATCCCACTTCTTGGGAGAATTAGATTCCATTTGAGAAAGGAACAAGTTGAAAGTGAAAAGGCAGTAATAATGGTGAAGGACCCAAAGTCACTTAGGGTCAGTGGAGGAACAGGATTAGAAATGACAAAGACTTCCGTGGCAGTGGAATAAAACACAACACACATTTGAAACACCAACATGCCAAAGGATGAGAAAACCCACTGAGCTAAATATTGGAAATCATCAGAATGCTGATTCTGGCTAAGTATGAGTCTCCAGAAATGCTGATGAGCCTAAGCTTCCCAGAACACTTTTACTCCAAAGGCCAAGAACGCAAAGACCTGCCTGCTGTTCATCCAGGCCATTTTCAGAATTGTTTGCAAAGCAAGAAGCTTGACAGATACAATAGAGACTTTGGGCAGAGAGCCAGGTTGCTCACCATTTGTTACAAGAACAGTAGATTCCATAGTTCGAGCATTCTCAGTCTAGGACAGAAACCTACTCTAGGACACACTTGTTTCTTTATATGGTGCCTCCATAGGACTTCGGGGAGCAATGTAATGTTCACACTGGTTGCTAACAGTGAAGTCCTTGTCTCTATCCCAGGCATCTCATGCCTTCTACCAATATCCATATAGTAGTTATAGTGTAATGTATTAACCTGTAGGTAGTATAAGATCAAGAAATACAAGATGCAGCAGGGGAGAAGCACAGTAGTTCATGGGCTCCCGATCTAGAGGTGTTCAAAGCGCACAGGTATCCCTTAGGGTGGAGACACTGGAGCACAGCTGTAAGATAATTTCTTATGGTTTCCTTGGGCCTTCAGTGTCACTCAAACTGCATGCTCCATTATTATAGTTCAGAAAACACAGGGTATAGGTTTCAGCTTCCCTAGAGAATTCCAAGAGCTCCTTAGGGTGTTACTTCAAAAGAGGAATACTGCTGCACCCCTCCGAGTCAAACAGCTAGGAAAGTTCATTATTAACATGGCTTGGAAACTCATTTAAATGACCTAATTTTCTCCAGTGCCTCCATATATCCCCACGCAGGATCTTTCTTTACTGTTAGATTAAGGGAAATTCAAATTATTATGTCAAGAATGTAATCCATCTCAAGGATGATGTCAGATCTCATGGCACTTCGGGGGAGTCAAGATTTGAATCTCTCTCATGCTTGTTTTTGATAGCTTGCTTTTTGGCTTCTGGCAAGTAAAGTGCCTTTGATTTGCCATATTAGACATTCATGACCATAAGTTTCATTTGTACTAAAGAGATTTTATTATTTAATATAGTGCTAAGCCCACATTTCACATATTTTTACTTCATTGCTGAAAGGTCCCGATAAAGTTTTTCCGGCTACTTCAAACAATAAATACATTAAAATTTACCCTAACATCCTGAATGAGTGATAAAATTCAGACTATGATTACAACTGGTAGACAGTCTTCACTGAACACAAAGCTTTACAACAAGCATCATGCTCAGAAGCTCAGTCTTTGTTTTTGTCTTTGCTATTCTTTCTGCATTGTGCATGTTCAGCCACTGGGTGGCAATATGTACTCAAGAAAGCCCAATGAAGCCTTGCTTCGACAGAATTTAAGGTGTCAATTTGCTTGCAGGGGCAGACCTAGAGCCCTGACACAGACACATGTAACAAATGCACAGCATGGTCAACATGTGGGTCCCCTAACAATCGGCCTCTGTTGTCTGCCTTTGGATCTCCTCATCCTAGCTGGGGTGCCTTGTCTGCTCTCAGTGGGAGATGATGCACTTACTCCTGCTGTGGACTTAAGGTGCCAAGGTGGGTTGGTAACCCTTGCCAGCCCCCTTCTCTGAGAAGGAGGAGAGGGGAGAATGAGGGGAGGGGGACATGAGGGTGGGACTGGGAGGAGAGGGGAAAGGAGCTGGGATCAGGCTGTAAAGTGATTAAATTAAAAAATGAAACTGGAATAAAGGTAATACTCTTAATATTGTTCCAAATAATAACTGCATATCTGAATCTTAGCAGGTAGCCATACACTCCGTTAAGCATCTGTCCTATTCCAAAAATGCTACGTAGGCAGAATGTATATCATATGATGCATATTATATTACATAGTATATTTTATATCCGCCAACAGTACTTGTTGTGCTGTACCTTACAGATAAAGACTCCTCTGCTAAGCTGAAAAGAAAATGATGCCAATTTTTTTAATCTTGTAAAATAACCATTTATCAAATATTTAGAAATACAAAGTGTTTGTTTTGTTATTAAATGCAGGAGCCTACGGATAGGTGAGTAAAGAGGCTTCTTTAAATGAAGGAGGAGGAGGAGAAGGAGGAGGAGGAAGAGGAGGAGAAGGAGGAGAAGAAGAAGAAGAAACATTTAGTTTGGGTCTTACTGTTTCAGAGGGTGAGTTCATGACTATCATGCTGGGATACCTTTAAGCAGAAAGAACTGGGAATGGGGTGGGCTTTGACACACCTAACAGTTCTACATAATGGGACCCCAACACACACACACACACACACACACACACACACACACACACACACTCCTAACTCAGAAGATAACTACTTGCAAATGAAAAAACAGTTCTTGCTAATGGAATTATCCATAAGGCTGAGGTCCATGGCCAGCAGATGGCCAACACAAAACAAACTTAATGACATCTTTGGGGATTCTTTGTCTCATGAGATTTTAACATGGTTGATGGTTTGTTTGTTTGTTTTACAACCTTGCAGGACCTTTGCATATAGATTATAGCTTTGGGTTTTGTGTTTCTAGGGGATTCCTGTGTATATAAACACGTGTGTCTCTGCATCTACATGTGTATCTCATGCTTTTTCTTTGGCTATTTTTCTTCTGTTTGTTTTGTTCTATACTAGTTTTTATTTTATCTTATTGTATCATTATTCTTTGGATACCTATTTTCTAAGGATATACAGAAAGCATGTGAGTTCTGATGGAAGGGAGATAGGTAGAATTTTGGAGGAGATTTTTGGGCACACTGTCCCGCTGCAGGTCACTACATTTGTAATCATCTACTACAGGAAAAAGCTTCTCTGAGCACAAATTGATTGATGAGTGTAGCAGAGTGTCATTAAAGGTCACATTCTAGGTTTCTTTAGCAAAACAATAGTATTTGGTTTGCCTATCTGGTCTCTGGTTCTTAGCCACTCAAGCACTGTCACAGACGGGTTCCATGTCATGGAGTGAGCCTTAAGCCAAATCAGATATTGGTTTCATTACTCACACAAGTTTTGTGCCACAGTTGCACCAGCACATCTTGCAGGCAGAGCACTACTGGAAACCAAGGACTTCGCAGCTGGATTGGAATTTACCTTCCTCCCTTGGTAGCGTGCAGAGTACCTTCCAGTACCATGAACACCAGTCTATAGGGTGAAAGCTCTAGGTAGGCATTTCTTAGTGTTTGAACATTGTGCAGGTGTTGTCTTCAGCATTAGGGCCTTACCATCAGTTTGTGGAGAGCAACCAGTAGTCTTGGCAATAGCCTGGGTTGTTTGGGGATTCCCATAGGGCCCCTTTGGACAATAACTCAATTAGGCATTACCCATTGCAGGCACTGGAAGTTTCATTTGGTGATGAGATATGTCCAGTTGAGGTCTATCACCCTCATATTTGGCAATTTCTTTTAAGCTGCCTACACCCATGTATATGTTTGGGGAGGCGTCTATTGTATTAGTTTTTTATGTGGTCCCTCAAATGGCTTTTAGTTTTAGCTGTCTCTTCCTGTGTTCACTCTCTCAACATCTCCATTTGATCTTCACATTCTTGGCCCGCTCCTTCACCCACTCATAACTATCCATTCTACTTCCCCTTTCTAGAAAGATCCATCCCCCCATCCTAGTTTCTTACTCTGTATCTAACCTCAATGGTTCTATGGATTGTAGCTTGCTTATCAATGATTTCACAGCTCACATCCATGTATAAGTAAACTCATGCCACATTTGTCTTTCTGGGTCTCGGCTTCTCCCTTGGAATGATGTTTTTTTTAGCTCCATCCATTTACCTGCATATTTTATTATTTCATTTTTAATATCTGAGTAATATTCCTTTGTGTAAATATACCACATTTTCTTCACATAATCACCCATTGGCCAACATTTAGGTTGTTTCAAATTCCTGGCTGCTATGAATGAGAGCAGCAATGAACATGGTTGAACAAGGGTCTCTAGAGATGTTTTAGTATGTTAATATTTCTGTCTGCCATTTACTTTGGACACATTCTTTTACTTACATTTTCATGCAACAAAAATTTGAAAAATACACTACATATGGTCTAATTCTTCACCCTTTCCTAGTGTCGCATGCTTCATTTCCCTAATCTGCTTGCCCACTTCCCAACCCTAGTGCTCTTATTTCTGTGGCCGTTGCCTGGAGATGGATTTTGTCCTTCTGTACTGTTTCCTGAATGTCATAATACAGCCCAGGGATGTCAAGAGCTGAGCTATTAAACTCCAGCATGATACCAGGACCTTCCTGATATTTTGTGCCCTTATCCTAGGAATGATATAAAGAGCAGATGCTCCATGTTCATACACGTAAATTAATTCTATCCCCAAAGCAGAATTAGACCAATTAATTTGTTCTGTATAGAATTTCTCTTCAATGTCTCATGTTGTGGGGACCCAACCATAACATTATTTTGTTGCCACTTCAAAACTGTAAGTTTGCTACTGTGGTGAATCATAATGTACATATCTGCTCTACAGGATATTTGATATGCAACCCTTGGGGGTTGCAATCCACAGGGTGAGAACCACTGGGTTGAGAGAACAAAATACTTCTGAGAAATTGCAGATTGAGTATGATTATAACAATGAAACCCCCTCAAAAAAAAAAAAAACCCCATTATCTTTTTTTTTTTTTTTTGAGGCAGGGTTTCTCTGTGTTGCCTTGGCTGTCTTGGACTTACTTTGTAGAACAGGATGGTCTCAAACTCATGAAGATCCGCCTGCCTCTGCCTCCCTGAGTGCTGGATTAAAGGCATGCACCACCACCGCCTGGTCCCCATATCTTAAAATACAACAAACATGGTAATATCAAAGCTCATATTTTTATCTTTTGGTTGTTTGTGGATTTTTCCTATGTTTTACTTAATAAAACTATTATCTACTCTTAAATCATGTCTTATTTTTCTCATATCTCAAATGAAAACTTCCTGTTTCTCCTGTATATTTTGCTATCTAATTTCCCAAGAGTCATTTAATAATATTTTGACATTTCCTTGAATCACCACATGGCATTGGTTACTGCTGATTATAGTAGCAGATCTGGCTCTTTTTTTCTTAAAACTTTATTTTAGAATAGCTTTCATTTTTACAGAAAGTTTCAAAGATAGCAGAGAAAGTCCTATTAACCCCATTCTTAGTGTCTCCTAACATCTTACATTAATTTAGTTTACTTCTTGAAACTAATGAACTGGTATCAATATACTATTATCGAATAAAACCCATACTTCATTCAAATTACATTTCTTTTCACATAATGTCATCTTTTGTGACTTAATATGTCAGCATTTCTTTTGTGATCCCACCCAGGTCGCTCTTTGCATCTAATCAGTACCTCCTCCCGGCCTTCTTGGCCATGCAGTTATATGATTCCATTATTTTATGTGATTATGGCAGCATTGAGCTGTTTTGTTGAGCATCTCTCAGTTTGGGTTTGTCTGCTCGTCCTTTATGATTTCATCCGGGATGTACAATGCTCCACCTCAGTGAGGGGTGTGGCACTTGCACAAATTATCTGCAATCCTTCTGTCTCTGAAATGTATTGTCTATTTCTTCATTTGTATAGTGTGAGCTCATGGATACATATTTTTTTTTTTTTTTGGATTATAAACTAACACTATTTTATTTTTATTGCTCCAATGGGTCATCTGGAACTTCTGCAGATGATTTCTCATGCACCTTTGACATAACCCCATCTATATCCCTTCTGAACTACAGAGCTATGATTCATCTTACTGCAGTCCCTGACCTAGTACGACAGCTGCCTGATGCTTTTAATATGTCATCGAAGTTCAATTGTTAAAAATATTGAGTGTCTACTGAGTGCAGAGCCTGGGATTAGAAATATTTTTAAATCTATTCTGGTATTCTTCAGATTTAGGAACAAGTCTGTCAATTTTAGTGAATTCAACAGTGAATACTCACAGATGATTTAATCCAACATGACCCATCTTGGTTGCTTTATTTACCTTGCTATGTTCATGATCAGAGAATCTACAAATAACTCTTATATTCATCTTTATTTTTTTTGTATTTTAAAGTATGTATAAAAAAAGACCATCACTTTGGGGGTTGGGATGAGGCTCCCAACATGATATCCAACTCCACGGCACAGTTCCTTCACTGTAATGACAAAATATAACACATATTGCTTTCTCAAAAATATTATCTCTTTGATACTTGGTGCCTATTTGGGGAATGCACATCACTGAGGACCTAGGCGTCTCATGGGTGCTCTTAAAATGAACACAAAGTGTTGAACCTCTTTATTTGCATGGTGTTGTAGGGTTTTCTGTGTTGAGCCATGTTGTAGTTGAATGAAACACTGGGTAAAGTGCCACCAGGTGGCAGAAGTGCTCCGATTGTCAAGGATGGTCCTAAACAACTTGCAGGGTTTTCCAGGCTTTTCCCCTTAGCCGCTGATTCAAGTTCAGATGACCAGAACAGGTCTGAATGGACAATTGAGGTTTATAATTTTCTATCAAGACACTGTCAATCTGTCAGCTCCCCAAGCAGAAGCCTTTGAGTTATTTTTGTCACATTTGAGCTTTTCTTTATTGACAGCAACTGTCTGTTCTGACTGGCTCCTTCCTGCTTCTTTGGTCCTTCCACAAAAGCCTCTGATTTAGACATACCAGGGGAAAAAAATTAAATGAACGCATGTTCACCATTGCTTGTGATTTTTTTTTCTTTCTCGGAACCCCTTTAAACTCCTCACCTCACCCATGATCAGGGTGAGGGGTTGAAGGTATTGTATGCAATATCAAACCATATATGTCACTCTCATATCAGACTCTTTCTCTTCCCTCCTAATAGAAAAAGCCTAGTCACAGTTAGGGATCTGTTCCATTAGAGGCAATGACCGGGTGTAGTAGGGACTCATGTGCCTCTTGCAGTGGAAGTCAAGAAAACACTGGTCCCTAAGTGGAGTCTGCAGGTTAAGTCAAACAGTTGAAATGATCACAGAGTTGGATTGTTCTACAGAGGGGTAAAATGGCATGATACTTCAAAGCCTGACACTGTTATATAGGTAGAAGAAACATTGTATATAGACCAGTGGTTAGAGCTGATAGTTAAAAAAAAAAAAAAAAAAAAGGCAAGGGCCCGCATCGCCTTACGAGGGTAGCTGAATGACGTGCAAAGATGTTAGGATGTCTTTATCTTTTGGGCATTATTTTAAGATTTATAAAGAAGAAGAAGAGTAGACTTGCAATTCAGAAAGATTCCCCATGGTTTTACAACACATGGATAGAGAGGAGTACTATCCACCACATGACAATCAGGTTGGAAAAGACCAGACAGCCTGAGTGATGGGGATGGTTAGGGCTAAGCCAAAGTAAGGAAGGGGCAGGATAGAGCTCAGACTACAGCAAATGATCAGATAAGAATCAGGAAAATGGCTAGGTGGCCACCGGGTTCCTGGGTAAGGCCACTGGATGAGTGGCGATATCATTCATTGGGACAAAGGATACAGCTGCTGAGAAGACTATACAGGGAGCGATGTGAGTGGCTTAAATTTACATTGGGACATTTTTTTTTAATCTTATTCATGCCAGTCAACTTTATACATTAACATATACATTAGAATGGAAGATATGAACTTAAAAACTTCTATTATCATGCTTCCAGGAATTAATGTCAATCAAAAATAAAGACCTTTTATAACTTAGGAAGATATGCTCTACAATGGGTATTGTGGAGCACGTACCCTAAAATTCCCCGGTGCGTCTGTTTTCCCATAGGTTTATTCTTTCTTAACAAACACAGTTTTTCCAACATGTAGTTGCTATGGCTTATTTTGTATATCTTCCGGGGCTTCCCTCACAGGTAAGTCACTGAAAAGGTTACTATATAAATTCTACAAGCAAATAATCTATAGCTGAGTCCAGACAAACTCAGTGTCCTTTGCAGAGCTATGCACTGGTAATCTGCAATGTGTTCATGGGACATCTGGAAAATGAGGGTCTCCTTTTGGGCAGGAGGAGTTGGAAAGGGCCGCTGAGGGGCAGCTGGAGCTGGGTAAAACGCTAAAGGATGACAGTTCTGAAAACGTAAATAACAGGCAAATAGATCCGCATTAGGAAATGCACGGTAGCCAATAGCCTCCATGTGTTTGACCTTGGTCCATCTTCATAAATGATCTTCTCATTTGAGGCAGGGTCTAGAGAAGCCTTAGGCTTGTAGGTCATAAGTAGCTTTGAACTTACAATCTTCCAGCTTCAGCCTTCAAATTACTGTGTAATAACCATGTCCAGTCAGCCCTGAGCCATTCAGATTAGCCTTCGGGCTCAGCCACAGAGTGACTGTTCACCTACTAGGCTGTATGACTCTTGTTCCTGTCCTCCTATAGCCATCCTATATTCAGGATCCATTTTGTCATGATTTTTAAAAGGAATAATGGAAATTGTTAATGGTATATTTTCCAGATTCTGTTTTTCATTCTTTTCCTGGCTCCTTGCAATTTGCATCTCACTCTCAGTTTTAGCTCTTCTGACCTTAGCCCTAAATTGTTTTTTCATAAATTTTACTACTTGCAAAAATCTCCCGAGCTTCCATTTTGGTCACATGCCAACATTTGCCTGTGAGGACCTCATGCAACCTTTTGAGGCAATATAAAAACATTCCCATTAGAATTAATTGTATAGTAACAAGATATTCCTACTACGTGTTATGAGGAGTTACAGATTAAATAAACTTGATATTGAAAATCCATAATGTAATTAGAATGAGTAATAATGCTCCCGGCAAATAAGTATTCAATAATTCTTTCAGAACGAGGGAATTTTACATAATAATCTGTAAATAATATCAACTGTAGTGTCTTTGTTGTCTCCCTTGCACACATGCTTTTTAGGAGGAGGCAGTGTGCCAGGCCCCAAACTTCTGCAGATGGTTTCTTCTGCTTCTCCTTCAGTCAAAACAAGTTCTGGCTTCCTGGTGCTCTGAGGTGAGCTGAGGGTCAGGGAGTTGGATGGGCCAATTCTTCTCTCAGGGGCTCCTAGCTCAGGATCTTGCTTTGTGCTTTCCAAGTGACTAATATCCACTTCTGTTATTTATTTACAGGAATTCCCAATACTTTGAAAACAGTTTGTCCTTTAAATTTGATAGGCGTTTCCTTTATAATTTGTTTACATGCTTCATGAACAAATTGCCAATGTTACTGAGACAGACTAAAACTCAACCAGCCTTACTTTGACGGTTGATCATAAATTAGCAATGTCTACTTAATGAGAGTTTATTATCTATGTAGACATGTGTCTTTACGTTACATGTATTTGAGTTGAGAAGCATTGCAATTTAGTACCAGAAGACAAAAACAATTCTGGCAGGCTGGGGGCAAAGCTCAGTTGGCAGAGTGCTTGTCTAGCATGCACAGAGAGAGCTTGGCGTCAATCCCCAGCAGCACATAAAATGAGCGTGCTAATAAAATGCAGGCAATTCCAGAACTAGGGAAATGGAAGTAGAAAGGTCAAAAGTTCAAGGTCAGCCTAGGATACATAATACCCTGTCTCAAAAACAAAACAAAAAGTAATTCTGCATGAACCCTATACTGTGCCGATGAAGTAATAAAAGAATGGCAAGTTGTTCTTTTTCTTCTACTCAAGAGACTAGCTCTATTTAAAAAAAAAACAAAACAATTCACAGTGTCCTTTAGAGATATGATTTGCCACGTTTCTATGCTCTGTTGAACACGCCGACTGTTATATAACGCTGCCACACCTATTAGCTGCGTCTTATCATCTCACCGGAGCAACAGATACGCTACGTTTTATTTATCTTTTCATTCCTCATGGAAGCTGCCGCAGCTGTAGATACTATAGATTCCAGATGGGGCATCAAGCTGCCGGCAACTCTAATCCTATACTGAAAGTAAGAAAGCAGGCATCAGATGCCAGGTCTCTACGGGCTTGGAAACTGTCCTTCTGTCACAGGACATCTATGTTTTCACTGGTGAGGGTCTAGAGCCCATTGTTCCCTCTCTTTACCAGAGAGAAGTAAAGATGTGTCGCTGTGCCGAAGCCTTTCTAGTTCATTGTTTGCCTAATGCACAACTTCTTGAACTAGGCTGGATTCTCCATTCTCTGATTTGGACCCAGGACAAGCTGCTGCCACCAGCTTAAACTCTCAACGTTATGTCTCTCAGTTCAACCATCTTGACTGTTAGTACTCTGTGGCAAATAACTCAGACAGCCTATAGTAATAACAGCGAGAGTTAAAAAGTTGTTTTCTTCCTTGAGATTTTTACCTAAGTAAGCACGGGTTAAGTTATTTCAAATTTGCACATCAGTGACTCATTTGACAAATACCTATTGAGTACTTACTGTGTATCATACCAGAATCTGTTCTGGCTGATGGAGACACGTACCAAGCAATAAAACCCGGTTGCACCTGCATAGAGTGTACATTCTAGTCAAGAATAGATGCAACACACAAGTGAGTGAATAGACATGCACTATATAGTCACTACTAAAGAGCAAAGGCTGTGATGAAACATGAAGGAAGAGAAGGAAAGAGCGAATCAGAAGACAAGATGGTAATTTTGAGAGGATGACCAAGAGAGGGAGGGCCTTGGTAGAGACATTTTGAAGTCATCTGCATCTGGGCGGTACTTAAATGTATGTGTAATGTAAGTGACATCATCTGGATGATGATATAGTCTTGAGTGAGATGTGTAATGACTTGTTGGCTCTGGGGCACTTAGAAGCAGAAGATGGTAAGGAGAACTCAGAAAGTTATGTTGAGAAAGACCGGCCAATGATAGATAGTGTTGAATATTTAAAGGCAAAACTGAAAAAGTAATTCAAAGTAGTGGACCATCAAAGAAACCCAGGGTCCTTGCATCGGCACCATGGAAATTATTGGGTGGTGTAGGTCATAATGTTATGATGGAAAGGGAGGGGACCTGGTTAGAATCAGCTCAAGACAGAGGAGAAAAGAAAACTGGAGAAGTGAAAGGACACGATATCTTTGGGATACAGTGCTGCAAAGGAATCAGAAAACGAGCAGCACCTACAGAGGACCATGAGACCAAGAAAACCATTTCCCTTATTTCTTATTTTCTTTCACATGTATGTACATGAGGATATGGGTAGGTTGCCTGTACACATGTGTGTAGAGGTCAGAGGTCAAGCTTTGTTTGCTATTGTCCCTCCAATGCTGTCTACCTTAATTCTTCTGAGACAGTCACTCACTTTGCATGCAACTTGCTGATGAGGCCGTGCTGCCTGGCCATTGAATTCCATGGCTACACTTGTCTCTGCCTCTCCAGCCCTGAGACTGTGAGCTCCAGCCACCTTGCCCAGCTCTTCCACACGGGTTGTAGGAATGCAGTTCAGATCCTCACACTTGTGACAAACACTTTACAAACTGAGCTATCTCCCTAGCCTAGTGGTTGTCACCCTTCCTAATGCTGAGACCCTTTCATGCAGTACTCCCTCATGCTGTGGGACCCTCAACTATAAGATTATTTTCATTGCTACTTTGTAACTGTAAATTTGCCACTGGTATGAATCTGTTTTCTGATGGTCCTAGGTAACCCCTGTGGAAGGGTCATTTGACCCCCAAAGGGGTAGCTTCTCATAGGTTGAGAACCACTGCCCCAGGTCTAGCCTTTTTATTTTTCTAAGAAAGGAGAAATCACAACATGTTTAGACACAGAGGAAGAAGATTCAGTGAAGAGGAAAAACTGGCAATGCAAAAAGAGAAAGGGATTATTCATTATATGGACCTTGTATGGACAATAGACATAGACTGTATTCCATTCTGTAAAAGTATCTCAGACTCAGGACATTGAAAGGAAGCCAGACAGAGAGCGAACAGTAAAGTAGCCATTTGGATGGCATGCTTCCATCTCCACTGTGCTCTCCTCTCTGTTCATTTTAAAGTGAAATTTCACCAGTAACAAGTGTAGCATCACACAGATACTTAGACAGTGGTCTTCAGTGACATCAGTGGTATCTTAATGAATTATTTACAGTTTCTAATCCCAACACATTTGAAATGTCTAGTCTTCAATGAGTGATAAGTAATCTGTCGCATTATTGTAGTTAAACCATCAAATAATAAAAAAAATGACACCTTCCTTTTTGCTGTGTAGCACTTCTGCTGAATGTAGCTTTTGTTCCAGAAAAAAAAAAGTATTTCAGAAAGCACCAATAAGGGAAACATGTTTTCAGGAATAGAGTTAGAAACTGACCTAACATTGTATCTACGTTTTCCTTTTTCTGTAAGGAGGAAAGCTACAGAAAAGATACATGACAAACACAATTTTCAAGACTTCAGAAAGTCAGCTATAGTTGTCACGCCATTCCTGTAAGCCAAGCATCGAGGTGATATATTCCTTCTAATGTAAAACCAGAGCTTTCCAGATTTAAAAGAGAAGACATTAGAAAGTCCTCTTTATAGCCATTTAGCCCACAAATGACCAGGTTCAGTATGCAAAGGGTTAACTAACTCTTACACAGACACAGAGGTGAGCTAGAGAGATGGCCCAGTGCTTAAGGACACCTACATAGTGGCTCACAACCATCTATAACTCCAATTTGAGAGGTTGTGATCCCCACTTTTGGCCTCTACATGTGCTGCACATACCTGGTACACATACCTATATATACAGGCAAACACTCATACACATAAAATAAAAATAAATAAATCTTAAAAAAATAAAAACAAAGATGCAGAAGTGACTCGAAACTGTGATGTAGGTTTTTTTCAATGAATAAAAAAGCTGAAATCATAATAATGTTTACTGCTTCCATATTCCAAGCACTGTGCTGATCATTTTACATTCATAATCTCATTTAAAAATTAGAGTCACTGTGTGGTACAAAGTGGATCTCAAACCAGCCATTCAGCTGACTTACTGAATTCACCACTTGTCTACCCTTCCTTCTTTGTACAACAATGGGTGGGTGTCGTGTCATGATTAATGCTCAAGGCATTATCCATCTACATACAGACATAGTTTCTGTTGCTGTCACCGTAACCAAAGCACTTGAAAAGCATACGTTTTCATACCCAGGTGGCCTACTGAATCAGAAACTCTCAGGATGAAATTCACATTTTATTTTAAAGTTTAAAGTTTTTGAAGCACTTCTTTAGAGCAAAATGCTTTTTACAGGCACAAAGTACAAGCCTCTAGACTTTCTTCATGGTACCAATATTATAAGCCAAGGCAATACTGCATCATTTAATATTGATCATAGGGATCACTGCCACCATCAAAGACTTAGAACCTCTGTTTGTTTGGAAGAGCTGCTATGGTTTAAATATGTCTTTCCAAAAGTATGTGTGTGAAATTTCAACCCTCGAGAACTAGAAAAGGGCTTAAAGCTTCAAATTCAGGCTCCTGCTTTCTTACCCTTTCACCTCCTGCCATAGAATGACAGAGAGAAACAGGACCTTGCCTGATACTACACTTCGATATTGGACCTCCCAGCCTATTCCTAAAAGAAATCAGCTTCTTTTTAAACTATTTTTCCATCCTCTGGTATTTTCTTACAGCAGCACAGAAGGAACTAAGATGCACCGATTCACCGCTGTATTTCCAGGTGACTCTTCACATTTTAGCAAGTGGCAATGGTAGTGATAACATAGTACTTGGCAGATAAAACACACAAAAGAAAGGAAGAGAGCTACTATCTCAGAAAGTTCTAGGCCCAAGTGTCTGCATCAAGTGTTTATCTTCTTCCCAGAGGAAGTTGCCGTACCCCTCATTTCCCTATCACTAAGACAGAAGGGCAGTGCTAAGAGGTACCCTGGATTTATTTTTTAAGGCTCACATATTTGTTTCTTTGAAGTTTATTTATTGAGAATTTCATACAGACATCTAAAGACTTTTGTTCGTATCTATTCTTCCCTCCTACCCTTCCCAGACTCCTCCCAACCTTCTCCCTCAACACCCATTTCAACTTCATGTCTTATTTTTATTTGAATAGTCATGGAGTCCAGTTAGTAGAGCCCATGCACACATAGGTATAGGGCCATTCATTGCAGCAGGGCAAACTACCAGGGGATGGACCTCTGAAGAAAATGCCAGGTTCTTCTCTCAGCCATCAACTGCCAATAACTCCTCAGCTAGGGTTAAGGCCTCCTTAGCCCCTCCTCCACCCATGTTAGAATGATGGCTGGCTTGATCTTCTTCAGGTCTTGTGCAAGCAACTGTAGCTATTGTGAGCTTGTGGGTGCAATAGTCCTGTCATCTTCAGAAGACAATACATCCCAGCAGTCCTCCCCTATCTTCTGAGTCTTATAATCTTTCTGCCTCCTCTTTTGCATTATCCCTTGAGCCTTATGGGGAACAAGTAAGATACTGATGTCTCACTTAGGTTTTATTACTTCACACTTATTACTTATCACTTACTTGTTGCGCTTTGACCCATTGTTGGGCTAAGTATTAACCTCCACACACTACAACAAGAAGTTTCCCTGATTAGAGGTGACAGCCTAACTAATCTATGGATGTAAGAATAAGTATTTAGGAGGCAGCTTAGTAGTATATCCATTTAGTAAAATTATAGTAGTAGTAGGTTTTTCCCTACAGCCTACAGCCTGCCCAGATACCAATTCTTGGTCAGGTTTATAGTACCAGACATGAGTTTCTTCCTGTGTAGCAGGGCCTTAAATCCAGCTGGAAAGCTGTTGGTTACCCTGTAAGTTTCATGCCACTATGGCACCAATAAGCCTATCTTGAGGGGTTGGTCATTACAGTAGTTCACAGCTGGGGTACAACTGTTAGTGATATTTTTTTCCTTATCAATCTAGATAGCCCCTCCTAGTACTATGAAAACTAGCTACTAAGGAAGACACTGCGAGGTCAGTTACAGCTTGAGTTTTCTATGTCCTATGAGCAAAGTACATGGCGTTTTCAGTCATAATGTCTTATCATTAAGTTCTGGTGGCTAGTCAAGAGCAAGGACACTTGCCTGTAATGTTTTGAAGAGTCTCTGTAAACCCCCTTTGACAAACAATAAAAAGAATCAACATGAACTATGTTTGTTGGTTCTGCTGTGACTCATTCAGTCACTGTCTGAAAAGGCATCCAGTCTAGATCAAAACCAACAAAAGCCCAGTAAAAACCTACCCCACAGTTAGCCAGATATTAGTGTAAGACTTTCAGCAATTTAAGCTTTTCTGAGTGACATATGCATGTTTTTGTTTGTTGGTTTTGTTTTTCCCGACCTGGAACTGGCTATGTATACCAGCTAAACTTGACCCTAGATTTGCTGGCCTCTGACTGCTGGAGTGCTGGGATTAAATGTGTGTGTCACCACACCTGGAAGATTCTTTAAATATCCATGGTAGTTGAAGAATTTGAATGGAATCTGTGGCAAGAAACAGCCAAGAGGATCAAAACTGTGAGCCTCAAGAATTTTGAAGCAGGGCTAGTCCTTAGCCACATTTTCCTTTTGAAAAATCAGGTCATGGCTTGCTGCTGAGTGTTGACAGAAATGGACCCGGCAATAGTGGGTAGATGACTTTGTGACCCAAACTGTCCAATGTGAATTGGTTGTTTCTGATCCAGCTTATCATAAAGTTAGATGCGATTAGAAATGCTTCATCATCAGACGAAATGTTATGCAGGCCAGTAAGCGTAGGCAGACCCTAAAAGCTGTGGTAAAATATTAACATATAGCATTTCCCATTCCATGGGTAGAACACAGACTTATCTGTCTGTCAACTTGTGTTCATGGCCTGGTGGGGGGGGGGTGCACTCCGATATTAGTCACTTTTCCTGTGACTAAATACCTGAAATGAAGCATCTTTCAGGATGAAGGGTTTGTTTGGACTGCAGACGATACAGTCCATCATTGTGGGAAAGCCACTGGGATAGGGGCAAGAGGTGGGTGGTCACATTGTATTTGTAGTCAGGAAGTAGAAAGTGAACAGGAAGTGGGGCTAGGCTATGCCATCTCAAGGCCCTCCCCAAATGATTCACTTCATTCATATATTAAAACTCTACCTCTGAAAGTTTCTCCAACCTTCCCAAACAGCCACACCAGCTGAGGACCAGGGGTCCAAACACTTGAGTCTAATGAGGACATTTCACATTCAAACACAACAAGCTATACACCAACCTGACCCAGGGGACCCTGACAATCAGTAGATGAGTTGTCCTTGGTGGACTCGGCAAGATTGCAGATTCACCAGCATAATAAGTGGTGTTCTTGTTTTAAGTGCCTAATTTTAGCATGGATTACTGTGCAGCCATTTATAACTGGTACAGTCTGTCACAAAATATTTTCAGATAGGCCAACCATTAAATATGATTTCTCCTTAATCTAGTATCTATTTTGAAATCTAAGAGAATGGATTGAGTTTTCAAAAGGCAATGCTTCGCAGCAAACATAATTTGAGCTTAGTGCTTTGCATCTGATTCAAATCAGTACCATGGCAGGTTTAAAATTAAAAATGATGTTAACAAAAGCCAATCATCAACAATTCAAATGATAATCCTCTTGCTAACCAGAGTTGTGTTGACGTTATCTTACATATATGAGCACAGAGGTGACCCAGTCCATGTGAGACTTCAAAATACAACACTTCTCCATGCCCTTTCCCCAGTAGAAAAACAAAGTTGATCATAGCTTAGTGATATTTTTTTGTCCCCAAACACTGGCATCAGCAAAGTGTTAATTTTTGTTGTATGACAAATACCCAATAGGAACAATTTAAAAGGAGGGATCATTTTGTCTTATGGTTTCAGAGATCATAGTTCAAGGTCATCTGGTGTCACTGTTTCTGGGCCAGTGGTGAGGAAGCACATCATGGCTAAAAGGCATCATGGGGGAGAGCTGTCCCTATTCTGGTGGCCAGGAAACAGAAGACTAAGTTGGACCCTGGAACAAAATATCACCTTCAAGGGAAGAGTCCTAGGGATTTGCTTCCTCCAACTATATCGTACCTCCCAATATCTCCAATACTTTCTGATAATGCCATCAAATTGTGAACTGATCACTGGATTAATCCATTGATCAGGTCAGAGCTTTAATGATCCATTTGCTTCTCAATGGTTAGGCCCACCAGCGGAGAACCAAGTCTTCAACACATAAATAAGCCTTTGGGCAGAGTCTTCACATCTAAATCATAACAAGGGGAAGTCTTCTCATTAGCTAAATCATTTAAAAATATTTATTAACAGTATGTGTTTCTGTGTGTGCGCTTATGTAAATTTATGTGCACCATGCACACGAAGAAGCGTGTAGAGGCCAGGAAAGACTATTGGAGCTGGAGTTACAGATGACAGTGAACCACCATGTTGGGAATCGAATCTGAGTCCACTTAAAGAACAGTAAGTGCTCTTAGCTGCTGAACCATCTCCCCAGTCCCAAATTAAAATGTTAGTACAAGTCATGGCAAACTTGCTTGGGAGAAATATCTGCTTTTAAAAGACAATTTATTTATTTATTTAATATGTATGAGTGATTTGCCTGTGTGTATGTCTATGCACCATATGTGTACCTGATCACAGAGGGCAAAAGAGGGTACCATATCTCCTGGGACTGGAGTTACAGACAGTTGTGTGCTGTCATGTGGGTGGTGAGAATTGAACCCCAGTCCTTTGGAAGAGCAGCCAGTAACCACTGGGAAATCTCTCCAGGCCCAGGAAAAATATCTTATTTGGGAGATTGGTCTTAAGTCCCCAATTTTAGCCATTGTACTTCTTGAAATATTAGGCACAAATGGCACATTAACATTTGTAGATAATCTGCCAGGTTCTATTTGAAAAGTGGACTGAGTAGCTTAAAAGCATAGTCTACATCACACCACAGCAAATGATGCACATGTGCTAACAAAATACCCTCTGTATTAATCAACTAATTGTACTACAATAGCACTCTCCAGCTCACCACTCAAAATGTGAGCATGTCTCCTGCCTCACAGAAGTCAACAGAACAAAGCGACAGCCTACAGACTGGAAAAAGATCTTCACCAACCCTACATCTGACAAAGGTCTAATATCCAAAATATATAAAGAACTCAAGAAATTAACCACCACCAAACCAAATAACCCAATTGAGAAATGGGGCTCAGAACTAAACAGAGAATTCTCGACAGAGGAATATCGAATGGCTGAGAAACACATAAGGAAATGTTCAATGTCTTTAGTCATCAGAGAAATGCAAATCAAAACAACTCTGAGATTCCATCTTATACCCATTAGAATGGCTAAGATCAAAAATTCAAGTGACACCACATGCTGGTGAGGATGTCGGGAGAGAGGAACACTCCTTTATTGCTGGTTGGAATGTAAACTTGTACAACCACTTTGGAAATCTATCTGGTGCTATCTCAGAAAACTGAGAACTGAGAATAGGGCTTCCTCAAGACCCAGCTATTCCACTCCTTGGAATATACCCAGAAGATGCTCCACCACACAACAAAGACATATGTTCAACCATGTTCATAGCAGCCTTATTCATAATAGCCAGAACCTGGAAACAGCCTAAATGTCCCTCAGTTGAAGAATGGATAAAGAAACTGTGGTACATTTACACTATGGAATATTACTCAGCTATTACAAACAAGAAAATCCCAAAATTTGTGGACAAATGAATGGGACTAGAAATGATCATAATGCGTGAGCTAACCCAGAAGCAGAAAGGCTCACATGGTATATATTCACTTATAATTGGGCACTAGCCCAAAAGGCATGTCCCACGAAAGTCTTCACTTACCAGGAGATTAGGATAGATGTGAGGACATCCTACTAAGACTCTAGGTAAGAGAAATATAGGAGATGGGGAAATAGAAGGACCCAGAGGGTCCTAGAAACCTACAAGAAGAACATTGTGATGGGTGGCTCGGGGCCCAGGGGGGTCTGCTCAAATTATTGCACTAACCAAGGAAAATACAACAGTAAACATCGAACCCCTATTCTGATCTACCCAATGGACAGGACATTCTCCACAGTTATGTGGAGAGCAGGGACTGACTTTGACATGAGCTCTGGTACTCCATATTTGACCATCTCCCCTTGGTGGGGAAGCCTGGTGGCACTTGATAGCCTATGACCATATAGTGGGGGAAGATGTCCCCCTCAGTCATAGACCTGGGGGAGGGGAATAGGGTGAAAGTGGGAGGGAGGAATGGGAGGATACAAGAGATGGGATAACAATTGAGTTGTAATCTGAATAAATTAATAAAATTAAAATAAAAAAAAAGAAACCAAGCCTCAGAGTGACCAAATAATTGTCCACTTTTGTGCAAAGGACAAAACTGAAAATGAAAGTTAAAATATACATCTCTCCTGTTGTTCCATAAACCTTGCCCAAACAATGAGCAGAGAGATGATCTAGTTTAACAGCTGATTTGATGATCCCTATTTTTAATACTGGTGAATGGACACCATTATAAAAGGGTACAGAATGAGTTACTTATGCTTTCCTCATAATCATAATTCTGCATTTCGAGGTTGCCTGCCAAATCACCCTGTATCATATTTGCATGCCTAGGCCAGTAGAGATAGCACATACTATCAAATATTTTTAGTCAGTTTGTAAGTATTGGGTCTTCTTGTAGGATTTATGTTGATACAAACTATTCTGATAATAAAGAACTAAAATCCAAAGGGTCATTGGATCCTCTGTTCCTGAGAAATAAGAGGGCTATGGACAGTAAGACAGTATTCTAAGGCCTTAGGCACCTGAATAATTATGACTTTCAGCTCTGTCAGATACTAGGAAACTATTACTGTAACTTTTTAAACTGTTTCATTAATGCACTACGGCAGCTTCAATATGAAATGGCCCTGTCATATTTGTTTGGAAGAGTAGCTATGAGCTTGAAGAATATCCACTGGGCCTGGTTTGTTTTTCCAAATAGCGAAATTCTGCTGCCCAGGCTAGTAATCATTAGATTCCTGGCCTAACTTTGGCTTTTCAGATGACTTGTTTTGTTTTAACTTTATTTATTTCCTTTTGTTATTTTTGAAACAAGGTCTTGCTTTGTAGCCTTAGCCTATCTGGAACTTGATATGTAGCCCAGGCTGGCCTCAAACATGGGGTAATCTTCCTGCCCTTGTCTCTTTAAGTGCTGGGATTGCAGGTGTGCACCACAAGACCTGGCTCTGTAATATTGACATTTGGTCCAACATATTTGTGGATTGCAGATTGATATGATATTGCAGGTATGTATGCATTGCACAATAATCAGATGAAAGTAGTATTTCTATCCGTTTATGATTTCTTGACGCTTTTGAACTTCTCCTTTTCAATTCTTCATAAAATATATACTAGAAGGAAGGGATATCCAGCATTTTGACATTGTGACACAAATGTTGTCACCTGCAATGTTCATGCTTGAGAGCCACTAAACAAAGCTTAAAAAGAAAGAAAGAAAGAAAGAAAGAAAGAAGAGGAAAAAAAATCTCAACTTCTCATAAGGTTTCAAGTAAGTGTCGTGCTGAACCACATTCACAGTTACCCTGAAACGATTGCAGTCTGGGGCGCAGTGTAAAATAAATTTGCCTTGTGGTACTGCGGAACACTGGAAATTATTCTTCTCATCTAACTGTTTGTCTATGTTATCTAATCTCCTTTTGTTCCTGCTCCCTTCTCTAGCCTCTGGTAAGCATTGTTATGCTCTTTTTAAAGCCCAGTTTTCTTACATCCCACTTGAGAAAGTATTGAGCAAGTATTTGGGTAAGACAGTATTTGTCTTTCTGTGCCTGGTTTATGCTGTTGAATTTAAAGTTTTTTGGTTTGATCCATTTTATTCCAAATAGCACAGCTTCGTTGTTGTTGGCTTTTTTTTTTTTTTTTTTTTTTTTTTTTTAGCTGAATAAGATCTCGTTGTGTATAAGTGCCTCAGTATATGCTGGTGGATATATCTGGGTTGACTGCATATCTTGGCTATTCTGAGAAGTGTTGCAGTAAGCATGGATATAGTTCTGGAAGTGGGAGAGTTGAAGCCTATGAAAATCAGAGATGGAGTCTGAGGTTCTTCTGGCTTCTGAGAATGCAATAGTTTTCACAATAGGAAGTGAGGCAATAGCATGGTGTTTTAGAATAGAGTTTCCACGAACACAGGAGTGGGCTACCGGTGTATGATACTAGGACTGGTAAGAACGGAAATATTCTAAGCTCTGTATGGTGGCATAGATCTATAATCCCAAGCATTAGGAAGGCTGGGGCAGGAAGATGTCTTTAAATTTAAGGCCATCTTGGGCCATGCAGTGAATTCCAGAACAACCTGGCTACAAAGAAAGCTTGTAGTGCATACACTGAGAACACTCACATTCCAGAAACATGTGCTCCCCCAGCCTGCCCTCAGCAACTCATCAACAGTGACATCATCTCCAGCTGCCAAATGCTGCACATTTCCACTGTCATCATGAGTCGCATACCCTTCATGAAGCCCGTGCCTTCATAGCCTGCCCTCTTTTCCATCCTCACTTAGAGATGCCTTTGTGCTCCCAGCCCCCACACCCCCCAGTAAATCTCTTGCATGAAGTCTATTGTGTGCCGTTGTCTTAGTGCCGTCTTTTGGCTTTCCCAATGCCTATAAAACCCTAACACCTAGTTCAGAAAAAAACTATGTATGTATTTTTATCTATGTATGTAAATACAGATATATGCATGTATATATGCATATGTAAATTTTTCTGTTTTATTTTTTTTGAAAGAGATAAATAAATGAAAAAAAATCTACTGGTCTTGTTCCTTTAGATTAAAAGATAATTTTTTGTTATGGCATAAATACTTTGGTATAGATAAAGAGCCAGAGTAATTTCAAAGCAGAATGCTCAGCCTACTTCTAGGCTAATAATAGATTCTACCTCATGGCTATTTTTGAAAAAGTTCTCAGCCTGTTTGAAAGGGCTGGAATTTATCAATTTGAATATTTCCATGACACCAGCTTTATATTTCTCCATCTGAACTTCACATAATTGCTTCTGACTAGAAGACAGGTAATTTGCCTAGCTTCTTTATTTAAAAGCAAAAATAGAAAAGCAATATGGGGAATGTTTCCAAGATTATTTCTATTCTTTACTTTGTCAAAGCTAAACTACTTAAGTAGCCAATCCGGACTAAAATCTAGTCTCTCAATTATTATGATAGTTAGTAGGACTATAATTTTTTTTTTAAGTTAAAAACTTTTTCTTAGACATCAGGGCCTTTCTTCTTTAAAAATCAGCAATGTTTCTTCCATAGAGGTTGAATTACTTGTGCACCTTTCCTACTTAAGAGACACTATTTAATTTCCTTCAAGCTGTTGACTCGTGGTTGTAGCCTAATTGTAAGTATGAATCAACTAAACTTATTGTGATGCCTTTCCTCTGTCTCTCTTCCCATTGTCTTGGGGAAATTGGATTAGTATGCTAATGGATTTCTTTTCTGTGAGTCCAGCTTCTCTTTTTTTTTTTTTTTTTTTTTTTTTTTTTTTTTTTTTTATGGTGAGGGTCCCTGCTTTGTTTGGACACCTCCAGATGTAATATGGTGGCTGAACTTTTCTTTCTTCTACACTAAATTCCTTTGTTTTGTTCTTTTTTTTTTTTTTTTTTTCTGTTTCTTTCTCTTTATGGTTCACATGGTATTGCTCATCCATGTTAGGATAGCTCACGCCTTGTTCAGGTATATAATCCCAGTTTCCTTTGTCATACAGTAGGCAAAGAAGAAATGCTCAGATTTTTAAAAAGTCTATGAATTTTCTAAGAGCTTTCAGTATGCTGGTACCAGGACCAGACTTTAAAGGCTTTACCTCTGATGTCAGGTTTTTCTTTTTCTTTTCTTTTCTTTTCTTTCTTTCTTTCTTTTTTGTTTTGTTTTGTTTTGTTTTGTTTTTTGTTTTTTTTGTTTTTTTTTTGTTGTTGTTGTTTTTTGTTTTTTTTTATGTTCTGTTGACTCTGTTGAAGGAGAGCAGTGGCTGAGAGACCAAAGGCAAAGGAAGTTCTTCCAGGTCAGGTACTACTCTTCCCCTAGGTTGTGGAGAATCCTTTGATGTTCTGAAGTAATAACATTAACATTTTTATCAACATCTCTCATTAACTATATACCCTGCTAGCGGCATACAGAGATGCAGATATCAACTTCTATTTACTGAGCACAGCCTTGTCAAATTCACCTAATTTTTATTGTATCACATAGCCTGCTTATCAACTCATTTCTTTTAAACAGTTCTTAAATTCTGACCTAAAAGATTACATATACCCAAATATGTCACATATTGACTGGTTCAATTTCTATGAAGTATTTAGAATAAGTGCTTTCTATAAATTAGAAAGTATATAAACAGTCACTTCAGACTGGGGTTGAAAAGAAAGGTCATGACTGAAAATGGGTATGTTTCCCGTTTGTAAGGGCACTGTGAAACCACAAAACTTGATCACTCTGTGGTTAGAAAGAAGGTTTATTGGTGAAAAAACAGCCAAGGCTTTCTCATAGGAAGAATGCATAGGGAGAAATAAAATGGCAAAACAAAACAAAACAAAACAAAAACAAAAACAAAAAAACCAAAAAACAAAACAACAAACAAACAAAAAACAAGTCGGATTTCATTTGATACAGTAGGGGTCTTTGAGCTTATACAGGCCGTTTGAATTGATCAGGAACTAGATGTCCTTGCCTGAGGTAGTTGACCTTTTTGGGAAGGTAGTAGTTTTTTGTTTTTTTGTTTTTTGTTTTCTTCTTGCAAACAGAAGCTTGCATTTTGGGTTCTGTTTAACCAATAACCATCCTTCTGTTTAGGACAGTCACCAGCACTGCCATTTTGCTGGTCTTGTTGTCATAGTGGTGGCACAACTCTGTAACTACATAAAAAAAATCATCTAATTGCACATTTTAGAAGGATAAATCATATGGCATATGTATTACATCTAAAAAAATATGTCTTTTAGCTGTCTTTTATTTCTCAAGGTTAATAGAATGCCAAGGAAAACAGCTTTATAATAGCTACATAACAGTAAATGATGTGCGTGGTGATTTGAACGAGAAACATCCCTCATAGGTTCAAGTATTTGAACACTTGACTCCCAGTTGGTGGTGCTGTTAAGGGGGGGTTGATGGCACCTTTAGAAGGTGCAGCCTTGTAGGAGGACGCTTGAGTGTGCGAGGAGGAGCTATGAGAGTTTATTGCCTCAGCCCATTTCCTGTTCACTCTCTCTGCTTACTGTGTAGGGAAGAAAATGTGATGAGCCAGCTTCCATGCCATCCCATCCCATCCCTGCCTTATCTCTCTGGCAGCATAAGCTCAAACAAACTCTTTAATGCCTTGTTAGTTTTGGTCACAGTCTAAGTCATTAATATGATGCAAAGACAGGCACACGTAAAAGCAACGTACTCTGGAAACTCAGTGAGGAAGTAGGCAGGGTTGTTAGGCCCAGGAGCTGAGGTTGAAAGGAAAATGGGGCATGTCCCATGAAAGCCTTCACTTACCAGGAAAGTGGGACAGAGGGGAAGACTTCCTATTGGGACTTTAGGTGAGAGAAGCATGGGAGAATGGGGAAATAGAAGGATCCAGAAGGTCCTAGAAACCTACAAGAAGAACATTATGACAGGCAGATCTGGGCCCAGGGGTTCCGCTCAAACTATGGCACCAGCGAAGGACAATATGTGCAGTAAACTTTGAACCCCTACCCAGATCTAGCCAATGGACAGGACATTCTTCACAGTAGAGTGGAGAGTGGGGACTGACTTTCACATGAACTCTGGTGTCCCATATTTGACCACGTCCCCTTGATGGGGAGACCTGGTGGCACTCAGGGGAAGGATAGTAGCCTATTAAGAAGAGACTTGATACCCTATGAGCATATACATGGGGAGGAGGTCCCCCTCAGTCACTGCCATAGGGGAGGGGGGTAAGGGGAAAAGCAGGAGGAAGGAAGGAATGGGAAGATACAAGGGATGGGATAACAATTGAGATATAATATGAATAAATTAATAAATTATTAAAAGAAAGAAAGAAAATGGGAGTGCTGGTAAGCAGCAGAGTGGATGCAGAGAAGACAGCACTATTAAGGCCACAAGAACAAAGAGGGAGCTGAGATGGAGGAATGGCAAGTTATACAAGCTGAAGTGTGTCAAGGGGGTGATGGGGAGAAAGGGACTGAGCTAAGGAATGTCACGAATGCTACTATGCTAAGGAAGTAGACTCTAAATACTAGGGTACGTCCTTTTCATAGGTGAGATAAAGCATTAAAAAACATTTTAGTTACCCTTTGTGAATTTCCCATCATGTACCCCAACCCCGCTTATCTCCTTATTCTTTCATATATTCCCTCTGATGTTGCAACTTCCCTCTCCAAATAAAACAGACAGACAAACAAACAAAAACAAATCTCACCTTGGAAGCAGCAGCGTATCACCATGTATCCCACGGTATGTGTCCCCTTTGCACAAACAGCTTTACTTGAATGTTCATTGCAATGAGTCATTGGTCTGGTTTGAGTCCTTGGACTTGTGCTGCGCCTTCGATACTGGATCCTCACCAGGACCCCTCTCAGGCATCCCGCCTTTGCCCAGCGTATGGAGATCCTGTAGCTTTGGTGCTACAGGATTTGCTCCAGCAGTTCATAGAGGGGGTAGTTGTTGGGGTGAACTCTGTATCTGGGCTTTGATCTAAGTTGGTCTGCCCATCAGCTCTCCTGCACCTATGACACCAGATCCAGCTCTCCTTGTTTTGCTTAAGTGATGGGCAGGACCAGCTCTCCTATTCTCACACCTTTGGGGCCAGCTGTCCACACTCACACCACCAAGGCCATCTGTACTGTGATACCCAGGCAAATTTTAAGCTTGCTTTCCTGAGGGATACAGCTGTGAGAAAGGATAGAGCATCTCAAGACTGGATTTTAGTTTATGGTTTTGAGCATCGGAAAAACCAATGCTACCTGTTAAATTGATACTTCAAATTTGCGTTTTCCTAATTTTTTGTTGTGATGTTTATAGGATATTGTTACAAATTTCTTTTAGTTTAATAACTTCATAAACATTTAGAGTATAAGGCATTTAAGCAGACTTATAACTCTTATTTAAACAAGAGGTTAAATATTCTTTTTAAGGAGATTTGATAATGGACTGAAGTGAGAAATATTTGTCCATGAAAAAGATTATTAATCAGTGTTGCTTTCAACTCTTTTCTGGTTAACTCTACTTTGTTAAGGGGTGCTCTGTGTATCTTATTCAACAGAGTTATTATTCCTTTATTTCATGAACGTTTTTAGAGTTAAAGGTACATTGTTTTACCTGACAATTATCATAGTAGGCCTGTCCATTAGTTGTGTTTGCTTCTTCACTTATTATTCTCCTCTCACAGTGCTGTTGGGGATCAAGTCTGACTGTGTGGCATGAGGACTCAGCTACTTAACTGAACTCTCATTCCAATGAGAAAGAGAACTGCCCAAACGCTATTACAAATCTAATGTTATGAGTACTTCAGCTGGAAAAAAAAAATTGACTATTTATAAGACTCCAACCAGATGCACACGTTCCAACAGAGGAATGCAAGAAACACGAAAAAAAAAAAAAAAAAAGTGAAAGCTACACAACTTATGCAAAAATGGCCAATTTCACAGCAACTGGGCTCAACCAGAATAGCAACATGAAGCCTCAGATAATTCAAAAAAAAAAAAAAAAAAAAAAGTGGTGATAAAAATGTTCAAGGACATAAAAGACAGCACAAACTCCTGAATAAATTTTAAAAGACTGAATAAAGCAAGGAAGCCAATTCAGGGTATCAAAAAAGAACTCAATAAAGAGCTAGAAATGCAGAAAAAAAAATCAGATTGAAAGGTTTGAAATGAAAAGCCCAGTAAGTCATATTAAGAACTCCAGTGGAAAGCTTTACCAAGAGAATGTGTCAAATAAAGGACAGAATACGTGGGCCTGAGAGCAAAGCAGATTAGGTAGATTGTTCAGAAAACAATGAAGATAAAAGAATTCCAAGTGTGAACAGGACATGCAAATGCCTATTAATCATCACTAAATGACCAGAACTATGACTCATGGGCATAGAAAGAAGAAGAACAGTGTGAAGACATGTCATAGCAGAAAACTTTCCAAATCTAAGGAGAGATGGCCATTCAGATACAGGAGACAGTTTGGGTGACAAACACAGAAGACTAGAAAAGAACCTCTTTGCATTATATTACAGTTGAAACACTATATAGAGAAGGAATATTGGCCCTGGGTTACATATAAAGTCACACCCATCAGAGTAGTGGTGGCATTCTTAGTAGAAATTCTAGAAGCCAGGAGGGCATGCAATGGTGGCCCTTAACCTCTTAAAGATAATGCCAACCAAGGCTATTCTATCTGACAAAACTATCCTTCATAATTGAAAGAAAAAGAAATAAATATCTATGATGAACATAAAATAAAGAAATTCATGACCATCATACCAGCAGTATATACCTGGAAGAAACTTAGACACTGAAGATAAAAAACATCCATGAATTTATAAGGCAGGATAAACTCTACTGGAACAATGAGGATACAGATGATGATTAGGAAAATACCAAATACTGTGAAAACAACAAAATGAATGAACAAATGCATACAAATCAACCATATGCCTGCAGGTGTTGCTGTGCTAACTTCATACAAAGTAAGCGTCAAGTCAATTAGTGAGTAGAGAGAACAGCTGCTTCACATTGACCAAGGGACGACACAGCAGCTCAGAACCATCCGTTAAGACGATACAGCAGCTCAGAATGTGTTTACTGGGTTTCAGCAATCCAGTTTCATACAATAGACAGCACTATATGCTAAGACACAGACTAGCCTTCACAGAGTTGCAGTGAGTGACTTCAGTGCCTGACGCTTTTCAGTACGTGAGCTACCCAGAACACCCCGTGAGCGCATACATTAGAGCTAAATAACAATGTAGGTCAAATGAATCTAAGACAACGTCTACAGAATAGTCTACCCAAGTACTCCAGAATGCTCATTCTTACCAATGCAAGGGGTCTTTCTTTCTCTCTAAAATAGGCCATATTTTAGGTCATAAACCAAATCTTAACAAATACAAGAAAATTGAAATGATTTTTGGTATTCTCTCTGCTCATAGTGGAATAAAACTAGGAATCAATAGAGAGAGAAAAAAAAAAAAAAAAAAAACCACCACAGAACATAAGCAAACTCATGGAGACTGACCAACATGCTATTAGATGATGAATTGGTAAACAAAGAAATTTGGGGAAACACTAGGGAACCTAGCGCCTTCTTCTGGCCTCTACACACTTATATACACAGACTCCTGCACATACGCACATACACATACATACATGCACGCACAAAATTAAAAAGAAAATATTTTTTTAAAGAGAAAAAAGAAACAACCCTCAAATCCCCATAGAAATACAAAAGACCCTGAGTAGGCAAAGCAATCCCAATTAGAAGCAGTGATGCTGGAAGGATTATAACATCTCATTTCAAATTACGTTACAGAGCCATAGTGATCAGAACACAGCATAAGCATGGTAGAGCAGAAAAAAAAAAAGACAGTTCCAGCCACTCGATTTCTGATAAAGGTGTAATGAAACACACACGTAAATGGTGCTGCAAAACTGGATAAAGTAAAAGACTGAAACTAGGTCCCGCCACTCAACAAATAACAAAGCAATGATAAATAAATCAAACATCTTAGTGTAAGATCTGAAACTCTGAAAGTATTAGAGAAAAGCCCTTCAAGAATTAAATATAGCCAAGGACCTTTTCAAAAGGCATTCAGTAGATCTGGAAATAAAACCAAGGATTGACTATTGGGATTGCATGAGATTAAAAAGTTTCTGCACACCAAAGAAGATGAGAGAGTGAGGCTACAGCCTGTAGAATGGAAGGACACCTCTCCAGCTATGCATCTGACAGAGGATTAGTATATACAACACACAAAGTACTTCTAAAAATCTAAATCAAAACCCCAGCAACCCAAACAACAAATGGGTTAATGAAAGAGACAGCTCTGAAGTGATGAAGAACACTCACACATATACTGGACCTTAGTCATCAGGGGAATAAAACTACATTTTAATTTCATCTCAGCCTAGCCTAGTCAAAATTGTTAACACACACACACACACACACACACACACACACACCAAACAAACAAAAAACAAAAAATCCAAACAAATCCAAAAGATAAAACAAACAAACAAAAACATAAATAACAACTGCTGATGAGGATACAGAAAATAAAAGCCCTTATGTACTGCCAACTAAAGTGTAAATTAGCCTGTCCAGTATGGAATTAGTTTGGAGGGTCCTTAGAACACTATACTACAATTACTGTGTAAATAGTACTATTCAGATTTTCTTGTAATTACTAAGAGACTGGTGCTGAAGTCCTCAGTGCACGCAGGGTGTACTGCTTCTTTCTCCAGTATTGTCATGTAGTGCTTGATGACTTTGAGGGTCTGATATCAGTCGCAAAAACATTTAGAATTGTTATGACCTCTTTGTTAATTGTGTCTGTTATTGTTATAAAATGACTTATCCATGCTAATTATTTTCCTTGAAATCTACTTTGTCCGTCTATCTGATTTTAGTATTTAAAGCAGTTTTCTCATAAACATCATGTGCTTTTTGAGTTCTCTGAATTGAGAGGCTCTGCTTTACACTCAATAGACTTAGAGCACTATGTATAATATAATGTGATATTATTTTTTTATTAATTTATTCTTATTACATCTCTATGGTTATCCCATCCCTTGTATCCTTCCATTCCTCCCTCCCTCCCATTTCCCCCTTACTCCCCTCCCCTTTGACTGTTACTGAGGGGGACTTCCTCCCCCTTTATATGCTCATAGGGTATCAAGTCTCTTCTTGTATTAAGTTTAAGTACTTTTATGTTTTTAAATTTAAGATCATAAGAAAGTATGAATAAATAAAATATATAAATAAATTAAAACATAAATAAAATATATTTTAGAAAATTGACTAGTACTTTAGATATCAAAAAATTCAGAAAAATTAAATTTCCAAATGAAATAATCACCTAAAATGTTTAATCTTCATTGTCACTTGGCAGAATTTAGAACCACAAGGGAAATGCACTGCTGAGCATGTTTATGAGGGGTTTTAGGGAAGTGTTAGCTGAGAAGGGAGTCTCATCCTGAAAATGAGCAGCACCACCCATGGCCTGGGGTCCTGGATTAAATCAACAGGACAAGAGAGCTGAGCCTCAGCATTCATCTCCCTCTGCTCTTCTCTGTGGAAACAATGTGAGTAATTACTTCAAGCTCCCACTGCTACAGTTTCCTTCACACCTGGATGTACCCAGGAACCATGAGCTAAAATATACCCATCTTTCCTTATGTTGCTTTGTTGGGCATTTTGTCACAATAATAAGAAAAGTGACAGACCCACTACACAAATATACCTTCAGCCCTCTATTCTCTACCCCTTTCATATAACAATGACTATTGTAATATTACCTATAGAAATGACTTTAAAACCCTGCATATTTTCTAATGTAGTTAATAAAATTTGTAACCATGCAGCTGAAGAGGTGGCTCAGCAGTTAAGAGCACTTGCTGTTCTTGCAGAAGACCCCTGCTTTATTCCCAGTGCGCACGTCAGGCAGCTCGCAACCTCTTAATTCAATCCCAGGCCATCCAATATTCTCTGCTGGCCTTGCAGGCACTTTCACACCACATGGTACACATATAGAGAAGTAGGAACACACACACACACACACACACACACACACACACACACACACACACATGTAATTAAATAAAAATAATTTTAGAAATTCTATCTAGCTTCCTGGTGGTGGTCTTTTCAGCCTTTCCTTCTAGCCCCAATCCATTACTTTGTAATTCCACCTACATCAGAGCCTCTTTCTATCACAGACCCCAAGCTGCCATAATAAGCTGGGACACAGTGGAACCTCATCCTGTTTCCTTTCCTCCATTCTGATCTCTTCAGACTTACTCTTAGCCCTGCTGCAGTCTAATCCCCTCCTCCCACTCCACTTCCATCTCCTTGGCATTCAGCCTCTTGGTGTGGGCCAAGGATCTTGCCTCACTCCCCCTATCAACCTTTCTTTTTTCCCCATCTCCATTCCTTTAAGACTTTTCATCAACCTGCAGGACAAGTTCACTGCTAGGGACCCCACACCTGCCACACTTGCCTGGAACCCAGAGTAGACAAGAGCAACCAAAGAATGGAACACCCATGAAACATAGAGAAGACAAGATATCTATATTAAGAAACATTTCAAATGTTATGACTCCAGATGCCTAGATCGCAGTGTAAAAACACAAATATCAACAAGCAAGACAATACCTCCTCTAGAAGACAGCAACCCTGTTGTGTTGGGCTCTGGGTAAAGTATAAGACAAGGACTTCAAAATTAGTAATATAGTAAAAGACCTTAAAAATGATAGAAATAAATGCCTTAATGAAAACCACAAAAGTACAGACAGTTGAATGAAAAAAATTAAAAACATAAAAGAAGAATTTAACAAATAGAACTACTAAAGAAAACCCAAACTGAAATAAAACAAGAAATAAAAAGCTGAACATGTCAAACAAAAACCATAGAGATAAGCTTTACCAACAGATTAAAAGACATGGAAGAGAGAATTTCAGGTCTTGAAGTTAAGGTAGAAGAAATGGAAACTGAATCAAAGAAAATGTCAAATTAATAAAAAAAAAAAAATTCAGGGACAAAACATTCAGCAAATCTGGGACACTAAAAAGACCGAACCAACAATTAATAATTTAGACGAAAGAGAGGAAGTCCAGGTAAAAGAAACAGAAAATGTTTTTAAAATATTTTAATTGAATTAGAATTATATCATATCCCCTACCAGCCCTGGCAAAATACCCTCTCTAAAACCCCTACCATATCACTCAACTCTAAATTGATAGCCTCATTTTTTTTTATTATATTTGTTACATGTATATGTATCTATCTTCCCAAATATACACAAATATAAACTTAACAAAATCATAGAAAAAAAAGTCTTCAATCTAAAGAAAGAGATGCTCATCTAAGGAAAAGAACATACAGAACATCAGACAGGACCAGAATGGAAACTCCTCATGACACGTAATAATGAAAACACTAAATATACAGAACAAAGGAAGGAAATTAAAAACTGCAAGGGAAAAAGACCGAGTCACATACAAGGCAGGACCATTAGAATGACACCTGACTTTTCAATGGAGACTCAGAAAGCAAGAAGGGCCTGAAAAGATATTCTGTAAGCTCTAAGAGAACACAGATTCCAGTCTAGACTACTATACACAGTAAAATCATCACAACTGACTAAGAAAGAAAAACATTTGACAATGATAACAAATTCAAACAATTCTATCTACCAATAGCTCTATAGAAGTCACAAAATGGAAAGCTTTTATCTGAAGAGAGGTTAACTATACCCAAGAAGATGCCTGAAAAGATAAATTCCAGGGATCCAAGATGGCGGCGAGCAGTGTGGACCGCGTTTGGAGGCTCCAGTGAACAATTCAGGGATTTGCACAGATTTCTGAGCCAGGAACACCGAGGGCCGAACATCATGGCAGCAGGAGTGCTCCACGGTTTGGAGGGACCAGGGTGCGGAGGACCTGCGTGTCCCTGCACACGGGAGGAGCGTGGATTTTCTCTGATTGGAGCGGCAGCGGCAGAGGCAGCAGCACCAGCGGCACCAGCAGCGGTGGCTGAGGTTTGCAGCTCATAGCCTTCGGTGGAGGCGATTGGTGTGGTGGCTGGTGGGAGTTGCTGCAGTAGAGGGGACTCGGGGCAGGATTTGGGTCGCGTGGAGCCTTCGGACCCAGACTAGACTCGGCAGACAGTTCGGCCCCAGAGTCCCGGGTACTGGCCCAGCCCAGCAAGCAATTCTGCCTGAGGCACTAACTCAGCTTCGGCCACAGCTCCCCTGCTGTGGCGCAGGCTTAGTTGAGTGTGCAGCTCCACACTAAGCAGCACCTCAGCTCAGCGGCAGCTCCCCTGCGGTGACACAGTCTGGGCGGAGCACTTGGTTCCAACACAGGCGCTAACTCAGAGCAGCCGCAGTTCTCTTGCTGTGGCGCAGGCTTGGCTGAGCACTCAGTTCCACCCTAGGCACCACCTCAGCTCAGCGGCAGCTCCCCTGCAGTGACACAGTCTGGGTGGAGCACTTGGTTCCACCATTGGCGCTAACTCAGAGCAGCTGCAGTTCTCCTGCTGTGGCGCAGGCTTGGTGGCGTGCTCAGTTCCATCCTAGGCACCACCTCAGCTCAGCGGCAGCTCCCCTGCGGTGACACAGTCTGGGCGGAGCACTTGGTTCCAACACTGGCGCTAACTCAGAGCAGCCGCAGCTCTCCTGCTGTGGCGCAGGCTGGACAGAGCGTTCGGTTCCACCAGCTCTAAGACTCTGGTTGGACACAGTGTGTAGTTTGAATCCAGAATTCCTGGCTGAGATTGGTGGTCAGTTCAGGCCCTGAGTCAATAACTGACCACAGCACGCACTTTGGACCAAAAGGCCCTAGCGGAGCTTGGTGCGTAGTCCCAGCCCAAAAATTCTGGCTGGATCTTGTGTGCATTTTGGGCCCAGAATCCCTAACTGAGCTTGGCAGATGGTTCAGGCCCTGAGAATCTAGCTGAGTTCTGCCCGTGGTTCGGTCCCAGTGCTCCTGGCTGGACTTGGCAGGGAACACAGAAGGCTGTGGATACCTTGGCCTGACCCAACACTCATTCAGAGACCCAGAACAATTGCAGGATCCACAGCACAGGGAGGCTGAAGATCACTGGCTGTGAGAGACCAGAACAACAGGGCTAACTTCCAAACATCCACACCAGTGAAGCTTTGAGCTTGCAGCCTAGGGAAATCGTGAGAAAACAAGTGAATCTATCGTCAGACACCCTCTATCCAACTCTGGAAGCTACCCAATAAAATCAAAGACGGCAAGATGTCTAAAGGACAACGAAAAAGCATACGCAAAAAACCCCAAAACAACATGGCATCTCCAGTTTCCAGCTATCCCAAAGAAAACAACCCAGAGAACTCAAATACAACAGAAATACAAGAAAATGACCTCAAATCCTTAGTAATGAGGATGATAATGGAGGAAACAAATAAAATTCATAATCAAATGCAGGAAGACGCAGACAAACAGGTGAGAGACATAAAAGAAGCACATAGAGTGGAACTGGAAAATATTCAGGAAAATGCAAACAACCAGATGAAAGAAATAAATAAAACGGTTCAAGCTCTGAAGACCTATAAAGAGGCAATGGAAGAAACTCAGGAATATACAAAAAATCAGATGAAAGAAATAAAAAAATCAGTTCAAGATCTGAAAATGAAAATGGATTCAATGATAAACACACAGACAGAAGAAAAACAAGAACGTGAGACCTCAGAGAAGAAGGCGAGTAACACAGAGGTGAGCTTTTCTAACAGAATCCAAGAGATGGAAGAACGAATCTCAGGGCTAGAAGATACAATCACAGATATTGAATCAACCATTAAAGAAAATGCCAAATCTGGAAAACTCCTGACACAAAACATCCAAGAAATTAAGGACACCATGAAAAGAAGAAATCTGAGGATAATAGGCATTGAAGAAAGAGAAGACATCAGACTCCAGGGCCCAGAAACTATTCTCAACAAAATCATAGAAGAAAATTTCCCCAATCTAAAGAAAGAGATGCCTATAAACATACAAGAGGCCTACAGAACACCAAATAGAATTGACCAGAAAAGAAAAACTGCCCGCCACATAATAATCAAAACACAAAACATGCAGAACAAAGAAAAAATATTAAAAGCTGCAAGGGAAAAGGGCCAAATAGACCATAAAAGCCAGAAGGGCCTGGACAGAGATCCTGCAAACCCTAGGAGACCACAGATGCCAGGCCAGACTACTTTACCCAGCAAAACTATCAATAACCATTGATGGAAAAAACAAAATATTCCATGACAAAAACAAATTCAAACAGTACCTATCCACAAATCTAGCTTTACAGAAGGTACTAGAAGGAAAACTCCATCCCAAAGGGTCAAGCTACAACCAAAACTACCCAGGAAATAGATAACTATCCCATAGCAAAAACACAACTACACAAATGCTCGACTGGAAACAACATCAAAATTAAGACTCTTAACAGTCACTGGTCATTAATATCTCTCAACATCAATGGCCTCAATTCTCCAATAAAAAGACACAGACTAACTAAGTGGGTACATAAACAAGATCCAACATTCTTCTGCATTCAAGAAACACATCTCACCCATAATGAAAGGCATTACCTCAGGATAAAAGGTTGGAAAAACATATTCCAAGCAAATGGTCACAAGAAGCAAGCAGGCGTAGCCATTTTAGTATCGAACAAAATAGACTTTCAACCAAAATTAATCAAAAGGGATGAGGAAGGACACTTCATACTCATGAAAGGTAAAGTCAACCAAGATGACATCACAATTCTGAACATCTATGCTCCCAATACAAGGGCACCCACATTTGTAAAAGATCTCCTAAAAAAGCTTAAACCACACATCGATCCCCACATAATAATAGTGGGAGACTTCAACACCCCACTCTCACTGAAGGATAAGTCATTGAAACAGAAACTAAGCCGAGAAATAACATCATTAACCAATGCCATGGGTCAAATGGATCTAACAGATATCTATAGAACCTTTCACCCAAACAAGAAAGAATACACCTTCTTCTCTGCACCCCATGGAACCTTCTCCAAAATTGATCACATCGTAGGTCACAAAGCAAGCCTCAATAGATACAAGAGGATTGAAATAATACCTTGTATCCTATCAGATCACCATGCTCTTAGGCTGCAATTCAACAACAACAGAAATAACAAAAAGCCTACATGGACGTGGAAACTAAACAACTCTCTGCTAAATGACACCTGGGTCAGGGAAGAAATAAAGAAAGAAATCAAGGAGTTTCTGAAATTCAATGAAAATGAAGAAACAACATACCCAAATTTGTGGGATACATTGAAAGCAGTGCTAAGAGGAAAATTCATAGCACTAAGTGCCTTTAAAAAGAAATTGGAAACATCGCACATAAGCATCTTAACAACACAACTGGAAGCCCTAGAAAAAAAAGAAGCAGAAACACCCAAGAGGAGTAGACGCCTGGAAATAATCAAACTCAGGGCTGAAATTAACAAATTAGAAACTAAGAAAACAGTCCAAAGAATCAACAAAACCAAAAGCTGGTTCTTTGAGAAAATCAACAAGATAGACAGACCGTTAGCCAAACTAACTAAAAGGCAGAGAGACAGTATTGAAATCAACAAAATCAGAAATGAAAAGGGAGACATAACAACAGACACTGAAGAAATTCAAAGAATCCTAAGATCCTACTTTGAAGGCATATATGCCACAAAATTTGAAAATCTAAGGGAAATGGACAATTTTCTTGAACAATTTCACTTGCCAAAGTTGAATGAAGAACAGATAAACAAGCTAAATAGTCCCATTTCCCCTACAGAAATAGAAGCAATCATCGATGGTCTCCCAACCAAAAAAAGCCCAGAATTCAGTGCAGAATTCTACCAGACCTTCAAGGGCAAGCTAATACCAATACTCTTCAAGCTACTCCAAAAGATAGAAATGGATGGAAAATTACCAAATTCATTCTATGAGGCCATAGTCTCATTGATACCTAAACCTCACAAAGATTCAACAAAGAAAGAGACTTTCAGACCAATTTCTCTTATGAACACAGATGCAAAAATACTAAATAAAATACTTGCAAAACGAATACAGGAACACATCAAAGATATCATTCATCATGACCAAGTAGGCTTTATTCCAGGCATGCAGGGATGGTTTAATATACGGAAATCCATCAATGTAATCCACCATATAAACAAACTGAAAATAAAAAACCACATGATCATCTCCTTGGATGCAGAGAAAGCATTTGATAAAATTCAACACCCATTCATGTTTAAAGTTTTAGAGAGATTGGGGACACAAGGCACTTTCCTCAACATAATAAAGGCTATATACAGCAAGCCAATAGCCAAAATCAAAGTAAATGGTGAGATACTCAAGGAAATTCCTCTAAAATCGGGAACAAGGCAAGGCTGCCCACTCTCTCCATATCTCTTCAATATAGTACTCGAAGTTCTAGCCAGAGCAATAAGACAACAAAAGGAGATTAAGGGTATCCAAATGGGAAAGGAGGAAGTCAAATTATCCCTCTTTGCAGATGATATGATAGTGTACATAAGTGACCCTCAAAATTCCACCAGAGAACTCCTAAAGCTGATAAACACCTTCAGCAAATTGGCTGGATACAAAATTAACTCAAAAAAGTCTGTAGCCTTCCTATACACAAATGACAAGCTTGCAGAGGAAGAAATTAGAAAAACCACACCCTTCACATTAGCCACAAGCAATATAAAATATCTAGGAGTTACCCTAACTAAGCAAGTGAAGAACTTGTATGAAAAAAATTTCAAAACTCTGAAGAAAGAGATTGAAGATGACCTGAGAAGATGGCATGATCTTCCTTGCTCATGGTCGGGAGAATTAACATAGTAAAAATGGCCATCCTACCAAAAGCAATCTACAGATTCAATGCAATCCCTATCAAAATACCTACACAATTTTTTAAAGACATTGAAAGTTCAATTCTGAACTTCATATGGAAAAACAAAAAACCCAGAATAGCTAAAACAATCTTGTACAATAAAAGGTGCTCCGGAGGAATCTCCATACCTGATCTCAAACTGTACTATAAAGCAATAGTAATTAAAACAGCATGGTACTGGCACAGCAACAGGCTGGTTGATCAGTGGAATCGAATCGAAGACCCAGATATGGCCACACACATATGGTCACTTGATTTTTGACAAAGAAGCCAAATCCATTCAATGGAAAAGGGATAGCATCTTCAACAAATGGTGCTGGTCTAACTGGAGGTCTATGTGTAAAAAAATGAAACTGGACCCATATTTGTCACCTTGCACAAAACTCAAATCCAACTGGATTAAAGACCTCAACATAAAACCAGAGACACTAAGCCACTTAGAGGAAAAAGTGGGAAAGAGCCTGGAACATATTGGCACAGGAGACAACTTCCTGAACAGAACACCAACGGCCGAGGCCTTAATGTTAACCATTAATAAATGGGACCTCATGAGGCTGAGAAGCTTCTGTAAGGTAGGAGACACTGTCAAGAGAACAAAGCAACAGCCTACAGACTGGGAAAAAATCTTCACCAACCCTACATCTGACAAAGGTCTAATATCCAAAATATATAAAGAACTCAAGAAATTAAACACCACCAAACCGAACAACCCAATTGAGAAATGGGGCTTGGAACTTAACAGAGAATTCTCAACAGAGGAATATCAAATGGCTGAGAAACACTTAAAGAAATGCTCAACCTCCTTAGTCATCAAGGAAATGCAAATCAAAACAACTCTGAGATTCCATCTTACACCCATCAGAATGGCTAAGATCAAAAACTCAAGCGACACCACATGCTGGCGAGGATGTGGGGAGAGAGGAACACTCCCTCATTGCTGGTGGGAATGCAAACTAGTACAGCCGCTTTGGAAATCTATCTGGTGCTATCTCAGAAAAATGGGAATAGGGCTTCCTCAAGACCCAGCTATTCCACTCCTTGGAATATACCCAGAAGATGCTCCAGCACACAACAAGAAAATTTGCTCAACCATGTTCATAGCAGCCTTATTCATAATAGCCAGAACATGGAAACAGCCTAAGTGTCCCTCAGTAGAAGAGTGGATAAAGAAACTGTGGTACATATACATTATGGAATACTACTCAGCTATTAAAAATAAGGAATTCCCGAAATTTGTGGATAAATGGATTGAGCTAGAAATGATCAATCCTGTCCCTCAGGAACAGTCATAGGGGAGGGGAATAATGGGAAAATGGGGGGGGGGGAGGAATGGGAGGATACAAGGGATGGGATAAACATTGAGATGTAACAAGAATAAATCAATAATAATAAAAAAAATACAAAAAAAAAAGATAAATTCTAGAACCATTAGACTAAAGAGGGGGAAACACACAACACACAACCACCACCACAACCAAATAAAAGGAATTAATAAACACAGTTCATTAATGCCTCCAAATATTACTGGTCATAAAAACACCAAGTAACATATTGGATTAGAAAGCAAAGTTCATCTTTGTGCTGCATCCAGAAACACATCTCACCACCAATAACAGATATTACCTTTGGGTACAAGGATGAATAAAAGTATTCCAAGCAAATGGACCAAAGAAGCAAGCAGGTGTGGCCATTTTAATATCTGACAAAAACAGACTTCAAACCTAACCTAATCAGAAGAGATAGGACAGTCATTAAAAGAAAATCCACCAAGAGTCTATTGCCGTTCTAGACATTAATGCACCAAACACAGGGTCATACAAGTTCATAAAGGAAACTCCACCACAGCTAAAAGTCATATATAGACCCTCACACAGTTACAGTGGGTGATTTAAATACCTAATGTCTGCCAAGAAACAGGTCATGTAGACAAAAACTAAACAGAGAAACGCTGGAGTTAAGTAACATCATAAATCAAATAGACCTAACAGATATCTATAGAACATTCTGCCCAAATACAGAAGATTATACTTTTTTATAAGCAACTCCTAAAATTTTCTCAAAAATTTCCTGCATGTTAGACACAAAACAAGCTTCAATAGATATAAGAAAATGCAAACGACACCCTGTGTCCTTACTGTCCACCATGGACCACAGCTGAATATCAGCAATAGCAGAAACAGCAGAAAGCATACAAACTCATGTTATCTCAACAATAACTTCTGAATGAAAACTCTGTGAACGTTGAAATTAAGAAGAAAATTAAGTACTTTTTAGAGTTAAAAGCAAATGAAGACACAACATATCCAAACCTGTGGGACACAATGAAGCCAGTTCTAAGAGGCAAGTTTATAGCCTTAAGTGCCTAAATAAAAAAAAATGGAGAAATCTCATATTAATAATTTAATGACAACTTGAAGGCTCTAGAAAAACAAGAAGAAATAATACTCCCAAATAGTAGATAGGGAGAAACAATTGAACTCAGATGACATTAGCAAACAAACCCACAAAAATACAGTGAAACAAAAAGATAGTTCTTTGAGAAAATCAGGAAGATTGACAAAGTGCTTGCCAAATTAAGCAAAAAGATGAAAGGGAAAAGATCCAAATTAGTATAACTAGAGATGAAAAATGAGACATTACAACAGACACCAAGGAATTTCAGAGAATCATAGAACATACTTTTAAAAATCTGTATTCAAGCCAGGTGCAGTGGCACATGTTTGTAATTCCAGCACTCAGGGAGACAGAGGAAAGTGGATTTCTGTGAGTTTGAAGCCATCCTGGTCTACAAAGTGAGTCTAGGACAGCCAAGGCTACACAGAAAAATCCTGTCTCAAAAAACCAAGAACCAAACCAACCAACCAAACAAACAGAAGTCAATTGTATTCCACCATAGTGGAAAAACCTAAGAGAAATGGATGAACTTACCAATATAAATCATGTACCAAAATGAAATCAAGATGAAATGGAAACAAAAAAAAATAAAATAAAATAAAACAAAATAAATAAAACCCCAGTGCCGAATGGATTCAGCACAGTATTCTTCCACTCCTTCAAAGAAAGAATTGGTGCCAATACTCCTCAAATTATTCCACAAAATAGGAACTGGAAGAACATTTCCTAATTCTTCTTATGAATCCCCTATAACCCTATACCAAAGCCACACAGAGCCTACCCCTAAAATTACAGACCAAATGAACATAGATGCAAAAGTTCTTAATAAAATACTTGCAAACCAAACACATAAAAAATATTGTCCACGATGAACAAATCGGTTTCATCCTCGAGAAGTAGGAATCATTCAACATATATAAATCACTAGACATAATGCACCGCATATGTCTAGTATGAAAGACAAAGAACACATCATTGTCTCATTGGATGCAGAAAGGGCCTTTGACAAAATGTAACATCCTTTTATGATATAACTCCTGAGAGATTAGGGATCCAAGGAGGATACCTCAACATAAGGAAGAAAGTTTACAGCAACTTGTTGCTTACCTTGAATGGACAGAATCTCAGAGCAATTCCACTAAAATAAGGAATTAGTTAAGGCTGTCCACTCTCTCCATACCTATTCAGTATAGTACTTGAAGTTTTAGCTAGAATAATAAGACAACTGAGGGAGATCAAAGGATTCACTATAGGGGAGGAAGAAGTCAAAATATCCTTGTTATACATGAGAGACTCTAAAGACTGCACCAGGAAACTTCTACCACTGATAAACACCTTCAGCCAAGTAGTAGTACACACAATTAACACATAAAACTCTGTAGCCTTCCTTATACAAAGGATAAACACACTGAGAAGAAATTGGGATTAAAGGCATGTGCCACCACGCCTGGCTCTCTCCCTCATCTTGATCCACTTTAGACTAACCCTGAAATGACCTCCAAGTTTTCAAGTGAAAGGAAGAGTTGCTCATTCTCACTTTAAACTCTAAGCTAAAAATTAGTAAGCCTTGTGAGGAATGAATGCTCAAAGCTGAGATCAGCCAAAAATCAGGTCCCTTTCTTGTACCAAGTATCCAGGTTGTAAATGCAAAGGGAAAGTTCTCAAAGAAACGCAAAAGTACCACTCCAGTGAACATACAGGTGACAACATAGAAGAAGGTAAAATGGCTGTATTGCTAACATGGAGATAGTTTAAATTGTCTGGACAGAAGACCAAGCTAAGGGTACCATTTCATTGCAGCAAAGCCTAATCTAATCTACAGCAAGGTACTAACTCTCTTTGGTTCCTTAAAGAGTGAGAGAGAAGCAGACTGCAGAAGGAAAAGTTGGATGGAGGTAGTAAGGTTTATGTGGGATTTAGGGGGAAAAACATCTCTACACATTAGAGTTCAAGGTGCAGCAATGTGCTTATCTAGAAGCCACAGCAAGCCCTACAAAGACGTGGCTGAAAGAGTTGGTGAAGGTTTCGCCACTAAACACCAGTTTTCTCATTGCAGTGGAAGCAGCTTTCTATCAGAAGATGCCATCTAGGACTTTGAAAAGCAGACGGAAGTCGTTGGCTTAACTTCAAATCTTCAGATGAGAGGCCAGCTCTCCAGTTAGGAGCTCATGAGGCTGCTGACTCAGAGTTGTAACCGGTGATCCTACACCACTCTGGATAATCCCAGAACCCTTGAAAAGTTTGTTCTAAAACCCATACTGTGTCTATGTTCTATAAATGGAATCAGAAAGCCTGGAAAACAGCACATCTATTCACAGCTGAATATTTGAGGTCAATCATTTGCTCAAAAAAAATTCCCTTCGAAACACCACTGCTCATCAGAACCACAACTCATCATTCAAGATAACCAATGGAGATATTTAACAATATTAATGTTGTTTTCATGCCCGCTAATACAAAACCCATTCAGCAGCCTATGTGTCAGGGAATTATTTTAATTTTTAAGTCTTACTGCTTAGTACATATATTTTAAATGGCAGTAGCTGCCCTAGTAACCTCTCCAACGGACCTAGAGAAAGTCAAGTGAAAACTTTTGGGAAACAATTCAGCATTCTAGATAGCATTAGGAATGTATTTTTAGGGCTGAAGAGATGGTTCAGTGGTTAAGAGCACTGACTGCTCTTCTGAAGGTCCTGAGTTCAATTCCCAGCAACCACATGGTGGCTCACAACCATCTGTAATACAATGCTCTCTTCTGGTGTACATAAAGACAATGTACTCATAAACATAAATAAATCTTTAGAAAAAAAAGAACACATTTTTTAAAGTTGTGGCAGGAAGAAACTCATGGTAACTCTAGTGCCTGACTGAGGAATTTGAAACTTCAGTGGGGGAAATTACAGCACATGTGATGGCAACGGCAAGAGAAATAGAAGTGAGGAGTTGCTTCTTATGGCAAAGCAAAGGAATCAGTCCCATGAGATGACAGCCTACTCCCAGTGAAGCTGCAGTGGGTAGTTTTGAATGTTTCTATACATGAAGGGTTTATCCCACCATCAAGGGGAAGCCAGGCTAGGGCGTCAAGTCAGGAACCTGGAGGCAGAAACTGTAGCAGAGGCCATAAGGGAATGCAGCTTACTCGCTCACTTTCTATGGTTTGCACAGTTTCTTTTATTATATAGCCCAGGCCTACTATCCTAGGGATGGTTCTGCCCACAGTAGACTGGGCCCTCCTACAGGCAGGCGGGACTCCTACAGTTCTCCTACAGTGTGCATTTTCTGCTTGAGCTTTGGCATATGTGTGCTCTCCGCCTGGCCCATCTTCTGTGGCCCGTCCCTCTGCTCACCGATCACCAGCCTGTCTGTTCAATGTCATTACTACCCAGGTTCATTAAGTCATCTCTCTCTCTGTTCTTGACAGTGTTACTGTCACAGATTCATCTCTCCAGCCACACCACACATTTCCAGAATTTTTTTTTTACACTGTTTGGATTTTTCTACGATAGTTATTATGTTTACATTTCAATAAAAAAGGTTGCAATAGAACATTTGATGGAACTGGTAGAATTTAGCCGCAGAAAAGCAAAATGTGGAAAGTGGATGATAGGGTAGATATTTTTTTTTTTTTTTGCACCAGTTTTCAAACATCTGAGGGGCTTCACAGAGATGTCCATTGGTAGAGGTTGCCAGAAGATTTCCTTCAACTTAAGAGGCTTGAACAGGAAGAAATGAGTGAATCATTTTTCTGCATCTCTTTAGAAAGGACCACCTCTTCTGGGTAGTTAGGGCAAAGTTTCTGTCCTTTCTGGAGTGTTGGGTCAGGTAATCCGTGAGGTCTCTTCCACCTTGTGGTCTCACCATTATTCTGTGAAATGAGATATTGACTCCACACTTATGCCTTGAAAACAGAGTACTATTCAGAAGTGTTTATAGAAGGCAGAGGAGAATAGGCCCCTCCCAGGATGCAGGTATAGGCTTGGCTCTCCCGAGGAGTATTTGACAAGTGCTTTTTCTTCTTTGAGTCATCCTTTTGTTCTCAGCAGGATCTTACTCCTTGCATTGTGATTTTAACGGTGTGTTAGTAAATGAACAAGTTTTGTGTAGCCTGTATCTTTCTTAACTTATTGTGTGTCACATGCCTTTTTGTAGTTAAGAACTGATGTAACTAGGATAAGAAATGTGCAGCTGCTTTTTATGTCACCTTTGCAGCCTCTGTATCTAGTTTCAGTATGGACTGCATGGATGACTGTTAAGCCAAACTAAATTTAGGCAATAAATAAACATATACATATAATCTTCTTTATTTCAGTAAAATAAATAAGCATACACATACAATCTACTTTATTTCAGTAATCTATTAGAAGGACTGACCCAAACAAAACAAAACAATAAAACCGAACAAACAATGAAATCTCACTACACTCTATGACACACACACACACACACACACACACACACACACACACACACACACACACACACAAAGTTTCTAAGATTCGGTAGATCGGCAGCACTGAGCCTGTCTGGAAGGTTGGCATGCCAATTATGGGATGGGAAGGTGGAGAGTGCTGAGAACCAGAATCAGCTTCCTGGGCTGAACCCGTGTCCCGAGTTACCCTCAAATGATTCTTAGAGGAATCTGCCGGTCAGCCCAGCGGGATGGCAGGGAGTATTGGAAACCCAAGAATTCAGTTCATTTTCAGTGTTGTCCAGAATCACAGGCTGAGAGACCCAGAATTCACAGGGCAGGAATGTCTCCGTCCCCTTGGCAGTCACTTGAAACTGGAATTATCTAACAATGCCGAAGAGCAGCAACTAGCTTCATCCACAGAACCAGGCTTTGGCATCTCCAGCCTTTCAGACTTGTATTTCTCCCTTGGTTTCTAGAGCAAGCATCCTAGAGTATCTTCTAAGAAGCTAGTCATCTGAAAGGTCCCTAAAAGGGCTGGATTATGTCTGAAGACAACAACAATTGCTTTCCTTTTTAAAGACAGAGAGAGGTCTGAGAGGTGGTGTGGTGGAAATAGAGATTGGTGGGCAGAGAATGGTAGTCAGGGTGCACGGGTCTCGCCTGCAGGTAGGGGCAGTTGGTGAAGGTCAGAAAGCCAGCTGCAACCTTGACAGCACTGCCCAGTCCTATGGCCTGCTCTGCAGTAGCAGCAGCAGCAGCAGGACGTGAGGAGAAGCTGGGGAAAGGGAAGTCTCTCTGGCTTCTAGCTGGCAGTGTTGCCTGTGTTCCAGCAAGTTTCCAGTCAAGGCTGCTGCCGAGAGACTTTCCCCGACAGGGGGAGGCAACATGTCTGCTTCCATTTGCTTTCCTTGCTCCAAGAGACACAAAGTCACCACTCCATGTGGCATCAAAATCCCTAGGACACCCTTTCTTTCTCATTCTCTCCTATACACATCTGTCATTCCTCCTCACACGCGTTCATGCATACTTCTATATGTATTTTTAGTATCAAGTCTAATATATAAAGAAGAAATCTCTTTGTATCTTTTTCTCTAAAATGCCTGGATTAACTTCCCTTTTGTCCCCAGATTTGCTATTTTAAAGGTCTGGGCCATCCTAATAAGACAAAAGCGTCTTGTTTTTTTCTAACTGCCACTAGCCCTACAGGAAATGCCAACTGGGCATTCCAAACAATCTTTGGGACCGGAGATTCATTCTGAAAAAAAAAAAAAATGAGATAACTGACAGTTGTCCACAGTGGTAAAATGAAAGGGAACAAAAGGTACCTGGAAGCACAGAGCTTGCTAAAAAACAAAAGCGGCTTCCTTGCTTCCTAATTGGAGCTTGTGTTAGCTTTCTTCTTAACGTGGAGGTGTTGCCAAGGCAATAGCTTAGCAGTCTTCTGCATGGCTGCTTTCTGCAGTCATCCATGCACTTTACGGATGCTAACCTATTCAACACACCTTTGCAATCCAAAAAGATTCCTTTTTGTTTTTTGTTTGTTTTTAAACATATATGCTAGGGGAAAAAACATTAAAAAACAAAACAAAACAATCTTGCTTGTCTTTTTCCGTATCTCAGGACGATGTGCCAGCACCCACCATAGATTTTGACATGGCCTCAAGATCTCAGCGCAGTCCCAGGAAAGGGGTGAGGAAAGGGGGACTAGGAAAACAGGACTCCTAAATGGGGTGTGTATAGCAACCCAGATGAGAGACATAACTTTTGATCATCATGGGACATTCAATCATGTAGGCCAGGTAGCAGCCAGGACGCAGAAGCCCCCAAGGGGCCAGAGACAAAGAACATAGTTAGCAAAGCTCATAGCCAAAGCACCAGACAGGGACCAAAGAAGTGAACAATACTGAGGAAAAAAAGGTGTAGAATGTCAACATCCAGCAGAGGCTCTCGTGACTACTCTGTGCAGTTGGATACCCTCATGCCTATGGTGGGGCAGTTCTTTGGAAAGCATTCTTTTTTTTTTTTAAATTATTTTATTTTTGTACATATACATTTATATTATTACACATATATACAATAAATTACCTATGGCAAGAAGAACCATGACACAATTGGGAATTATATAAATGTTACATCCTTAGTGTTTTGGCTATTTGTATTTGACAGCCTTGAAGAAGACATCTTTTCTATCTTGGTGCATCTAAATTTCTGAATGTAAATCAATCTCCACCACATATTGTCATTATCAACTTAGAACACCTATCTAAACCTAAAAACATCTTAACCCCTAAACAATTAAGCTTCATTTTAATACTAAGCTACCTGGTTTTCAACTCCCTCAGAGACTTGAGAAGGAGTAAACGTATTATCTGAGTATGCCGGGAGTGCAGGTTGCTATCTGGAAAGCATTCTTTATGGGTGGCTCTGGGGCTAGATTCACAGAAAGCTGTTTGACATTTCAACACGCTTACTCTAGGAGAAGACAGAACAATAAAGAGGCCTATGGAGATAACTCTGGAGCTGTAATGCTTACCGAAGTCATAACATTTAGATGTTAAGGAAGGGCTTGTCCCTGAGCAAGTATAGTACTGAGCTTGCAAAATTTTATCAGGTATTCACTTTCAGGGACTAAATATGCAGAGTTCTAGAGGTTCGAGGGAGCCAAAAGGGCCATGCCTGCTGAGGCAGCACTGGGCAGAAATACAGGAGCCCTTGGAGTTGGCAAATCCATGGGTTGGTAGTGCTCCTTGAAGCCAATCACATCATTAATATTCATAGACTCTCACCCGGTGCAACAAAAGTTTTGCTCAAAACCATAATAGAGACATTTATTTTTATCCATTTCCTGGCTGGAACAGTCTAAGTACCATCCCGAGAGGATCCATTTCAAGGAAGGCTGAGAGGAAGCTATGGCAAGGCCTTAGCAGGGATTTGTCAATGAACAGATAGTGTCAGAGCTGACAGTGGGGAGAAGGCACTTGCAGGACTCGATAGCGTTTGTTTCAGTCTCACTGAGTAGAGGCAGTGACATGCTGACTTTACTCCACACACTTGCTCCAATGTCTTCTACATAACGTGTGCCCTGTAGCTCTGTATTGAGCACCCACAAGTGCTCCTCTGAAAACCAGCATTTAAGCCACTCTGTATGACTCAGCCCTCAACCGGGAGAGATGGCAAGGCAAGAAACCCACAGGAGCACGAGGAACCATGCAGAACCATTTGACCCCGAGTGGGACCGATGAGGAAGCCAGGCACACACTCTGCATTATCAATCTCACCAGGAACTTCCAGGCTCTTCAGATCTGCATGTGATTTTCAGTCTTTTAGTTTTTTGTTCTCCCCCCCCACCCCCCACTTCCCATTGGACTCTATACTTTGGGTTGTATCTCTGTTTTCTGGGATTGTCATCAGTTATCTGGACTTACAGTTGGCTGAAGGCTTGCTTTAATAATTCACCAGGAGTAGAATTCTTTCTGGGCTGTCCTTTTTTTATGGTCATCTCAGGAAGGCAGATAGATGAAAACATGCTTTTCTGTCAGTGAAATAAATCAGGAGGACTCTGAGACACCCTAGAGGGCCTAACACTGAAGTGTTTACATCTCCCCTCAATGCGCAAAGAGCTAAAAGCCAAACAAGGCAGGCTCTGGGTACCAGGCAAACAGCTTCTCCCCAGCTCCCCCAGAATGCCATGCTGATTTATCTGAGCTGCAGAATACCTTGCCTTTCAAACTACAAGGAAGAGAAAGCATCTAACGGGCAAAATGAAATCCTAAATATATACGATGTATAACTGCACGCAAAAAGAAACTCTAACTGCAGATGTGTATAAAAGGCTTTCAGCATTTGTTGATAATTATGGTAGCAACTACTGTACATCGTCTATGTAATGGAGGAACATGGAACTTTTCATTTCTAAGATGCATCAAACAACACAACAGGAAAGAGGCTCCTGGGGACAGGGCTGTTGCTTCAGGATTCTTTACCACTGAGTGTAACAAGTTCTGTGTCGGGCCCAAATCCCTAGTCATCTCAGGCTGGAGGAAGCCTTCATTAAATTTCAGACAGAGAGGAAGAAAACACACTGCGGGCCCCTGCCCCTCCCCCTCCCCCCTCCTCTCCCCCTCCCTCTTTCCCACCAGCCCAATACACACATACTCCCTGTAGCCAGCTGCTGTCCCTAAGCAAACAACACCTGTCTCAACGGTAATGCAGACCAGCAAAGGTCTACAGCCAAGTTCAATACTTGGTTCCTTCCTGAAGCCAATAGCTGGGCCCACTCCATGTGGTGGCCACACCCCTCTGGATAAGCAATGCTTTTTTAAAAAATTTTATTAATTTATTCATATTACATCTAGATTGTTAGCCCTTCCCCTGTTTCCTCCCATTCTTCCCTCCCTCCCACTTCCCCCCTTCTCCCCTCCCCTATGTCTGTGATTGAGGGAGACCTCCTCCCCCTATATATGCTCTTAGAATATTGAGCCTCTTCTTAGTAACTTGCTATCCTTCCTCTGAGTGCTGCCAGGCCTCCCCATCCAGGGGACGTGGTCAGAAATGGGGCACCAGAGTTCGTGTGAGAGTCAGATCTCACTAAGCAATGCTTTTTATTTAGATACACACAGAAGCCAAAGAAGGAGACCAAGCATGATGAGAAACTCCAACAATGGACCCTGCAAGTGAACCAAGGGCTATTCCTTGAGGCTAGCCAAATGCTTCCACTGTTTGTGTTTATATATATAACATGAACCCTCAACCCCATTCCCCCACCTCCCCACCCCCCACGCCAAGTTGCTGCAGCTTTCAGTTCAGTTTTGCCACTAGCTTTATTTTCACATATTTTTCTTGCTTACATTTTCATATGTTATTCTTAAAAGTAATCATGTCTAGGCCCTAGCAATTCAATTAAACAATAATGATGCCTTTGTGGAATACTTTTCTCTGTATATTACAGACTTCTATATGAAAGTGGTATCTGAAATAACCTTTTCCTTTCATTTTTCTCATAGTGGTGAGATCAAATCCAGGGCATTGTGTATGCCAACAAAGTGCTCTGCGGCTGAGCTTCATCCCAGACCTTTAGGTCTACTTGGTTTGTTGTTTTGTTTTTGTTTTTGTCTGTCCATTTTGAAACAGGGGCTCTCTATGTAGCCCCAGGCTACCTGGAACTCAGTTCTGCCTCCTAAATACTGGGATCAGAAACTGTGCCAACATGCCTGGCCTCTGCTATATTTTTAACTGTCTATCCACAAAATATTAACTGTACTTACATGTGGCATTCTTTTAGGTAGTTAGAGAATTTGGCCTCAGTTTCTCTTGGATTTTAGTAATAAACTGGCATCTCATTTTTCACGCAATCTAAAGATGAGCGAAGAGAGCATGATTGTCCTTTTGTTTTTGTTAAAATGTAATTTGAAATTGGAGTAAAATAGAGTAAACTTCAGGAGAGGCCGGAACCCAGACTCTTTGCTGAGTTTAACGTGCTAAGCACTGGAGAGCTGAAACCACGCCCCTTGGTCAGCTCCAGGAGCTCCAGCCACCAAACCCATAGGCTCTGCTCCTTACTCTTCCATCGCACTTTAAAAGTTGGAGAGGACGCAAAAGAGTTGCAGCTCAGCCTTGCGACTTTCTCCAGGCTAAGGATAAATTGTGTCCCTAAGCACCTCCAAGGATGACACTGTTTGTTCCGTGCTCTGTCTTACGACGTGAGCTCTCTCAGTGACTAGCCTATCTGGCTCCACATGTAGGAGTTGTGGTCCGGCTTTCACTGGAGGGGATTTCTGGAGGCTGTGTCACTCAGATGTTCTAAAGCAGGGCATTTCCTTCCAGACCATGACTAGATGCCAGCAAGCCACTCCTAAAACTGTTTCCCGGCCACACACACACACACACACACACACACAGCAGAGGTCACTGGGAGAACTAACTGATGTCACAGCTCTTCACTCACAGTAGGGCTGTTTATCTTGTTTCCCATCCTTCTTTTCTCAAAAAGCCCGACCATTTGTAGATTATATCGGGATCTCTAAGATCCTCATAACACTTTCGGTCTTCAGAGCATGGCCCCATTTGGTTTTGGGAAGTGCTGAGTGACTCTAGTGAGGCACTCCGTGATCCAATCGCCCGAGGAGTGGCTGGGGTATAGGGTGACTTACTTATCTTAGCTGGAGACTATTAAGTGTCCTGAGTTCAGCCCTATTTCATGGATCTTAACTCAGATTTCCATTCTTGTATCTTTTGTGACAAATAAACTGTATCTTATGTAACATACTCCCTGCTAAGCAAAGGAACACACAGGGAAAAATACTGACACCAATCAGCAAATAGCACTATAGAAGAAGAAGAGGAAGAGGAAGAAGAAGAAGAAGGAGGAGGAGGAGGAGGAGGAGGAGGAGGAGGAGGAAGAAGGAAGAAGAGAAGAAGAAGAAGAAGAAGAAGAAGAAGAAGGAGAAGAAGAAGAAGAAGAAGAAAAACAAGTATATCCATCTAGAAAACTACAAGTTTAAGATAAATTAGGAAGTGGGAATGCCACATTGGTTGGGGCTTGGATCTATGGTACAAATGCATTTACCACATGCTCCCTAAAGAAAGGCAATTCACAAACCATTTCAATAAAATTTCCAGACAGAATTTGTATTATTGGCAATATAAATGAGTCTGTAACTCTATTTATAGAATTATAAAGGTCTTCAGGGGTCAATTAAAGCTTTTAGTAATACTTGACTGCATTTTATGGGAGAAATTTTGTGCTATAATAGCATCTAGAATTTGGGGAATTTGCAAATGTGTCAGGACCCATCTCTTAAGAATTCCAAGCTCTGTTACACCACCACGCAGTTCCTGCAGTAGAGCAAATTATAAAATGCAGACTGTGAGGTCATGGGGAGAGTATTCCTGTAGGGAGGGGAGAATTGCTTCTTTAATTTCTTGTTTTACAAGCAATGGCCAGGATGGCAGTGATAATGGGGCTGGTAGCGGAGCTGTAGGTTCTGCCTTGCAGCAGCCTTTTTTTCTGGACCTCTACTCAGGTGGAACCAGGGTTCTTGGCTTTGATGCAGAAAGAGTTTCAGGATGAGTTAGTATAAAGCAGGTTGAGATTTATTAAGAAAACATTTTAGTATAGGTTTAAGCATATGCATTAATTAAAAAGTGGCATGCTTAGGATAATGGTAGGATATATCATGCTATAGGCGTGAGTTACCAAATGAGAGCTGCATGTTAGTCTCTCAGTAATAACCATAGACATGATTTTTGCTTCGGATGGTTATTGTTCAAAGTTTCCTAGTACTAAGCAAGCTGGACCCTAGTTAGAGTTGTTAATAAACACATTTTCTCTGTTTACCTTTTGTCCATGTTTCTTTATTCTTTTGGGCATGAGACAACAAACTCAGAAGCCACTGGTTTGGGGTGGCTTTGGTAGCTTTTGAGGGATTTCCTAGCACCCTGATTTCAATACCAAGAGCTGAGAAAGGGTCATCTCTCTAAAAGAACAAACAAACAAAAAAATCCACCTTATGGCTTTCTTTGTTCTATTATTATAAAGACTTCATGAAACTGTTGGCGTATCGGGACATGGAATTTGAGATAACTTAAATCTGTGATTCCCCAGGCCATGGTCACTCATATTTGGCTCCAAAATAAACTGTCTCTTGATCCCTTTTGAGACGAGAGTCATGTTTCTTGTGTTGACAGTGAAAATAAAACTCTGAGAGGATAAATTTTCCCTAAGAAAAGAATACTGCTACCCATGGCTGGCAGAGGGTCATAACACTGGTTCATTTAAATGCCTATCAATCCCCTTATAGTCATCTAGTGAGACAAAAGAGACAGGTCATTTATTTTGAAACTAAAGCCTAAGGCTAGCTATAAAATACCTGACATATCCTAGACATGATCAGCAAATCTCAGCATTTCTGCTCACAGTGAAGTCACTTAACTTTGACTAGATACTCCCTGTGGTAGGAAGGACCAATATAGCTACAGATGTATGTCCGGGGAAAACCATTACCCAAAAGGAAAAAAAAAAAGAACTCTTCTTTTCACAAGGCTCCAGGTAGTCTGAACATGTGTCCATCTGTTGAAGGTTGTGACACTCACAGATCTCACATCCCCTGCAGTGTAAAGAGTGTGAATTCTGAGGACAATCTTTGAAAGAGCTAGGGTATGTCACAGAAGGCTGGCACCTCCTGAGTTGCAGGGAGGCTGGTATTTCCTGAAGTTGGTAAATGGTGTGTGTGTGTGTGTGTGTGTGTGTGTGTGTGTGTGTGTGTGTCTGTGTGAACCTTTGGACTGATTAAAATTTGTCTTGATGCTAATTCCTCTGTGCCAGCTTATAGAATCCCCATTTAAAATGCAAATATCCCCCTGGACCATGATACATCAAATCACATCGAGGTGCAACGTGATCGAGAGAGTAGCAAGCAAGGGTTATTTTCATCCTAGCCCTGGTGACTACCACAGCTTGCCAGTGACTCTTGGAAGTCTTTTCGAGACTCGTCAGGAATTGGTTTGTAGTCTTGCAGAGCTTTCCTGTGTGCCAGGCCCCTGTCAGCATCCTTTGCACATATCACCTCAAGTCCTCCATCGATGCCTTCACCTGTCCCTGTTATCACTGTTTTGCTTTGCGAAAAAAGGAGGTGATTCAAGGGCAGTTGCAGTAACATGATTGCAGAGAAGTCACCGAAAATAGAAGATGCCATATCCAAACTTTAGATGCTCAGCTCAAGGCACATTAACCCAATGGGAAGATAGGGACCCAGCCTACAGAACTCATAGAAGCACTCTGGTTCTGTTTTATCCCAGGAGTACTTGATGAGGACTTGCTGTTAAAAGAATCCAGAGGGTTCTTCAGGAGGAACACGTAAAGGATAAAATGTTAAAAAATCTTGGCAACTATGAGCCTTGCCAGCGAGTGAAAGTGGAGTGACAACAGAATAAAGGCCACTTCCGATGTGTTTTTGTCTGGGAGATGTGCTATAGGAGCTATTTTTAAACTCTATTTTATTTGGGGTTCCTTAATGCCTCTACCTCCCTTCCAACCCCTGACCCTAGGTAGAAGACAAAGAAGGTAAGAAGGGAAAAGAGACACAGACCTGTTAGATTTAGTTCTGGCTTGTTAGGGTTGTCAGGTTCTTCGGGAAAATACTAATCTCAGTCGTCAGGATATCTAGTGGCCCAGTAGAACTTCCACTATAATGTACCCCATTCCTTTACTTCTAACAGGTGAAAACATTATACTACGGCAAAGCTAAGTACAATATTAATGCATGATCCCAAAATTGTGTCCTCAGGCATTTAACAAAAGGAGTTGAAAACAGTAGCGCTCACACAGATGTTTACAGCTGCTGAAGGGAACTGGAATCTGCCACCCTCATGGACACTGCTTTGGCATATGGGCTCTTGTCAGCTGAAGGTGATGAAACAAGCAGACATGAGCTTTGCTTCCCTAACTCACTTGTGTTAGGACAGGGAGACAGAGAGGTGGCGCCTAGACGAGTCTGCAGAAACAGACTTTACTAAAGCAGTACTCATCTCCAATTATGCTTGCCCCACATATTTACCTTTCCATAATTTACTGTTCCCAGCAGCCAAACTCCTTCTTCTGCCTTGTCATATTGCCACGTGTTAAAAGGGCATATAAGGCCTGCATTTAACTATCTCTTTGGTTCCTATTCTCCCCCTTTCTGTGAAGTCCTGTGTGCATGCAGAACACTACCCTTTATCTACCATGGTTTGAATTAGAATGTGATATGCATCATTTCTAGTACTGACATGAAAAAAAGTAGAATGTTTTAAAGTTGGAAGGAGGCTCTCTCTCTCTCTCTCTCTCTCTCTCTCTCCCTTCAGGAGTGTTTTAATTAAGAAGTCAGAGTACCAGACACATGGTCACACAAAATTACCACTGAAGTCAGTGGCCTCAAAAACTCAAAGGTTGAAGTCCATGGGGGAGAATGGGGTTAAAAAGGTATTTACTGTAGGTCCATAGGTAGGAGCTTAAGAGAAAGAGAGCAGAGCCCCAGAAGAGTGAGAGTGGGTCCCCGAAAATGGGTGTCATTGAGTTGTTAATCTACAGACTTCTTTTAGGATTTGTGGCCGAAACTGAGCATGGCAAGATTAACTGGTCAGCCCAATGATCCAATATCAGGTGACAGTGCTCTCTCTCTCTCTCTCTCTCTCTCTCTCTCACTCATGTTCTCATCTATAGATTCCAGGAAGGGCTGCACATTTAGCAGAAGAGAGAGAATGAACAACCAGACCTTCATTTTGGCACCTCTACATAGCCTGGGCTAAGGCCGAACCGAAGACATTTGATTGAATGTTACTGGCATCTCTGACCGTCAACAAGGGCAGAGCCAAGGATTTTTGGCTTTTAGCAAATAAAATACTGTTTATTTTCCTGATCCTCTACCCTAAATCTGCAAGTTACTATCTCTTGTTTGCATCAGTACTACATCAGAGATCTTACTTCTGGATTATCCTGGTAGACCAGGCTGACCACCTACCATCTTGAGAGTCTAAATCGGAGAGAAGAGTTTTGAAATAACAAAGGATTTTATTCAAATTGGCCATAGTAGGAAGTGGAGAATGAGCAGCCTTAGCCCTGGGAATATCTATAGGATTCTAGAAGAGAAAGAGGAAGTAGGAGTCAATGCAAGGCGTGCACAGAGCCAAACAGTCTTAATCAACTGTAATCTGGTTAATTAATGTCACTGGGTCCCCCATGTTCAGCTGACACCAGGTGAGAAGACTGCACGCAAGGCTCACTGCTAGTGCAGCCTGAGGCTAAGCTAGGAAGAACAGGCTGAAGAACAGGGCAGAGGAAAGATGGTGTGAGTTGAGGCAGTGACTGCAACCTCCCCAGGTGTGGGGATTAAGGGAGACTTCTAAGTGCTGTTCCAGAGATCAGAAATAATACCTGATAAAAGCTGTTGGATGATAATCTGTTGATTGTCTAGTGTCTGCATAAACCATGACAATTCTTAGTTACTCTTATTTTAGTGTATTCAGTCTTGAAGGGGGGAGATTGTTTTAGATGAACATTCCTGTGTGGTGTGTATGTGTGTGTGTGTGCGTGTGCGTGTGCGTGTGTGTGTGCGCGCGTGTGTGCATGCACGCGCACACACATGTTTATGTGAATAGACAAGGATGCACATATGACTGCATGCATGTGGAGGTAGAGTCTATCTCAGGGGGACAATCTTGCCTTTCTACCTTATACGAGTCAAGGTCTCTTCCCTAACTCAAAAGCCAGGCTAGCTTGCTTTCTAGCTTCTGGAAATTCTCCCATCTCCACCTCCCATAGGCTTGCTGGCATTAGACACTTGTGCTACTGGGTCTGGCTTTAATGTGGGTTCTGGAGATCCTAACTCAGCCCAGTCAGCCTGCACAGCAAGCACTTTTACGTGCTGAGCCATCTCCCCAGCCCTAGGTGAACACTGTTTAAGTGATTAACATGTCTATGTGCAGAACTGAATAGGAAGGTGACCCATAGCTTGGAGTACAAAAAAAAAAAAAAAAAGGGACACAGATGCAAAATGAAAGCAGAGACGCCGAGTTTTTACCTTGCTTTTAATTAGCACTGGGCAACTGCAGGCTCAAGGGATAAGCGATAAGCAGATAACTTTTAGCAAGAGACCTCCATGTGCCGGTACATTCCATAGAAACCATAGTTTGAGTTCTGGTCTTTTCCCACGCTAGGCACATGCAGTGTGGCACTCTCCTGGTGCTGGACCACCATAGTGAATTCCAGCTCCCAGTCAGAAATCGATGACCCTGTTCCCATGGCATCACCTTGTCCATCGGGTAATTTGAATTCAAGGCTTTAAACATTCTGCAAGCTCAGGGTACTTTCAATGACGTACATTAATGATGAAAAATCTTTATAGCCCTCCCATTTTTCACTTCTATTACAGTACCCAATAAAGTGCATGAGACATTCATGCCATCATAAAATAGGCTTTGTGTCACCTGACGCTGCCCCATGATAGGCGAACGTAAGTGATCTAAGCGTGTATAAGGTAGGCTGGGCTTAGCTATGAAATTGTTGTTAAATGCAATTCCAACTTAGTATGTTTCCATTTTAGCACATGTTTCTTTGGATATGTCTTAAGTGGAGAAGTGTTTGAACTTCTTTTTACTTCATCTTTTCTTATTGTAATTTGCAGATAATTCAATGAATTTAAGTGAGAAAGCATAGTGCTATCGTAGGCTCAAAATATTGGGGTCAAACAACCATGGGCCGAAGCTTCTGAAATGTTAAGTCAGAATAAACCTTTTCTTCTTACTAGTTGTTTGTCTCTGACTTTTTATGACAGCACCATAAAATCTCATATAAGTAAACACACACACACACACACACACACACACACACACACACACACACAGAGAGAGAGAGAGTCTGTGAAGTTAATCCACATTCTTTGGTATGATAGTGGCTCATTTTCTTTTTAAATAGTACTAGGTATCTTGTTGCATGAAAAGACCATTGTTTGTTTATCCATTTAACTTCTGGTGTTTCCAATGTTTTGGCTTTAATTAATACAGCTGCTACAAACATTCTGGCACATATCTTTTTAAAACATCTATATTCACTTCTCTTTTGTATTTGTTAAGGAGTAGAAATGCTGTGCAACAGCACAGGCCAAACATTTTTTCCAAAGTGGCTACACAAATTGCCATAAGCAACACAGGAAGGTTGCAGGTGCTCCATAGAGCCAACCGCTTTTTCTATTGCCCGTCTTCTACTGTAGTCATTCTTATGGGTGTATACTGGTGTCCTGGCTTTAATGTTTATCTACCTAACAAGTAGTAAAATTGAGAAAAAAAATTGTAAGATACTAAGTCAGTCCTGTTGCAGGCAACCTAAACTGAGTTCTACCTTTTCATGATGTAGGACCTCTTTATACATTCGAAATGTAAAACTGTTGTCAGATATTGTGACATGTCTTTTCACTTTCTATTTTTAATATTCATTAATTCATTCATTTGGGCTATGCACGTGCCACAGTATGAGTGTGAGGTAAAGGACAACTTGTGTGAGTCATGTGGGCTCTGGGAATTGAACTCAGGTTACCAAGCTTGGCAGCAGGTGCCTTTACACACTAAGCCACTTTTTTTTTGCCTTCTTAATGGCATCGTTTGGTTAAGAGATATTCTAAATTTTGAAGATATTTAATATGCCTTTTTAATAATGAGGACTTTGGTTATACTGTTTATATCTTTTCATATCCTAAACATACAAATATATTGCTACTTTTCTTCTAGAAGTTTTATGTTTTACTTTTGAATTTATAATCTATGTTAATTAATTTTGGTTTATAGTGTGAGCTAAGAGTCAAGATTTGTCTTCTCTCCTAATACACATCTGAATCCATTCAGAAACATTTATTGAAATTTCCAATATTTTCTCTCCAAATTAAAATGATATAATTCAGATGGACATTCATGTACGAATCTTTTCTTCATTACATTTTGTTTCAATACTGTTTCTCTATAATTCATGTCAGTATGATACTGTCTTAGTCACAATGCTTTATAAAGTTGCTTATGTTATATACTGATAATTCTAAACAGTTTACATTGTCATATCCACTTTCAAAACAGTTCCAATTAAACTCTGCTTTGCATTTTGTATCATTAAGTTTTACAAAGAACATTAATTTTACTTTAAAATATTTATATTTAATTTTACTTTAAAATGTTTATTTTAATTTTAGTCATGGCCTTATGTGTTTGTATGAGTGTATACCAGTACCTCCGAGGCCAGAGCTGTCAGGTCCCCTCGACATGGAGTTATAGGTGGTTTTGAGTCACCTGTATGGATGTTGGAAATTGCATCTGCTGCTCTGTAAGAACAATATGTGCTCTCATTCTGGGTTATCTCTTCAGACTTTCATTTTACTTTTATTCAATGATACATATAAATAGAGTTGTGAAAGCTGCAAGAGAAAAATGGAAGTGATATACAAAGAAAATGCATTATAATAGCAGCTGATTTCTCAATGGAAACTTTGAAAGCCAGAAGATCATAGAGCAATGTATTCCAAATCCTAAAAGACTTATGACAGCCAATGTAAAATAATATATCCAGAAAATTGTCCATCATGATTGAAGGAGAAAGAAACATTTTCTACTACATAAGCAACCTAAAAAATTAAACCAACAAACCAAACCCAAGGAAAATGCAGGAAGCAATATTTAGGGCTAAAGAGAAGAGTGAACATAATAGAAAATTCAAGTAACAAATAAATGAAGACATAACGGAATAACAGCTGATTTCTGTGCAAATTTTGTGCCATTTCCACAAAGACTGGGGAAAGAAATATGAAGCCATGTAACTTTAAATATAAATGGCCTCAATTCTCCAATCAAAAGGCACAGACTGGCTGAATGGAGCAAGAAACAAAACCCACCGATTTACTGCCTACAAGAAATACATCTCAGTTTTAAAGGTAAGCACTACCTTAGAGTAAAAAGGATGAACAAAAAAAAAAAAAAAGGACTCCAATCCTTTGAAATTCTAGTATCTCAAAAACTAGACATTAAACTAAAAGTAACGGGAGGACATAAAGAGGGACGCTTCGTTATAGCCAAGGGAACAGTTAACCAAAACGATGCCGCTATGCTAACATGTATGCACGGACCGCAGTGGTGCCAGATTCCATAAATTAAAGACTTACAGAAATCCATTAATAGTAGATGATTTCAATGCCCTGCTTTCTTCAATACACGGGGCATGTGAACAAAATTCTTAGAAACATCAGAATTAATTGTCACCAGAGATCAAATGGACTTAACAGATATTAACAGGATGTTCCATCCAAATGCAAAAAACAAACAAACAAACAAACAAAAACAAACAAAAAACCAACAACAACATCCAAATGCAAAAAAAAAAACCCAAAAAACAAAAAACAAAAACAAAAAAAAAAAAAAACAAAAACCCAACAACAACAACAACAAAAAACCACACATTCTATTCAGCAGCTGATGGAAGCCTTTCCAAACTAGACCACATCCTGGGACATGAAGGAAATCTTTATAAATTAAAAAGGACTAAAATCACACTGTGCATCCATCTGACCACAATGCAATAAAACATAAATAAGAACCGTGAGAAAAGTTCAAGTTTATTTATCTTAACATCCTAAAGGACAAATCCATTTCAATTTCATATTAAAAATATTTTCCTAAACCCAGTTCCATAAAGTCATACGTGATAAAAGCAGAGATTTCTAAAGAGCCCACATCTAAAAGTGTTCTTACAAAGAAAAGGCCTCACCCTTCAGAAACCATGGAACAGATTACAACTTATTATAAAAATCAAATTGGGAGAAAAAAAAACACCCAGTAAATGCATGCAATATGCCAGGCTTTGTCTGGAGTCTCATAGGGTGTTAAAGGCTAGGCTCACAACCATAAATATAACTTAAGAACTGAAAACTGGGGTGTTGTGTTGGTTCAGTAGGCAAAGTTGCTTGTCCCCATTTCTGATGACCTGAGTTTAAACTCTAGGTCCCAATACTGTAGAAGAAGAGAACCAACTCCAGTTAAGTTGTCCTTTGAAAATGTGCCTCTGGCCGGTCGTGGTGGCACATGCCTTTAATCCCAGCACTTGGGAGGCAGAGGCAGATGGATTGCTGTAAGTTCAAGGCCAGCCTGGTCTACAAAAGCGAGTCTAGGATAGCTAGGAGTGTTACACAGAGAAACCCTGTCTCAAAAAACCTAAAAATAAATAAATAAATAAATAAATAAAAATGTGCCTCTGAACAGTGAGGCACACATGCTGTAGTACGTCATCTCCCCACCCCTACACCCCCACATCAACTTGCCTACATTTGGAATTAACAAAAACTCAAGTGGCTGGGTATACCTGTGAGAGATTTTTTTTTTTGTAATTGTTTGAAGTGGGAAGCTGCACCTTTAGCTATGAAGGACAGGTAGAAGGTAGCTCCTCCTCTGTGCCTCCTTGCCTTTGATCTCACTGGCTACTTTGTCCCTACTTGGAATTTGAGCCTACTTCTTTGAAGACCAGCTGAGTTATCCAGCCTAAAGAACTGAACAACTACTGGATTCTTGGACTTTGCAATGGTAGAAAGCTATTGCTGTACTAGCTAAGGCTGAATCACAGCCTGTAAGCCACATATATTAATTGGAGCCAGTCTTTCCTCTAGAGAATCCTGACTAAAACAGTCATATATTAAATGAGTATAACAATTTTAAAAATTGCCTAAAAGTTTACATGATGCCATAAAAATATAAGAAATAATTTATGGCCATTAAGGATACTTCATACTAAAATTCTTCAGGAAGCAGAGCAGCTGCTGATTGTAAGAGCCTTAGCTACAGAATAGGGCTTTGAAACATGGTGGAACCAGCCAAGGACAATATGTGCAGTAAACTTCAAACCCCTACCCAGATCTAGCCGATGGACAGGACATTCTCCACAGTTGAGTGGAGAGTGGGGACTGATTTTCACATGAACTCTGGTGCCCCATATTTGACCACATCCCCTGGATGGGGAGGCCTGGTGGCACTCAGAGGAAGGATAGCAGGCTACCAAGAAGAGACTTGATACCCTATGAGCATATACAGGGAGAGGAGGTCCCCCTCAGTCACAGACATAGGGGAGGGGAGTAAGGGGAAAGTGGAAGGGAGGGAGGAATGGGAGGATACAAGGGATGAGATAACAATTTAGATATAATATGAATAAATTAATAGTGTTTTTTTAAAAAGAAAGAAACATGATGGAAGAAAGAGACCTGGAAAGATAAGCTGAGTTTAAATCCTAGGCTTTAAAACTTGGTTTTAGAAGAAGAATCTTAATTTTCACCTTCAGTGGAGAGGTAACAGTGAGGGGAACACACAGGGAGGCGAACCCTTCAGCTGTTTGCAGACAGGATAGAGAAATGCCAGATTCAGGTGCATTAGAGGCCATTGCCAGTATGAACATATAATACATAAAACAGTAAAGATGACACAATTTTAAAGGGGGGATAGCTAGTCACTATCATTTTCCAGCTGGATTAATCATCATACAAAATCCAAAAAGGAACCAGACTCTATTCTAGTGAGAGTGGCAAAGCACGGTGTTGGGAGGTGCACTGGTATAAGATGAAAACAGTAAGTCCCGCCCCATATTTCTGATTGACAGGAGACATCTCTGCCAAAATCAGCAAAGGAATATATGGAATAATCAGTTTAAAGGCTGGGGTGGGGGAAAGGGGAGTTGGGACCTCTAAAATGTCAAAGACCAGCTCTCCAGGGCTTTGAAAATAAACATTCCAACAACTTTTTGGGGGGGGGTTGTTTGTTTGTTTGTTTGTTTGAGACTGGGTCTCTCTGTGTTAGCCTTGGCTATCCCGGACTCACTTTGTAGACCAGGCTGGCCTTGAGCTCACAGCGATCCACCTGCCTCTGCCCCCCGAGTGCTGAGATTAAAGGCATGCGCCACCACGACAAACTTCCAGCAACTCTTGACCTTTGGCCTACTACATTTCATTTCATAAGGATTCTAATGGGTTGCTTATGTTTCAGAGAAAGCTCTCCTGCCCACAACCTTCAAAAGATGCAAAGTTAAAATGAGAAAGTGTCACATTTTCACTTTTTCTTCCCCCAGTCAACGTTTTGCTCCATGCTCTCAACATCTGTGAGTTAAGAATCCTTGAGGGAAATGGTTTTAAACGCCCATTCCTGTCCTTGGCCCCAGATGTTCTGCTTGAGAAGACTTGGATGGAGAAGGAACCTGCAGCGGGACAGGTGTTTCTGATGCGCGCTGCCTTCCTGGACCAAGCGCGCCCGCGCGACAGCTGGGGCCTCAAGGCTTTCTGCAAAGTCTAACACAATTACAGTCACCTGGAAGTTGGCTGTGCAGCTCTTTCCTGCTTAATGGCTCTTTTAAATTCTGCACCCATGAAGGGCAAGGAAGCAAAACTAAAAACTAAGAAGCTTAGGGCTTCTAGTTACTAACTGAATTTCTCAGTGCTCTCATGCTTGCTTGAAGAGCCAGTTTTTATAGGCATTTTTTAACTTAAATTTCAGCATCAACTCATTGCTCCCCTGTACAGTAGACAGAATTGACACTCTTTAAGACTCAGTGAGCTGCCTAAGAAGCAAGGCAGGGAAGCTGAAGCCAGGTCCCAAACCCAGTGGTATCTATATCACGTTTCTATCAGTAACCATGGCATTGTTTACTTCCAGGAGCCCGAAGCGTGCCTTGAGATTGTACTTGAGTGGTGCTGGCAGCCCCATGGCACACACAGCAGAGGAAAATTAGGCAGCTGCCCACTTCTTTTTTTCACATTTTTCACAGCAGAATAACAGATGCTGATCTACCCTCATTAGGGTCCCTCTCGCCTGGCCTACGACTTCCCTCATGGACAGGCATGCCTGTGCTTCCCACAGGCTTTGCAAGACCCCAGCTTTGATAGGGGCTCCACAGGAAGAACACATTGCTGCTTTATAAGTTTTCCTTTTTCTCTCTCTTTCTTTCCTCTTTTCTTCTTCTTCTTCTTCTTCTTCTTCTTCTTCTTCTTCTTCTTCTTCTTCTTCTTCTCCTTCTTCTTCTTCTCCTCCTCCTCCTCCTCCTCCTCCTCCTCCTCCTTCTTCTTTTTCAGCAGGTACTTTTAAGACACTGACAAGAGTAAGGATAGCTGGAGAAATATGAGTGACAGAAAGCGTGACATTCCTTGGAGCTAGGGAGGAATAGAAATCCCAGATCACACAGAGCTTTGAAAGCCGAGGTCAGAAACATGCATTTATTTTAAAGGGGCTGAGTGGTTTGATTCTATCCACAAAATAACATTTTAGTTATCATGGAGAGAGAATAAAAGTTGAAGTACAAACAAAGTAAGATGTGTATGTTATCTTCTGAGCATCGTAAGTGCCTAAAAGCTCCCTAGAGAGAAAAGAAACCAGAAGTGTCATAGAAGGAAAATCCTAACCCTGCATGTGGTGGCACTAGGAGGCTGGGCCTGTGAGAAGTGATCGGATTGTGAGGGTGGAGCCTGCAGGGACTTAGTGACTGTAAAAGGCTACTCTTCCTATTCTCTACCATACGAAGACACCATGTAGAAATGGTGATGTGCTGACCAGGAGGTTGGTCCTCAGACCCTGCACCTGCAAGCCCTCTCATGGCAAACTCACTGTCCTCAGAGCTGTGAGAAATAAATATTTGTTATTTAAACCACCCAGTCAATGGTAGAGTTATTTTTGTGATCCAAACAGATTAGGAGAAGAAAACATATTTTTAGGCTAACCAAAGAAGAAACTCAGAAGAAAATTTTAGAAGTTCCTTCAAGTCTTCCCCAAACTATGAAGGGATTTTCAGAGAAGGTAAGAAGTATTGGGAGTATAATCAAAATTTGAACATTTTCTGACTTTCTGCTTCTTTTTGCTCCTTCTAAATTTTTCACATACAACTCCTCCACAACTTTAGCCATGTTGACTTTGAAGTCTGTGTGATTGACAGATGTTTAAGATGATGAAAATGACTGGGTATGGGATGGTGAATGTATTGTATTTTTCTAGTAGAGTTGAAAGAAATCAATTCTTTCATCAATTGTGGATGAGAACCTAGCTCTCTAGAGTCATAGTCCACCACACAAAGTACCTGGCGAGTGACTTCAGGCTGGTGTAGCAAGCTGAGTGTCAGAATAGAAACCTAGCTTGGGTAGAATAGGTCTGACTTCCTTGAGACCAGTAGGGAGTGCTAGGTCCCAGAGGTCACGGTTTGCCTCCTGTGTTATTTAACCATCCTTTAATTACAAACGACAGAGATTCAGCTTGGATCACTAGGATGGAGTTTGAAGAATGAGGACGAAAGTGCAGGATAGAAACTAAGGTGACTAAGACCCTGGTACAACTGGAATTAAGTCCCTGAAGAGTCCTTCCCATCCTACACTCACTATTTGAGCTTTACGTAATATTCTTTCAACTTTATCTACACAAACAATTGCTGATGCAATCTTTCAGAGGTCAAATGCCAGTAAAGATGTCAATCATGTGATTTTTTTTTCACTGTACCAAACCCAAAACTCCAAGAGAATGGTGGCAAGTTCAGCTACTTCAGTTAGGGTCTAATTTCAGGGAGCCATTTGGATAAGAGCAAGGTAACATGGACTCCCACAAAGAGAACCTGTCAGTATTGTCAGTGGCTAATGCGGGATATCCACAAAAAATACCTATGCAGACATGGGTTCAAGTCATGTTTCTTAGTAGGCCAGCGACTGCGCTGGGTATTTGGAACCTGAGTCCAGAGGCAGGTGGATCGTTGTATGTTCAAGGCCAGCCTGGTCTACAAAGTGAGTTCAGGACAGCCAGGGCTACACAGAGAAACTCTGTCTTGAAAACCAACCAACCAAACAAACAAACCCTCAAAAAACTCAAACAACAACAACAACATACATAGTTAACCAGGAACAGAAGCCTGGACGGAAAGGTCAGTACATTTAGGGATTTTTCCAAGACCTGTGGACTTTGATGGGCTCGCTCTTTGTTCTTGTTTTGGCAGGGTTTGCTGCCTGGGTGCTGGGTTCCAAGAGCTCAGTGGTACTTCTGTCACGGCATCAGTTGTGCTAAGGTCTGGGGGCCCTGTTACAATGTGATCCCGTACGCACAGTTTCCAAGGTTTTCTTCCAAAGAAACAAAACCAATGTCAGAAAGCGGGGAGGGCAGAGAGAAACAGACAGCAACAGAATGAGATACTGATACTAATATTCATTGTGCAGGGAAGGCCAGGCAAGGGACTGCCCTTAAGTTTGAAAACTTAACAGTGTTTGGAAAACACCATCAGTCTTTGGTATGTTACAGTGTCCGGCTGGGAGATGATGTCTACAAACACCGGAAATGATTGGTACTATGACATCTACCAACACCGTAAAGGATCAACTGCTTTACTTGAAGGCCAGCAACTTAAATGTTAATTCCACCCCCATACCAGAGAAATACCCAGACTAATGTTCGACCAAAAATCTAAGTATCAGGATATATCCTAGCTGACATATAGACTAACTGTCACAAAGGCGCCATAAGGGATTGTGAGGCAAGGCAGAGAAGAGACTTAGAATGCAGAAATCTACAAGGACAGTTTCATGTGACCCGAGAAACAGAGCTGTTTACAGTTGTATTGGAAGAAGGAAAGTGTGGGAAAGAATCTACTGCTGAGAGAAGACTCTGCTAATGGCTATTGTAGGGACAGTTCCCATGTGTCCGTGGGTGTCAGTGGTTTGGGAGCAAAGTGGCCATGTTGTATGGACTTGGAGAAACAGCAAATGCCTGAGACAAGAGTGATAGTATTGGGGGTCACTTCCCCCCTCTCTGTGACACAATGTCACTGTCTTCTTACAGTGCCTCCCATGGCTGTCCCATGGCTGTCCCATGTCTGCAAAAGCAGGTCACTGGAGCAGAAGTACATGGATGTACCACGACCATTGAAGGTCGTTCAACCATGTACCAGGAGAGTTTCCACAATGAATGTGACAGTGTAAGAATGGCACTAGACAGACACATGTAGACAAGGAACACTCCAATGCACTTTTGGGCCAATATTTGAATGACTCTGGTGCCTAAACACTTGTGGGTTTTGTTGTTGGCATGGGGGAAGTCTCTATTACAACCTATTTCATTCTGTGTGTTCACACCTTGTCCTCTTCCCCCAAATGAGTTCTGTTTGTAAAGACTCTTACATGATATGGTGCTAACTAAAGAGTTTTGATTAGAGAATCGATGAAAAATAGAGAGAGCTAGTTTCTTCTGTAGAAACAGATTACATGTAGCCCAAGCTGGCCTCCAACTCATTAAGTAAGGATGACTACTTAGTTGCCTTGAGAGAGGAGGTTATAGTGTTGCTACCACACCTCGTGTGGTGCTGGGGACTGAACACAGGGCGTACTGCACACTGGCACACGCCATCAGCTGAGATGAACCCCTACCCCGATAGTAAATGTCACCTACATACACGTTTCTTCTCCCAAGTCTGTGATCTCGATCACCTCTCTCTCTGTCCTTGGGTTTAACCTTTCCCCCCTTGCCTGACCTTTCCTGAATCTCCCCCTCCCTCCCTGCCCACTGATGTCCCTCTCTCTCCTTCTTACAAAAAACAGTTTCACGTCCTTCCAGCTCCAAACTGCATGCTAGGCAACTGGTTTGGAGTATGTGCTAAACTCTAGGGTACAATCCAGAACAATGGTTTTTTTTTTTCCCCTTGCGCATCATCTGCCATTACTGTGGTACCACCTTTGCCTTCCCCTTTGGTGACAACCATATATTAGTTACAAAGGAATAAGACAGCTAGGTTCCCTTAGCAATGGAACAGATCTATCACGACTGAAAAATAATCAGTGTGAGCAGAGAAGCTTCAAGTTGAAGGCTTCGGGTTGAAAGTCACACAAGAATAAACACTGAGTGGGACCTGCAACAGACATTACTCCTTCTGCACACTGGACTGATTCCTGACTCAGGCTAGATGTCTGGGAAACTAGGCAACAGCTGTACAGCTGGAGTTTCCACACTTAAAATTCAAGAAACACATGCTTCCTTTTTGAGTTTCACTTGTCCTTAAACTCAGGAGAGCACTGATGTACTCATAACTTTAGGGGAAATTTTATTTAGTTGCTTACTCTGTGTGCCAGTCAGATTTTGTTCCCTGTGACAAAATATGTAAACAAAACGACCTAAGGGAGGAAAGAGCTATTTTGACTCATGCTTTCAGTCCATCATGGTAGGGAGGGTGTGGCCAGAGCAGAGTTCCTTACAACATAGAGGCCAGGAAAGGAAAGGGGGGAGGGAAGGAGGGATGGAGGAAAGAAGGGAGGGAGAAGATGAAGCAAGGGACAGGGGGTGAGGGGGAAGGAAAGATGACTAGAAGGAGAGAGAGAACAAGTGTGCATGCTCGTGTGTGTGTGTGTGTGTGTGTGTGTGTGTGTGTGTGTGTGTGTGTGTCTGTGTGTGCAGTGTTGGGCTTTCTCTGGTTTTACTTCTATGCCTTCAGGGCCTGCAGCCCATGGGATGGTGCCACCATGTTCAGAACTGCTCCTACCCACGCAGCTCTAACGTCCTAGTACTCACGTGTAGGCATGCGCTTTACTCACCTCCTAGGTGTTTCTCAACCCAATCAAGTTAGCAGCGAAAGCTGTCCCGCTCTCCATTGGTTTCCATCCCCCTCTTTCTGAAACATCTTTCCCTAAGTCATGGATGGGAGTCAGGGCTCTTCCTAGGGACTGGCAAATGAAGACACGAGCTTGTCATGAGCACAGATGCCTGTGGATTGGATTCCACAGAAACCTCTCTGAAGTAGATCCAGGAAAATAGGCAGATCACAAATCACCACAAGGCTGGGTCAAGGAAGAGAAGTGCGCACGAGATCTACCCCTCTCCGCCTTTGCACACAGACTCTCAGGAGTGTCCTGGAGTGATGGAAGACTTGGCTGCCTCCTGTCTCATGAGGAAGAGAGGTTTGGGGTAGCTCACAGACCCATCCTGTGTCATAGCAATGCCAGCCAAACGGTGTGGCTTTGAAGAGTTAATGGAAGGACTTAGTTAAGTATAACCTGTTATATAAACATCTGTCACTGGAAAGGCAGGAAAGGTGAGCCATCTTGGGGAAGATGGCTGGGGGAAAGGGAGGGAGGGAAAATACAAGCAAGATACACTAATACATATATATATATACACATATACACATATATGTGTATATATCCATATATGTATATATACATGCATATATATGTACATATGTCTATGTATGTATGTATATGTGTGTGTATATATGTATGCGTGCAGGATGATGGACCATTACTGTGCGTGCTGACTTAAAAAAAAAAAACTTCAAACTGTCACTGGATTTAATTTTCTGAGCTGATGGTTAATAAAGCTAAGGAGTATTAATGTAATTAACTGTTCAATTACACAATAACTGTGTGACCATAATGACAACCTGAGGTCAACACTTAGACATTATTGAGATGTGTGCTTCAGAAAAGTTTTTTTTGTGTTAATATATCTGTGTCTTTCCTAAGGATAGACAGCTTCTGACTCATTGCTTGTGAAAAACAGGGACTTCAAAGATTTTTAAGTAAGAGTTGAAATCACAACGTTTTGAAAAGACTGACTTCAAAATCAAAGTCTCTTTTAAAAGAGCAGAGAGCTGTTATTAAAACCACAGGGAACCAGAGATGTAGGAGAGACTCATTCACCAGGTCTGGGACAGGGGCCGTGGCTGGGAAGGAGGGTGGCCTTAAATAGGAAGGGACAAAGGGCGGAACCTCCAGCAAGGAGCACAGTCCTGAGGACTCAGTGTTTCCTGTGTTGGGCATCTGACCCCTCAGACTTGTAAACATAAAGGATTTGAGAACTAATGCATTTTGTCTTAAGGGTATTCACAGGTTAAAGCCACCGAAACAGGCTGTTTGTGCAGACAGTGATTGATCAAGACAGAATGAGCTAATGGCCAAGACGGAGTTATATTATATAAATGCAGGTTTATTGGGCATGGGGTGGGGGGAGAAGGGAGCAGAGGAGAGGGAGAGGAGGGAGAAAGGGAAGGAGAGAGAGAGAGAGAGAGAGAGAGAGAGAGAGAGAGAGAGAGAGAGAGAGAGAGAGATAGAGAGAGAGCAGGAAGGGAGAAAAGGCAGTAGGAACCAAAATGTCTGCATTATATACTGAAGGGTCCTGGGAGAGGGGCAGCCTTGCCCCTAGGTAGAGGGCAGAGTCTGCCAGCCACTCCCTGAAGCAGGTAGGGCCCCAACAGTAAGTGGCTGTGGAAGGAGTAGTGTGGTTTCACAGAGCTGAGCATGGTGAGTTTCTGCATAGGGCTCAGCACTGGTCAGAAAAGAAAGGAGCTTGGAAAGGCCAAGGAGCAGATGTCAGAAACGTACAGCTTCATTGCTGATTTTACTCTGCCAAGGCTATGCACAATTGAGGGTACCAACTTTTCATGAAATGAAGGTTAGTGAGAGAAGGGGTTGGAGGGGAGGAGAGAACAAACAGGTGCATGCTTTGCCACCCCCCAAATCTAGGATTTATCCTAAGACCACAGACATTCTGGAAGGTCTTTAGCATTTTATAATCCCACTATATAAAAATCTCTCTCAGGGCTGGAGCACCACTCTGGCTCACACCAGTTCAGATCATAGTTTCTTTTGGGCCCTTTCCCCATCCTCCTTTCCTGCCTCTGTCCCTCCTTCCATGCATCCATCCATCCCTTCTCTCCTCCCCTCTTTCCTTTGTCTCTTTTCACACTGAAGACAAACACCACTTGGCCCTGGCAAGTGCCCCAAGCATGCACTACTGACCTTCCTGTCACCTCTGGCACTCACTTCCGTCTCTGCCCAAGCTGCCACCCACCCTCAGAGTGATAAAGAACCATTTGTTCTTCACCCTCGAGAGTGACTCTCTTCCCTAACGTTCCCCAGAGTGAAATGCTGTACCTTGTTTTGTTTCTTCTTTGATTATGCCATTATGTTGACATCGCGTCTCCCTCTTTCTTTCCTAGGTCTGTTTATTGAGCTTTCTCAGATAGCATCTTCGGTGGGTTAGCGTTATGCCTGCCTAACAATGGGTCACAGCTGAAAGAACAAACGGGATTGCCAGGGAAGCTTTGTGACATCTTCAGAGGTTGGTACATCCCTGCACACACTGATCATCATAGAAACTATAATATGCAGTTCATCTGCCCACTGCCATGTGACCATGCCCAGGGTGGGGAATCACCGTGCCCAGACCTCAAAGGTGAAACATGTTAAACCCACAGCAACCTTTCCTAAAGTCTGTGCTGGTGAGGATGGAAGGTAGAATTAATCCATAGGAAGAGTCAGAAGGAGGAGGTGGGACAAGTCAGCCCTCAGAGGGACTGTGACTCCAAGCCATTAGTAGATGTCACGTGCACACACGCGCGCGCACACGCACACACACCAATATACAGGAACATGAGTGCACATACATATCCTCACCCCAACTTATTAAAAAAATAACATGAAGAGTTTCAAGTTGACAGCTGTAGAACATTTAAGTCCCTGTGCAGGGGCTGTTAGAGATGTCCCCAACTAATGGCACTAATTGCTTTTGCAGATGACTCACATTTGTCAGCTCATAACCACCAGTAACTATAACTGCAGGGAGTCAGATCCCTCCTCTGATACCACATATTCGTGCTCACACGTAAGTAAAATGCATCTTTAATAAACAAGCTTTAACGCGCTTCTCTGGACAGGCCTCAGGCACGTGTGCACTGGGACTCTTCCGCTCATGTGTCCGAGCAGCTGGCTTGTTTGGAAATGTTCCACAGAAAGAATAAAATAAATACACATTGATATGTTTAAAGAATGAAAATGCTGTTTTATTTTATTCTGGGCTGAGTTAAAATGTAGCCCCACAATCCCCCACCCTTCCTTACTTTTAGCATCAAAGGCACTATTGAATTTTCTAAGGAGTCTCTCTCCCAACAAACTTGTTCTTATGTTATTTTTAATGTAAAATTAGATCTTCACAGGGTTTTTACAAGTCTGGGTCTGATAAATGAGAATATTGTAGTTTGAAATGTGCCTTTAGAAAAACATATATATGGTTTTTAGGGGGTGGGCTGGCTCCTAATTTCTGATAAACACTGGATCCAAAGTCAAATGGTTATATTGAAAATAACAGTCTGATCTGAGGTTGACTAATTGTCATGAAGTCCCACTTCTAGAAACGAGTATAATATATATTTTTTTACTTGCAGGAAAACTAGCATCTGGAAATGATACCTTCCATGGCATAGCTGCTGCACTTTGTTTCTTGGCTCCAAAGAAAAACATAATTTTAGCACATGTCCAGTACTTCTTACAATATGCTCTGACTCAACTCCCAACTCCAGGCCCCATGTTCCTGCTGTAAATTTGACATCTAAGACACAGAAATATCAGGGGAAGTAAAACTGGTGAGAGCAGAGCCTTACTTAACAATATACAGCCTCCATTTGCTTTCCTGTTTCTAGCACCTTCTGAGTCATTCAACACAACTGAGTCAGACATACTGTAGCATCTTACATAACACAAGAGGCAAAGAGGACTGTGGGAAGGGAAGGAGACCATGAGGTCAGGACAGACAGACATGAAGCATGCTCAGCTGGAAAGGACAGTTTTCTGTGTCCTTAGTCAGGTCTGGAAGTCATTCTCTGACATCCCAACCTTCACTTGCTTAAACCTCTCAAAGGACACCTTGTTGGGAAGTCAGAGTGATTGGAAGACAAAAAGGGTTTCTAAAGGTTGGTGGGAACACCCAGATCCAACAACAAGATGGGGAAGGTTTCTATTGGCTGAAAAGAAATGATTACTACATATACTGGCAGCTTAAAATTGGCCATGGAAATTGGTATATGTCTTTTATACCCTCACCCATTGTCTAGTTTTAAGTATATACTTCTCTGTAAAAATGCCCCGGGCTGTGGGAAGGAGTAAGCTTTGTCACAGGTGGGAGCAGTCTTGGTGGGCTTTACCCCTGAGGAGCCCCATGAAACCCGCTGCTCGCGATCAAGACATACCGTGGGGGGGGGGGGCGGGGAGCGGGGCCCCGAGGGCGACCGAGGCGCCGGGAGGAGACCCCGCTCCCCCCCCCCCCCCCCGGTATGTCTTGATCGGGAGCAGCGGGTTTCATGGGGCTCCTCAGGGGTAAAGCCCGCCAAGACTGCTCCCACCTGTGACAAAGCTTACTCCTTCCCACACATCCCCCTTCTCTTTAAAAAAATTAAGAACTATAAACACACATATACATATATACATAATCATCAGGTATCAAGTACATAACCAAGTCCTTTTATACTTGTTAACCTGAGAAAAAATATTCCACTACTCCTTCCCACACTGGGCTTCCTTTGATTTCATGTCACTTCTTTCCTGATGCTTATGTAGCCCGTTCTCTACTTGTTGTTGTTATTTATGTACTTGCATTGATACCTAACCATTGGGACCACAATGTTTAGCATATGTTTGACAAATGTTTCACAAATCACATTTTCAGGCTTTTAAAATTAAGAAAACATCTATCACCATCAATCGCATTTCCCCCCATTCCTTTAGCTATTTAAACAGGCAGAGAGCTCCCATCATGCAATTGTGCTAGGCCCTGGGGATGCACCAAACAGTAATGGATCCTCTCTTGCTTCAAGAAACTCATAGTTTACCGGAACAATGCCATTTTTGTTTGTTCGTCTCTCCAGATCGGTTTCCATGTAATTTAAAACAAAATGTATACATTCGTTGTTTGCAAGAATCAGCATACAACTCCGAAATACAACCATTTAGGAGGGCCACATGTCAATGATTCACCCTTTACTTCTGGTGGGAAAGAGGTAGATATGCCATGGAGGCAAATAATATTTTTGCCCTGTACCGTTTACATGGTTTGAGTTTCCTAGTATGAACTATTTTATACATAAAATAAGGAAAATTGGTGTGGTTATCATAAATTCAAGGACACACGATGGGACCTAAGCCAGTAGTGCAAGGAGCGTTTTTGATTTGGGGCTTTAAAAGGGGACGAATGGCAAAATAACTAGAGGATGCTCTCGTGAAGTAGAGTGGGTTTCTGGGTTGGACAGTTGGCCTCTGTGCATATAAAAGGACTCTTACTGTGACTAGTGTTTAGTTGAAATTAACCTGCAGTGCAAGTGTCTTGGCAGTGGTACCCAGAACCTTCCATGGCCATGAAACAGACAGTTCAGACACTTGGTCTGTCCCTTCAGCTCCAATGTCATCTCCCTTCATTAAGTTTCCAAGGTGGGAACGAGGTCTGCTTCTGAGCCATAGGCAAGCAGCTGTGCAAAGAGAAAAAGCAGAGCCTGGAACCACTGGAAGTGCCAGGGACGTGGCACCTTGCTGTTCAGGAGGTGTCAGGAGATAACTCTGGAAGTTGCTGTCTGAGGGTGGTTTTGATTGTCCTCCGTGGCACTGGCTTCCTGGAAAGGGAACAGGGCTTCCCCGAGTCATTAAGAAATCCATTTCTCTCCTGAGTGACTTTTAGGGCGCTGTCTCCCTTCTGGGTTTGGGTGGAAATGGCTTCAGCCGCTGAATGGGGTTCCAGCCATTGGATGTGAAGCAAATGATTCAGGGTAAGATAACTAAAAAGCCCATTATGTTCCCCCAGGGACAAGATAGGCAGGCAACAAGGCTGAGTATGGTTTCTACGTTGACTTGACTCTAAGATGCTGCATCCTGGTGTTTAACCATGCACTGCCCAGGAACAGCAGGGACGCTTCACAGAACTGTCTGCTCTGACTGGCTTCCCTGATGTCCATGTAGTCCTCCTAACAAAGGCCACTTCTTAACCTTTGCTGGCCTATGCGTCACACCAGAGGCCCTTACTGTGACCACTACTGTCATTTTTCCTCTATCGTTCTATGTCCCCAGAGAATGGGTCAAGACCAGTTCTAATGCCAATCACAATATAAAAGCTAATAAGCAACCAGACCCACTGAGTATAACCTACACTGTCCTCAATTACAACCTCCATATTACACCCTGACACCATAACCACCTGAGCAGCAAGAAAGAGGACCCCGTTTCTGCTTTTCTGATCAGGTCCATTTTCTGTTTCTAAATCAAAGCCAGGAGGAATCTGCTGGTCCCATCTTTTCTTCTGCCTTCAATGATAACTCTCTACTCTGGCTATTTTGTACCTTCTCTGCCCTGGCACCTGTATTGATTGTTCTAAAGATAACTACCCCAGTCGGTTATTTTTTTCAACAGGAAGTGTTTACTGAGCACTAATGAAGATGAGACACTATGCAAAGCACGAGAAAAAAGAATGGTTAACAAAAAACTCTTGGCCCTGTGATCCTTGCCACGTTCTTTAAACTCTAGAGTAGCATTGGATGGTAAACAAATTGCCACAGTGTAAACACAGAGCCCCAAGTGTGCAAGGGAAGGTGGTGGAGAGGCTCACGGCAAGATGGCGTCCACAGAGAATCAGCTAGAAAGAAAGCCGGGAAGGTAGGATTCACAGGGGATGATGACTCTACTGAGCCGGCTCGCAAGGGTGAAAGAACCTGGAATTCTCGGCTCGTTGGTCTTCTTCCTTACAAGGACAAAGCAATGCCTTCGAAGTCTGACTAGAACTTGTGAAACCAAGGATCTTGTTAAGCGCGGGCCTCCTGTTAAACAAGCTTGTTTACCCATCTTGGTGCACAAGAGCTCTTCTTCATTAAAGGATAAAAAAGGCAAGTTTCACTGGACTAAAAAGAAAGAAACAGGCAACCCTGCTGTGGTTGTTGAAATGCTACTTAATACTTATATAATACCAGTGCATGGTGGAGTCCCTTCCTGCCATGAAGAGCTGTCGGCAACATCCCCTTTAATTAAGCGTTTCCCTCTGATGCCTTTTCTGTAGCTTGCCTACTAAAGCCTACTTCCAATCCCATCTCCAGGAGTGGAAGGCCATTTGGGCTTTTAAGGAGTAGCTATTTCTTTTCTCCGCACAAAGAAATCTGCTTCAAACCCACGGCTAGAACAGACCTGGCAATTTAATTCTGATCCCAAAGGAAGGCTGATGTGTAACTATAGTTGTCCGACGGCCGACTCTGCTCTCTGGAACTCCCAGGATATACTGTACAGCCATGAGCAACGATGCCATTTGGCACCGGTGATCGGAGGGTATGATTAACAAGCTCCTTTCTAGGGGACAAGGAGTGCCAGCTATCTGCCACTGGCTATGGAAGTTCTAGGATGGACATCAGCAGGCATGTGTCACAACCGCCTGCAAGCTAAGAGAGGCTCATGAGCCAGCCAGAAGTTGAACTGCACCAGCAGGCTCCTCCTCTTTGAGGGAATATTTCTGGCTCACAAATCATAAAAGCGGAGTAAAGAGTAGCCATATTGGGGAGGAGGTACAGGGATGTGTGGGTGTGGAGCAGTGGTTTCCGACCTTCCTAATGCTGTGGCCCATTAATGCAGTTCCTCACGTTGTGGCGACCCCCAAACAAAAACATGACTTTCGTTGCTACTTCATAACTGTAACTTTGCTACTGTTATGAATCACAGTGCAAATATCTGTGTTTTCCAGTGGTCTTAGGTGACCCCTGTGAGAGGGCCATTCAATCCCAAAAGGATCTTCGACCCCCAGGTTGAGAACCGCTAGTATACAGAAATGGAAATGGATACAAATGTGCAGACACTAAGTCCCTATTCCCTAAAGTGACTCAAGAAAACGCTGTCTTCCAGGGAGAATGAATAGAGGTCAAGCTTTAGTTCGTACCATTTAACATGTCTTGTAATTGATCAGCGAAGTCCAGATTACACCCCAGGGCACTCACAAATTAAACAGGGTCGACAGGTGGTAAAATAAATTAAGTAACCTGTGAAATGTTCGACTTAAGAACTTGACATGTAGGAGGAATTAAAATCATCCCAAAAATAGCGGAGCTGGTTGATGCTGAAAACAGGAAGAGACAGTTTAACTGTATTTACTTACATACATACATACACACACACACACACACACACACACACACACACACACACACTATTTTCACATACTCTGCTTCCTGTGATGTCATTGTGACCTCTTCCTTTGTCCCCTTGATGAATTTATCTATTTTTTTTATCTCTAGTGCAAAGAAAACATGAATAATTTGGAAGCTAGAAAACAACAGAAAGTTAAGAGCAAAATTCACAGGGAAATTGTGAGGTGAGTGTTGTAGAGCGTGTGGTCACATCCTCCCAGGAACCTCCGTGTGTCTCTAGAATCGATACTAATTAGTGACTCCATACTCGCTACAAGGTAAGAGGCTGTCATGGTGGCCCGTCTGCAGACGACCTCTCTTCTTTTTCCAACACAGCTAAGAACTCTCATTCACTTAGCATGTCCTCTTCGAGCTTTATCTTCCAGATCATGGTTCAGTGAAGAAAAAGCCCATGCAAGAAGGAACAGGGAGGAAACAGAGGGGGCCAGAGGAATGGGGAGGAAACAGAGGGGGCCAGAGGAATGGGGAGGAGACAGAGGGGGCCAGAGGAATGGGGAGGAAACAGAGGGGACCACCTCCTCGGGGAATGATAGGGAAGAAAACAATGTCGAGGAGAAACAAGGGCGTTTTGAGATGTGTGCTGTGGATTCTTCCTCTTGTGCTTTCTGAGTCTTTGCTAACTTTGGGTGTTTGTGTGATGCTACTGAGATGAGACCACAGTGTTTTCTGTGATTTCTTTCATTTACATATCAATGGGCGTATCTCAGTTTCACTGCCCTGTCGTTTCTTTTGTCATACATGCCATGGGACATCTCTCAAGTCAACAAACACCAATGCCTAAGACCTGCTTCTGTGGATGCACTGAATCTCCCACGAGAATAACCCCCCTTTTAAAAACCAATAACCCAAAGGATAGCAGCCTACCAAGAAGAGACTTGATACTCTAGGATCATATTCAGGGGAAGGAGGTCTCCCTCAGTCACAGTCATAGGGGAGGGGAGTAAGGGGAAAGTGGGAGAGAGGGAGGAATGGGAGAATACAAGGGATGGGATAACAACTGAGATGTAATAGGAATAAATTAATAAAATATATATTTAAAAAAACAATAACCCGTGGGTAGGCCTTTTCTTAGTTTCTAATTTGTCCTACCTATTTTTGTCATTCTTTGAATATTTATGTAATGAGCTCACTGGATATATACATTCTAGATTTTAGTACATAATACCAAAAAAACAAAACAAAACAAAACAAAAAATAACAACAAAATCCATGGTTTTCTATTGCTACCATTGTATACAGAAACCCCACCCCCACACAAGCCAGATTCTCCCTATCATTGGTCAGTGTGTAATTACCATGATCTGAACACCATACCTAGAATGTACATTTGAAGAAGGTGAAACCCAGCAAGATGAAGAGACTCTGGCCAAGAGCGTGAGAACTGAGAGGTCTGACTGCTCTAGAGGAACTAAGGGACAGCATTCTTGCTAGGTCACACAGAAACCAAGGCAGCCAGAGGGAAAGATGCTTCAAGCTGGCCAAAGAAACTAGTTCCAGCCAAATCCGTGTGTGCAATGCCAGCCTGCACGCCACTGCCATGAGATGACATGAATAAAAACCACTTGGCCCTGGAGAGGGAGCCACTGCTTTCATAGGCGTAATTCAGTTCTGTGCTTTAGGCAACTGAAATGTAGGTGGCACAGGGGAGGGGTGTTCCGTGTCTGAGTGTCATTTAATCATCTATAATATGATGGCCAAATTCGTCACAAATGAAGTACCTATTACAAAAAGTGTGGACACAGGCAGTGTTAATCAGGATCACTTTTCCTTGTTAAAAACAAAACAACAAAAAACAAAAACAAAAGACAGAAACCGTGAAGATTAAAGGCCAGAATGTCCAACTCTGAACTGTTTGCTCATAGCAGATGGGCTGCAGAGAGGACTCTCCCCAAGCCTGTGTCCCCGGGCTGCCTCTGACCTTGGCCTGGGAAGACTGTTGACTCCACGTTCATTTATGCTCAGTTTGTGTGTAGAAACACAAATCCAGACGGCCCTTTCTGGGTTTATTTTACTAGTTCAGGTCCTGCTGGACCCTTAAGGACTTCAGGCACCAGAACAGCTGTGTTTAACAGTGTAGATTAAGTCCCTGCCTAAGAGATCCATCTGACTTGGCAGTGTTTCTGAAAACACAAGTGGCACTAAATTATAAATGGAGAAAGCATCAGGCCTAAAATAAACTATCACCAGACAAGAGATCGCTGCCTTCCATTTCACTCGTCTCTGTTTAAATGGAGACGGGGGTTACTGTTTTGTTTTAAATCTTATTCCTTGGTGAAATGTGTTCTTTCAGACTTTTTAAAAGCATTGGTATCATAATTTCTAAACATCCATAAGAAGGGATGGGTCTGTTAGCTGCTAGTAGAGATACAGAGCCAAATGGAATTGCTGCATCTCTGCTTTTACTCTTCTCGTGTTTGGAAAAAGGCCATCACAGTCAAAGCCGCTAGAGGACTTCACAATTGGAGCATGACTTATGCTGCCTGGTCACGAGGCTCTCTCCGGAGATTAGGTTATCAGGATATTTAGATGCACAAAAAGCAACCAGGGCAAACTCATGCTGCCTGTAACTCCTCTGGTAGGTTAGGGGCAGCTTCCAAGACAGGAAGCCTTAGTGGGGGAAGAACCTGTTTCTGTTGGCACAGGGTGGTGAGTCTTGCCATCTGAGCCTCTTGGTTAGTGTCACAAAGCTCTGATTTTTGGGGATTTCAGGTGATTCTGCAGGTGATTGGGTGTCTGCAAAGGCTACCTGTGCAATGTGCAATACAAGAGGGCCTTCTGGTTTTGAAAGAAGTTTTGTTTTGTTTTGTTTTTGTTTTTATTTTGCTTTGTTTTAAGAGGCCATTAGGTATACCTAAGGAGGGCACTGTGGGATTTCTTTTGGAAATGAATCTGAGGGTAGGAGACAGTAGAAGATCAGTAATGAGGAAAAGTGTAGTCTTGTCCCCTAACTCAGCAGTCCTCAACCTGTGGGTTGTAACCCCCTCAGGCATAACAGCAGATATCCTGCATATCAAATATTTGCATTACGATTCATAACAGTAGCAAAACTCCAATTTTGAAGTAACAATGGAAAATAATGTTATAGCTGGGGGCCACCACAACACGAGGAACTGTATTAAAGGGTCACAGCTTTGTGAAGGTTGAGAACCACTGCTCTAGCTGAAAACTGTCTAAGCTGTTGCCAAACTGTCTGTGTTTAGCTCAGAGCCCCATTCTTCTAGCTCCTTCCTGTACTAATTCCTCAATTATAGAGAGGAAACCCTATGTGACATTTCGTTCAGTGGGATACTGAGTTAAGTTCTCCGGGGCAGGGACTGATGTGAGCTTTACTGAGTCACTTCTGATGTGAACCTGGGAAGGCTGCCTAGAAGAAAAAGCATTTTCCTGTTGCTGCAGCCTTGGATAGCGAGCCCAGGGCTTTGCCCGTGGCTTCCCCTGGCACTCACTTCATGTGGATAACAACACAGCTCACCTGCAGTGTCTTCATTAGGACTCCGTAGTAGCCTTCTTTATTTTCCTTCTTCCGTGTTTTCCAATGGATGTGTGGAACAAATTCTCTTATTTTAAAGACTGTTCCTCTTAAAACTCAGAGAGCTACTTTTTTGTGTGGTTGTGTTTTGTTTTGCTTTGCCCCTGCAATGAGTCATGAATGGTATAAGGGAACAGACACCAAAGCCTAACACTTTGGTCATTTATGCTAATGACGCTTGACATCCATGATCATCCAATTATAGGCTGTTATGTAACTTATAGACACAAACCTATATGGCATAATGCCATCATTATGCCAATAGAAATCAGACCAATCTGTGACATTGGGAGGAAGGATATTTATGATATCTGGGGGGGGGGGGGGACAGAGATGGGGTGGTTGGGTAAGCAGCGCATGAGAGGGGCTGGATTGCCAGCGGTGTCTGAGTTTATGAAGGTGTGGCTTGGGAGTTTCATCCTTGCTGTGACTAAAGCACCAAGACCATCCTGTTCTCCTAGTATGCTCAAGTGTAACAACACTTTCATATAAACATTTGAATAGCTAGGGGACTTATTTTTCCCAGAGTCAATCCTAAAATAACAACTTAGCCATTGGGGTCAGCCTTGCACATGATGTTGACACAACAGAAGAAACAGACTAAAGAACTCATCCAAAGTCTGTCTCTGAGGCCAGCTTTCTATCTGTCTGATAAATAACTGGGTGAAATGTGAACACTTTCCATATCTGATTTCAGATTGTTTTTTCCTATTTACGGTCTAAAATAGACTTCACACACACATCGATGAGAGCTATCAATCCAAGCTGACTTGCTATGTTGGACATTACTTATGAAACTATTACTCTCTCAGGAAAATATTATGGATATTCTTGGGGAAGAATGGGTCAACCTTGACTTCCAGATGGCAGATTAGATGCTGCTTCTGTGTGATGCAGTAGATAGAGAAGGGTTTGGACCAAAAAGATCAGACTCTGCTCCAAAGAGAGCAGGAAAGAAAGGACATCAGAGTGCTGGGAAACAGAAGGGTAAGCTAAAGAGGTTAGCCAATCAGAACGTTATCCAGTGGTGCAGCTCCCAGGATGGGAAGAGATACAGGAGCCTTCCCCCAAAAGCTAAGCCAGGCAGAATAAAACAGAATCCTATCCACAGGGTAAGCCTCATATAAGCCTCAATCCAGTTGTGGTTTTGGAGAGACGATAATTCCTCTGGCTGGATGGGTTATCAGTGAAAGGAGATTCATGGTGTCACTCCCTATGTATGACTTGGAGAACTACAGCTAGGTACCATCTTGAGAGGGAACTGGGATTGGAAACCATTTTACCCACCAGGTGGGATGGTAAAAACTTTTAATCCTTATAAGGGTAAGGGAGGAGGATCACCAATTTGAGGTCTGCTAGGCTACAGAGTGAGTTCAAGATTAGCCTGGGAAACTTTTCTAGGATTTTGCCCCAATATAAACAGCCTCCAAAGAAAGGAAGTTACTAAGGCGGATCACATATAGGACTCAAAATCTTAAACACCAGTGCAACCCCTGTGCCATCCAATCAGGGCAATGGAGCTGGTCAGAAAGTCCTCAAGAGAAATAATATAATCGATTAGTTGAGTATTTGAAACATTTCTCAACATCCTTAGCGACCAGGAGACTATGTCCATGTTAGGATGACTATATCAAGAAGATACATTCTGTGAAGATGTGGAAGGAGAAAACTATTATTGCTGGTGGGAATGTAATCTGGTACAACCACTATGAAAAATTGTACTGAGGTTCCTCAGAAAACCTAAAAGAGAACTGCGCTATAATCCACTGCACCAATCCTAGAGATGTGTCCTAATGAATCTACATCAGTTTACAGGGACATTGAGTACCTGTGTTTATTGCTGTACTATTCACATTAGCCATAAAAACAGCCTAGATGACCGTCAACACATGAATGGGTAATGAGAATGTGATATATATACACAATGAAATTTTATTTCACTAGAAAGAAGAATGAAATGTGATTTGCAGGAAAATAGACGAAACTGGTGATCATTGTGTTAAACAAATAAAGGTATATTCAGAAAGACAAATTGTGTGTGTGTGTGTGTGTGTGTGTGCAAGTAAAAATGAAACTGGAAGAGGGATTATAAAGGTAGGAGAAGAGGTCTAAAGGGACAGAGGGAATGAATTAAAAGATGGCTAGAGGAAGAAGAAGGCAAAAATGTCACCCTGTTTTCCTATAAATCCAGAATATAAAAATGTTTGTGTATTCTACATGTTCCACATAAAAACGACAGGGGGTACTATTTTCTCACAGGAGGGTATGAGAGGTGAGAAAGAGGAGGAATCAGAGGGTGGTGTTGGGTGAATATAAACATAGTGCAATTATACATTTATATGTGAGAAAAATGTCATAATGAAACCCATTGTTTTCTATGCTAACTAAAATAACAATAATAGGAAGACTATAGCACTATTAGCAAGACGCTTAGCATTTAGAAGCAGGAAGCCTAGAAGCTTCTTTGTCACATCAGTAGCAAAAGGTCATGCTTCTAAATCAAACAAGACCAAGGTTATAATGTCACTAAGAAAGGTGAATTGGATAGGTGCAGGAAATGTATACTAAGGCTAGCTGGCAGGTATTCCAGGACTTCAGGCATCAGTGAACCATCTAGAGAGCTGCCTGTCAGGTCTTATGGTTCCTTAAGGCTGTGCCTACCCAGCTTTGCTTTCCTTGCTGCTGGTAGGACATGGGCTGGGCTGTGGCTGTCCTTCAAGTGAACTCAACATTGCAGGGAATTTCACGAAAGGAGAGCTACTTTCCACAGAGGGATAGAGCTTAAACCCAGCAAAGAACAAGGAACAAGATGCTTTCTACTGATACATCCCATTCCTCCATGTTTTTGCAATAAGGAACCAAAGTATTAACCACCTTAGGTCTATTGCCACATGTGTATGGCTTTGTAGTGATTTGCTGCATCAGTTTTCTAGGTCAAAAATAGTGTGACGTTGAGCTCCTTGGGTTTTTCTGCATCAACATCCAGCATGACTCCGTAAGTCTGGTTCTATGGTTTGGATGACATTTTCCCTACCACAACTCCTGCTGAGGCTTGTGACAGTGTAAGGAAGGGAGGTGTAGTGAGCAGAAGCAGAGCCCTCATGAATTCACTATGCCCTCCTCCAGTGACTGATGCCTGGTTGGCCATAAAGTAAGACAAGGCACTGCCTTGTATTTTGCCTCCGTAGCATAAAAATGCTTAGCTCTTCCCCTTTTCACCATGATTTGAAAGTACCATGAAGCCAAATAGATGCTCATGCCATGGTCTTAGATGTCCAGTCTCCAGAACTCTGATACCAAATAAACCTCTTTTCTTATAAATTATCCAGTCTCAGGCGTTCTGTTACCACACCATAAAATAGACTGAGCAGGCAACCTTTTACCTATCCAATGAGCATGTATTTTTTTCAATTCCACTATATGTTTGGAAGTGGACAAAGTCCTGAGGACATATGATGAATAAGATAGTCTCTGTCCACAGGAAGTTTGTGATTGGTTACAAAACAGTCATACAAAATAATGGTTTGGTTTCAGGAATGAATTTTGGTACCATCGAAAGCATGTCATTTAAGTCCTAAGTACAAGTTTTAAATTTTGTTTTCTTGAAGGTCTCCATTGGTGACCTTCCAATGTGAGGCTAACTGCTATTTTTGACAAAAGAGTTTGTTGAGTGTTCACCCCACTTGACTTCATTTAGATGTGCCAAGCTTGGGGAGAGTTCGGGAGCATCCCAGGTTAGCTCTTAGGATGTAGGCTGCGACTTCTGGCATGAGAGTGACACCGATGAGAGGCTTTGAGGTAATTCTGTAGCCTGGGTTCCTGTAGTGGTTACCTTTGAACTAAGTTTGAGGAAATTCAATGAGCCTTACCAATGTTATGTTGAAAAGAAATGCCAAAGATAATGTTGAAATGTTCAGCTTCCATATATCTGTCATTTCACAGTACTTCAAGGCCAATAGCTTGGGAACAGGATAGTTCTATCAGATATAAAGAAATGCCTGCTTTTTATTATTCCTGGTTTGTTGTCAGGGAACATATTATCCACCAAATATGACCAGAGATTTGTGTATGAATGCATGATCAGTCCGTCACGACGCCTTTGACTAAGTTTTATTGCCCATAGTTTTGAAGGGGGCAGAAAGTGGCTAAAAGCTATGCCATACATGGAATTCCAAGGGACACTGAATAGAAAAAACACACTTGAAAAAGAACAAAGCTAGAAGGCCTGTACGTTCTAACTTCAGGATTTCCTACAAAGCCAGAGTAATCAAAGCAGTAAGGTGCTGGCATAAATGACAGAGAATAAGGAATAGCACAGAGGCCTCGGAAAGAAACCCTGGTGCATATGAACAAGCAATTTTGACAAGGAGTCTAAGATACTCTAATAGAATGGGAAATCACTTTTCAAAAAATCATAGAGGAAAACTGGAGACACACAACAAAGAAGGAAAAAATGAAGATGGACTTTACAACCACAAATTCACTCAAAGTGGGTCAAAGACTTTGTTTGGCCTAATGAAAATCTTACAGGAAAAAAAACATAGGCTCAAACCTTCACAGCACTACTGTTGGCAATGTATTTCTGAGTATGACATTAAGGACATGGGTAACAAAAGGGGGAAATTATACATATTAGACCTCAAGAAAAAAAAATTAAATTTGTACGTTTAAAAGAAGCTGTCAAAAGAGTGAAAAGGTGATCCACAGAACAGGATTTGAAAGCCATATCTGAGAAAAGATAATTATGTAGAATATGTATGGAACTTCTTAATTTAACAACAAAAACATTTTTAAATGGGTAGAGGACTTGAATAGACATTTCTTCAAATTACGTAACAAGTGGACAGTAAGTATAGCATGGCCAGTGTTATCCATCCTTAGGGAAATACAAATCAAAATTATATACACATATAAACCAAAAGTAGGAAAGGTGAGGTATAAATTAGAACCCTGTGCATATTTCATGGGAATGCAAATGTGTATTTGTTGTGGAAAAAAATTATAGCAATTATTTTAAAAGTTGGAAATAGGATTCGTGTATGAGTCAGTAATTCTACTTTTCCCTGTATGGTCCGAAGAATTGAAAGTGGAGTCTTGATGGGGTAGTTATCTACACACATGTTCAGAATGACATTATTTCTCAATAGCTAAAACACAGAAGCAACCCCAAAATGGATTAAAAAAATGTGGTATATACATAGGATAGACTATTTCTTAGCCTTAGAAAGGAAAAAAATGCTGCATCATGTTAGACATGGGTGGACACTATGATAAGTGAAACAAGCCAGTCACAAAACCATTGGTGCTGTACGGCTCCACCCACACGATGTACTTAGGGTGCTAGAGACCATGGAATAGTAGAATCCTAGCCTGGAGTCGGTATACAATCAGCTTAAAAGATGAAAGAGTTATGGAGGTGAATATTGGTGACGGCTTATATTATAAACTTACGTAATAGCACCAAACTGTACACTTAAAGATGGCTAAAATGTAATATTTTATCTGACCATGTTACATGTATTTTACCACAAAACAAATGAGGACATGGAAAAAGGATTCAAATAGATATTCCTTCAAGAACAGATATACAGTTGGGGCTGAAGATGTAGCTGAGTGGCAGAGCACTTGCCTTATATGCACAAGGCCCTTTATTTGATTCCTAACACAGCGAAATAATCATTATCAAATGATTGGCTAAAAGTGAACAAAAAGATGATTGACATCAGTCACTATGATAATGAAAACCAATCTCAACGAGGTTTTTAAATTCTAGCCTTTTAAGGAGGCAAGAATAAAAAAATTCAGGCTACTGCAAGTATTCACAAGGATGCATCAAAAACTGTTGTAGAATGTATAACGATCTTCACAGTCATAAAATTACTATATGAGCCATGAATTCTACTGTTAGGTATAGGCCCAAGAAATATTAAAATGTCTTCACTCCAAACTCAGATACAGATGTAGATAGCAGTATTATTTATAATAGCCAGAAAGTAAAATTTAACAATTGTAATGTCCACCAATGGTTGAAGGTGCTAAGTAGCTAAGTCAGGAATCAGCAGGCTTGAAGGCATTGAAAATGGATCTCTGTTTCATAACCAGACGTTTGCAGAGCTAAGAACTGAATCTGTGGGACTCTATGTCCTACTGCCACCGCTGCTACAGAAAACAAATGGAGAAGAGACTGAGATAGAAAGAGAAGATAGCTCTCTTTAAGTCTGCTCTTGGGGAAATGGAATACAAAAATTGCCTTAAAAATCAGGTACTCCCTACTTTTCAAAAGGGAAGGATCCCAAGGGTTCTGGGGAGCAGTGGGTAGAAGATGCACACTCGTCTGGCTTCTTCGCAGGTGGGCGGGGTCTTGCTCTAGCTGTCCCTGCCATCTCCCGTGTGCCTACAACTTCACAAGGGACAACTGTGGTGGAAAAGAGAAGGAGAAAGCATCTCCAAAGCCTGACTTAATGACACCATGGAGAGGACAAAGGGAGGGAGGTCCAGGCAGTATGGCTTCGCTGAGGCCCATAAAGGAAAATCCGTTCCCTCCTGTACAGCGCAGCTATTTTATACAGTCTCTTTAATTCTTTGATGAACTCTTTTTAGTCTGTTCTGTTATATAATTAACATTCAAAAGAATAAACCTGCTAATCACCTGGAAGGCAAAAGACCTTTGGGGGACACCATCTGCTCTAGGGGCTGACTTCAAGGACTAGTATAAGGCCTGCCGAAGTGTAGGTGGGCTCAGTGGTCCTCCTGGCCATTGCCTCCCCATTCCCAGTAAGAGCGTTTTCCTCCCCAATGGTCCCACTGGCCTTTGAGAGTGTTTTGCTTTAGTTTGTAAGAAGCTTAGCCTAGTGTTATGCCCTATGCAACTGTTAGAATCTTCTGGACTGTGACGCCAAGGACCAGTAGCCAAATGGAGTCCATAGATGCAGCCCAATAACAAAAGGATAATGAAGCATGGTGCATGCACCATTATAAGAATGCATGATTCACTGGTTCAAAGAATGTAGGACTAGTGCTTCCAAAGAGAGTATGAACCTTGAAATCATCAGATTAAGTGAAAGGAGCCAGTCATAACATACACATTGCATGTGTCATGCTTGGGTAATGTCCAGAATAAGTAAAGTCATGGACAGAAGGTAAGTATGTGGCTGCTTAGAGCTGGAAGCATAGGGGGTGGAAGATGCTAGCTCAAGGGTATGAGGTTATTTTTGAAGTACTGAAATGCTTTAGAACTGCCTGCCTGCTGATCACATGTATCTATGAATATCTATAAATATACTGCACTGTATCATTTAAAGGGAGTACATTGTATGGTTTGTAATGTCTCAGTAACATTATTATCCACTCCCAACTCTGTTGGACTCCCAGCTCCCGTGGACAGATCTGATGGTGGGGGTCAAGAAGACTAAACATGTAGGCAATGGGACTAGAGCTAGTAGTGGTCATGGAAGAGACTGAACTGAAGTCAGGGTGTCCAGCTTAGCTCCTACTAGCCCTGCACACAAGATCACAGAGGGCTATGTAACATCCTCTATGTAGGATGCAGTCCTAGGGAGTCAAGACAACTGACTGACTTTTAAAAGTTGGTTGGGTGGAGTACAGGGAGTCCTGTAGAAGAGTCAGGGCCAAGATAGAAGAATCCAGAGTGGACAGGAGCTCCACAAGAAGACCAACAGAGCCAGTTCACCAGGGCCCATGGGGACTTGCAGAGACTGACGCACCAGCCAAGGACCATGCATGGACTAGACCTAGGTCCCTTACATGGATATAGCTGATGGGCAGTTCAGGCTTCATGAGGGTCCCCTAATAAAGGGAACAGGGGCTGACTCTGACATGGACTCTGTTACCTGCTTTTTGATCCCTTCCCTCTAGTGGGGCTGCCTCACCAAGCCACAGGGGAAGAGGATGTGCTCAGTCTTGATGAAACTTGATATGCTGGGGTAGGTTGGTAGGAGGGGGCTTCCCTTTCCTGAGGAGTAGGGGAGGGGAAAAGGGAGGGTGGGATTGGGAGGAGATGAAAGAAGGTCTACAATAGGAATGTAGAATGAATGAATGAATGAATAATAGCCGGACACAAACCTATTACTTTTCCCTTAATATTTTGTATTGTTTTCAATTAATTAAGAGGATAGGAAAAAGGAAAGAAAAACAGTTTTCCTTGTAGCTACAATGCAGAAGGAGCATAAAAGCCCTATATTTCCAGGGTAGGAAAAACAAAAACAAAAACAAAACTCTCACACAATATTTAATGCATACTTAACAAAGAGTCACGGCCTCACTCATGTCCCAAAGAACTTATTTCACCTTCCCACTTCCAAATTCAATTTTAGCAGAGGAGACACTAGTAAGAGGATGGCAACCAGACAGGAAACAGCCTAACAATCTTATTCCTAGACATCCGATTCCAGGACCCTGATTTGATCCAAAAATATCTACCAGGACACCAAATTTTCTCCCTTCAAGTACTGACAAAATAAAAAAAGGTAGTGGCAATGAAGTTTAGATGGTACTCAGCATCAATTTTCATCACAGAAATACAAATATAAAGCACAATGAGGTGCCACTCCATATGCACTAGAATGGTCAAAATTAAAAAAATAAAAATAAAGCTAGCACCAGGCTGCTGAAGATAAAATCCCAAAAGCATTCCCTAACAGGCAACACACCCTCCTAAGAAACAGAGAGAGAAACAAAAACCAAGAACAAAACACCCACTCAACACAGACAAGATTAGATATCAGAACCTAGAATTATATTTTTGCCAAATTCAGATGCCTAGATGCCAGCCTAATGACATAATCAATAACAGCCAGGACAGCCTGTCGCACTAGAGCCCAGCAGCCCTACTACAGCAGCAGGCCCCGAGTGCTGCCGCATAGCTGAAGCACAGGACAAGGGTCCTAGCGTAGTTTTATGACTGTGGTAGAGGCCCTTAAGGAAACAAACCCATTAAAGAAATGTATGAAAACATAAAGTATGGAAGGGAGTGAACAAAACAGTTCAAAGCCTGAAAGTAGAAATACAATCAATAAGGAAAATCCAAACTGAGGGAACTCTAGAAATGAAAAATGTAGGAACTTGCATACAAACATCAGAGACAAGACTCACCAACAGAATACAAGAGATGAAGGAGAGAACTGTGGACGCTGAAGACAGGATAGAAGAAATGGGTACTTCAAGAAAATGTTAAATCAGAAAAATTCTGACATAAAACATCAGGAAATCTGAGACACCATAAAAAGACCAAATGTACAAGAAATAGGAATAGAGGAATAAGAAGAAACCCAGGTTAAAGGCACAGAAAATATTTTCAGCAAATTATAGAAGAAAATGTCCCTAACCTAAAGAAAGACATGCCTATTATGCTACAAGAAGCATACAGAACATCAATTAGACTGGACCAGAAAAGAAAGTTCCTCATTGGGCTGGGCATGATGGCACACGCCTTTAATCCCAGTACTTGGGAGGAAGAGGCAGGTGGATCAATATGAGTTCAAGCCAGCCTGGTCTACAAAGTGAGTCTAAGATAGCCAAGGCAATGCAGAGAAACCCTGTCTTGAAAAACTAAAAGGAAAAAAAAAATTTTCCTCCTTGGCACATGATAACAAAATTGCTTAGTGTACAGAACAAAGAAAGAATATTAAAAGCTGCAAGGGAAAAGACCAAGTAACATATAAAGGCAAACCTATTAGAATAAGACCTGACTTTTCAATGGAGACTCCAAAAGCCAGAAGGGCCTGGCCAAATGTTCTACAGATGCTAAAAGGCCACAGATGCCAGCCTGGACTACTACTATACCCAGCAAAACTTTCAATCACAAAGATGAAGAAAGACATTCCAAGACAAAACCAACTTAAGCAATAGCTACCTACAAAATTAGCCCTACAGAAGATGCTAGAAGAAAACCTTCAACCTGAAGTGATTAACCATACCTTAAAACCATAAGGAATAAACAATCTCAGCCAAGCAAACCAAAAGAAAGGAAAGAACGACAAGAACCAAGTAACAGGAATCAATAAACACTGTTCACTGATAACTCTCAACATCAATGGACTGAATTCCTCAGGGGGAAAAAAAAAAAAAAAGGACAGCAACTTACATAAAAACAGGATCCATCCATCTACTGCATCCAAGAAACACACCCTAACATCAAGCATGACACCACCTCAGGGTAAAAGGATAGAAAACAGTATTTGAAGCAAATAGACTTAAGGAGCAAGCTGCTATAGCTATGTACAAAATAGATTTCAAACCAAAACTAATCTGAAGAGATAGGGAAGGGCGCTATATACTCATCAAAGGAAAAACTCACCAAGAGGACATTGCAGCTTCTAATATCTGTGCACCAAACACAAGAGCATCCAAGTTCATAAAACAAACACTATTACAGTTTAAATCACATATTGACCCTCACTTCAATACCCTACACTCATGTTGCCAAGTCTACAGAGCACACTCCACAAACTGACAGCAATGCTCTGTTGCTGAAAACAACACCTGAACATGGACAAGTCACTGGGTTTCTTCCTAGAGTCTTTACCTTTATTTGCCAATATTCTTGATACAGAAAGGTGCTCTGCATGCTACCAAAGGGGAAATGAGAATTCCAAACCATCTACAAACTCTTCCATATACAATGCTCTCTGGCCTGCAAGATATGTTCGTGCAATGGTGGCACAAAGCTTGTGGCAGTAACCAACTAATATCTAATTTGACTTATGGGCCACACTCCACGACGTGGAACTCATACCTAACACTGCTTGGATGACCAAGAACATGAGACTTGCTAGCCCGAGGACTGAGGGGAAAATCAAATACTACTATTCTACAAAGGGAATATAGCAATAAAGTAACTTCTTTTTTTTTTTTTTAATTTTTTTTTTTTGTTGTTTTTTTTTTTTTTTTTTTTTTTTTTTTTTTTTTTTTTTTTTTTTCCGAGACAGGGTTTTTCTGTGTAGCCTTGCCATCCTGGACTCACTTTGTAGACCAGGCTGGTCTCGAACTCACAGCGATCCGCCTGCCTCTGCCTCCCGAGTGCTGGGATTAAAGGCGTGCGCCACCACGCCCGGCTCAATAAAGTGACTTCTAATGACATTCTGCATATTCATGGATCAGTGCCTTGCTCACCTACCACCAGAGAAGCTTCCTCCTGCAGCAAATGGAACCAATACAGAGATGCACAGCCAGATAACATGCAGAGAGCTAGAGACCTGAGAACATTCAGTCCTAAACAGTAGCTCTCTATCAAGTCCCTCCTTCTTCAGGGTCCAGAGAACTGTGCAGACGAGGAGGCAGAAAGAGTGTAAGATCCAGAAGGAACTGAGGACACCAAGGAAACACAGCAGGACCGATGGACATATGAACCCAGATACTGAGATAGCATGCACAGGTCTGAACAGGTCTGCACTGGACGGAGGTAAAAGAAAAATGGAGACATGCCCCTGTGCCTAACTCAGAAGCTATCTCTAATTCAGAACTCCTTGAAGATAAAAAAAAAAAAATTCGTTTTCTTCAAGGAAGTCTCACTAGGGAAACAAACTACTCTTAAGGGTAGGCACATGCTTAGCAGTGGATGACCAACTGAAAAAGAACTCAACAGCCCATTTGGAGGTTCCTTGTCTCATAAAATCATGTCAGGGCCTTTTAATTTATTTTACTTTGTTTTTAACCTTGCTTTTTATTTTATTTAGTCAGTTAGTTGCTGTAAAGGTTTTGTAATGTTTTCTGGATTCTAATTTGGAGCTCTTATAGAATTCCTAAATGTATGAATGAGTGCATCTCTGCATCTATGTGTCTCCTGAGTCTTTTCCTGGGCTCCTTTACTTCTGTTTGTTTTGTCCTATTCCAATTGGTTCTGTTTTAGCTCCCTATATTTTATTTTATTTTAATATTATCCCTTAGATGCATATCTGTTTTCTAATGAGGGACAGGAAAGGAGTGGGTCTGGATGGGAGAGACTGTGGGAAGGGACTGAGAGGAGTAGAGGTCAGGGGACTGTTATGAGACTATATTGTATGACAAAACATGTTCAATAAGAGAAAAGGTCTGGCAGCTGTGTTTTTGCTTAGCCATTTTCCACCGTGTACCTTGCTTTCATTTGTGGGTTACACACTGTCAGAGAGCTGGAAACAGGGTCCTACTGTTGCTGTAAAACTTTCATAAAATTAGGGTGGCTTAAAACTACAAATTATGCCAGGTGTGATGGGACATCCCTTTAATCCCACTTGGGAGGCAGAGGTAGGCGGATCTCTGTGAGTTCAAGACCCATCTGGTCTTTAAAGCAAGTTCCAGGACAACCAGGGATACACACAGAGAAGCCCTGTTTTGAAAAACCAAAACCAAAATCAAAACCAAAACCAAAACCAAAACCAAAACCAAAACCCCCAAAACAAAACCAAAACCCAACAAAAACAAAAACAAAACCCTATAAATTATGATTGTGTTTGTTGATGGTCCCACATCCATGCACCCATGGGAAGCACAAACTGGGTTATAAAAAGACAAAAGAATAAATTTGGAGGTGCTGGGCCAGTTAGAAGGAGGTGTGACGAAAATACACTGTATCCGCATATAATATTCTCAAAGAATTTTTTAAAATATATTTTAAAAGCTTTTAGACAAAGCAGCATCTTACTCCGTTATCTATTCATTTTTTCTAGCTTTTTGCAGACCTCAGCTCGCTCCTATGGGACCTCTCTGTTTGCCTTCCTGACACATGTCCCACCCGCCCCCCTTGGCATTTGCCTCCAGATTATTGCTGGCAGTTTTTATTTTTACTTCTGCTTTGACTCTGTTTGAATAGATGTTGTTGAAAAGCACCAGTGGTCTGTGTGTTTAACAAACACGGGCTGATTCTCACCATCAAAGGAAGCCCTGGATGTGACGACTGCATCCCACTAGTGACTCCATGCACTTCCCTCAAGGATCTTTGCTCTTAAAACAACAGAGCACAGGGAGGTCACAGTGTGGACTTTGCTTCCAGTGGTTAACATCTGGGCAGCGCAAATGGTATTTTTCTTCTCTCACAACAATCTCTTCAGTAAGTGATATCTTGTTTTCCCTGACCCTCAACACTAGGGATGAATTTGTGTTCTATCCAATGGAACTGGAGTAAAACTAACTTTAAAGTTAGCTACAAAAATGCGTTCGCTGAGCGTTAATTCTTTCAGCGCACTATTAAATTTTAATTGTACCTTAACTTTGTTCTTTCAAACTGTATGATCTAGGAGTTTTATAGGAATAAAATGCTGAAACCAAGAGTAAGTGGAAGCAGCAATTTTATGGGGTCTATCAGTTAGCTCTCATTTGTAGTATGTCTTCTTACTCACTGAGCTCCAGGCTAGAGGGGGAAAACAGCATTGCTGTTTTCAAACACTTTTTTTTTTTTTTTTTTTTTTTTTTTTTTTTTTTTGTGGAACTGGACTCTGAGTCCAAAGGATAGATTTCATTTTTGTACTGGCAACGTAAGGACAAAGGTGCTTGGGGTGTCAGGGAACTGAGTCCCATGTAAGGACAATAGCAGCCTCTCTGTTTTCTAAGACTTTTTTAAATAAGAAAAATATAGGCCAGTGAGATGGCTTCATAGGCAAATGTGGTTGCCACTATTCCTGGTGACCTAAATGTGATCACACACTCCCTGCCTCCGAGCCCCAGGCTCACATGTTGGGTAGAGAGAGAACAGACTCCTAAAGTTTCCTCTATGGCAAGCGTGTACCCGCCCCCTACAAACGCCATAGATAATAAACAATGTTTAGAAGCTAAAAAAGATACATAAAATAAATTGTTTTCAAGTCTGCTTTGTGTCCGCATTCCTATACATGGTGTGTGCGTGTGTGTGTGTGTGTGTGTGTGTGTGTGTGTGTGTGTGTGAGAGAGAGAGAGAGAGAGAGAGAGAGAGAGAGAGAGAGAGAGAGAGAGAGAGAAAGAGAGAGAGAGAGAGAGAGAGAAGATGCTGCACATGAGTGAAGACATTAAGACATGGTTACCATCCTCTATATCACAATAGGAGGCCCGGAGCGGCTCCTTTTTTATCTGGCAAGAGTGTACACATATGCAGGGTAACACCCAGCAAAACATCACACATTCCTTTTCTTGATGTGGATCTAGCTGGTGTGCTTGGGCCCAGAGCGCTGCTCCAGGTACTGATGTCTCACTCTATGTACTGATGTCTCACTCTATGCTCCCTGTCAGGCGGATGGGTGGGAATGACTTGCAAATGTCTGTCAAGCCTGGAGGTGAGCAGCCTGCCACCTGGAAGCCTTTCCAGGCTCTGACTCGCCAAGAATGCTCAGCATCACCCAGTGAAATGGCTGCGGCGGCGGGGGGGGGGGGGGGGGGTGGGGGGGGGTGGGGGGGGGCTAAGCAACAGAGAACCTCATGGAGGGGGCAGAGCTGGCTTTGCATAGGAAGGATTTGATGGCATGTTAGCTAATTTCTGTGAACAGTCGAAGCAGTTTTTCTTGGTGTCATCTTAATTGCTTTCTGCGCAAATGAAAAAAACGAAAAAGTGGCAACAATTTACATTGTCGAACTTTTCTTCTTTCTAGAATTCATCTCACTCACACCACATATCAATACAACTTGTTAGGTTTACTCACTCCTGTGTCTTCAGAGATGTAGTAATATCACCCAAGGGAAGGAGGTTGGTGCGCTCTGTCTCTCTTTGTCTCTGTCTATCTCTGCTTCTCTTTCTGTATCTGTCTTTTTCTCTCTGTCTGTCTCTGTCTCTCTCTCTCTCTTTCTGCATCTGTTTTTGTCTCTCTTTGTCTGTCTCTGTCTCTGTCTCTCTTTCTCTCCCTCCCTCCCCCCAGAATCAGGTTAAGTTTTATGTCTATTAACCTAATTTGTTTTACTTTGGGTGGCACCACATACTACAAAGAAATGAACATTCAAATTTGTGTTGGTCTGGAGGTCAGAAAAGTCAGCATGCTTCCCCAAGGGGAAGATAAGGACTTCCTGCAAACCAAGCTTCAAAGGAGAGCCATGCTTTCTTTTTGTCTTTGTTTGTTTGTTTGTTTTCGGGGCCAGAGTTTCTCTGTGTAGCCTTGGCTGTACTTGGCTCACTTTGTAGACCAGGCTAGCCTCCAGCTCACAGAGATCTGCCTGTTTCTGCCTCCTGAGTGCTGGGATTAAAGGCCTGCACCAGCATGCCCGGCTACTCCTGCCTTTTAAAGGGAGCCACTTATCTGCTTACTTTTGATCTATTGTCTTAGAAAACGGGGAGTTGTGTACACCCCCTTTCTTAAAAAATGATTAAAAGGAAAAATGGGTGCATTTTCCAATTTCTCTATTTTTATTAACATTTTATTAATATAAATAACCAATATTCACGTGTGCTTTAGCAATTTATTAATCAGTTTTAGCTGTTCATGTCATTATATAACCATATATAATCTAGACTATGCATGTGTGTATGTATGTATGCATGTGTATTTATATGTACGTGTGCATATGTATGTATACCATTGAGGAGATATTCCTAAAGGAAACTTAGCTCATGGTACCCAGTACCCAGTTCCAATCGCTCTTTGGATCAAGCTGTGTCTGAAGCAAGAAAGTGATGGAAGAGACACCGAAAGGGAGTTAAAATTGACTTCGCTCAACTCCCCTCCCCACCATCTGGTTTTTGATCTTCCTATTTTCATCTACTGGAACCAATGACCTCACTGAACAGGGGAAAAGGAATAGCATAGTGTCTAAGGAGGCAACCTCAGGTACCCACAAGCCAACACGCCCCAATAAAACTAACAATTTCCTGTGAAGGATAAAACTGGAAAGTACTCTTGGGGTTAATGAAAATTTTAATTAATTTATTGGTGTTTCTGGGGTTTTTTTTTTTGCTGTTGTTTTTGCTTTTGTTGTTTGTTTTGTTTGTTTTGTTTTGTTTTTTGGTCTGTGTGAAAATGACCCAGGAGAACACACACATGGATTTACGGTTAGTAAATGCAAGCCAGCATTTTTATGCCTTGGGAAATAAGCAAGGATATCTAAGATGAAGCTCTCTGGCAAAGCCTTGGAACTGCACAGGCAGCTGGGAATGAGAGAGGGTGAGGGCAGTGGACCAGATCCGGACGAAAGAGGATCCCTGGGACGCCACTGCTTGCCGCTCCAGTGGCTCAGAACTAGAACAGCAAGAGACTGGTGGCGTAGGCAGCAAATCTGAAGAAATTCTAGTTTCATCCAGACTTCAGCTGACCTCATCCTCACCATGATCATCAGAGCCTGCTGGGTCTCCGGGAGGTCCCTGTGAAAACGATGGTGAAGATGGGATATGCACTGTTCATCTGCCTGAGGAGGTGGGCTCACCCTGAAGAATGGATCCATGCTTTGGGGACGGAGCTGCAGGCACCCCCAGAAGCAGGCACTGCAGTTGTACAGTAGCACACAGCTTCACGCCTGACCTTCAAACATCACACTGACCCTTTTGGGCTCTTGCAGATGGAGCCACCTGTAGACATCACCTACATCTGTAGTGGCTTCTTGCTCAGTAACAACTTCTACAATGTCACTTTTATGGCTCCTTGCTTGTGTGAGAAAAACAGCAATTATCAATACATTGGTCTTTAGAGACTGGTGATGTAGAAATACTACCTATTGTTTTATCAATCAAATCACAGGAGCTGTCTGAGGGTCTGTAATGTGTGACTCCAAAGGCAAACAAATCAGTTCTTACAAGGGTAAATTTGCTCTTCAGCTTTTCTGGAGAGTCTTTCAGTAAAGCCCAACTTCAGACTTACGTCTCCTTCATCCCAGCAAATAATTGCATGCTCCTGTGTCCCCTTCTCTGGCTTCTGTCATTCTGAGAGCCTTTTTCTTTCCTTTGTGTGGCCGCTGTCTCCACTCCTACAAATCATCACACTGAAAACATGCCCTGAAGTTTCTGGCTCCTGTGAAACCTTTGCAGAACTCTCCTCTCTGAATCTTCACATGTGGTGGCAAGATGGCTCAGAGGGTAAAAGCACTTGTCACCAAACCTGATGGCTTGAATTTGATTCACAGAAGACACATGGTGGAAAGAGAAAACCATCTCTTCCAAGTTGTTACTCCATGTGTACAGGCATGTGAAGGACAGATTAACATGTTTTTCATTTTGACCCCAAGTGTGGGATGAGGAACAGACTTCTGAGAGAGCAGGTGATGTTTATCCCCTTAGAAGTCAAACCATGTTGTGGGGGAGCTTGGATGTTGCCAGTTTAAAACATCCTAGTAGAGACTCTGGGAGGGGAGATATATATATATATATATATATATATATATATATATATATGCCCAAACAACAGGAGGCTTGAGAGATGACTTGGGATTGTTTTGGCTGTTCATTACTACACTTTGGGAGACACTCCTAGAGAGAACTGCTCCAGGAAAGCCTTCAAGGCTTTGGACTCCAGCTGAGGCTCTGGGCCTCGGCTGCTGTTCCAGGTTCCAGCAGCAACCTTGGTTGAATTGCGGGTTTACTGAGGTCTGCTGACTATACCAGGAGAATCATTCCTCAGAACTGATATCCTTAAGGTTTCATTATTGTGTTCTTTAATCTCCTTTTCCTATTGTTTGGGTTAATTGGGTTGTAAGGGAGGTAGGCTCGTTTAATAAGTTCATAATAAAGTACAATTGTTAAGAAAAGTAAGCCTACAGACATGCGTGTGTACACATACACATACAAACACACACACAAAATCTCTTCTTGTTCAGTTGGCTCAATCTGAGCTTCCTCAAAACCACATCAAAGAAGAACTGATACATGCAAATTGACTCTCGTTCACACATTGCTATGCTTCTGATTTAAGCTGTATGTCCTGCGTGTTCCAGGTGGGCAGAGAGGGTAGGGAAGTGTTTAGCTGTCACCAGGAAGTTGAGAAGCATAATTGCTGCACATGGTGGATGACAGTAACAGAATCTGGTGGGTGAGTTGTCAAGGGGGGGGGAGGGGAGGAGAAGGGAGGTCAGCAAGTCCACAGAGAAGAAATGAGATGTGATTGCTTGAGGAAAGGAAGGGCACAGGGCTACCTTCCCAAGTTTTGGAAAAGTGCCTGTTTGAATGCAAAAGAGAACCGCAGTGGCTCTACGCCCTGCTAATATCATCTGAAGGGTATTTGACCATTTCCTGCTTTGAGCTCTGAGTCCGGTTCCTTAAGGACATATGTCATGCGGACCTCAAGACACACTTAAAGAGGAATTTCATCCCTAAACAAATAAAGTCTCCCAAAATAAAACAAAATAAGATCCGGTACTGAGGGCAGAAAAGCCACTCTCGTAATGCTTGGCTGAAGCGGCTCCCACAGCACAGGGAACAAGTTGTTCCGTTCTTTGTGATTGAAGAGCAACAGGAGAAATGACGCCCAGGTGGGTTTGGGGAATGAACTACGGTGTCATTCTGTCAAAGTCTGTAACACTTTGCGTGCAGGAGGACCTCACCTGGGACCACAGAACTGAGAGGTGTCAGGGGAGACCATCAGTGAGCCAGTCAGCGCCCACAGAGAAGAACCTTGTGTTATAAGGGGCCAGGGTTACAGAAGGAGAGGTGTGTTGCACAGTCTCCTGCACACAGGGGTGTAGCCTGACCCAGGTACAGTCCAGTTGTGAATAAAGAGGTGCTGATAACATACCAGGGTTTAATTGTATTTATCTGGAGTTTTGCCCTTCCTTGCTGTTGTGCAATTTAGCTAAATGCTCACCCAGAGGCCGTCCATTCCGAGGCCAATGCCATAGAAGGGCAAAGAATCACCTGAATGTGGCATAAAGCTAGGTTCAGCCAGGGAATCACCTCAGTGTGGCGTAAAGCTAGATTCCGCCAGCGTCTATGTTATTACTATTCCCTTTTGTTTAGAGAACTTTGCTGAATGATTGGATTGTATCTGGGCCTTGGGGCTTTTGAGAGCAATTGGAAAATACATTATAGAATAAACCACAAGATTATTAAAATGACTTCAAACAGTAGGAATCTAATTTTCAAAGGAGCTTGTAAATGCCTGCATTTACTCACATTTCATCTCTTAATTATTCACGCTCCATAATTTGAGGATTAGGATGTGTTCCCACTAATTATCTCACCCCTGCTCCTTATAAGCCCTTCTTTATTCCTCATCTGTGAAGGAACTCGTTCTCTGACAGGAGCCATGTGCTTGCTCTCTAACTCATGTCCCTAACAAAACCCTCCTAACCAAGCAGAGTGTGCCTGACCTCACCACAGGAGGGAATGGCTTCACCCAAGGATTCTTCTTTTCATTTGTTCCTTTTTCACGAGGTTCTTATCTTTCTTCCCTGAGGTGTTGGACAATGAGCTGTGTGCTACAGTTTGATTCTAACAAGGCTCCTGTGGTAAAGACAGGCTTCTGAGTGGTGACTGGATCTCAGAAGTTTTAACTTTATCAATAGCTTGGTCTATTGATGGCTCATAGGGAATGGGCTAGCTAGGAGGTAGATCCTGGCTGGAGCTTGACCTTCAACACTGCCAGGGACTCATGTGCCCACTGGGTAGCCTTGAGGCAAGAAGGCTTCTTGTTCATGGTTTTTTTGGGTTTTTTTTGTTTTTTTTTTTTTTTTTTTTCCTTTTACCATTTTTGCTTCTGAGCAAACAGGGAACAGGGTCAACCTATCTCTGAAACTCCCTAATCTCAATAAATAGTTTCTCCCTTACCTGGCTTTTTTTTTTTTATGACAAAAACAAAAACAAAAACAAAAACAAAAACAGGCAATTGCCACTGAGCAAGACTGATAAGGGGGCCTAGGTGATGACCTTAATTTGGTTTCTGTTCCTAAGCACCAGAGCAAGTCAGAGAGAAAGGAGTTTATTTGGCTTATGGGTTCACTGAGGGGAGTCTGGCCATGAACTGAAGTAGAGACCATGCAGGGATGCTGCTTACTGGCTTGGTCCCAGGCTCACATTCAACTGCCTTGCTTAGTTCACTCAGGCCTACCTGCCCAGGTATGACACTGTATGCCATTGGCTGGTGCCTCTGGAATCAATTAGCAATCAAGAAAATACTCTCACAAACTTACCCACAGAGTAATCGGATGGAGGCACGTCCCTGGGTGAGATTCCCTCTTCCTGTGTGTGTCAAGTTGAAAACTAAGATGAACTACCACCGGAAAGGGTAAGCAGCAGCTTCTCTGGACCTATTTGTTTCCCTAATCTACCACTACAGGAGGGGGGTAGAGAGGAGGTTGGGGCATATTGGAAGTGATCTGTCTAAAAAGCTGCCTGTAAACGTGCATAATGGTGCATATTATTCATCATCACAGTACTCAGGGGGTGGCAATAACACAGTCAGAACTTCAATGTCATTCTTGCCTACATAGTCAGTTTGAGATCAATCTAGGTTTTATGAAACTATGTCTCAAAAAGAAGGGAGGAAATGAGGGAGGGAAGGAGGGAGGGAAGGAGAGAGGAAGGGAGGGAAGGAAAAGAGCTGCCCAAAACAAATTAGGGCAAAACACACTTAATTATTAAGAATATATTAAGAAAAAAGATATTAAGAACTTGGAAGGAAAATATTAAGCAATAAAAGCCACCTTTTAATCATATTCATATATTTAACACACACACGCAACATATATAGTCTTCTCTTTTCTCATTAAACTTGTTTCTTCCATTCCCATTTCTTTCCTCAGTTTATATAACCTGTCACAAGTATATATTTTAGTCAAAGTATGTATCAAAATTGTTTGTTTATAGCTAGATAAATATTGGCTATAGAAAGATGTTTTGTCATAAAAACACAAACTTGAAAGCTCAATGATAAAAGGACATATGAACATGTTATTGGATGAACTTAGGTTTGTGGCATTATCACTAACCATGACAATGTCAATTTTGGATCAATATCGTCTTGTGTTCTTAGAGGAAAACTGCTTTTTTTTCTCTCTCTCCTCAAAAATATCAGACTTTTTTAGTTCCATTCAAACTTCTCTTGCATGTCCTAGGGATAGGTAAGAGTATTTTACTTACATCTTTTTGTTATGTAAAGTTTTGACAATTTGTAAATAGACTTTAAAGACTAAACAATGTAATTCTCTGGTGGTAAGGAAAGCCATGGATGTGGTCTATCCTGGTCTAGTGCTCCTTAACTTTGCTGAATGCACCTCAGTTTTATGGTCCAGGTGCCGCACTGTGTCATGTACCCCTCTCACCTTCCTTCAAGAGCCAAGAATGAACAAAGCATCTTAGTGAAGAGCAAAAGGAATGTGTTAAACAGGCTCTGTATTCACAGCTGATGCTAGGTTGTCTCTTCATGGCGGGGAGCCCTTGGAGCTGCTTGAACCAGTTCTTCAGCCTCACCCCAGACTTCCCCCTGACATTCTGGCCTTGCAGTCCCAAGGGAATTTGGAAACCTCCTTTGTTTCCTGCTTGTCCATCAAACTCAAATGTCTCTGTTGATTCCAGTATTTTCTCCTTACCAACCTGGGCTTTCCCTGAATTGCTCAGTTCTGGTAAAGAGCACCACCGTTCTCCTTGGAATGAAGACTCCGAGCGTTGCCACCCTCTAGAAACTTCTGCTGTGTCTGCTTTCAGCCAGCCACTGACTGTCAGTCACACCCCACAGTTCACTTCCGATCCCCACCACCCTTCCACCTGTGCCAGCGTTTCCGGCATTGGACTCTTAGTATTCCCTGCCCAGACTACTGAAGCCATTCTATAACGTCTCTAAGCCTGGTCTTCTTCCCGTATTCACTGTGACTAGTCAGACATTGCCATTTTATTTGTTAGTCTAACAAATATTGGCTCCTCTAGGCTGCTTCCTGAAATAGCAAGTGAAAGTTTTAGACTGACAATGATGGTGTGGGAGCAGCGGGACTCCTGTTTGATCATCCTCCCGCCCCCCCCCCATCCTCCCTGCTCTGCCCCCCCAGCTCATCCCACACTGAATAGCTTTCCAGAGACAACCTCCAAAAACCTGAATGGCTGCCTCTTCTCCCTCAAGGCACTTGCTGAAACAAGTCATCTCCAGTACCCTGCTGGTTGCGCTTTTCTTCCTTATTTGTGTGTGTGTGTCTATCTGTCCATGGCTTTCCTTCAGGCTGCACATTCTTCGCTGTAGCAAAGGTGGTGATGTAACTGTGTCCCACAGGATCAACCCATGACTCCCTTTGGAACTGGGCAAGAGGACACTCGCTCACCCGGAGATGCCCCTTTCTTCCCGAGCGAGCGAAGAATCTCCTCTGATGATTTGTCTTGCGCCAGTGGCTGCATTCTTTCTCAGCCTCCCCTCCCTCATGCCTGCACTCATGACCTCCAAACAACCCCAGAGGCCCCGCTAGAGCCACCACAAGAAGGAGCATTTGGCTGGACAGTCTTCCTGTCATCTGCTGAGATTTTACCAGTGATTTCAAACAGCACTGAGAGAACAAAGCGGCAGAGAGCTGGGTGGTGTCATGGCTATGAACAGTTTTATACTACTGAAAACTCAGGTTAGGTTTTGAGGAGGATAAACAGGAACTGATTCTTTCACATAGAGAAAACACTTCTGGGTTTCTCCAAAGCCCACCAGGAAGGCTGAGGGGTGGTCAGTTTGCTTCCATCCTTTCCTTTGGGATGGGCTTTTCTCTGTGCTGCCCACAGTGGCCTAGACTGCCTGGGCAAGTCTCGTTCTGGCTTAATACTCTCAGGGTTAGGTAGACAGGATGTATTCCCACGGCCCTCCAGCTGACTCTGTGGCACAGTAATTAGCTGCTTTGTGCATGATTTTCCAATGCCTTGTCCGCCTTCCCTGTTCCTCTTTGGAGGGAAGAGGCAATACTGGTACTGCTGTCCTGTATCCTGCGCCCACTGTCTGGTTTTTCACAGCACTCTCTGCTAATGATAAAGCAATTATCTCACCAGAACTCCAGAAGCATAGGATAAGAGAGCGCACTGGTGTGATGGAGAGGCAGCCCGAACACGTAGGTGTTGAGAATTGGGCTACCATGCTGTCTCCATCTTGCTAATGTAGCTGAGCTACAATGGCCTCCAGCCGGGCCTCTGCATTCATGTGAATGTCACGAGTCTAGGCTGAGGAAGAATGCAGCCACTGGAGCAAGACAGAGCATCAGAGAAAAGTTTGTTCTGGAAGAAAGGGGCTTCTCTGGGTGAGTGCCTTCTTTCCCAGTTCAAAACTGAGTCATGGGTTGAATCTGTGGGACACGATTATCTCACCACCTTTGCTGATTACACACTGAAGATTTCAAAGTCTGGAGCAAAGTCACGGGACCTTGCTCTGTTGCTTCCTGGGGTCGATGCTTAAGCTCCCAGCTCCTGACGTTTGGCTCTTAGTGTTTTGTGGCCTTTATATGCTGTCTCTGAGCAGACTGATTCCTAGTGACTTCCTCGCCATGGTCATCTAGTGTTTTCCATCTTGGTGGGTAATGTTTCCAATTAGTCTGCATCAAAACTGACTGGGGGGTGGGGGATGGGGGATGGGGGGGTGTCTGCTTTTTATGTCCACTCGAGCTGTCCGTGTTCAATTCACTTTCCCCAGGACAGGTAGAACTGCCTTCTGGTAGCAGTTTTGTCCCCAGCCTCAAGGCCCCACCCCATCCCTTTCTCCTCCTCAGGATCCTGTTGCATCCATGCGTCTTGATTCTAAGCTTTCCTTCCCACCATCTTCTTTGCCCTTAGAGTAAGTCCCCATCTGGAACTTCCTACCCCAAATTTGCCTCAAATCTTTCTTACAAAGTGATTAAAAATAAAAGGCAGAAAATTTAGATAAGCCACATGAACGGCCCAATAACGAGTTCAAACGCTTCGTTTCTAGAACAAGTGGCCCTCGGGCAGCAGGCCAGTGGTTAGTTCCTGGTACCTCACGGGCCTAGACTGAACACAGGCTGCTTTTCATGTAGCCTAGAAGCTGTTTTCCTGAGAAGACAGGGAGCATCTCCTACTCATCTTTGTTTCTCTTTTCCTACCCAGCGCCTCTAGCCTTCCCACCCAATCCCAATCCCATGTCTGAGTGCGGATTCATGCATCCATTGGAGCTGTACAGATCTGTCCGCTTGACATGGCGCGGAGGCCTTTACTTAGCAACTTTAGCCAAATTGGTAGGTTTTAGTTTGGTCTTGTGTGATCAAGATCAGGATGTGATGGCAACCCCACCCTAAGCCCTCGGGAAAGAAGGAGTACAATTGGGCAGAACTGCAGTTGGAAAAGCGCAAGGGCACGTTGCTATGGTAACTGAGGACATTGCCAGTGCTGGTCTGCCAGACGCAATGTTTGACATAGAAGTCTCATGGGATTAGACTCAGCCTGCTGATGTCCAGCTAAGAGATACAGTATCCCTTTCCAGCTGCATCACGGGGTGGGAGTGGGGGTGGGAGTGGGAATGAGAGTGGGAGTAGGGGTAGGGGTAGGGGTGGGGGTGGGGTAATTCAAAGCAGATTCCAAGACCATGCTTAGGGATTTTAACCCAGTGGCACTGTGGGCCTGTATAGAAATTCCAACAATTTACATATTCAGTCTGTTCTCCTGGTAAACATTGTGATTATTAAGGCCTGGAGAACGAAGTTTCAAAGAAAGATACAGACTCACTCTGTTATAGGAGGAATAAGGGAAACAGCAAAGCCTAGGCCGGGATGCAGTGCAGACACTGGGTGAGGGGACGTAAATTCCTTAGACGGCATCAGTTAGTTGGGGCAAACTTCCCCATAGACTAATTTCAGTCCAATAGGACTTGATATTTAGTTTTGTTTAAGTTAAGCCACTGCTTTGGGATAATTGTTTGGGGTTTTATATTGTTCTTCCTTGAAACTCTCACAGGTGACACTTGGGTAATGGGAGAGAGGCTCCTAACCTCAGGACATACGGCGATGGGTGGGACCCTTAGCCTGGTTCTGTGCCTTCAGTGAGGCCGAGCTGTTCCCTGCTGGAGGTGGCTGAGATTGCTTTCTGTTGCATCCAGTAGGCGATGATGTTGTGACTTTCTCCCTTGATTTGCCCAGGCCCAGGGCTTCCCTATGCCAGCTCCCTTGCTCTTGGGTTTCCCTGACACATAAATAGCTCCCAGTCTTTTCATATCTCCTGGCTCCTGGCCTAATACCCCCTAAAGGATTATTTGTGTTGTCTCTTGTCCTGTCCCCATCTTTTCAGGACCTATACTCCTCAACTTAATGGCTCACAGAAATGACACAGAAATCCTTTCCCTTCTTGGCCCTGCTTTCCACTCTCCTAACCATGCCAGGCATCAGCTGCCAAGAAGCCCTGCACCCAGGCAGCATTCTCAGCCTGCCCAGGAAGCCATCACACGTTCTGACTTTCCACCTTGTCCTTCCTGCTCTGTTTACCCTCCTACCACCACCAGGATATCACATGGACTGCTTCGGCGTCTATCCCTGTTCCCAGGCATTTTACTATATTAAGCATGACTCTCTTCTGGCTAGCTTCTTGGTTAAATGGGGCAGAGCTAATGTTGCACAGCCCATTCTTTCTTTTGAAAACTACAACTTCTCGAGCTTACTGTCCTGCACAAATTTCTAACTAGCCTATAAGAGGGAACTCATAAGCTTCCCTCTAATTCTCCTGACAGTTCCCAGGCTACATTGCCCCAAGAGGGATGGAATTCCGATACTGAGAAAGGTAAAACAATCTAGCAGTAGTTTCAAGTACTACTTGTTATCTTAGTGAGATGCAAAGGAGGGCTTTTGTTCATCTGTCATCTTGAAATGGGAGCTTTTACTTCTTGTATGCTGAGCTGACACAGATGTTCAGAAAAGCTCAGTACCAGATCTCTGCTATTGCCCATTTTATCCTTCTTCCTTCCTTCCTTCTTTCCTTCCTTTATTGAGACAGGGTCTCACTGTGTAGCCCTGGCTGTCCTGGAACTCACTCTATTGACCAGGCTGACCTTGAACTCACAGAGATTTACCTACCTCTGCCTCATAAATGCTGGGATTAAAGGTGTGCACCATCACCGCCAGGACTACTTTTATTCTAAAGTAGATGCTTCATACATGAGGTATGTGAAACACTATCCACTTTTCTCCAGTAAGATTTGGTAGTAAAGAGAACTGTAAATCCGGAGTCTGATAAATTAGGTCCAAATCATGACTCTTCGCAGTCCAGACTTCAGCCCTGCCATCTCTACCAGGAGCTTGTGGTGAAGCCTATTAGCGGTTGTGGGGTTGACTGCAATAGTGACTAGGTATTCATTAAAAACCCTAAGTCATTTTTAGATTTTGTTAAGTAATATGCACAGTTGTAAGGCAACCACAGGCCCCACAAAGAGCATTTCTGACAATCACCAGAAGCCTGTGGTCTCCATTACTCCTCAACAGCTCTGGTGGCAAAACATCAGGCTCTTCTGTTTGTTGTAGGCTTCCTAGCACGCCATCATTAGGGGTGCCCCCAACTTGGGCTCTCCCTTAGCTCCTTTTCTACATGTTCTCCTATATAGTTTCTCTCAGCCCAACAGAAGATCATCTGATTGATTAGCTGCTTCAGGAATCTTCTGTTACAAATGACAAATACTCCCTTCAAATGAGCTTAAGCATAAGAGGTACTTTTGCTCTTATCTGGCATGACTCTCCCTCTCTCACAGTACCTCTGGAGTCCTTTGTGTCTCTGCTCTGCTTTGTTTTGTAGTCACTCAGAGTCACATGTCCCCCTCATGGCTGCCCAAGAAGCTCCAGCCTTGCCCTAGTCTTGCAGTCTCTGGTGAAAGAGAGCTTATTACTCAGGAAATGCAAAGAATGTCTACTTTCCTAACATACGTCTCCTACCTAACTCTAAACCCAATTGCCACTGCTGTGAAGGACAGAGAGGACACCTGGGCAACAGCAAAGATGCCCGCACCACAGCACTTCCTGTTTGAAGAATCTGAGTGCTGTAACTAGTCAGAAGGAATGAAGCCCAAGTAAGCAGACCCAAAATAAGAAATGTTGCCACACCGGGTAAACGATGTGCTGATACATGGCCCTTATCAGGGAGCTTAGCTCCTTCAGTCTGCTCAAAGTGCATGGTCATTTATAGGCAGCATCTGCCTAGGAAAGATGGACAGTGAAATGTCTTCTGGTCCATGAATGTAGTTTCAAGTAGAAATGCTTTGTGTATGAAAATAGAAGGGAATGGAGAAAGTGGGACAGAGGGGAGGACATTCTATTGGGAGTTTAGGTGAGAGAAGCATGGGGGAAAGGGTAAATAGAAGGATCCAGAGGGTCCTAGAAACCTGCAAGAAGAACATTATGATGGGCGGATCTGGGCCCAAGGGTCCTGCTCAAACTATGGCACCAGCCAAGGACTTTACATGCAGTAAACATTGAACCTTGACCCAGATCTAGCCAATGGACAGGACATTCTCCACAGTTGAGTGGGGAGTGGGGACTGACTTTCACATGAACTCTGGTGCCCCATATTTGACCACGTCCCCTTAATGAGGAGACCTGGTGGCACTCAGAGGAAGGATAGCAGGCTACCAAGAAGAGACTTGATACCCTATGAGCATATACAGGGGGAGGAGGCCCCTCTCAGTCACAGTCATAGGGCAGGGGAGTAGGGGGAAAGCTGGAGGGAGGGAGGAATGGGAGAATACAAGGGATGGGATAACAATTGAGATGTAATATGAATGAATTAATTTTAAAAAAAGAAGGCAATGGAGCCCACCTGAGATGAAAGGGAAATGATCTTACTTCAGAAGTAGCAGCTAACTCCTGAATGTGTTCCCTCCAACATACAGAAGTTGGCCAAGGGGACAGTGTAGAGAGGTGGGACTTTAAGGGAAGGCTTGCCATGAAGGCTCCTTCCATCTTTATCAAAAAGGTTTTATGCTGCCTTTGAGTATCCTGCTCTTCCTCCGTGAACAGCAGTGCTTCCCTTCTGTGACAACTGCATATCAGTCCAACTTGCTGGTGCCTCAGCCTCTAGGGTGTCCCAGCCTCTCGACCTGGGAGAAATAAACTCCAGTTCTTTATAAATTACCCAGGCCCAGATATTGTCTTCCAGCTGCATAAAACGCACCAAGATGCTCAGTGGTGTTTGGTGGCATCTACTGTGTTTCTTGTTTTAGCTGTGGCTACTCGCAGACACTCGCTGTGTTGCTGAAGTCATGACCTGTCTGCTGAACAGGTAGATCTGTAACTCTAGCTTTTGTGATAAGGGCTTGAGCAGCATTCTAGTGCTTCATGCACTCAGGTGGCTTCGTGCTGGTGCATCGCATCCAAGGCTGAGCATCTTTATGATCATGCTGTCATTATTTTCTCATATAATCTAATGTCCCAGCAATGTTAAACCATAAAGCCAGCCCACGGCGAGACGAATGCAATTGAGGGCAAACGCCAAAGGTAACGTCAACACAACTTTATTAGTGAGAACATTACCATTTGAATTGGCCACCCGTGTTTAGTTTTTATTAATGATGATATTAAATTTTGTTTGTTGAGATATTGATTTCAGTCTGCTGCAAAATAAAATACCCAGTGCTAATGTACACTTGCTGTCTCTTTTAAACTCAGTCTGTCCCCTTGGATTTTAAAGCTGGTGCTGGATTAAGGAGAAATCATGTTTAACTGTTCGGTGTCCTGAAGACATCTCATGGCAAATTGCACTGGCTCTATAATGCATGCATGATAACCACTCTCCAGTTAGACACCTAAAACTTGAAATGACAAATTGTTTTACTTATTAACCTGCAGTCTCTTTGGGTTCACCAAGATCAACTTGTCTACTCAACATGAGGGTCTGCTGATGATGATTTGGGGCTGGTGGATCCACTTTTATGATTGAATATTTATATGCTGGGAAACTGGTGCGGTCTACTGGGGAGTCAAGGAGGTGTGATCTATAGTTTGGCTTTCTTTCTACACGCTTTCCTTATAGAACGGACCTCACATCCATTCCACTATAGAGTGGACTTGACAGAGGAAGTCAAAGCCTAGCATTTTAAAGCTGTTCAGCATGGTATTTCTCTGATTTGATTAGTCAAGAAGTCATAAAGTCTAATGTTAGGAGAGAGCACAGACCTGCCTTGCCTCAGGAGTCTCAAAGAATTCTGGGTCCATGTCTTAAAATGCCAGGGATTTCTTTTGTTAAGCAAATAAAACCAGACTCAAAGACAGATAATGTGTTTTCTCTCATAAGTGGAATCTAGATTTAAATCTGTGTGTGTGTGTGTGAATGTGTGAGTGTGTGCATGTGTGTATGTGTGTGTGTGAGTGTAGATATATGTGTGCATGTATGTCTGTGTGTAGGCCATGGAGACCGTGAGTGCAGACCTTAAAGGAGACCAGGGGTAGAGTAGGGAAAGTAATGGAGTACTTGTGACTTGAAACCAGAAGGGGCATTATTGGGTAGGAAGAAAAGTGACTAGTAAAGCGATGCAGGAGGATGGGGAAAGGTAGGAAGAAGAGAAATAAGAATAAACTATCCATGGAAACTCCATAATGAATCCCATTACTTTGTATGCTGACTTAAACGTAATTTAACTATTGCAGGCTGGAGAGATGGCTCAGTGGTTAAGAGCACTGGTTTGATTCCCAGCACCCACATGGCAGCTCAAAACTGTCTGTAACTCCCCCTTCAGGTGGCCTAAGCCTGCCTTCTAGATTCTACGTGTATTGCATGCACATGCTGCATGGACAGACATGCAGGAAAACACACACACACACACACACACACACGAAATAAATAAATAAACAAACTTTAAAAAAATCAATGATTCATTCTTAAATCTTGCCTCTATAAATGGGATTTTACTAAGACATTGAATTAAAATAATATCAATATTGGAAGACCACAAACTCTTTTATTTGATAATAAAAATAGAGCTCTTTTATTTGATAATAAAAATAAATTTGATCATCATCTCCTTCAGATTCAAGTACTCTGACTGAAGTTACTCAGTGAAACTATTCTTAAGATATGTAAACTCTTGTGGGGACTGCACCAATGTATCTTCATAGAACGGTGGTGCGGCTCTGACCGCAGCACTGGGCTAGAATCTGGCTCATGGTCTCAGCACCCATCACCTCAACTAAAGAAGGATGGGCTGAGTTTGTTAAAGGCTTTTCAGCTAAATGCTGCCAGCCACCCCTGCCCCCACACACAACCAGCATGTGAGAATTGGACCCTAGCTGGAAATACTTCAATCCTTGCCAAACAATTTCTCCAAAGCAACTCTTATGTGAAGTCTTTATCTGCCTCTCTCTGCTTGAGTTATTTGGGGGGGGGGGGGGGGGCGTGGCTGGCTAAGCACAATAGGAATACCTGAGTGTCTTCCAGAGACTACAGTAGGGCTATTCATTGCCTGCCCAGGAAACAGTACCCTTTATATGAATTTGGATCCCGTTCCGAGACAGGACTTTAGAAACCATGTAATTTGTGTCTCCTTTGGTAGGGAAGCACGCCAACGCTGGGAGTCCTACACAGAGCTGAGAACAAAGGCAGGGGTCAGGGAGAACAGGGCTGTGTTTCTTTGTGACAACCGGAAAAGTTTAACTTCCTGGTACAGCCGACATTGGCCGGCCATGTGATGCTACACAGCAGATTTGGGAGAGCCTTTCCGGTGCCCAGGATGATCTACGACAGAAGAGAAGAGAAAGTGCCGTTTTGTGTTTTAATCTCCTTGCTGGTCCTCTGCTACAGGATTATAATATGTGGGAACCTCATGTGACCTAACAGGAAGGAGCATTGCTCAACATGCTTGATTGCATCTGACATCCGGTCCCTGTAATTCTGAAATCCCCACTGGGGGTGGGAAGCGGGGATAAAGACTAGAATGGATAAAGAATGGCCTCGGAATACCCTCAAGATATCAAGATGTATTTGTCCCAGGAGGGGTAAAATCTTGTAATTTATGTTTTCCCCGGGGAGACGTTCATTTGTCAACTATGGGCGTTTGTTCTAGATTTTGAATAAGAAAATCATTCTTGTCACAAGAAGGGACGTTGAGGGTGTATGGGATGCCCTCCCTAAATTTGGATTTTTAAATTTTCTCTTCTCTTGGGTTGTCACTCCCCTGGGCCGTTCTATTCTTTGAGCATAAACTGTGCCAACATTTCGCTTTCTTGTATAACGGCTGGGACAAGGTAGAGCCCAGCCACTCCTGTTACAGTTCTCTCAGGAAACACCCACACGCAGCTTTTCAGGGGAACTAGAAAGAAATCCAAGTTGAAGCTATTATTAATTAGTTGTGGATTAGTGATTCTGTAAGATTCATAATTATGAGTTGCTGGCACTTGGAGTCACATACAATTTATTCACAAAAGAACAAAATATCACTACTTCTGAAATGTATTGTTCTGTATCTTCACACTTAAGTCTGTATTGGGTCAACATAAATCTCACGTGAGTTTAAATGGTTTCTTTTTACAACGTTATACAATTTTTATATAACTAGTCTTTTAAATATCAGATCTCAAAAAATATAGCGTATAAGAGGAGCCCCTACCCCTCGTTCTTTAAATATATGAAACTTTGAAGGGGATTTGCCTACAACACCTCCTGTTTTGATAGGTGGCTTTCCCCCCTCACTTTCAATATTGGCCTCTAAGGTTCAGAAGTGTTACCCTCAATTCAGCTACCCTTTCTTCTCAAATAGGATAACATTTCTTTTGCCACCAAAACACACTTTTAAATTGTCTTTATTTTAACTATTGTTTCAGGTATCTGTCCTTTGCTTCAAAGGTTTAGATTTATTTCCTGATTCTTTTAGAAGTTAATTCACAATTTTGTTTTCTTTCTTTTTTGTCCTGCCCTCCTTCCTTCCTTCCTTCTTTCCTTTCTTTCTTTCTTTCTTCTTTATCTAGAACACTGAGAATTTTCCTTCCTTTCAGTTGGTTCCTCCACTGTTTGTTTTTCCTCCTGTCTCCAAGCTCATTGAATAATGACTCATGAAACTCAAAATATGTTTACAAATACTTAGGCTTTATCTTTCGCATCTTGTTTTGGCTAGCTCATAACTTAAAACAACTCATTTATACTAATCTACATTCTGTCACATCTGGTAGATCTGATCAGGTACCATGTGTCCGTCCTGGGCGAATCTCCCATGCCTGGCTCTATTCCAGAATCCTTTCTGCCTACCGGATATCCCACCTTCTAGTCTACCCTGCCATTAAGCCATAGGTTTTTTATTGACAGGTATTGCATCCATACAATATACAAGATAGTCTCTCTACATTCCCCCATACCTTTTCATTGATTGATCCTGACTTCATAAATTAGGTCATCTAAGCCTTTTCCTTGACTTCTCCGTCTTTCTCTTGTCCTCTCTCCTTCTCCCTCTCTCCCTTCCTTCACCCCCGCCCCCACTCCAAGCAAAGCAAGAAAGTATAAGCTTAATTACCCATAGACATACATTTAAATTTTTGTTTGTATTTTATATTCGAGTCAATCAGCAGAATAAGAGGATGGAAGCATCCTGGCATGGTGGTTCATGCCCAGTACTCAGGGAGGCAGAGGTAGGTGGATCTCCGTGAGTTCAAGGCCAGCTTGATCTATAAAGCAAGTCCAGGACAGCTAAGTCTACACAGAGAAACCCTGTCTCGAAAAACAAAGCAAAATTAAACAAAAATGATGGGAGCAAGCCAATTGAAGCACAGAAACTATATGCCAAAGACCTGTGAATAATTTCCAGGAAACTGCCTTGGGATGTCTACAGAGGGTGTAGGTACCCACAAAACCATCAACACTATGAAGATGCCAAATGATTAGGAAAATCAAGACTCACGAGCATCTGCCATTGAAAAAATAAAGACCCTGAATGAGGGTGAAGGTCAAAGGCAACAGGAGATCACAAGGTTCTAGTCATAAAACTGGAGGTTGCAAAATTGTTACCAATGATTTGGAAAGGGAAAACAGGATGCCTAAGCTGGGTACACTCGTAGTAGCTCAGAAAACAGTGTCTCCAGAAGATGAGCAAGAGGGACAGGCTTGGGTGTGTTGTCTTCAGACCCGTCGAGAGGTTGGATTCACCTACCTCTCTACAGAACTGATCACCTGAAATACCGAGGCCTTCTGGATGATCTAAAAGAGTTGATGCTGTCGGAAGATGAGATCCAAAGTCCCTGAATCTGACCCTCAAGGCTAGCTAGTCTCCACAGAGGAAGGAATTGGAGAGCCTGCTGTTTCAAGGGCTCAGACACTGTTGATTTCCATTTTGCTGGGTCCTACACGATGGGGCAACTACCACAGGAACTCTTTCCTTTTATCTCTTGTGTTTCCCAGTTGTTGAAGGTGGTGGAGACCATAAGCCTCAAGTGAAGCACACTGTGAGCAGAGGTGGATGAGGTGTGTGCTGTGTCTCTGAACTGAGATGGGTTTTCTAAGATGCCCTGGCGCCTTTCATGCTTACCCTCTGGCCTCTTCGAAATAAATAGATTCACACTGTGGCATTGCAAGGTGTTAGAGAGAACATCACCTCCAACAGATGGACAATTCTTCTGTATTCACTCAGCTTCAGGGTCGAGCACTGGGGGAGTGAGATGGAGGCTGACAGGGGAGGCAGGGAAAGAGGAGACACATGGTTCTCAAGCCCGACACTCGAGTGCCTTGTGAGGCTCACAGAAAAGCATCATAAAAATACAAATAGAAACTGAAAGATGAGAGGGGAGTTTTGTCATAAGATAATTATAACAGACTTCAAAATTTAAAATCTGACAACGAACTACAAGACAGGACAGAAACAACAGAAGTGCTCCTGTTAAACAACTGCCTAGGAAAACATTGCATTTCCCACTATATATAATGATTCTGTGTTGCTGATACCTTTTCACAGAACAGTGACTTTTTATGTCACTTTATTTTTACATTTTATTCAAGCTTTTAAAAATTCATTTTTCCATCACAGATACCTGCACATATAACACATGCACACACACACACACACACACACACACACACACACACACACACACACATTGCATTTTGATCAGGTTTCTGTGTTCTCCTTAATTCTCTCTTATCTCCCCTCTTTTGTTCAACTCCTTCCCAATAAGCTTCTCTCCTACTTTTGTGTGGTTTTTAAATGTTTTTGGTTGCTTTTTTCTATGTCCCACTGCACTTAAGCATGTCTACCTGTGTGAGCATGGGTGGGGACTTACTTACTTGAGCAAGAGTAACTTACCAGTGGCTACACCAGAAAGACCATGCTGCCTTTCCCCCCAGAAGCCATTAACTGCCCACAGCTTCTCAGGGAAGGGCAATATCATAAGCCCCTCCCCATCCAAGATTGAGTGCTGATGGGCCTAATCCTGTGCTAAATGCTGCTTTCTAGTAAAGAGAAAAAAAGATGGGAGCAGGACACAGTCTCTGCTCAGGCCATGGAATTTTTGCATTGCCGGTCATTTTAGCCAGGTATATTGGACCAGATGACTCACTCATGAACTCTAACATATTTAAAAATTAAAAAATAAATCCCTACATGCCAAATTTACTCCTCCCCTGAGTTTTGCATGCAGGGTTCCTAGAATGCATGGGCACAGGCATATCACAGAGACAATTCCTCTGCGAGATAGCTAATGCCTGTTAACACACTGAAATTCTAATAGACTTCACAACCATATTCCACAAATCCCAATTAAGTATTCTTCCAACATCATTTACCTGATCTGAGTCCTCGAAATGCTCTCAGCTACTGTACGCTATCAAAACCAACATGAGGACACAGAGGCAAAGGGGAGTGGGTCTGGTCAGAGTAGAGACAGACACAAGCCATCATAATTAAACTAGGTGACACATGACAACTTCACAATTATTCATGACATCATGTGCATATGAGACCTGGGGCCTTAACAGAAACCTATAAAAATGAAGGGCTTTCATGGGTTAAGCAATTTTAAGTGTGATCCACTTCTGGATGTTAATCCACTTCTGGAGAGGCAGGTAGAGAACTTGAGGGAGCAAACAGAAGTATCATCAGACTTGGATCCAAGTCTTGAAAGACACAGGTATATTTTGAAGGTGATTCCAGCAATCCTAGTAGCAAAGGAAAGAAGGAACCATTAAGAGGGATAGAAGTGAACAGGGGGTGAAGGGCTTTAGAGAATTTCAAGCAAGGGCCCATTAACTATTGTTCAATATTATAACACACCACAAAGGAAGCTTCTAGATCTCACACTGAGGAAGCCATGTGGCAACTTTCAACACTGAGTCTCAGCATGTGGTAGGTTGTCACAGCCTGACTTCAGTGGGCTGGAAGTGAATTGATTGGATGAGCGTTGACTATGAGTCTATTTTTTTTTAGGAAGTACATCTGAGGAGGGCAAGATCAGGTACCACTGTAGCTACAGCAGAGCTTAAAGATGAGGGAATCCTTGCGGGCTTTCGTGCCTCAAGTTAAGGAAAAGTGTAACCGACAATGGGAACTCAGAATACGTATAAGGACGTGAGCTGTTTCCTGGTCTGAGTAGAGGGCACAGGTCTCTGTTTGCTTATAATTTCTCCCATCCCTGCTCCTCCTCGGAAGCTTACTATTCTCCCAGAGCTTACCAACATCACTCAAGTGAGCAATCCTTGGGAGGGTCTGCCTATGTGACTTGTCACACACAGAGGCATCCTGCACTTGGTCAGCGCCCCTCCCTCTCTCTGCTCCCCTCCCCCCTTCCCCCTCCCCACCCCCATGACCCCAGGGTCAAAGGTCGCCCTTTGATCTTCTCCCCTCATCTCCTTGCCCCTTTTCCTTCCTGTGTGATGCAGTAGTGGCGGTGCAGTTAACTGTGCTTCAAAGCCACAACTTTAGAAATAGGTGCATAGCTTCCTGTGACAGGGAGACTTACCCTACACTCTTCATTTCTAGACATTTGGTCTATTTTAAAGGCGACTGTTTAACCATCTAAATATCTGTGCATAATGTTTTAAGATAAATTTCAACAATGTCAGAAATGGGACCCCTTGTACCAAAACGATCATGTTTGAACTGTGGTTGATAATTATTGTCACACTGTCCCAACCCCCTCACTCCCACCGGTAACTCCATTTATACAGCAATGTTGTACTGAGAACACACAAGAACATGGGAAATCAGAAGCAATGACATGATACATTGGTGAAAGGCAGATTTGGTTGTTTTTTTGTCTTTAGTTTGAGTTTCCTAAGCAATGCTGAGTTGGCCTCTATACTTCCCAGCTTGTGAAAGTATATAAAGATAAATTAAATCGCTTCAGATCCAGGGCAGATTTGTCAGGCTGTGGTTATGGCCCTGAATGATCAGCCTGGGATGAGCAACATTACCCGGCAGTCAGCAGGTATGATGTGCTGGGATCTAGAAACCCTGAGTACCAACAAGAGAATGTCTTAATCTACCAGGTAAACATAACACAACCCCCACGGAACTCATAAAGGACACATAGCCCAGCACATTAAACCAAACCTCGGGCCCAAGGGCTGCCAGAGCTAAGCCCTACCCAGCATCCTAGGGGTCCTGAGCCTGGCCCCCTTCCTGGTCACTTCTTGATCCCCAAGTTCTAGGACCTTGGCATATAGCCTGGTGGGGACGCAGTGGTGAAAACCAGAGAAGCAGGCTTCTGAGGCTGTGACTAAAGCCTGGGCCTCAGAAAGCAAGTTAAGACCCACCAGCATAAATTCATCAGTGGGGGAGCCTAGCTTTACGTTTTAACAAAAGCACCTTTATATAGCGTCTTGGTTCTTCAAAATGCTATCTTTTCCAAATTACATTTATACAGGGGCACCAGAAAAGAAAGCTCTTTGCCACAATTATACTGTCTCCAGAAAGGGGAAGATGGGAAAGCTGTGGGTGGGAGCCATGTTTGCTGAGAGTCCTCAGCGACTGCACTTTGATCATGATTCAGAAAAAGGCTACGAACAGTCTGCCACTAGTCCGTAGCCTCCAACAGAAGCTTGTTAATAATTCATGTCTCACCTGCTCTATTAATGATCAGCAAATGGCTGGACCTCTGGCCAGGAGGCCTAGACATCACAACCCATGCCAAGTAACAGCTGATACTGTAGGCTAAAAATAGAGCTTTGGAGTTAAATGCGTGACTCAGACTTCATTTCTGATGCTTGTCTGGCATACTTTGGTGAATAGGGGGCTTGTTTAAGTTTTTTCTTTTGTGTCGAAAGAGAGCTTTATTGCATGCATAGCCTCTGGTCTGTATGAATTTAGCACACTCCACTTTCATCTCCAGGGCCCAGTGAGCACCTGACATGACAGGATTCCTAAGCACATATGTGCACCTGACCCTCACCCAGTAGTCTAAGTTACCCATGAGCCAAAAGATGCCTTTGGAAATGTCAAATGGCATACTATTTCCAGAAACTTTTCCTTCGTACTAGTCCTACGCTTCTCCTCCTTCACAAGATGGGCATAATTCAAAAGAATCGACGAATTCTGCAGAAACCAATCCGAGACTACCCAATGGCAAACTGAAGAGCCACATGAAGCTCTCCAGGATATGTCGGTGTATATAATGGAAGTTTTAAAGCGACCTTAATTGATGAGATAACTTTTTAGATAAGGTCTACAATGTAGCACGACTATGCTGATCATTTGAATTAATTTTTTTCTATTTAATTCACTAGTGTTTTCTAACGAATGGGTTAGTGTGGGTTTCCTCATCTCAATCAGTACTGACCATATGTCAAGCACACAGAAGATGCCAGGACTGTGTCCCCAACATAATAGTCCTAGCTGAAAGTACCCCTGGAATCTGGATGAACGGCTGTTGCTAGATGTTTTCTCTCAGCCTGCTGTTTTGTGATAAACATCTGAGACAAATCAACGTGCTCAGACAAAACATTATCTTGGCTCATAGATTTGGAGGTCTCAGTGGATGGTCAGGTGGATTCATTGTTTTGGGGGCCAATGGCAAGGGATTATCATATCATGTGTGTAGCATGCTGCAGGGGGAAAGGACATGCATTTGTGGCCAATATGAAACAGAACAGGGAGGGCCAGCTATTCGAATCCCTTCTCTGTCGATGCACTGCATGTGACCCAAACCTCCCACCAGGCCTACTTCTTAAAGGATCCACTGCTTCCCAGCATCTCCAAAGTGGGGACTAAGCTTTAACACAGCACTTCCTGCAGCATCCCAGATGTAAGGCATAGCCACTTGCACGCTTCTCTTCATCCTGGTCATCCCCATTACCGTAGAGCCAGCTGAGGCCCAGTGCACCTAAACAACACATTCTTCACCCTGTTGGCATCCTGGGCCCCTTCCTACTCACCAAAGTAGAAAATGAAGGCTGAAAGTCCATTTGTCAGATGTAGGGATTCTGGGTTGGCAAATCTGCTCTGAAGCCAATTGTGTATGAGGATCAGGGTGTCACACTGTGAGGAAATTCTCTGAGGTGGAAGTTCATACCTTTTCTACAACATCTTAGACCTCTGATGTGGATGTGGGAGGAACACTCAAAGCTGGCACAAAGCAGACACTGCAAGTTGGTGGCACCAGAATTCAGCATCAGAGCTCCTTACAAAATTTTGTGAAGAAATATCAACCCAACACACACATATCACATATGCAGGGGTTCTTTTTGTAATAATGCTTCAGCCATGTTAATGGCATATCAGTTCTTTATCTCACTGATATAAACAATATATATATATATATTCATAAGGGGCTATAAAAAGTTATAACTCACCAAAGACTAGACAAGCCAGTGGGCTATGAAAAGCCTTTGTGAAGAACTTTGTGTGGTAGCCAGCAGCCTCAGAGAAGAAACTGCTCCAGCCTTCTTTCCATTCAAACCCCCTCTTTTCTTCTCCCTCCCCACTACTCTCCTTTCTGTATTAGAAGCTCAGGACTATCATCATCATCCTTTACCTAAAGCCGCACGTGATGTTATGAAGACCTGTGGTCTCCTTGGTGTGCATGCCCAGTGACTGGTCCTCCCAGGGGAGCCTGCCTGTTTGGAGGTACTCTTACCTCGTCTGCCCTCATCAGCTCCCATGTGAGTACCTTGTTGTTACCATCTTGTTCTGATCCTGACTTTGCATCAGGCTCAACATCAGAGCCAGAACTTGATTCACACAATAAGCAAAGCTTCTCCCTAGAGCTGTTCTCCTCCCCAAAGGAAGAGGAGTGAACAGCTGTGAAAACAGGAATGGGAAAATCCTGATATTCTCTCAGGTGGATGGTGCCTCTGAGAAGGAAAAATGGAGCTCCTTTGTCAAGAAGGAACAGCCATGTTTGTTCCTGAATGAGTATATTGCAGGTCACATGACATCTTCTTAGGTTGGAGGGAGGGGGGACGGACAGAGGGAGACAGATGCACAGGAGGGGATAGCGTATGTCTTGTTACTGTTAAAATATGCCACAGAAGGCGTGCATGCATGTATATAGATTGAGACAGAGAGAGAGAGAGACAGAGACAGAGAGACACAGAGACACAGAGACACAGAGAGGCACAGAGAGACACAAAGACAGAGAGAGAAGCTAAAGCAGCAGAAACTGACAAAGGTCGCATGAATGTAGAAGTCATATCTCTGCACAAGTAGGAGCCTACGTGGGTAGCACCGAACAAACTGCTTCCCAGGGTTCCACTCATCACTGGAACCGTTTTCTGGGTGAAGCTGTGATGAGAAGCCAAGTTACAACACCAGACAAGAGCTGCAAACTCATCAAAATGATGAGCCAGTGTCAGAGAAGACCCAGCAAAGGGCAGAACCAGAACCGGAAGAAGGGCTTATAACCCAGATCCTAGCCTGCTGGAGTCTGTTTGTTTTTAACAAATCCATATTCACCTTATCTGGTATTCTATACTTGGGAGCTGCTCTTTGTAATTAGCTTCTGAGGGGTTTTAATATCAGACAAAATAGGTCATGTGTTTTACAGACTTGTTTTGAAAAAACAGAGCTCAGCTAGGCTAGTATGAAGACGGAATCATGTTCTTAACGTGGCCTGGCAAACTGTTGCTAAACTTACAGTCCTGTTTAGAGACAAGAAGGATGGTGGTAAGTGTTGAGTTTAAACCCCAGCAGCTATCATAATACATAAAGATATTGGCAGGTTTGGTTGCTTCCTGGAGAAGGAAGCCGGGACCAATTGTTCCTCACAATGAGCTTTACTACGTGAAAGAAAGTCTTATTAAAGACCATGGGGGAATAAATCCTAAAGTGTCGGGCCCATGATCGAGATGAGCCTCCACATAAGACATAAGTAGAAAACTCACCAGGCATTGCTGGATGCACTGAGAAAAAGCTGATGCTTTATCTACCAATTATGAGACATTAGTGAGACACTAACTCACAAACAGTGATGAGGCCGTGGTCGCTTGGGAGAACTTTTGGGACTTAATTGTGTAGCGAAAGCCAAGGGAATAGATGCGATCCAAAGTGAGTGATGGTGAGGAGGCAGCGCAAGACAAGGAAGCAGTACCTGAAAAGAACCTAGAAGAGACTAGACAGGGCTAAGCCTGCTGGAGAGGAAGCAAAGTCAGGAAGTGAGGACACGTAGCTCAGAGTGTACGTATGGGAGTCACAGGACAGTGTGATGACCACGAGTTTATTAAGGCCACAGATAACCTGGAGTCATAGCTTTCTGGTCCAGCCAACCTTCCATCCAACTGTCTCCTATGCCTTGAACAGACAGACTGTTCTTTGGGTCTGACAGCCAGCTCTCCCTTTACCTAATATGCCCTTGTCCAGTGCTGCACTATGGCCTCCTCTCTGACCTCCTCCAAGCTTCGGCTCGGTTACTTCCTTCACACTTAAGTCTACCCGAGCTCCCTACCGACACCAAGGAATCCCAGTATTCCACATCCCCTTGACCCCTTTTCCATCTTTCTCTTTCACCTTTATTGATAGCACCCATATCAACACTGGGTAACTTATTAATTTGCATACAGCTAATTAGCCAATTGCTTCTCAATACTTTGTATATTGTATCACGTGCATTGTTTGATGCCTACTTCCATGCTTCAATAGCATAGGCCCTTTATGAGGGCAAAGATGTTTGTTTTATGAAATTATTTTCTCTGCCCAGAGCAATTGTTAGTGAAGAGGCAACAGCTAATGGCTTTGCCGAAGGAAAGAGTGAACAATATTTGACAGTCCTGAGAAGGCAAGAAAAGTAGGACCCGCGCAAGGCCACCAGCCTCATACTTCAGGAAGACCCTCTGGAGGCAGTTTCAGGGGAAGAAAAGGCAATGGTGGGGGAAAGGTCATAGGGGAGGTAAAGAAGCAACCCAGGCTGTAGTGTCTACATCAGAGAACAAAACCCTGGTTTCACATAATCTTTAAACATCTAGAACTGGCTGTAAGAACCTTATGTGTTTACTTTGTTGCTATAAGAAGACAATGTTTGGGCAATCCCCATGGGATGCATAAAGCTGCAACTTATAGGACAGGATGTGACCTGCAGTGAATCCAAATTCATGCAAAGACACACTGTTCCAAAAGAAGAGACACAGTATTTGGTAAACCCTATTTTAAAGGGATATTATTTTTAGAAACGCCAACCCTGTAAGTCATAAGAGTCAAGGGTGATGGGTGTCAGAGGGAGATAAGCGAGAAAGGGAAGTGGGAAACTGAGTTCAAGGAAAGGCACAGGAAGAGCGAGCAGGATGGAGATAGCCCCTTGCTGTGGAGAGGCCACAGGCTGGGCTTGCCCCAGAGAAAACACCACAGTCCTGGGGCAGCGGAGGTGGAAAGGGCAGAGGGAGGAGGCCGCATGAAAGCTAAGACAGCCACAGGCCAACAGCAAGCTCAATTATAGAAAGACCTGCCGGAAGGACAGTTGCTGGAGGAGGGAACAGCTGGAACCGGAGACAAGCCAGAGAGCGAGAAGTCAGAAAGGAGAGGCAAGAGAGCATCCTGAGGTCAGTCAAAGGTAGGATTAAAGTCATCTCTAGAACACGCTCCAGGAAAAGGAAAACACGCAAACCACAGGAGGAGTTCAAGCAGGAAGCCGAGAAACAACAGAAAATAAAAGTCTTTTTTTTGGGGGGGGGGGGAGAGCAACACTGAAGCATTCAAGTGTGTGTGGAATTTCTTTGATGATGGGTCATTAATTTGTTCTGTTGTGCAAGGCCCTGCCATGTATAACGAGATGGCCTCATGATGGCAAAATGTATGGAAGGGGGCCTGGATGCAGGAAGCTGCCTCTGTATTACAGCCGCAGATAATTGCCCAAAATTTAAGTTGTGTGTGGTATATAAACAAGAGACAGACAGACAGACAGACAGACAGAGACAGAGAAACAGAGACAGAGACAGAGAGACAGGGACAAAGACAGAGGCAGAGACAGGGACAGGCAGAGTTGAGACAGAAAGAGCACTGAGAAGTTTGAGGGTTGGCTGTGTAGAAGAGGGTTACTGATCGATTCAGAAGCTTCACCCTGCCCCCCAGGATATGAAACTTAATGAACTAGACCAGCTTACTTGTGTTGAACAAAATGTCCTTTGGTGTTGACATCAGCAGCAGATAGCAGAAGAACCTCCCAAAGGAGCAAGAGTGACCTGCGTAAGCCTTCGATCTTGGCAGCAGAGCTAACTATAATAATAAAAAAAATATATTGGCTAATAATTTAGTAGGGAGTTCCATGAAATAAACCACTCTGAGCCCTATTTTTTCATATTATCCATTTCCATAATACATACATACATATATACATAAGAGCCAAGCCAAGCCATTGCAAGCTCTTTATGTACAGACTTAGGACAGCAGAGAGAGAAGGAACCGGAGACTACAGTACTCAGATGAACATATAAAAGAGTCTAGTTTCCAGGGAAAGGGAAAAGCCCTTCCTTACCCAGGCTTCATCGGATGAACAGAGTGTGCACAGTGGAGTTGGGGCGCTCCCGCTGTACAAAAGGCCAGCAGGTGGTATGGTTAAAAGAAGTCAGTGTCTTACAAAGGACCATGCACTTGTGGCCAGCTGATGTTGGTTTTTGACCTTTTCTTCTCTTGGTTTACTAATATTCTCTTATTCTTGGGAATGTTCTTCTTTACTTACTAAATGGCATCTTTGCATGACTCTGCACCTTGCCACTCTTCCTCTGAAGCCCACCCCTTCCTTTTATCACCATGTAACACACTATGTCAGACTGCTTTAGTAAGTTCTAACCAAAACCAAAATCAAACCAACCAACCAAACAAACAACCAAACAAAACAACTGTCATTTCCCCCTTCTTTCTATTGCCTTTATCTGAAGACTGCCCAAAAGCATAAGCACTCTGGATCTTTCACCCTTGCTCCAAATTCCCCTCCACTTGTACTGTTGGCATCCACAGCAGAGCCACCTGCGTTCTCAGACTCTCACCTAGAAGACATTTTTTTTTTTTTTTCTCATTCTCCACCATCTTTCCCCAGGATGCTGCTGAGATTCCGATCTTGCCAGCTCTCTTGTTTCTTTCTCAAACTCTAATAAAATGTCTTGGGAACTTCCTTCAGAGTCCATTTCCTTTTTTTCTTTTTCCCTCCAAGACAGGGTAGGGTCTCATTGTGTAGCCCTGGCAGGCCTGGAACTCAATGAAGGTCTGCCCATCTCTGCCTCCCAAGTGCTGAGATTAAAGGCGTGTGCTACCAAGCTGGGTGAAACCCGTCTGTCAATAAGACAGGTAACCAAAGGAGAAGCTGGGTGTCCCATAGAGTCTACCCTCACGTCTCCAGATTTTGCTTACTTCTTAAATTTTATTTTATCTAGTCCAGATCAGAGCCCTGCATGATCAGAGTATGGTACTGTATTCACAGGTGACAAAGTTGTGACCCCAGGGTCATAGGAGCTAATCCCGTATTTCTCAAGGAGCGATGGTTGGTTCAGGACTAGATACTTTTAGCATTTGTGTTGACAATATGGAACACTGCTACTTCTCAAATCAAGGACTATTAGTTCACCGAATAGTCACAGTTCCATAAACTAATTCTAAATCACTACACACACACACACACACACACACACACACACACACACACACGCACACACACGCACGTAGGCCTAAAGGGATTTTAGGACAAGAAAGACTAAACACTGTGCTCAAAGTCAGGGTACTGGCATGAGATGGGAGACCCACATCCACTCTGGGTCTCTAGCATTTGATGTTTGTACTGCTCCCCTGAGAAGACGGGGGTGGGGTGGGGGGAGATAGGAAACCAACACCAGCTAAGCCCGGGAGACACCTGACACCTGGGAACTCTTTCATTGGAGTCTCCAGTAAAAACTGCAATCTCTAAAACCGCGGGGAGAGAATAAACGGGAAAATGACTTTTGTTTTTGTTGTCCAGACTTTAGTTTCCACTCCCAGATGATGTGGCCTGTGGCAGCCTGAGACTCCAGGAGGCTGTAATCATGCCTTGAAGAGAATAAAATGCTACACAAACACGTAGCGCATTAGAAAAACACTAGTCTGGGAACAGGAAATTCAAGTCCAGTTTCTAATTCTGCCAGTAACTTGCTGTGGGCCTTCCAGAAAGTTCCCTTCCAGCCCTCCACCTTTGTTGTCTGTGTGACCTGTGGAATGCAGATGTTGGTGAATGACTCTCGCTTGACTCCAAGTTTTGGATAAGAAAACTTTGTGGCTCTCTGGCTCCTGACTGGGTGCCTTCAGACCCATGGTGTTGTGGAACAGGCTTGGTTTAGATTGTTTTCTTGGCAACATTTTATAAAGTATCTTCTTTCACTCTCCAAAATGGCCTGTTTTAGGCAATAATTGTAGTTATTCTATGCTTAACTGCTTTTGCCCCTTGTGTCTCGGTTGGACCAGATGTAAGAAAGCCCTCGCCCTAGTCCTAACAGTTGGAGACCAGTGAGGTTCTTGAAGACACCAGGGGCTCCGTCCCTATCAAGATGCTTGGGACTTAGCTGCCACAAAGACTCTGGTCCCTCTAATCTGCCTCGTACCTTGGGCCTTGAATATGAAATGTCTTGAGATTGAGAAACAATTCTGCTTTGTTTTTTCGGGAAGAAAGGAAGGAAGGAAGGAAGGAAGGAATGAGAAAGAAAGAAAGAAATATATCAATTAGATGAGGAGGAGAAAAGTTTATCTAATATAGAAAAAAATACCATTTAATTTAGTTCTGGTGATTTGGGGACATGAGATACTATAATAAAGCCGTTGCTAGTCCCATTAGATTAGATCCTTTATTTCATTAACTACCTACAGTTATAATAGAATTACACCAGGGCTCATTGGATGTAGCAAAAGTTGATTTAAAAATTAAAAAACTGGATTGAAAGGCGAGATCATAAGGGCTTTAGAATCCTAGATAGATTCTTTCATGTTCTTGCTGTCATGAAAGAAAGGCTCATCACTCACCATGTATACATGAATGGAAAAGTAATACATCGTCTCCAACTTTAAGTAAAATCACACATACAGAAACAAAGCACAATAGAGAAAATAGTTATATCTTATTCTTTTTAATAGTTTAAACTGTGCTGGGTCATTTACTTCACTCTTATTTGCTTAGCAGAACATTTGTGCCCAGTCTGTGAAAGGCTAATTTAATTGAGGCCAAATTAAATAATCCTTAACTTCATGAATGATGTTGGAAAATCAAAACATCGGTTAACCTAGTTCTCTAATCTGTGTGTTGGTTCAAATTCCCGTTCCCTGTGCTTCTGAGTAGCCGTTAGCTGTCCAGCCTGGAAAACGTAATATGGGATGATACTGACTGAACAAAGAACACAAGCAAGCATCCTTATCCAACTGCTGTTCTTCCATGGTGCTTGCCAAAGTGACAAAAACAACTTCCAGCAGTAATTTAGTTTACTGGAAAGAATCATGGTTGAGGAAAAGGAGTCAGGGAAGATCCCAGGCACCTTGAAAATCCTGCTGGCAGATTCATAGAATCTTATTTGAATGACATTGGAATGGGTTATTGGCTAAAATATCATATTCCTTGAAACTTGCCAAATATAACCTCAAGTGGAGCTCTGTGTCCTTGATGCTCTGGAGAACAAAGATGTCAAAGTAGCCTGTGTCCCTCCATGGTGCCTGCTGTGCGGTTAGGAAGTGACCTTGGGAGACCCAAAGGCCTGGCAGGGGCTTGGTTGGCCTACGCCCTAAAGAAGAAGAACCCACCAGCAACTTCTATCCGGTTCAGCTCAGCATAGCCTGTCAGATTTAATCTTAGAAAAAAATAACAAAAGGCATTTTACATTACAGTAGTAAATACACACACATTCGCAAAAATTCACCCAGGCACAAGGGCGACACACACACACACATACACACACACTTGTCCACATGCACACATGCACATATCTACTGTTTTTCTCAGATATCTTAACTTGAAATGCAAACTGTGTCTAGGAAAGGCTTTGTTTTTGAGACACTTATTAAGCAAAACTTTTTAATTATGCTGGGCATTTATGGTCAATCTGTTTTCTGTTAGTAATTCCTCTTATTTGATTATTAAAAAAGAAAGAAAAAGTAAACAAATCCACTTTGCCTGTTGTTTTTAGTTCAAGCTATTTCAGGTTTAAATGTTGACCTAAGAGAATGTTATTGTTATTTGTGGGCCTGGAACGATGAGATTTTTCTGTTTGTTTAATTCATTGATACAGCTGCCTTCCCTGCTAGCAACTATCTGGCCAAATCACTTTCTCCTTCTCAGAACTTTCACCAACATGGACCTCCCCCTTATGAGTTGTACATTATGACCATGTGCATAGCTTCATCTTTCCCTTGTACAACATCTGAGGTGAGATGAAAGTCATTCTGTTACTAATTTAGATCTTGAAGTTTTGGATGTGAATCAAGTCAGGTCCAGAAACCTAAACCACATATTGGGCCAAGTCACAACCCAACCAAGTCATCAACGAGTGCCTTAGAACCCATCAAGCTGCAGGTTTCTGGGATGGCGTGAGTCATTCGTAATGCCCTGAGGACTTTGCTCTTGGACCAAGGGCACTCTGCTTCTCTCTTCTCGGACTTTCTCCCCTTCTTTATACACACACACACACACATACACACACACACACACACACACACACACACACACACACACACACACACACACACACTTGCATGTGGAAGCCAGAAGATAACCTCAGATGTTTCTTAGAAGACATCCACCTTGTTTTTTTGAGACAGGCCTTTCAATGGCCCAAGGATTGTCAATCTGATCAGCATGGCTAACCAATAATCCCCAGGAACCCTCTTCTGTCTACCTATCCAGTGTTAGAATTATAAGTGTGCCACTGTGCCTGTTTTTATTTTTATTTATTTATTTATTTATTTATTTATTTATTGCTTATTTTTTGTTTTCTGTTTGTTTTTAATCTGGATCCTGTGGCTCTATATTGAATCCCCATGCTTGCACACAAGCACTTTATACACTGCATTTTCCTCCCGAGGCCTCCTTTGAGACCATCTACACGCACACACACAGGTGCCTTCTGGCTCTCTTCAGGTGAGTGATCACAGTGCATGTGAGGGACTGTCACGCTCCAACACTCACAGAAGAAGGAATGGATGTTAGGAATTGTCAGGAAATTTTGCCTTTATAAACTTTTTAATGGTTGAAAACAAAAGTAAACCATTTCAGCAATTGTGCTAAACAGAAATCAGAAAAATAAACATTATTGTGAGATTTTATAGACTGTGACCTTCACCTGACTGTGGGACTACTAAGAACTGAAAACGCCCTGCAGGAAAACGAGTGGATCAAGCACTCCCAAGTGTTTCTGCTGCTCCCAAATGTATTCAAGGCACAAAAATAAAAACAGTGTCCTTTTGAGTCATAAACTGACATTAAGTAAAGAACCAATTCTATGCTTGCCACAGGCCATTGCTTAAAGGAGCGGGGAGGAAGCCATTGACTAAGTTTGTGGATTGGAAGGGTAATTTTCCCAAGTAGAAAGAAATTATCAATGGTCAGAGGTTCAAGAAGGAAGAGGCATATTTGCCCAGGACTCTATTCCCCTCTCTGTGCTCTGGCCTTCACAGGAAAAATTACAAGCCAGAGAAATATTGTATGGTCTTCTTCAGGAAGGGATGCACAGCCTTCCTGGTGCTGAGCAGGAGACAGGATGACACCTTTAGCAGCTTACGAGTAGGAGAAAGCAATAGAGGTAACATTATTCCCAAGAACTGGCTGATCCATCCCAAGGGTTAGGACCTGAGATTTGCCTGTAATCAGAAGAAACAGATACTAGTTCTGTGCCGGATAGTCATACTGGCTGCGGCAGGAGAAGGAAGGCAGGCTCTTCTTGCAGTAAGTAATAGCTGACAACCACTGAAATATGGTAAAGGCATCACAGCACAGCTAAAGGAAGTCCTTCAAGCTTTATCATTGCACCTCATTCATGTGAAATGACCTAATATAAATGTGAAATTGTTCTTGGATAACTATTTTATTTTCAAAAACATAACTATGCCTTTCCCTGGTTCTTCCAGTTCATCCTAATAGCTTACTTGTATTTACATGGTGATACCCATTATCATTTTGGAATTAATGACTTTAACCTCCATAAGCTAGCCTTCACTGTATTTATTCAGAGAGACAACTGTTAGGACCCGGGGGTAGCAAACACTCAGTCAGAGCTTCCTTCTGGGAAGGATGCAAATTTGGTGTAAGCGTGATATGAACAAAGGTGCTATTGGGAGGGTATCTACTGTGTCACCCATAAACTCTGTGGCTTGCTTTTCCCATAAGTGCTAGCAATAATTCTTAATAAGAGGGAGTGAGGTAGGAATTAGGTAGAGGATAGGCAAAGTGCCAACGGTGCCATGCAGAGCTTCAGGATATTAGACAATACTCATCCCTGCTAGCACAGGCTACCACAGGGTCACCCATGATGAAAGCCTACTGATCTTAAAATCCCATTGATAATATACACATAAGTCATAATACAGCTTGAAAATATTTTCAGAAATATTAGGGTGGCCGCATTTCTGCTTAAAGTAGAAAGATTTTTTCGTTTCACACATAGTGACCAAATAGTCAGGCTTTGATCATACTGGGGGAGTTCCTAGAATGTGGAATTTTCCGTCCTAAAACTGAGCAAGTCCCAGGCAATCCAGGCTGTGTTACTAACCCTGGCTCCACCTTACCTGTGTCTATACTTTAACATCAGCTGGAATTTTCAGGGTGGGGCCCTCAGGCCAGCAGCAGCAATACCTCGAAACTTGTTAGAGATGCAACTTCTTGGAACTCACCCCAAACCTAGTGAGTCACACACTCGAGGGCTGGATCAAGAAATGTATTCTAATAAATTCTCCAAATGACTTTGATACACTGACCTGATAAAGTTTGAGGTACAATAGCCAACTATAAGGTACTTATTGTTACTTACTACAAAGGACCAGGGGTTGGGGGTGGCATAATGTGTTAACTAAGCAGTCTTAATTTCTTTAGGATACACAATCTAGTATTTTTGTAGCCAGGTTGTCTCTGTCATCAAAAATCCCCCAAGTTCTGCACCACTGAGTTCTGAGTGCAGGGAATGAGGAATGAGGAAAGAGATGTTATAGCTGGACGGATCATTTAGCCCAAGAGGGAAGTTGCCTCATCTTTAAGTTTTGAGGAAAGGGTGGAATCACACAAACTGATGGTGATGAAAACTTGCCAGCTTCTCTGCTTTTGCCAAGATGTTAGTCAGTCAGTCTCTATCCCAGAATGGAACTCGGGCAGGAAGTGTATGGGTAGGCTGGTAGTACCTCTGACAGGAAGGAAGCTCCCAGGAACCTCCTAAGTTAGTGCTCTTTTAGTCCATCCAAGAATCTCAAGATTCTTCCTCACAGACACGCTGGCTACCAAACAAAGCAAACCAGGATACTTTGCCTAATACACAGTCACCATGTAAGACTTTGAATATTTCTATTTCCAAGACGTTGGATTGTGCAGGCACTTGTTCCATCCAATAGTACTGAAATCTCTTTCCTTCAAACCTCAGGGCACCTCCTAAGATATTCTCAGTGAAGGGATGCATTTATGTCAGAGGTGAAGAAGGCTACAAGAAGTACCCGGACACTGCCTTAACAATGAATTAAATGACTGACAGCAAGTAAGACGTTGTGAAATTCTGGTTGTTTTTACTATTCTGGGAACATTGTGAGAATATTGGCAAGTGACCAAGGTTCTGTGACTTGATTTTTTTTTTCAATTACTGTGAGTTTTTAATAAATATATAACATAAGCATATATCATCAGATTTGTCAAAAATCCCAGTGGAAGGCCTCCTTCAGACCTTTCCTTGATCATAGTCAAAATTAGCTTCCTCAGGTAGTGCTGGAGATCCAGTCATTTTCTTGTGAAGTCTAAGCAAGAGAGATCTGGAACATGTTGACAGAGTGGATGACTTCTGCCATAGCTGAGAGCAGGTACCTTTTCCATTGTATGATTGAAACATTAGAAGTGCTACTGAAATGCTTTTGTACTGTTGAAACCATGGATATAGACTTAACCTTACCAAAAAAAAAAAGCATTTTTCCAATAGTATGCTAATTTACATCTTCTATGTGTTTGTGTCTGACTCTGGTGGGCTACTGCAGGTTACATTAAGTGGCATTAAAATGGTGTATATTCCTTGTCCTAGCCAGTTAGCTCAATCAGCAATCTTTAAGGTATTTTGTAAACTGTGTAAGATAAGCTTTTTAAAGTATCATATTACTTTCCATTATGAATGTTGAACTTTATTTGGAATAATAAGTAAACCACACATCAAACACAATAGACTGAGAATTCCCAGAGCTTATTACACTCTTCAAAAAAATTAGTAATAGTGTTTTTACTTCAGATCCCCAGTCCTAGTGGCAACCTAAAAGTTATGCGCTATACCAATAACACTTTGTGGCATCATAAGGGGGCAATTAGTCATCTTTCTGTTATTATAGCAAATGCTTGAGCTAAATAAAATTAAAAAGAAGAAAGGGTTGTGTTGACTTACAGTTAAAGAGACTTCAGTCCATGCTGAACTGTCCCCATTGCTTGGGGCCTGTGGCAGCACAATACAGCCTAATAGAAACATATGGAAGAGCAACCATTCACACATCTCTCTCTCTCTCTCTCTCTCTCTCTCTCTCTCTCTCTCTCTCTCTCTCTCTCTCTCTCTCACACACACACACACACACACACACACACACACACACACTATCTTTCTTCATTGCACCAGGTTTCACCTCTCAACATTCAACTTGCCATGGCGTACCTGGCTCAACTTCAAGTCTTTAATACATAGATCTTTGGAAGACACTTAACCGAATCAGAGCACATGCTAATACTCAATTAGTGACCTTCAAATCTAAGAGTGCAACTACAGGCAACTGAAATTCTGGACTCCATGTCTGTTCCTTGTTTCTGTCCTATTGTGCCTTTTTTGAGTTCTAAGCCAACAGAAAGAGGGAGGGGCTTTGTGTTTGCGTCTTTTCCTAAAGGGCAGAGCTGAGTTTAGAAAACAAGCACAGACTTCTGAATAGTTGATGTGAACACACCAAAGGCATGGAAGTCACCTGCTCAGCTGAACCTTCCTAGCAGCCAACTCTTCTTTACTGGTTCAGGGTGTAGAACACCTAAAGACTCAAAGGGACACCTGAACTGGTTTTCCATAATTTCTCTTTTCCTTAATCTGAGGCCAATGCAAGAAGACAACTCAAGCTTTGTGAAGAGGACACTGAAAATTCAGCATTGAGTAAGCCCACGCTGCAGAAGGAATGCATCACTATCATGTACATGGAAGAGAAGGGACCAACATGTCAGCCAGGAGTGTCATGGTTCCCTAACATTGTCAACACTGCTGTGTGAGCTGTGAGCTGGGACCCAACTGGAAATCTCCATGGATCCATCATATGGACTCCACCATCAAGAAGCTCTGCTTGACAGCTTGTCACAATCCAAGACAGCGCCTTTGTGATCTTTATGTTCATGGTCCCCTGTCAGGAGGGACTTCTGTCTCTGTCTGAAAAACCACTTAAGCACAGAGCCCAAAGTCAGAGTGCCTGTTTGCTGGGTTCTCTTTTGAGCAACTGCAATACCAAACACAGATTTGTCACCTTGAATTCCAAAATGTGTCACTCCTCAGAATAGTAAATGCTGTTGTGGTCTCATTTGCCAGCTGTTTGTTTGGTTGTTGGCTTTTTTTTTTTTTTTTTTTTGTCTTCTTTCTCCTAAAAAGGCATTATTCGTGGACCCCATGGTCGGATGGCATCACGTGGCCTCTGAAGACTGGGCTTTCAGGTCTCTCATCAGAACAAATGGATAATGAGTCCCACAAGATGCAGAGTTGCCTGAAATCTCGAGATGCTTTATCCTTTCTCTCATGTCCTTAAGTGATGTGCTACACTGAACAAATCCAGAACAATAACTTCGAATGCTATGAAATTTGAATTAGATTATACATCCAAGGTTCTCTCTTGTGTCTCTTTTTAGACTCCTCATAAACAAATTCATACAATTATAAAGACTATACACTTCTAGAAAGTCATGTCAGATATATTCGTTGTTCCTAGGAGACAAATCAGTATATGGGGAATTTGACTATGGAGACCAGCCCTCTAGAAGACACCAATCCTAAGAGACTTCTTAGTTACATGGCTCTTGGTCTTTTATTGCCAATATCTGTGAGATATTATAAAAATAAAGTTAAAAATTTCCAACATGGGATTGCAATGGGAAAGATCTATTTGTTTAATAAAATAATTTGTACATTTCAATTGTGAGAGCGACAAGAGGAAGCGAGCAGTTGTTAAATGCTTAGTGGGTATAAGGAAATTTATATATCTTATCATATTTAACTGTTAGAGGAATTGTGTTAAATGGTTATTAGTATTATTATTCTCATTGTGAAGTCAAGAAAACCAGAGCTCAGAGAATTCAAGAAAGAGAATCAAAGATGTATAGCTCCTAATCAAGGAAACTAGGATTCATATCCAGGTTTGCATGTTTCTAAAATCGCTCTTATTCCTTCTGGGTGTGAGGGAGGCTGATTACAAATACCCTCTTCATCCCTTTCTGAGTTTGAAATCAGCTGAGGAATAAGACAAAGGGACCCCAAAAATAAAGACCAGAGCAGTGAGTTTCTTATTTAAAAACAAAAACAAAAACTAGAAAATATGACTTAAGGTTTTTAGCCAAACCTATCATTCTCAGGAAACTGGAAATCCATGACTTTGGAGGTCCTCAAGCCACTGCCGGGCACGGGCAGGGACAGAGACAGCGTGGAAAGGTTTGTCACAGGAGTCAAGAGAAGATGAACATGCGATAAACAAGGCTGAGGCTGACGGAATGGAGGCACGACGCCAAGCGTGCTCAGCTCTGCCGAGGTGCTGCGTCGGGGTCTTCCCTCTTGGTCCTCAGAGGAAGAGGAAATGGAGGCAGTGTGAGTGCTGCTCCTTTCGAGTCCCACTGAGGAACCACCTCAGGAAGCTTGAGGAATAAAAGAACATTGTTCTACTTCAAGCACCCCTCATGGTGCCATCCAGGGCCTGCAGATTACTACAGCTGCAGAAGCGCACGGGGTGGGGGAGGGGTGGGAGGTAAGGGAGTTGGGGAGAGGCTCCAGGCTTTCTTCAACTTTCTAGGTATGGCAGTGTAGCTTGGCGTTTAAAGCCCGGGGCTTTGAACCCCAAAATGGTTGAGTGTTGGACCTACCAGCTGTAGGGCCGTAAGCAAGTTTCTTAGTATCTGTCCCACTCATTATTCTCATTGAGAGAAGAAAAGAGAGAGAGCTGCCACCAGACAGTGTCTGACACTGAGCAGTGTTTGATGCATCATCGGTTGGCTGTTGTTCTTGACATAGCAAGATGAGCTGGTCATGGTGCCAGTTTGACCTCTGAGAAGGCGTTGGTTGCAAGTCCTACCACACGGAACACGAGGAGAGCTGAGGCGAAGAGTTCAAATCAGGGACTGTTGAGCTGCGTTTGCCGAGTCACCCTGATTATTAGGACTGAATTGTGTTTCCCTAGTTTAGATGTTGAAGTTCTAACCCCAAGCGCATGTCAACCCCAAGTGTTTGGAAAAAAGGGTCCTGTACAGTGGTTTAGTGGGACACAGGCATAGGGTGGACTCTCTCCCAGCACAGAAGTGGTCTATAAAAAATAGAAAGAAACTCTAAGGAGGTGCGTGTACTGAGGAATCATGGGAAGTCACACTAAAGGGACAGACATCTGTGAACAAGGAGTCCTCAGCGGAAACCCGTCCTGCCCACATCTTTGTGAGAACTTTCAAATAAATAAATAAATAACTGTTTGCTGTGGCACTTTGACACGGAGGCCGCAGCAAAACAATATGCAGGGCTAAGGGAATGTTCCTGCTACACTCGGCCACGCTGTACTTGCTTTCTTTTTCTTACTTTCTTGTCTTCTTTCTTTTGCTCCCAATTTTCCCTTGCTATATAATCCTTTGCCTCCCCAGGTAACTCAATTCTAGAAGTGATCGACAGTTCAACTTACCTAATTCCAAAAAGCAAAAGTCCTTCATTCTTTCTTTTATGATTTCTTTACATTTGTTTTTTTCTGCCTGCCGGCTTGCCTGTCTGACCCACTTGGCCTGCCCATACGTCTTTCAGTTTGGTCCCTAGCACTGAAAAATAAAAATAACAATACCAAAAACAAACAAACAAACAAAAATCAAAACTTGTACTTTTTTTTAACTTCAATTAAAATGAGTATCATCACAAATTATATAAACATCAACCAAAAGAGGAGCGTTGATGAGGGGACAGAGAAAGGAGGACATTTATATAATGCTGGCAGACATTGAAATGATTACAATCACCATAACTACAGGACGCAGAGTCCTCAAGAATCTAAAACTTGGGCTGAATCCCAATACCAACACATTGGTGGAGACTCTCTGCCCCTTCCTGGGTCACCTTGATTCCTCTGTCAACAGTCAGGTGACTGTGTGACTGTGTGCTATTTTGTGGGTTCTTTGTCATGTCCCATTTGAGAGCATGCCTGTTTTTATGTTAGAAGCATACTGCTTTGGTTACAATACCTTTGCAATATGTTGAAAAGTCATACATCATGATGTCTCCAGTACTATGGTATTGGGTCCAATTGTTTTTTGTTTGGTTGGTCAATTTTTGGTTTTTGTTTTTGTTTTGTTTTGGTTTGGTTTTAGTTTTGGTTTTTGAGACAGGGTCTCTCTGTATTAGCCTTGACTGTGCTGGACTTGCTTTGTAGACCAGGCTGGCCTCAAACTCACAGTGATCCACCTGCCTCTGCTTCCCAAGTGCTGGGGTTAAAGGCACGCACCACCATGCCTGGCTCCGCTTGGTTTTTGTTTAGGGTAATTCCAGTTGTCAGCCAACACAATCTGCATCTGCTTGAGAAGAGAGTTCAGTGAGGAACCCTCTCTAGGGTAAGCTTCCCTCCTGTCTCCCACGTAGGCAGGCTTATAAGAAAATTTCACAGTTAGATTCACTGAAGTGGAAAGAATTCCTTTGAATGTTGGCAGCAGCATTTGATGGGCAGGGCCCTGGACTGGTTGAAAAGGAGAGAAGGAGCTGTGCAGCGGATGGCACGCGTCCAGCCTTTGTTAGGATGTGGGTATGAGTAGACGCTTCAAGGTCCTGCGTCTACCCACGGCCCACAACCACGGGCTGTAACGCAGAGCTGTGAGCCAAACAGGCCCTTTCTCCGTTAGGTTGTGTCTGTCAGAGTGTTTATTACAGCAGCAGATAAAGAACAACGGCGGTCGTTTTAGCTGTTTTGGGGTTTTTGTGGGTCCATGTGAGTTTTTCTATTTCTGACAAGAAAACCATGAATATTTTGATGATCGTTGTGTTGAATCTGTAGATCACTTCAGTGGGATGGCTATTTTAACACCAGTGATTCTTCTAGTGGGTGCACAGGGTGTGTGTGTGTGTGTGTGTGTGTGTGTGTGTGTGTGTGTGTGTGTGTCCTTGGTAATGTCTTTTGATGTGTTTTATAATTTCCATTATAGACAAGTTTCAGTTTCCTAGTTAAATTTGTCCTTAAATAGTCTGGACTTGGGTCTGGAGAGGTGGTTCGGTGGTTAATAGTGTATACTACACTTCAGAGGACTGGAGTGCAATCCCAGCACCCGTACAGGCAGCTCACAACAGCCTGCAGCGCCAGCTCTCTGGGATCTGGCACCTCTGGTCTCCAAGGTCACCTCGTCTCCTGCACTCACATTCATACACCCCCCAATACATATATGCATAATGTAAAATAGAATTTTAAAAAATATTTTGGGATTTCTGGTACCGGTTGATAATGGAATTACTTTCCTAATTTCTTTGCCATAATTATTATATAAAAATGTTATCATTTTCTCTAGGTTTATTTTGTATCCTATAATTTCACTTAAGTCCCTCAGTTTTATAGTTCTTTTTCTAGAGTGTCTGCGTTTTTCTAGGTCGAGGTCATTTAATCTGCAAACACAGATAATTTGAATACTTCCTTTCCAACCTGGATGTCCATGGAACACGGACATCCTGGGCTTGTTGCGTATCTCAGAGGAAGCAAGGCCACTTTTCCCCTGGGCGGTATCATGTTGATAGTGAGGCCATAGCTTCAGTGTGTTCTTTCTATACCAAAATTTTTGGGAAATCTTGAAAGTTCAGAAGAGGACTTATTTCTCTGGGAAAACAGTTAAAACAAAATCTAAACCAAGTGTTTGGGCCATTTTTGAAAATCAGTTTTAAGAAAGGAGGAGACAAGAGTCTTCCCTGTGCAGGAGTGGCATAGGGAACCACCATGATTAAGAGACACTGTCACCTTTAGATTGTAGTTTGAGTCCTGTCCAAAAGTCATTATTTTCTAACAGCCTTGAGAGGTTTAATCTGGAAAGAATGTTTGTTTTTGCAAAACTTGAGAAAATTTTCAACAGTTATTCTTTCATCTTCCCATCTCTATCTTGGGCCAGTCGAGGATGGTGTAAGAGGAGACATTTATAATTTCTCACTGGCCAAATATTAGAACTCTTTAGAAAAAGAGCTGAAAATAGCTCCAGGTACCAGATTTGTGCTGTCATGGCGCAACACAACTCCTCATGGTAGCAGAATGTGGGGTCCCCTGCTTAGTGAGCCTTGTGTGTTTAGGAAAATCACTTCTAAATATTAAAGTTGGCATTTAAAAAGTACCCAATACAGACGACGTAAGAGGAGAAAGGTGTGTCATAGCTCAGGGTTGAGAAGTTTCATCCCACAGTTCTTAGCTCGTGGATTCTGTCCCCACTGTAAAGTAGAGGATCGGGGCGGTGAAGGCTTGTGGCCGAGGCAGCTTAGCTTCGGGAAACAGAAAGAGAATAAGGAACTAGAGACATGTTACAAACCATCCGAGGTGCACCCTGGTGACACAATTCCTCCAGGCAGGCCCTGCATCCTAAGTCTGCATCATACAGAACCAGAAGCTTGGGCATCACACACAGCCTCCTAAGCTGATGTTTATAACTACTTTTTAAGGTGGAAATTTTAATAGCTGAGTACTATTCCATTGTGTAAATGTATCACAGTTTCTTTATCCATTCTTCGGTTGAGGGACATCTAGGTTGTTTCCAGATTCTGGCTATTACGAATAAAGCTACCATGAGCATAGTTGAGCAAATGTCCTTGTTGTGTGGTGGAGCATCTTTCGAGTATATTCTCAGGAGTGGTAAAGCAGGGTCTTGAGGTAGAGCTATTCCCAGTTTTCTGAGAAAGTGCCAGATTGATTTGTAAAGTAGTTGTACAAATTTGCACTCCCACCAGGAATGTAGGAGTGTTCCCCTTTCTCCACGTGCTGTCACTTGAATTTTTTATCTTAGCCATTCTTATAGGAGTAAGATGGAATCTCAGAGTCGTTTTGAGTTGCATTTCTCTCATGGTTAATGAGAATGAACATTTCTTTACATGTTTCTCGGCCATTTGAGATGATTCCCTTGCTGAGAATTTTCTGTTTAGCTCTACACCCCTGAGACCAACCAAGCCCATACCATGTTATGAAAATACAACAGTTAAAGACCAGAAAGTAATTCAGCCAGAATAAAGAATGTGTCTCAAGGATGTCATAGGCCCATGCCTTTCCCGGGGTAATATGGTGTTCCTCAAGGCAGAGTGCAATCTTGGCTCATCTCTTGAGCTTGAGTTTCCCCAATGAACATTCTCCTATAATTCATACCAAATGTCTTTCTAGTTCTACTCACAAATATTCCCATTACTATGGTTGGAGAATTTTCAAAACTATTGGCTAGGTATAGGGCCCTGTGTTTCCATGCTCTGGAGTAGTTGAGAATATTAACGGTGTGCTGGGACACTTCCCTTTCAGATTTCTTCTGAAGACTAATGTGAGGCTCTGCTGGGCACTGCAAGCCTGTGTCAAACATACCAAGCTTGCACATTCCTCGGAACCATAGGAGCTCGCTTGAAGCAAGTTGGTCCATCTCTGATGACTGTACACTAGTCCCTCCAATCCACCCCTTACCACTACCCACAGATCAGCTGGTTTTTTAAAAATATTTTATTAATTTATTCATATTACATCTCAATGGTTATCCCATCCCTTGTATCCTCCCATTCCTCCCTCCCTCCCATTTTCCCCTTACTCCCCTCCCCTATGACTGTGACTGAAGGAGACCTCCTCCCCCTGTATATGCTCATAGGGTATCAAGTCTCTTCTTGGTAGCCTGCTATCCTTCCTCTGAGCGCCACCAGGCCTCCCCATCCAGGGGACGTGGTCAAAAATGGGGCACCAGACTTCGTGTCAAAGACAGTCCCCACTCTCCACTCAACTGAGGAGAATGTCCTGCCCATTCAGATCAGCTGTTAAAACTCCTTTATGCAGAAGCCCTGAGTGTTTGACAGTCCTGCAGGGCTCACTTTCCTTCACACTCAGACACGTATTAGCTTCCTAGGGCTGCTGTAACAAGCTGCCCCAAAGTGAGTGACTTAAGAAATATAAATCTGTCCTCTCAATGCCCTGTGAACACGAAGTCTAAAATCAATTGCTTCCCCTGAAGATTCTTGATGCAAACCCCTCTTTTCTTCCTGGTTTTGGTGGCTCTGGCTTTCTTTGGAGCCCTCCACTGCTTTCGTCTCTTCCTCTGTCATCACAAGCCTTCCTCTATGCATCCTGGTCTTTCTTCTTGTAGGAGACCAGTCATGTGATATATAGGCATCTGCTAGCCAGGTATGCCCCTCACCCAGCCTAACTCCATCTACAAAGACCGTGTTTCCAAATAGGGCCACAGTCTGAGTGCTGAGAAGATGTGTGCTGGGGAGTAGGAGGAAAGTACCATTCCACAGTGAACTCGGGACCTTGTTGATTTTCTTTCTTCCAAAGCACATTGTTTAGCCCTGGTGACAAGATTTTTGTCTTGTTTGTCTTGATTCCAAACTGCCTCAGACCCTGACAGCCACAGATAGGAAATGTGCTCCCTGCTGTGGGAATGACAAGGGAGCATTTTCTATGGTTCTTTCTTGCTGTGAAACAGATAATTGACTTAACTTGCTTGGAAGGGCAGAGCCCAGCTTATAACATCTGATGTACGGCTCCTTTTACCTCAGCGCAATAGAGAAAAACAACCTGACGATGTTGAAAATAAAGGAGAAAATTGCTATGGCAGTCAAAGAATAACATGTTAGCCTGAAAGAGGATAGAAAACGCTTTCTAAAAACTGCCTTCGCGAAAATGATCATGAATTGTGAATTGTGTGGGCCAAAACACAGCTCTTATAATCTGTCATAAAAACTTTTTTTTTCAAATTGAAATGAGTCAAAAAACAGATCACTTGGAAGAAAGCGTTTTGGAAAAGGCAGTTGCAGCTAAACTGCAATGGAGCCACGCCCTTGTGTAAAATACCAGTGGAAATTCTGGCAACCTGGACAATACATTTCTCAACTCAGAACTGAGATTTTTTTTTAAACTGTGATATATAATGGCAGAGATGAATTGGACAGATAGCAAAAATACTTTTAGTACCCCTTCCTTGGCCAAACTAGCTTTTTCAGCTCAAAATAGCAGTCATGATAACTCAAAGCAGCCAAGGAGGACTGATGAAAATACTTTTGCTTATCTGCTGGATACAGTCATTAGAATAACCTTCCAGAGAGTAGTTCATGAGTCATATATACCCCAAAAGAAGAAAGCTAGACCAGACATGGAAAAGACTTTCTTCTTTCTTTCTTTCTTCTTTTTTCTTTCTTTTCTCTTCTTCCTTCTTCTCTCTCTCTTTCTCTCTTTCTCTCTCTTTCTTTTTTTCTTTTCTTTTCTCTCTTTCTTTCTTTCTTTCTTTCTTTCTTTCTTTCTTTCTTATTCTCTTATGTAAGCATGAGGACTTGGGGTGTAGAGAGAGTTCCAGCAGAGCTCTGCCCTCTTGAAAAGCTATAGATTTAAACAGGAGTGAAGTGGTGCTAAACAAGGTGGTTCAAAAGTATGGAGACTCTTAAAAGTTTACGAGTTCCCGGGCCACTTGAGTTTGTGCAGTCAGCTTCTGAGAAAGCACCACAGGACATTAGTTACCAGCACAGACCTGACGACCAGGCAGACTTGTGAGTTCTTACATCTCTGTGAGTAAAGAACTTAATTTTTTTCCATATCATCACATCTGTAGAGGGGTTTGTAATAGTATCCAATAGTAGGGCCATGGCAAGAAGAATTAAACAAGGCAAATATGAATGGTAAATAGTTAGTGTGCAGTGAATGTTAGCTGTCTCTACAAGCCTTTCCTGACTCATTTTTCCTGGCCTTCCTAATGACTTTTTTTTTTAAACTCAAATGCAATGGAAAGTGGCTCGATGTTTAAGAGCACTTGCTACTTTTCCAGAAGTCCAGAGTTCAGTTTATAGCACCCATGGCAAACACATAACAACTGCCCATGACTCCAGCTCCAGGGGACCCAACACCTGCTTCTTGCCTCCATGGGCACAAACTCACATAGTAATAGATATATATACACACAATTAAAAATAAAATAAAATAAATTTAAATATAATGTAAAATCAAGCCTGCCCTCTCAGTAGAATTTAGATGCATAATGCTTAGAGTAAATGCTCAGACTTTGTGACCCTTAGTGTTCAGACCTCCTTAACTTGTGTAATGGAAGAACAGTGAATCCAGAGCTGACAGAGCTGAACTGCAGCCAGGATGCTGCCATTAGCAAGGCAGCCCCAGATCTCTGCAGGATTCCAGGTCCATAGCTGTATCTAACATGACAAGTGAGCCTGAGGGGAAAGGACAAAAAGACTTAGAGCACGGACAGATGCTCAGTAGACAAAAACAGATGAAGGCACTAAAAGAAAAGAGATGAGAAAGGAAGGAGACTAGAAGGAAAGAAGAAAAGAGAGGGTGGAGTAAGGTCTCCTTCTCTCCCTGGCTATATGGCTATATGGCTATATGGGCCCTTGTAGCTGGGTCCTTGTAGCCCCATATAACATTCAGGGCTGTATCTGGCCTATGAAGTTGCTATTGCTGTCCTCTGACTTTGCAAGAACTAGGCTCTCCTAAGTGGTCTGTGTGGGAGTCAGAATGAAAACAAGAGAACTGTTGAAGTGGTTTTAGAAAATAACAGAAAGCAAGAAACAACCATAGGAATAACACAAGAATATGTTCTCAACGATGTTTATTTTCACTAGGAGTTGGTTATAAGTTTCTATTGGTCTTATCCAGAAAGAAAATGAGGTTGGATTCAGGAATGTCTCTCTTTTCCTTTATTTTTCTTTCTTCTTTCTTTCTTAGGTTAGGAGATAGGGGATGAAAAGAAAGAAGGGGAAATATAGAAATATATAGGGATGATAAGACAAGAAGTAGATTGAGTCTACTCCTCAATTTAATGCCTTGTCGTGCTCACAGAGTTGTTTTTAACTCATTCATTGGTATAGAAATTTGTATATTGATGCAAAATAAACTTAATTTTGATGCATTGGCATAGAATTCAAATTTAAGATTATTCTTCACACACATTATATATATTTTACTGTAATATGAGGTATTGTACCCATAGCACTCAAGCAGAGTACAAGGTTTACCTCCAATACCTTGAAAGTGCGATTGCATGCTATTTAGGATAAGTAAGTTAAACAAGTTGTCAATTTATATCACAAGAACATTCATCCTAGGTGTAACAGATAGATAGGAATCTATAGACAGATAATGCAAAAACCTCAGAGTCCTATAGAATATGGCATTTAAAGATGTCTTTATTGTTTTAAGGATTCTTTGACAACAAGGCAGGTTAACTCCTGGCAACACCCAGCCTACTTCAAAGAAGATGATGAGCATCAAAGAACCCCCTCATGAAGATGGCTTCAAATGTAGCAAACAAGCCATTGCGCAAAATGTCTTCATTTTGACCATTAACAAAATTCTGCCTAAAAATAGGCAAGCTTGCATGCAGGTAGAGTTGATGGCCAAACTCTGCCAAGACCAAGTAAGCAAGTCCTCAATAGTTTCTGCCTCACAAATATGTCTGTCAGGTACATTGGGCCAGAAGGCTGAAGATGATGCTGCAATGTTATAGAGAGTTTTTGGTGACTCTATAGGCAGCAAATTGTCTCTGTCATTTTTTTTTCAATTTGGAAGCTGCTAACCTGCACTTTCTGTTTACTCGGGTAATTAATGTTATACCTTCTCAAGTCCAGATAGGTTAGTTTCACAATTAAGCTTAATTGTTTAGGGGTTAAGATGTTTTTAGGCCAAGGTAGATGTTTTAAGTTGGTAGAGATGAGATATGATAGATATTGGTTTACACTCAGAATTTTAGACTCATCAAGATAGGAAAGATGTTTTCTTCAAGGTTGCCAAGTACAAATAGCCAAAACACTGTGAATGTAACATTTAAATAATTCCTGATTGTTTTGTGGTCCTTCTTGCTCTATGTAGTTTATTTTACATATATATGTATATATAATAATGTAAATGTATATATAAAAAATATAAAATATCAATAAAAGAATAATTCAAATGAAAGGGCCCTTTGAGAAGAGAACAAAGCTCATGATATTCAGAAATTTCATGATATTTATGAACAATAAAGCATAACATAGGTTTCTGAGAGAAAAGAATAGGATGATATTGTCAGCACAAATTTAAACAGCATTAGGTCTTGAAAGGATAATAGTGGAATCTAGAAGGCGACAGAAAAATGGTGTCTCTCCTGCAGCACATAACTTCTCATCAAGATTTCTACAGACAGTTGAACTCTTGGGAATGAGATCATTTCAGAAGAAAGAGGTGTGACTAAGAAACTCTCTACACCTGCTTTCTCTGGATGCAGCAAGGTTATTTGTTCTACTAAAACGGGAAACAGATGGACGATCAAGAAAAGTGGGAGTTCAGAAAATGGGAACCGCATAAGAGGAGGAGAGAACATCGGAAATCAGCATCCTGCTGAGGGGAAGTTCTTAAAGGACCAAAGATGATGATGGAGCAGGAAGGGCAGGAACTGAGGCCATGGGAAAATAACCAGAGCTTGACCTAACTCTGTGTACAGTTGGACTACAGGAGATTGATGATAAGATGGAGATGCAGGAAAAATAAAAAGAGGCCAAATTGAACACAAAATACGAAAACAGCACATGAGGGAGGCAAAGTTGCTTAAGAAATGAATATTCTCATAGTGGTCTATATGGCTGCACACCAGACATTTTCATTGCTACAATAATGTAAGCAATGAGCATTTATTTAATCACAAGTTGTGATGAAAACTATGATGGATGAAGGTCAAACGTGTATGATTGTGTGTGTGTGTGTGTGTGTGAGAGAGAGAGAGAGAAAGAGAGAGAGAGATTGTGTGTGTTTGTATGTGGTTGTGCATGTGTGTGTGTATGTGTGTGGTTGTGTATATGTGTGGTTGGACATGCCTGTGGTTGTGTATGTATGTGATTGTACATGTGTGCATGTGTATGTGTGAAGGGTGGTCTAAGAGAAGTAGTTGTTACCTTTCAATTTGGGAATTCAGTATGCAATATCTAAAAGTGAGAAACATATTTACTGTCGCCTTGGTTAGATTAAGGAACACCTATGAGGTCTGGAGAGATGGCTCACTAGTTAAGAGCACTGGATACCTTTACAAAACCTATGAATTTGCCTCCAAAAAAAACCCATTGGTGGTTTAAAATCATCAGTAGCTCCAGTTTCTGGGAATCTGAAACCCTCTTCTGACCTCCATGGGCACCAGGCACACATGTGGTACACACACACACACACACACACACACACACACACACACACACACACACACACACATATATATATATATACATATACATATACATATATATGTAAAACATTGACACACACAAAACAATAAATCTAAAAGATATTTAAGAAACACCTCTGAATTAGCCAAGTATACCCCTGGTAAGTCTGTGGTAGCATTGAAGTAGACAACTAGGTCATAAGAGCTCTGACTTCATGGTGAAGTCAGGCCCTTGATGAATTCATAGTTCTACTGACACTATGATACTACTGACAGGTGATGAAGGGAGGTAGAGCCTATGTGGAGGAAGGAATCAAGGGGCACCTTGCTCTGGTCCCTTCCTGCATTTTGCCCCTTTGCCTCCTGCCTGCCCCAAAGTGAAGAATGGTCTTTGCCACATGCTCTCATTGCCAGGACATGGCGCTCAAGCACATGGCCAAGCAACTGTGGACAGCACACTGTGCAGCTAAGAAGTCACTACATCTTTCCCTCCCTAGCCAGGTATTTAGCTACAGAACGTCATTAAAAAGCAATCAAAACGTCACCCAAAAAAGCATCCGAGCATATGTTGAAAATTAAAAGGAAACAAAAACCAAAGAAAGATGGAAAATGGTTGCCTAAGGGGAAGAGAAATGGGTGAGGAAACTGCCAATCTTTTAGTTTTCATTGTTGGGGACTTTGTTGTAATATATGAGTTTTTAACTTACATATATAATACTGTAGGAAATATCAACATGAAATGTAAGTATACTGTATATTTGGAAATGTGAAAAACACACTTTACTGTAGTGACTCATGAGAAAACTCAGACAATGTCTAAGAGATAACTATTTCATCTTTCTACATGGGAGGAAGGTGATGCTCAGAGACTCGGCCAGTGACAGTTTTAAGAAGGACAGCCATGAGAGGCAGGTGGATCATTGTGAGTCTGAGGCCAGCCTGGTCTATAAAGTGAGTACAGGACAGCCAAGACTACACAGAAAAATCCTGTCTTAAAAAAAAAAAAAAAAAGTAGGGCCGCCACGATTAGATCCAGGCTGACTTCCTATTTCAGGCCTCCTCACATTAAGCGTCCACTTCTCGCTGGCTTTCAGCTTACATTTTCAATCATGTCATCTACACATGGCATCTAAAAATTCCCACCAGAAGAGAAATATCCTTCATTATGTCTGACTGAGCTGATCTCAGGTCTCCACTGTACCCTTGGCTGGGTGATACACTGAGAAACCTCCAGGTGAATCGCTTCGAGCTCATAATGCTTTCTGTAATGGATAAATGCTTCTCATTAGATCATCCCAAGACACAAGGAGCTCATCCTGTCACTTAATAAATGTTCTCAATCTGATTCGGTACACCTGGGAAATAAGAGTCCTATTTGCTGCCAAGACATGATTGCATTAAACCTTAATGATGTACCTGTCACGGGGTCAGACTAGAATATTACGGCTGAGTGTCAACTACGGTAGTGGAATGTTCTTCAGATGTAGCCTGTTCTGAGCCCGAGGGACACTGGTGAGCTCAGTGTCCCTCCACCACTCTGTGCGGTGCCTGATTACCGTCACCTCTGTTCCAGAGCACGAGGCAACAGTACTTCTTTCTCCCTTGTAACCAGATATGCTTGTGTCCTTTGGCACAAGTTCCTCAGACTGTCATTGCTGTCTCTGTCTGCAATATGCAGAATTCAGTGGCAGCTCATACTCACTAAACACAATTGATTTAATCACATCAAAATGAAACCTTGCTTAAGGCAGGATGGTGGTGGCTACCTAATATGTGAACCTCAAAAGAGAAAGGTGTGAAGATAGTTGTTAAACAGTCTTTAGACGAATCAGGGACAATGGAATTCTGTGTCCTACCAATTTGATCATTCCTACCTGGTCCTACGGCTTTGGATGGATAAGGTCCCTGACTTCTGTTCCAAATGTCACAGTTTGAAAAAGAGTAATCTATGACTTTAATGATATCTTTAGAGGTATTTATAATGTCCAAAAAAAAAAAAAAAGGAAGTTGTACATGAATGGAGTCCATGAAGAATTCTTTAATTCACCTCATTTCTGTGGAAATAAAGATTTGTTTTGTAAACAGACACTAGTCAATTTCTGAGAGAAAAAAGGTCCTAAAAGCGCCCTCTTCCCTTACAACCCTTTTCTATTTCTGACAAATTGTATCTCATCTCTCACGCCATTGGAAACTCCTTTTCTAGCTTTTAAGGAATCATATGATATTATCAGTAACTAATACTTTTATCATAGCCTCCAAATGAATTCCATGCTTCTCTCTCCTCTCGAGGTCAGAGACTGAACATATCTAATAAAAAAATAAAAATGTCAGTTAATTTTCCTATCCAGGAATTCTAACAGAGTGGCTCTGCTCATCTTTCTTCCTGGATGTGCCTAACACCTCTGTGGTGCCCTTGGTAGACCTCTCAAAAGATGTTGGCTAGTGAGATGATTCAGAGCTGAGTGTGCTGACTGTTATAGCAAAGGACTTGAATTTGGTTTCCAGCACCCATACTGAGCAGCCCTCATCTGCCTGGAACTCCAGTTTCAAGTCCTCCAATGTCCTCTTCTGGCCTACACTCATGTGCCACACCCCAACACAGACATGTATGCAAACACATCAAGTCTCTGAGGGGCGTTGAAGACCAGATAGTTTAGCTTTGCAAGCAAGTTTAGTTGGTTAGGGGTTAAGATGTATTTATATCAAGTTAAAGGAGTTAAGTTACTAGAGTTGAGATAGGATAGATATTGAACTTCATTCAGAAATTTAGACCCAACAAGATGGGAGAGACGTTTACTTCAAGTTTGACAAGTGCAGATAGCCAAATCACTATGAATGTAACATTTATAGAACTTATGATTGTCACATAGTTCTTCCTGCTGTATGTAGTTTGTTTTATACATGTGTAATAAAATAAATGTATATTTAAGAAAGAAATAAAATAAATTATTTTTTAAAAGATGTTTCCATTAAGCAATTGTAGAGACAGAGCCAAGTCACTGGCAGGCTGGGGACCTGGCTCTATAAACTCTTCCTTTTTCAAGACAGCATTATCTTTATTTATATCCAAAAGAATTTATGAATATTAATTTGTTCTGTATTGAATTGGCACATCTCATAAAATTACTAGGAAGGAATTTTAATTCATTATTATTTCTAATTAACATGTTTGGTACTTTGAAGATCACACTGTACTTTCTATAAAGAAAGGCAACACACTCTCTTGGAATCTCAATGATCTATTGAGAACAGTCCACAGAGTCCACCAGGTTTTCACATAGTACTAGTGAAGAAGCCACCACACGTGCAACCATTTTCTCACCATTCCATCTCCACAAATGAAATTGTGACAATTCGTCTAGGTTTATTTGTTGCTTAGACATTGACCCATGCCAACCAAATTAATGAAATACTAATGTCCAAGCCAGAGGGAAACACACTCATTTCTGAGAAGCAGAGTACATCTGCCATACTGTTAATGCCCCCTTGAGTTCCAGATACCCAGGAAGCAATGATGTTCAACAGCCGAGCGATGAACAAAACTGTGACAGAGCAGATGGGCTGCAAGAACATTGCCAGTGAGTGAGGATGACTCTGTAGAAAGATCTTCCCAGAGCCTTTTTACATGTATAAGCTGGCTCTACCACTTTCTAGCACTGAGTGACTCACATTTCTGGGCCTCACTTGCTTCAACTATCAGGGAAAATAACAATGTCTACCTTACATGTGGCTATGTTTGAAGACAGATAATGAATAAACTAGGCATTATGTTGGGTATCATTAATACATGATACTCACAGGAAACTTTTTTTAGGTTTACTTTTATTGGTTGGTTAATTGGGGATTGAGCTCAGGGCACCGGGCATACAAAGCACATCCTCTATCATGGAGCTATTAATAAACCCCCAGCCTTTCAGACAACTCTGTCTTTCCCAATACCCACTTCCCTTCCCTTATGTCCATTTTTCATCAACTGCATACGTCTTTCAACTAAAAATGAAAGCTAAAAATGCATCTGGAGAAATATTTAGCTTTTTCCTAAGTCTAGGATTTGAAAGTTTTGCAGAAATGGCATTATGCTCTAGGTCTTATTCTGTTTCATACATAGTTTTGCTATGATATAATAATTGCATTAATGTCAACCAGTACATAGCACCCTACTAGGTGCATAAGCCGCCATTTATATTTCTATTTACTTGAACAGACATGAGTGCTTTCCTGTTGGCATACTTTTAAACAACTGTTTTTACTTTGTCTTCCTTAAATCTCTTTTTCTCTATTCCACCCCAACCCCTTCCAATACTCCAACACCAGGAAGGGGAGAGAAAAGGTTAGTGGGCAGAAGGAGTGTAGTTTCTCTTAGCTGCTTCCTCTTGTTCGGGTCATCGGGTTCTTTAGGGCAAGTCCAGCCCTCATTTCAGGGTATCCCCAACTTCTTCTCTAACTGTATCAACAGCAACTAGGAGCAGTGGGGGGGGGTCAGGGGAGCACCAGCAGCTGCATTCTTTTTCAGAGCCCCCAGTCTCTCTTTGGGTCTGACTTTTATCTCCACTGACAAAGACCACGCCCCAATTGATGTCCCCAACACGTCACAGCTGACAAAGATCATGTGCCTTCTCAGGAAACTATCAGCCGTGGACAAACTGGAGCCTCCCCCATATCCCACCCCTGGGATTAAAACAAAAACACATTTACATATAACCCAAAACTTCCACAACACCTTCCAGCACCTCATTACAACAACCCCGCAATGAGCAAATGCATTCACTGTTCCAAACACGTGTACGGGCTTCTCTTCAGTATACATAGGGACAAAATTGATGAATCACTTCATGTCTACATTGCCAACTCAGAGAGATAGGTAAGCTGTATATACTTTTACACTAGAGATGGGGAAAGAGATGGGGAATTGGAGATGAACACTGAGTGGAAAAGAAGAAGGTAAACTCCAGATGCATCATGCTGTGTGCTTGCAATGATCAACCCAATGGTTACTTCCCCCCCAAAAAAAAATGAAGTAAGTGCTGACACTGAGTTATGGAGCTCTTGCCTAGTATATGTAAAGCCTTGCATTTGTTGGATAGCACTGCAAGAAAAACATAAAAGAAATGAAGGAAAATGAAGAAGAGGAGGAGGAGGAAGAAAAGGAAGGAGAGGGAGGGATAAAGAGTGAGATGGAAACAGGAGGGGGAGATAACTGTGGTGATATCACATCCAGCACAGTGACTCAGCACTCCCATTTGGGCTCCGCAGACAGGGTGTTAGCTTCCTATTGCCCTGCCAAGATGCTGCAGAAAGGCCTCACATTATGTCTGGGAGCCCTTAACGTCCCCAAGACTCAAGCCCTCTGAGAGCAATGTACATTGCTCTTCCATCATTGGCCTATGCAGATTTAACTACAGATCTTTCTGTCAGTCATCTCTGGAGAGTGTTTTATTTAATATCTCCCCAGGCCTTAGTGTAGCTGCTTCTTAATTATCCTGTAAAGATTTCTTATAAAGGGGACTCTTCTGATGTGTCTCCTCATTTTTTAAAATTTTTTAAAACTTTTAAAAAATTAATTTACTCAGATTACATCTCAATTGTTATCCTCTTGCTTGTCTCCTCCCATTCCACCCTCCCTTTTTTACCCTATTCCCCTCCCCAAGGTTTGTGACAGAAAGGAACTTCTTCCCACATCATATGGTCACAGCCTATCAAGTCTCATTTTGGTAGCCTTCCTATTATTTCTCTGAGTGTCATCAGGCCTCCCCACCAAAGGGAAGTGGTCAAATGTGGGGCACCAGAGTTCATGTCAGAGTCAGTCCCCACTCTCCACACAACTGTGGAGAATGTTCTGTCCATTGGCTAGATCTGAGTAAGGGTTCGACATTTACTGCATACATTGTCCTTGGTTGGTGCAGTAGTTTGAGCAGACCTCCCCTGGGTCCAGATCCTCCCATAATGATGTTCTTCTTGTAGGTTTCTAGGACCCTCTGGATCCTTCTATTTTCCCATTCTCCTGTACTTCTCTCACCTGGAGCCCCAATAGAAGGTCCCCGCATCTATCCCAATCTCCTGGTAAGTGAAGACTTTCAGGAACATCCCTGTTGGGCTGGTGTCCAATTATAAGTGAGTATATACCATGTGAGTCCTTCTGAGTCTGGGCTAACTCACTCAGTATGATCATTTCTAGCTCCATCCATTTGCCCACAAATTTCAGGGTTTCCTTGTTTTTAATAGCTTGGTAGTATTTCATAGTGCATATGTATCACAGTTTCTTTTTTTTTTTTTTTTTTTTTTTTCTTGTTAAGAGTTTTAATGTCTTTGTGATTCCAAATTTGTATTTAATTTTAAAAATTATCTTTTTTTTACATATACATTTATATTATTATACATATATACAAATAGATTGCCTATGACAAGAAGAACCGTGACACAATCAGGAATGATATAAATGTTACATTTTTAATATTTTGGCTATTTGTATTTGTTTTTTTTTTTTTTTTTTTTTTTTTTTTTTTTTTTTATTAATTTATTCTTGTTACATCTCATGTTTATCCATCCCTTGTATCCTCCCATTCCTCCCCCCCCATTTTCCCATTATTCCCCTCCCCTATGACTGTTCCTGAGGGGGATTACGTCCCCCTATATATTCTCATAGGGTATCAAGTCTCTTCTTGGCTACTTGCTGTCCTTCCTCTGAGTGCCACCAGGTCTCCCCCTCCAGGGGACATGGTCAAATGTGAGGCACCAGAGTATGTGAGAAAGTCGTATCACACTCTCCACTCAACTGTGGAGAATATTCTGACCATTGGCTAGATCTGGGAAGGGGTTTAAAGTTTACCTCCTGTATTGTCCTTGGCTGGTGCCTTAGTTTGAGCGGGACCCCTGGGCCCAAATCTGCCTATCATAACAGCAAAATAAAAGGATCCAGAGGGTCCTAGAAATCTACAAGTATCACAGTTTCTTTATCCATTCTTTGACTGGGGGACATTTAGGTTGTTTCCAGGTTTTGGCTATTATGAAAAAGGCTGCTATGAACATGGTTGAGCATATATCCTTGTTGTGTGGTGAAGCACCTTCTGGGTATATTACAAGGAGTGGAATATCTGGGTCTTGAGGAAGCCCTATTCCCAGGATTCTGAGAAAGTGCTAGATTGATTTCCAAAGTGGTTGTACAAGTTTGCACTCCCGCCAGCAATGAAGGAGTGTTCCTCTTTCTCTACATCCTTGCCAGCATGTGCTGTCACTTGAGTTTTTGATCTTGGCCATTCTGATGGGTGTAAGATGGAATCTCAGAGTCATTTTGATTTGCATTTCTCTGATGACTGAGGACATTGAGCATTTTAAAAATGTTTCTCCGTCATTTCCTATTCCTCTGTTGAGAACTCCCTGTTTAATTCTGAGCCTCATTTCTTAATTGGGTTATTTGGTTTGGTCATGTTTAATTTCTTGAGCTCTTTATATATTTTGCATATTAGACCTTTGTCAGATGTAGGGTTGGTGAAGATCTTTTCCCAGTCTGTAGGCTGTTGCTTTGTTCTATTGACAGTGTCTTCTGCCTTACAGAAGCTTCTCAGCCTCATGAGGTCCCATTTATTAACAGCCCTTAAGGCCTGGGCTGTTGGAGTTCTGTTCAGGAAATTGTCTTCTGTGCCAATGAGTCCCAGGCTCTTTCCTACTTTTTCTTCTAACAGATTTAGTCTCTTTGGTTTTATGTTGAGGTCTTTAATCCATTTGGACTTGAGTTTTATGTGTGGTGATAAATATGGGTTTACTTGCATTTTTCTACATGTAGTCATCCAGTTAGACCAGCACCATTTGTTGAAGATGCTATCCTTTTTCCATTGAATAGATTTAGCTTCTTCATCAAAAATCAAGTGTCTATATATGTGTGGATTTATTTCTGGGTCTTTGATTTGATTCCATTGATGAACCAGCCTATTGCTGTGCCAGTACCATGCTGTTTTAATTACTGTTGCTCTGTAGTACAGCCTGAGACCAGGTATAGAGATTCCTTTGGAGGATCTTTATTGTACAGAATTGTTTTAGCTCTTCTGGGTTTTTGTTTTTCAATATGAAGTTGAGAATTGATCTTTCAATGTCTTTTAAAAGTTGTATAGATATTTTGATAGGAATTGCATTGTATCTGTAAATTGCTTTTGGTAAGATGGCCATTTTTATGATGTTAAATCTCCTGATCCCTCAACAAGGGAGATCCCTCCATCTTCTCAAGTCATCTTCAACCTCCTTCTTCAGAAATTTGAAGTTTTTTTTCAAACAAGTCTTTCATTTACTTGGTTAGAGTTACTCCTATATATTTTATATTGCTTGTGGCTATCATAAAGGGTATTGCTTCCCTAATTTCTTCCTCTGCTTGATGTCATTTGTATATAAGAAGGCTACTGACTTGTTTGACTTAATTTTGTATCCAGACATTTTGCTGAAGGTGTTTATCAGTTATAGGAGTTCTCTGATGCAATTTTGGGGGTCACTTATGCACACAATCATATCATCTGCAAATAGGGATTGTTTGACTTCCTCCTTTCCCATTTGGATACCCTTGATCTCCTTTTGTTGTCTTATTGCTCTAGCTAGAACTTCAAGTACTATATTGAAGAGCTATGGAGAGAGTGGGCAGCCTTGCCTGGTCCCTGATTTTAGAGGAATTTCCTTGAGTATCTCTCCATTTAATTTGATCTTGGCTATTGTCTTGCTGTATATAGCCTTTATTATGTTGACGTACGTGCCTTGTATCCCCGATCTCTCTAAAACTTTAAACATGAATGGGTGTTGGATTTTGTCAAATGCTTTTTCTGCACCTAAGGAGACGATCATGTGGCCTTTTTCTTTCAGTTTGTTTATATTGTGGATTATATTGATGGATTTCCATATGTTAAACCATCCCTGCATGCCTGGAATAAAGCCTATCTGGTCATGGTGAATGATATCTTTGATGTGTTCTTGTATTCACTTTGTGAGTGTTTTATTGAGTATTTTTTTACGCCATTGTTCATAAGAGAAATTGGTCTGAAATTCTCTTTCTTTGTTGGGTCTTTGTGAGGTTTAGGTATCAAAGTGACTGTGGCCTCATAGAATGAGTTTGGTAATGTTCCATCCATTTTTATCTTTAGGAGTAGTTTGAAGAGTACCAGTATTAGCTCTTCTTCTAAGGTCTGGTAGAATTCTGCACTGAAACCATCTGGCGCTGGGCTTTGTTTGGTTGGGAGACTATTAATTAATGCTTCTATTTCTGTAGGGAAAAAGGACTACTTAGTTTATCTGATCTTGATTCAATTTTGGCAAGTGGGAACTATCAAGAAAATTGTCCATTTCCCTTAGATTTTCAAATTTTGTGGCATATATGCCTTTGAAGTAGCATCTTATTATTCTTTGTGTTTCTTCAGTGTCTGTTGTTATGTCTCTCTTTTCATTTCTTATTTTGTTGATTTGGATAGTGTCTCTCTGCCTTTTAGTTAGTTTGCCTAACAGTTTGCCTACCTTGTTGATTTTCTCAAAGAACCAGCTCCTGGTTTTGCTGATTCTTTGAATTGTTGTCTTTGTTTCTAATTTATTGATTTCAGCTCTGAGTTTGATTATTTCCAGATGTCTACTCATCTTGGGTGTTTCTGCACCTTTTTTCCCTAGGGCTTCCAGATGTGTCATTAAGTTGCTTATATGGGACATGTCCAATTTCTTTATAAAGGTACTTAATGCTATGAATTTTCCTCTTAGCACTGCTTTTAATGTGTCCCACAAATTTGGGTATGTTGTTCCTTCATTTTCATTGAATTTCAGGAAGTCCGTAATTTCTTTCTTTATTTCTTCCTTGACCCGGGTGTCATTAAATAGAGAGTTGTTTAGTTTCCATCTGTGTGTAGGCTTTTTGTTATTTCTGTTGTTGTTGTTGAAGTCCAGCCTTAGACCATGGTGATTTGATAGGATACAAGGTATTATTGCAATCTTCTTGTATCTTTTGAGGCTTGCTGTGTGACCTACTATGTGATCAATTTTGGAGAAGGTTCCATGGGGTGTTGAGAAGAAGGTATAGTCCTTTGTGTTTGGGTAAAAAGGTTCTGTAGATAGATCCATTTGATTCATGGCATTGGTAAGTGTCATTATTTCTCAGTTTACTTTCTGTTTCAATGGCCTATCCTTCTTTAAAAGTGGGGTGTTGACGTCTCTCACTATTAATGTGTGGGGAGCAATGTGTGGTTTAAGCTTTGTTAATAGTTCTTTTACAAATGTGAGTGTCCTTGTGTTTGGAGTATAGATGTCCAGAATTGTGATGTCATCTTGGTTGATTTTTCCTTTGATGAATATGAAGTGTTCTTCCTCATCCTTTTTGATTAATTTTGATTGAAAGTCTATTTTATTAGGTATTAAAATGGCTATACCAACTTGCTTCTTGTGTCCATTTGCTTGGAATATCTTTTTCCAGCCTTTTACCCTGAGGTAATATCTGTTCTTGTGGCTGAGATGTGTTTCTTGAATGCAGATGAATGTTAGATCTTGTTTATGCATCCATTCAGTTAGTCTGTGTGTTTTTATTGGAGAATTGAGACCACTGACGTTGAAAGATATTAATGACCAGTCACTGTTACTTCCCTCAATTTTGATGTTGGTTGCAGTAGAGAGTTTTGTGGTTGTGTTTTTGCAACGGTGTAGTTATCTATTATCTATGTAATTTTGGTTGTACCTTGTCTCTTTGGAGTGATGTTTTCCTTCTAGTAACTTCTGTAAAGCCAGATTTGTGGATAGGTACTGCTTGAACTTGTTTCTGCCATAGAATATCTTGTTTTCTCCATCAATGTTTATTGATATAATAGTATATATACTGGGTATAGTAGTCTGGCCTGGCATCTGTGGTCTCAGGGTTTGCAGGACCTCTGTCCAGCCCCTACTGGCTTTTATTGTCTCTGCTGAGAAGTCAGGCATAATTCTGATGGGTTTGCCATTATATGTTACTTGGCCCTTTTCCCTTGCCACTTTTAATATTTTTTCCTTCTTCTGTATATTTTGTGTTTTGATTATTATGTGACAGGAAGTTTTTCTTTTCTGGCCTATTCTATTTGGTGTTCTGTAGGCCTCTTGTATGTATATAAAAATCTCCTTTAAATTGGGGAAATTTTCTTCTATGATTTTGTTGAAAATATTTTCTGGGCCTTGGAGTCAGGTATCTTCTCTTTCCTTAATACCTATCATCCTCAGGTTTTGTCTTTTCATGGTGTCCTTGATTTCTTGGATGTTTTGTGTCAGGAATTTTTCAGATGTAGCCTTTTTTTAATGGTTGCTTCAAGATCTACGATTGTATCTTATACTTCTGAGATTCGTTCCTCCATCTCTTAGATTCTGTTAGAGAAGCTTTCCTCTGTGTTGCTTGCTTTCTTCTGTACGCTCTCTCAATCCCATTTTTCTTCTGTCTGTGCCTTTATCATTGTTTCCATTTTCATCTTCAGATCTTGAACTGTTTTATTGATTTCCTTCATTTGATTGTTCGTATATTCCTGAGTTTCTTCTAGTGCATCTTTATAGGCCTTCAGATCTTCAACTGTTTTATTGATTTCCTTCATCTCTCTACAGGCCTCTTTTATGTCTTCCACCTGTTTGGCTGCATCTTCCTGCATTTGTTTATGGATTGTATTCATTTTCTCCATTATCATCTTCATTACTAAGGAGTTGAGGCCATTTTCTTGTATTTCAATTGTGTTTGAGTTCTCCAGGTTGCTTTCTTTGGCATAGCTGGCATCTGGAGACACCATATTGTTTTGGTTTTTGTTGCTCATGGTTTTTATGTTGGTCTTTAGTCATCTTGCTGTCTCTAATTCTGGGAGGTAGCTTCTGGTGTCCTTCACTGGTCATTGAGAGCAGTTTGTTGGTGAGTGATTATAGGTCAAGCGCCTTTGCCTGTGGTAATCAGGGAACTCTTTCTTGCGAATGGCTGGTCACCTGGTTTCGGCTCCTGGAGACTTTGATCCACAGCATGGGCTCCTCACTGGGTCAGCCAAGGTAAGTGCAGGTGTTCTGCAGCTCTAGTATCCATTTGAGGTAGTGTATGTAGAGCTGGTTATTTTGTCTTTGGCTGGGCTTTGAATACCCTGTCCTCAGGCCCTGGGGCTTTGGGTCCTAGGCTCAGATCACCCTAGAGTGCCAGAACCCCTGTTGGCTTCTAGTTGCTGTTTAGGTTTCTGCCTGCTCCAACCAGGTAGTGGGGCCTAGGTTCTGCCTGCCAGGGAGAGAGCAGCTACTGCCTTCTGATTTTTGTTGGTTGGCTAGATTTCTTCTCTATCCTTTCTGGCCTGCCCAGCCTCTCCTGAGAGTGTGTGAGTCCCTGCTAGGCTGTGGAGCCTGGCTAGGCTGGGTCCGTTGTGACCAATTGTGCCAGGACAGTCCTCTGGGGCCAGCAGCTAGGCTCCTGCCTGGCCCTACCCAGACAGCGCCGCTGTGGCTTGACAATGTGTCCACAGACATCTGGGCCCCTGTGTGGCACCTGGGCTTCTGTGGACTGGTGTGGGGTGGGTGGAAGTGGGGTGTCTGAGGACAGATCCACCTGGTTCCCTGAATTTCCCTAGACCAGGATCTCTGATGCTTCACTGCCAGGATTTTAGTCCCATATAACAAGTTCATGCTGCTGAGCAAGGCCACAGCTTGCAGCTCACAGACAGTCTGGTCCAGGCTCTGGGGACTGGGCTGACATTCTCCATGGGCCACACTGTGCGGATCTCTCTCACCCAGCGATCCCCAGCTCCTGCAGTCCATGGATCCCTGTAGTGTCTGAGGTCTCCTTCCTGCAGATCAGACACCACCACCTTGGACTGCCGAGTCTCCCCATTTAATCTCGGATGATAATGACAAGTCTTCCCATGTAGAAAGCATAATGTCTCTGGGCACATTTGATCAGAAGTATTATTTGCCAGAGGTATGTGATCAGAATTTTTGAGATGAGACAGTGCAGAAAGAAGTGTCAAATGAGGCTTCTCTGGTCATTTAAATTTACTCTTACAAGTAGATGTGCTTCTGTTATTATTATTATTATTTATCCTATGCACATGTGTATAGGATTTATACATTTGTATATGAGGTGTGCACGTGCGTGCACGTGTGTGTGTGTGTGTGTGTGTGTGTGTGTGTGTGTGAGAGAGAGAGAGAGAGAGAGAGAGAGAGAGAGAGAGAGAGAGAGAGAGAGAGAAAATAGGCTCATACAAGTAACACAGTAAGCATGTGGAAGTCAGAGGATAATGTCAAACTTTGATCCTCACCTTCCACCTCATTTGAGATGGAATCTCTGTTGTTCCTAGCTATGTATGCCAGGCTTGCTGGACCATGAGCCTCCATGAGTTCTCCCATCTCTGCCTCCAATTCACCACAGGAGCAAAGGGATTACACATGACTCTGTATCAAGCTTTTAACTTGGGCCCTAGGCATTCTCACTAAGGACCTCACACTCTCTTGGCAAATTTTTTGCCCACTGAACTACCTCTTGTTGTAAAAGAAAGAAACAACAAAATCATTTGAGTAACATGCCAGTTTCAAAAGGCTGAAATAACTGAACTTTTCATTTTCAAATACCATTTTTTTGTAGGTACTGCACTAAAAGAGAACTACAATTTTTGATTTTTTAGATGAGCCAGGAAAGGAAAAGACACAGAACAAGGAAAGTTAAATAGTTTTCTTAAGAATTAACCAAGAAGTGATGTGAAAGAGAGCGATCTTCTTCAAGACATGTTCACAAGTAGTTCTGTCTGTGGTTCATGCATGGTATGGTAAAGAAGTTGATTCAATCAGTTCATTTTGCAAAAGCCATTGTAATATCAGTTCATTGTTATTTTTTGGTACTGCACATCACTAACTATTTTGCTATTTTACAATGGAAAGGCACATTTAGAAGTAACATTTACTTTCAACTTATTTAACTGAGTCTCCTTTAGTTTTTCTTTTTCTTTCCTCATTATCTGCCACTGTGTCCAACATAGAATAATTCCTCAGGTACAATTTGCATATGTTCTCTTCATAACAGTTAAACATACACATTTTATCTCAAGCTTTCTGCTAAAATACCAATGACTTCAGTGTACTCTAGATACCAACTGTAGAAGGTAGGTTACAAAGGATTAATTTCATGTGTAACTATCATTTGTACTCAGTCATCTTTAATGAAAAAGAAAGAAAGAAAGAAAGAAAGAAAGAAAGAAAGAAAGAAAGGGGGGGAAAGCTCTTTATTTGCAAATCCTTCTGAAAGTTAAATATACACACAGGGAAGCTGGAGGGAAACCTTTGGGACTGCCATTTGTGATTAAGTTCCATCGTTTAATCCTGCTGTTGGGAATTGCCCAGAAACCCCAGTCCTCAGAGCTTTGCCTCCTTAACTCTAATTAGATAAACATACATTCAATTAGGCATCTGGAAGCCTTGCCTCCTAAGCGAGGGGATTTCCTGCCTTGGAATACCCTTTAAAGGGGGCATTTGACACACATAGACCATAGTGGTAACTTTTCTAGCTGGAAGCAACTGCATTATAAAACTACCAGCTAAACACATACTCCCTCTGCTGTGCATGTTTTTACATGGCCAAACATTTGTATTTCTGGTATAGCCTCATTTTCTGAGTCAAATTCACCCTAATCTCCTTTGCTGGGGCAAGACAAACAATGTATACAAGCACCCATCATTACCCTGAGGGCTACAAAGGGCTCATGAGCTCCCAATGTTAGTTCATGAAGTCTAAACTGTACTTAGCTTTCTGTCCCTTTGTCACAGCATGGAACCAAGAACACACTGTCCAGATGGCCTTAACTCATCTGTTTCCTATGAGGGTGCCCTCTGTCTCAACCCAGGCCAAATAAGGTCACACTTTGTATCTAAGATGCTATAATGCTATATTGAAAGACTAGGATTTGACACAAAAATCTACATCGAGTTTCAGCAATTCTGGTGACAGGCAGACCAAGACAGATTTTTTTTTTTCCTTTGTTTGACCAAGAGGCCAGTCCTACAACTCTGCAGTGTCTTCATTCTTTGCAAAGCACTGACAGTCACTATGGGCTCACTACTGCTCTGCTTTGGGCCATCAATCCTCGCAGATATTGTCTGACACAGTGGACCAATGGCGACATCATTGAATGAGTTCATAATTTTGGTGGCAATGGGTTTTCTACACATGGAAGCATTTCACAGTCTCCAAATGGTACTAAATTAACTCCAGAAGTTCAAGATTCAGGCCTCCCTAGTCACCTCCAGTTCTCAACTGTCATCCTAAGGTACAGAACACTGAGAAACACACCAATCATAAGGGGAGGGGTTGTGAACATTTGGAAAGGATGGGAATTTCTCTTGTTAGGCTACATGGGCTTGGAAGCTTGGGCTACTATCTGGCCTTTTTGATGTTATTCTTGTAGAATGTATACCCTTTATTATGGACCCATGAGTGAATGGATGGCCTCCTCAGTCCCTTTCTTAACTATCCTTAGCAATCAACATTTATTCATTCTGAGTGCTGTAGGATGCTGGCCAGGAGTCCGAGAGTCCATGCTATCAGTAAGATACTATCAGGAGTTGGTTTTCTGGTTTCTTTGCCCCTAAGGATGAATTGACAAGAAAATGCCCTGGCCTCTCAGAGCTTTAGTGCTTAACTGTTCACAGAACAGTTGCGTTGACTACTCGGGACTGTAAGGTACCTGAGACAGCATTGCATGAGGCTAGCAGGAAGGCAAGCTTTGTCACACTGATTCAGCAGAGGATAAAGCCTGGGCATTCTTATCAGTGTCAGTCAAAAGGCATGACTCAGCCAAGGGGAATAAACAGGAAAAAGAATGGCTTCACTTTATAGAGCAAGAACCCTCTTCCTTCAGAGAACACTGGGTGCCTTTTTACCCCACACCCCTGCACTGAAATACTTTTCTCATCTACAGAACACCATGTGGCTCCATTTATCTAAAGCCTGTTACATGGTTGCTGCATCAAAGAACACACATCTCTCTCTCTCTCTTTTTCCCTAGTCGAGCCATGTAGGGGGAGATGGAGTGTAACACCTGAAATAATAGGAATTTTACAGGAAATAATGTAAATGAAGCCTTTTGCCCTTAATGACCCATAATAAAATGCTCTTGTTACTGTGCTCCAGCAGCAACCCAAGCAGGTTGCCATGGTAACGTCCAGCTGCTCCTTGGCTCTTAATGATCAGTGTGATGTCAGGCTCTTGAGATAACCAGAGGCTCAGATAAATCTTAACAGTGGCTGCGACAGTCCATTGGAGACTTCAGTGGTGTCTGACTGAGGGCTCCTGTGTCCAGGTCTAATTAAAACATGCTCAGACCTAGACTGCAAATGCCCATGGCAGAGAATCAGGTCACCTTTCCAAGTTCCCTATTCACTCGCCTTTGCTCCACATGACTGCGCAGTTGGATAAAAGCCAGAACCGGGCAGCCACAGCACATTGCTATGCCTGATGCTTCACAAACACCTGGGACCCAGCTCTGCCTGGTGTGGGCAGATCACATGAAAGAAGGTGACCTTTTGGTCCCCTCTTCCTGCATTCCTTGCATGAGCCTCTCAACACTAATGGAGCCTGGAATTCTCACTATGAATCACAACTTGGTTTAGAGAGCAAATGAGGGAGGGAGGACCAGGAGCACTCCCTCCAAACATACTTTTCAAAATGTATTCATTATCTGGGGCAGACCCTGAGGCATATCTGTTTTTCCTATTCATTTCTCCTTTTCATCCTCTCTTGTGATGGTTTAATAAGCCCTCTTTATCTGCAGGCAATTACTAGAAACACAAAGATGAGAAAAAGGTTGAATAAGGCTTTATCCCGCTTCTCCGGGAGCCACTGGGCTTTCAGATGCGATCAGGTAGGCTGGTTCTGGATACATCTTCCTCAGAGGATACCAGCAAGGCTGTCTAGAGGAGAGAGACTTGGCTAGACTTTGAGGCAATTAGTGACATGGTGGGAGGGAGGGAAAGAGAGAGGGGAAGAGGGTCAATGAGCTCAATGAGATATAGTCTGGGAGCATGAAACAATCTTGTAGAGGAAGCTGCAACTCTAGGCTAGCTATCTGGTGAGGAGCCAGAGAGAAAAGCTGGGAACAGACTGAATGGTGCGTGCGTGCGTGCGTGCGTGTGCGTGTGTGTGTGTGTGTGTGTGTGTGTGTGTGTGTGTGTGTGTGTGTAAGGGGGGGGGGACAGAGACGGGTTGAAAAGAACCACTCTTCTCCTCCTAAGGACTGACCCATCCATACAAAAGAGGACATATGACCCATGCCATTATAGCCTTCTATTCCTGGTTCACTTGATTTAGAGAGCAAACAAGGGAGGGAGGGACAGGAACACTCACTCAGAATATACTTCTCAAAATGTATTCATTATCTGGGATGGACCCTGAGGCATATCTGTTTTTCCTATTCATTTCTCCTTTTTATCCATTTTGTGTGACTGGGCTTGACGAGCATATATGCACGCAGCACCATGCTTCTGTAGTGACGTTCAGACACACTTGGATGGATCCAAGATTCTTTATTAAAACAACAACAAAAACCTAAAAGCTGTATCTTTTGGGTTTTAAAGCTCCCTTCCTTCCTTCCTTCATTCCTTCCTTCCTTCTCTGATCATTAAGCCATTGCGTAGAGGAAAATGAAAGGGTGAGAATGCTTTGTCAATGTTACTTGAGCCATTGCATTGTAATGCTCAGATCTAGCTGTTTGAAACCACATACCAGTGGGGTTTGCATTCCTTTTGCTTGGTGAGAATAAGTTGGGTTTTTCACTTGTGCCTGCTCCCTGATGCAGAAACCAGAAATTGATGTGTACCTCAGCTGAGTCAGCAGAGGATGCGGAACTGTAGGCGGAATTACTCAGGACTCGAAAGAGAAATGCGATGGTGTGGGTGGAAAACTTCAACCTCAATGATGCCCAGGTACCTGATTTAGTAGGGAAATTATTCCACTTGATAAGATATTGAATATCTTAGGGGCAAGAGTGTTTAAAGATATTTTGGGGAAAGCTGGAAAGATGGCTCAATGGTGAAGAACACTGGCTACTTGTATAATCTTATAGGTGACCGAGGTTCAGTTCTCAGCCCCATGACTACTTATAGCTCCACTTCTAGAGGACCCAGAACCTTCTTCTGGCCTCTGTGGACAGTGTGTACACATGGTGTACATACAGACAAGCACGCATGCATACGTGCGTGTGCACACACACACATAGAGAGAGACAGAGAGAGAGAGAGAGACAGAGAGAGAGACAGAGAGAGAGAGAGAGGAGAGAGAGAGGAGAGAGAGAGAGAGAGAGAGAGAGAGAGAGAGAGAGAGAGAGAGAGAGAGAGGAGAGAGAAATAAAAAGAAATAAAATTTAAAAGAAAAATATTTGGAGAGTGAGATTTGAAACAGTGTCTCAAAGTTGATCTGGAACTCATTCATGTAGCTAGCTCAGACTGGCTCCTAACTCCAACTCTGAGACTTTGTGACTCAGCCTTTAAAAGTCACAAGTGTGTACCACTGTGCTCAACATATTTTTAAACATTATTGGTGTTTAGCCAGTAATAGAATAGCCCATTGGAATTTTCAAGGAACAATTGGTATTTCCTATCATTTACTTCCTGAAATACATACAACTTACGGCAAGCATCTTAAGGATCATCATCTCTGCATCTTATCTGATACTCCAATTCCTCTATTAAATATTCATCAATTGCCTGTTGCTACAGTGTGCTGTCTAGAATGAAAATACAGCATGTATTCATAGTCTGAATGTTCCTAAAGTCTACCCAAGCTCCTTTAGTTGAGTAAGAAGAGGCACTAACTCACCAACTACCACAGAGATTGGACCTATTAGCTGTGTCCTAGTTTAATTTCGGTTGCTGGGATAAAATGTGTGGATAAAAAAAACTTAGAGAAGAAAAAGTTTATGTTTACTTATAATCCTAGAGTACAGTCCTAGAGTACTTGGGAGGAAGTCAAAGTCACAGGAACTTGAAGAGGCTTAGTCACATCACCTCCACAGTCAAGAGGAGAGAGAAATGAGTACAGAAAAGCATAGTATTCAGCTGGCTTTTTCTGGTCTTGTGTAAGTCGAGGAATCCTTTCTTAGGGAATGGTGCTGCCCACAGTTGTCCAGGTCTTCCTGCATCATTAAACATGTAATCAAGATAATTCCTCACAGACAGCCCACAGGCTGACCTCCTCTGGATAATCCCTCATTGAGATTCTATTCTCAGGTGATTCTACACTATGGCTTTTTTTTTTTTTTTTTTTTTTTTTTGTTGTTGTTGTTGTTGTTGTTTTGGTTTTTCGAGACAGGGTTTCTCTGTGTAACCTTGGCCATCCTGGACTCACTTTGTAGACCAGGCTGGCCTCAAACTCACAGCAATCCGCCTGCCTCTGCCTCCGGAGTGCTGGGATTAAAGGCGTGCGCCACCACACCCGGCTACACTATGTCAAGTTGACAATTAACCTTCACAAAGTCCTTATCTAAGCTTTCTGCTTTGCAGGAAAGTGGCAGAAAAGTGACAAATCAGAAAGGACTTGACAGAATAGAATACACCCAACTCTAAGAAGAGAAAGGAAAGGGAAGCTACTTAAGAGGCAGTTTTACAGAGAGAGGTGCTGGAGAGATGGCTCAGAGGTTTAAAGCACTGTCTGCTCTTCCAGAGGTCTTGAGTTCAACAAAGAGAGGAGGCAGTTTTACCAGGACAGTAATAGAGAGAGGAGTTTCAGAGAGAGAGCGAGCTCAGGGAAAGATGGAACAAGGCAGAAAATGAGAAGAAGCCAGAAGATTAGAGCAGACTGTTGAGTTAGTTTGAGACCAAGCAGAGCAATTCCGGGCTGAGAGAGAAGTCAGATTAAATAAATCATCTGGGAGGAGTGTTTGAGTCAGAAGCAGTTGAGTTGAACCAGCCAGCTCAGAGCTCAGAAAAAGCAAGGGAAGGGTGAGCTTATTAAGCAGTAAGTCTCAGAAGCTGAAAACATTCTAGGCCTAGGTTAGATTGTATGAAGCTTCCAGGACTAGGCCCAGGTTAGAAGAAGGAGGCAGTAAGCCTCCCAGACAACAACTGAAACAGGAAAATAAAAATTACTTTTACAGTCCATTATGGACAGCACAGAACAGGGGTGGGGACTTAGGGCAGAGGAGGTTATATCTGCAGGTGAGAGGCTGTTACATTGTATCTGCAGGTGGGAGGCTGTCACATAGTGTCTGCAGGTGGGAGACTGTCACATAGTATCTACAGGTGGGAGGCTGTTACACTGTATCTGCAGGTGGGAGGCTGTTACATTGTATCTGCTGTCAGGAAGCTGAGAATGAAGAACTTTGGTGCCCTACAGGCTTTCTCCTTTTAAACAGCCCAGGCAGGTGCTGGTGGAACAATGCTTCTCCATTGGGACTGAGTGTAACTCAGGTAAACTTACCTGGAGACGCCCTCACAGACATTCCTAGAGGTTCAAATCATCTCTGATGCTAAAACCCTTCAACTTGGCACAAGATTAAGCATCCCACATTCATAAGTCTACATGATATCCCCCCCAATAGTCAGAGGTACTTTTAAGTACCTCAGTACCTCAGTACCTCAGTAGTGCCCCCACTACTGATCATCTCAAACTACTACACCTTTGAAGGAAATTGCTAAGAAAAAAAAATGTGTGTGTGTGTGTGTGTGTGTGTGTGTGTGTGTGTGTGTGTGTGTGTGTGTGTTTAGAGATGGTAAATTTGTCTCAATAAATGCACACATTATTTGTTTTTTTTGCTTGTGACCATGCTTCCTAACGTTTAATTGCTCCTGTTCCTATCATCAGCACAATCAGTGAGTCTGACACTAGAGGTCACATGCCCTGTATCACCTGCTGTGACCCACAGTCCCATCTCATGATAAGCACTTACAGATCACTCAAACAGTTACTGAGCAGATTTCTAAGGAATTGTTTTGATATTTTAAGTTATTAATCAAAGCTTTGAACAGGGAAAGGTTACTTTGTGTCCCTTACAAAAGCTCTCGTGTTGGCTCCTATCTCTCAATGTGTGCTGCTAAAAAGGAGTTTGGATTCAGCTCATTTGTAATTCTTCATCTTTCAAGGGTTATGCTGTTATTTATAAATATTTCAATTATTATAAGTATCAATTTCAATAAAAGAAAAGAGTTTATACAATATTAAGAAATACCTACTGGCTCCAGGTGACCAGCTTGTGACTTTTGATCTGAAGGAGCAAATCATACCATTTATGGGCAGAATACCGCACAAGGCCCCTGTGGACACTCAAAAACAACAACAACAACAAAAACAAACAAACAAAAAGAACAGAATTCTTTGAGTCAACTGTGAAAATGCATTGACTTTTCACATTGCCACATTGAATGAGAATGTGTGGGGAGGGTGTGGGGAGGGTGGGGGTGAGAGAAATGGTGTAGAGAAACCACTACAAAGCCTCGAGGATATAATTTGAAAGTCTATTTTTGGCCAACAGAAATTTTCATGTTGTTTAGAAAAGCATCTCATACCCTATCAGGGTAGTCAAAATATCCCCATTGATTATTATAATTAGCAATGTTAAAGACGGAGTTTCCAGCCCTTCTTTAAGCCTAGGTTATTTCTGGTCAAATGTGCACCCTGGCTATGGCCAAGAGGATGTCCATAGCTATGGCATTCAGCTATGGCTGAGAAGAGGAGTCAGGGAGTAGGGGTGGGATTTCAAGGGCCCTGTTGGAGTGTACCAGATATAGCACACCACTTTTTTTTTTTCTGTTTTATTATCCCATGAGTAATGATTCTGGAATTTAACAATGTACCTTCATCAGATTTCAGTGTCCCTGTAAAACTCAAAGAGCATGTGGCAGTGGACCAAACTGAGAATTCCAAGTAACTCTCAACATAAACAGTATGTCCTTTGTCTTGGAGTGTTTTCAGCCAAAGTCCCTCTGCATCCAAAATACATGAGGGTATTTAGTGAGCATGGTGTCTCTTGGATGGCTTCTGGCCATCTCTGGTTTATGAGTTTGATAAGGTGATAGAGGTTCAGATTTGGTTACTCATGGGGCAGTTTACCGAGCTTATTCAAGCTCACTTGAGAAAGTTACCAAAATGGTAACACTAGGATATTACATGTCACACAATAAAAATGTGAATGCACAAAAGGATAATTTTCTCATAAAGAGATGTTTCAAAGTGGCAGAATGCTCACCTGGCATGTCCAAGGCCCTGAGTCCAATGAGAGAGAGAGAGAGAGAGAGAGAGAGAGAGAGAGAGAGAGAGAGATCAACTTTAAAATGGTTTGAGAAACACTAATGTGCTCAATTCTTCTTAAAGCAAAATATTCTCTCTCTCTCTCTCTCTCTCTCTCTCTCTCTCTCTCTCTCTCTCTCCCTCCCTCCCTCCCTCTCTCTCTCTCCTCTCCCTTTCTCCATCTCCTTCTCCCTTCTTCCTCCCCCCCCCCCCGCACCTTAGATTGCTTAAAAAAGCATCTCAATTCTGGAGACATAATGTCCTTAAACCTCCACTAAAATGAATGAAAGTGGCCCTTCCATTGCTCTGACATTGGTAGCCTTTTCTCTTTCTCTTTTATGTGTTTACGTATGTTTGTGTTAGGGTGTGGGCAGACACCCATGTATGCAGGGTTATGTGTGGAGATCAGAGGACAACCTGGAGAGTTGTGACCCAAGCATCATCCACTTTTTTCCTAAATATAGGTGGCTTGGGGGGCGGAGTGTTTTTGTTTGTTTGTTTGGTTTGGTTTGGTTTGGTTTTTTTGATATAGGGTGTCTTTCAGGCCTGGAGCACACCAAGCATGTTTGGCTGGCTGGTCACTGAGTTTCAGGGAGCCACCTGTCTCTGTTTCCTCCTTAGTGCAGGACATCTAAGCCACTGTGCTCAGAATTTTTTTTTATAGTCTCTAGGGATTAAACTCAGGCCCCTTTTTGCAAGGCAAGCATTTTACTGACTGTTCTGTCCCCCTAGCCAAGAATCTGTCTATTCCAGAACATTTAGTATTATTCCTGGGAACTAACTGGATCTGATTATTCCCCAAAGTATGACAATTTATTGCTTTCCTTGATGAGCACTGTTTGATGAATAACACCCCCTAAACACTTGCCGTTATGGATTCCATCAAGAAAAAAAATGACTTGGTCCATTATTTAATTCCACTACTTCCTCATTTCTCCACCAGATGGCAGAAGAGGGACCAGGATGTAGGCTAAAATATTTTTGATTCACTAGTATACTAACTATAAAATTATATTAAAAGCAGGAAATAAACACTTAAATATAGTACTGTGACTTAATATTCACTATACTGTCTGCATGAAAATATCTTGGAAAAAACCCATAAGATTGTGGAAAAATGTAGACACTAGGTTGGAAGTTGAAAGTCCAACCTGGATATACTGTTACCCTGGTGTGATGGGCAGAGGAGACAGAGTGTCTGATGGGGGTTCTCCATCCAGCCTACTTTTGAACTTGAAAATAGAAATAGGAAAGATGAGAGTGGGAAATGCTGTCTTTCTTTCATTACTGTGACAGTGCTGGACCTGGCAGGTGTGACATTCTCTACCCCTACCCAAGTGACTTTTGAGGACAAGCCCTTTAAGTTCAAGTCAAGGGGCAGTTAAGCTGTATAGGGAAATATTGAGCTGGGAAGCTGGGGACCATTACCCAACAGAGTGAAGAGTCTGCATGCATACTGCTGGTAAATGTTTAACACGTTGCTGTTGTTAAGTATTGCCCAAGTTTATTTAGCAACCTCTTAAACAAACAGGAGAGACTGCTTTATGATTCCCATCTAAATGGATTTAAAGTGGTGGGGTTCAAGAAAATAGCCTGCTTTGTTGACATGTCTTGTTCACATGCGCAAGTCAAAGCCTTCCTCCTGGGTTTGCAGAGTCTAACATCGGAAAGACACAGACATGAAATAGTAATTTACAGAGAAAGGAGTGAGTGGAAGAGAGACTGTTTTGAGAATGTGTATATTAGGCAATAGCCCACATGTTAGGAATGGAAAGTGGGTTTTATGACAGTGGTTTTAAGATGTTTTGGTCCACATCTTGAGGCATACACAGAGTCATGATATCTTATTTGCACAGCCACTCCATTTTCTGAGGCCCTGGCTTTAACCTTTTCTAGTCACCATGGCAACGAGGACACAAATACAAAGTCCATAGCATTCTCCAGATCTGTGAGGAAGAATTTCCTACTGTATACAAAGTATGTATAGTTGACCTAAGCACCGCAGGAAAAATGCAGGGTAATTTTAAACACAGTAAATTGTCTGAGTGAGTCATAAAATGGAAGGGGATGCAGCTAGGAAAATGTTAACAACGAAGACGAGAAAAGAGTGTCAGGTTGCCGTTCTCACTAAAAACCATTGTGCTTCTCCTCATCTCCTTTCCTGATGTAAAGAGAACCATGGAAAAACTGTGAAAACAAAGCATTTCAGTTTTTACTTTGCTTTACGTTTTAAGGGCCAAGCCTAAAATAAATGATTCATTTCTAGGCCAATCATAAACCAGCAATCTGAGATGCTGACCTTGAAAACACTTTATCATTTCCAATTGCTGGCTGTAACAAGGCTCTGCTAAAATCCCTGTGTGTTTACTCTGCGTTTTCCAGAGAAGAAGCCGGGCCCTGATATGACTACATCCTGATTGCTGGCCAAGGCGTTCTCACTCAACATCCGCAGAAAATGAGGCTGGATTTCACTGTAGGACGAAGTATCGACCCATCCTTCGAGTTCAGTTCCCTGTGCTGAATTACGTCTCGGGAGGAACTTTACAAAGGATATGGGGATAACAAGGTTCCCATAAATAAAGCAGTGTCCTTGGGAGAAATACAGACATGTTTGTGGAGGCTAGACAAAAAAGGTCTGCACCTTTCAGGGACCTAGCTTAGATGCTAAATTTGTTTGTTTCTCGGTTTGACTGACCAGAGAGAGTGTGGCACTAGTTACCACCATCGCTGAACCATGGTTTGGTTAGGTTTGGTTTGGGTGTTTGTTTTGTTTTGTTTTGTTTTGTTTTAGTTGGGAGCAGCTGGGGGCTGGGCAGATATTATGCCCTTGTGTTTGGTGTGAACAGGCAGTCATGGCAGCCGAAGGAAGGAACCGAATCAAATTGTGACGCGAGCCCCATTCCCCACCCCCACCCCCCCACCCCAGCTGCCTGTATCGAGAGCTTACCCCATAAGCAGCACAGCCCACCAGTGTTTTTGCAGTTGTGGGTATGTGGCTCAGTGCTTCCGTTTTATGTTGTCTAAAATGAGTGTGATAGCAAATACACAAGTGGTAAGACTTATGCTCGCAATCTACGCCCTACGATTACATGGTTCCCCCCTTGCCCCACCAAAAACCGTTAGTAACAGATATAAACGCATCAAGATTTTTTGTTTCCATCACAGTGTTCTGCTATCATTCTTCAAGGAGGATGTATAGGCCAGTAGAAAGAGCATTGGCCTGAGAGACCAAGGAAACGAGTTCATGCCCTAGCTGGACACAGGCCAGCTGTAAGACTGAGAACCTCACAGTTGCTCTGGGCTTCAACCTTCTCATTTGCAAAAGTAAGATGTCAGTCTGAACCATCTCCCACTTAATATATTTCATTATCCTACGGAGGATTAAGAGGCCTTTGTTCCCCTGGGGAGGTCAGTTTAACTTCTGACTTTCTCAGATAGCCCTGTAGATAATCTTGAGAAAGGGAAAGGCATGTATAATCATATTTTCCAGTCGAGTTTGGGAAAGAAGAGTAAAAGTCAATACATTTTGGTCGACTATGAGCACAGAGCTAAAGTGGGGAAGAGAGACAGCAACTGTTTTGGAGAAATTTCATCTCTTCCGCTACACTCCCAGTCCAGTTGAACCGCTCAGCATGGCCACCAGAGGGGAGAGGGGACAATAAAGAGAAAAACATTCTAGGGGGGGGGCATAATAAATATGATTTCTTCAGTATGAATCCTTTTTTCTGTCAATGTCATGAGATACTAAGGCTGGGTACATCATGTAAAGATGCTTGCTTTTCACTCATGGCTGACGTACATGGTGGCATACTTGGCTTCTGATACTGGCTTCATCACCTGGTTATCTTTTATTATACCCCAAGCCCCCAATCTTGTAGCATCCACAATGAAATCTCAACAAGAATTTTGATGAAAACAAACCACATCTAAACCATAGCAATACTGAATGAGAGAATAAGCCTCAATTTAGATTATTCAAATATAACTTCTAAGAGTTTTCCAAAAAATTTTGTATTTATGGGTGTGTGCATGTGTGTGTGTGTATGTGTGTGTGTGTGTGTGTGTGTGTGTGTGTGTGTGTGTTAAGTATAGATGTACACATGTGGATATTATGCATTATGCAAGATCTGTGTCTGTATCCTACTCTTAGTTTCTCTCTATGAGCACAAACCCACTGAAACATCAATCGAGGGTTGAAATTTGTACAACTCCCTTCTAGATGTTGCCATAAACATTCCCTCCATTTTTGCCCGTGCACTCATGTCTTCATCATCATCACCACCATGCTCGGCGGGAGAGGGGGTTGGAGGGGGGGCGCACAGTGTGGAAGGACAGAACTTGAGAATTCTAACTAGTTTGGGGAACTGTTAATGCCCACACAATTTTACATTTGCTTCTGTTTCCATGACAGTTTTTTCTTTTCAGAAGACAAGAACATTTCTAAAAGATCAAAATTAAATCCCTTTGACGACTCAAAAGAGGATAGTGTCTCTGGGAAAGTATTAAAATGGAATAACACCATGTCACTTATGACATTTACACATTTTACCCGGCACTTCAAGATTGGGAAATTTAAAGTTCAGTTTTTCGTTTGCCTGTTTCTCTCTCCTGAGCACAACAGGCAGCACTGCGTTTAAATGGATCATTACAGAGTGAGACACTTCATTGTGAAGAAGAAATTGCCATTGGGGCTAGAAGAAGGAAGTCCCATTTATATAAACACATAGACAGAAGCAACCATGGATGGGTGTGGACGGACAGACAGGTAGACTAGTGCAATTTGGACAATCCCTCTTTCTCTTTCCTATGCACAGCAATAATATGATCCTCTCATCTTATATTTCCTATTTGATCTTTCCAACAATGCAAAAGATTTTCTTTATCAGTAATAAGAATCCCACTTATAGCTGTGGCAGCCCACAGTCAGTTATCAACAACCGCGAATGAGTCTATCCTGGTCCAGCAATTCCACTCTTGGGTACATACAGAAGAATGAGGGAATGTGTTCACACAAAAGCATACATGTGAGTGGCCATACTAGCATTGCTCACAATAGCTGTAATGGCTTATGTTGACTGTCAGTTTCATGGGGTGGAAAAACCACCTGGGAAATGGGTATCTCAACATGTCTTTGAGGGATTACGGGGTTAAGTTAGCCTCTGTGACTGATGTGGGAAGGTCCACTCTGACTGAGAGACAACACAGAATAAGGGAAGTGGCACTAAACACTTGTTGCTCTCTGCTTCCCGGCCACATAGTGACTAGCTTCTCTAAGCTACTGCTATCATGCCTTCTCCCACAATGATGGACTGGATGCCTGAACATAAGAAAGAATAAATCCTCCATCCTTCAAGTTGGTTTTATTGATTGTTTTGGTACAGCAATGAGACAAGAAACTAACACAACAGTCAGAAGCAGCAAGGATATGATTGCCCACTGACTGGTGAGTGCACAAATGGTGCCAAGTCCTTATGAAGTGCCACACAGCAGGAAAAGAAACTATGTATGAAGCAACATGGATGCAAAGGATAGAAGGCTAAGTGAAAGAAGCCACACACATAAGACTCTGAGGATTATATTGACATAAAATTTCTTAAAATGTCAAAAATTGGCCAGGGCTAGCAGGGGAACAGGAATGACTGCAAAGCATTAAACTGGGCTTCTCCTGTGCAGAAAAGTATTATAATGAATTTTTGTTAATGTTCATCGTAGCTTTTTCCATGATAGCCTCAAACAGAGTAGAGCCATGATGTCCTTCAGTTCATGATTGGATCATCAGTGGCGCATCCACACAGCTGGGTATCATCCATCCAACTCAAATAGGAATGTGCTATTAAGGCCAAAAGAAAAGTCATAGAGAACTCTTAAATGAATACCTAACATAAAGCAAAGCCAAGAATAAACCAGTCTGAAAGGGCTGTGTGCTATATGATTCAAATTACATCATAGCCTAGAAAAGACAACACTGTACTGACAGTAAAATGACCCGTGGTTGTTAAGGTTTGCATCTGTGGTGTGTGGTAGGAGATTGCAAAGCACTGGCTGATTTAGGCTAATGATATGTCACCCCAAGTTATGGATATATAGAACTATCCTTTTGGTAAAACTCACTGAACCATTTGAACATCACAACAAATGCTTTTAATGTAAAATAGAAAGAAAAAAATGTATGCAGGAGGTGGAGATACAGACTCACTAGCCAGAGATACCCTGAGATCTGCCTGTCTCAATCCCTGCCCCACCCTCCAGAACTGGTAGTGCAGTTGCACACTGCCACTCACGGTCTTTCATTTTCACATGCATTTATCATGCATGCATGTGCATGGTGCATGCAGGCCATGGTGTGGCTGTGGAAACTCATACAGCAACTTGCAGGAGCTGGCTCTCTCCCTCCACCAGGTAGGATGCAGGCACTGGACTGGGGTCAGTCATTGTGTTTTGTGGCAAATGCCTTGCCCTACTGAGCCATCTCACTGCCCCCACAGACAGCTTCTTTAGCAAGCGTCGGATTCTCATATCTACACAGCAAGTGCTTTACCCACTGAGCCCTCGCCCCATACCCTGCAATAGCTTATATTACAAGACAGTAAGGAAACAATGCCAAAATTTAAAGCAACCCCCCAAAGGAGTGCATTAGCTACTTTCCTCACCATTGGGACAGAACATTAGACATAACAACTTAAAGGAGGAAGGTGTATTTGGTCCAGAGAACATAGTTCATTGTGATGAGGAGGGCACAGCAGTTAAACTACCCCCTGTCTGTGGCCACAGGAGGCTGCTTTCTCACATCTCAGCAGATCAGGAAGCTGAGGGGGGCGGGAATGCTGGTGCTTGATTGGCTTTCTCCTTTCTCTCTTTTGTTCACTGCAAGGTCCCAGTTTATAAAATGGTGTTGCCCAAATTCAGTGAGAGCCTTCCTCCTTCATTATTCCTAAAACCTGCCCGAGACACATCGAAAGGTGAGCCTTGCTAAAATGGCCTAATGTTTCTTAAGCCATTCAGGCTGCCAATCAAAATTAAACACCACGGGGAGGAGTTTCAAAGGGACACAGGATCCATCAGAAAGGGCATCCAGTGTCCACAGTTGGAAGAATTTGAACAAAAAAATTAGGGTAGAGTTGGATGGGAATCTAAAATATGAAGTATCTGTAAATGGGCCCTTAATAAAGAAAAGGAAGAAAGGGAGGTAGGAAGGGAGTGAAAGGAAGGAAAGAAGGAAGAAAGGGAGGTAGGTAGGAAGGCACAAAGTGCCCATAAAGAAGAATTCTAACTAATTGGTGGAATCTCTACCTTCTGGCTGCACTGAGCATAACGGTGCCCCATATCCTTACAGGTGGCACTGCTGTCTGTACACAAATGCCTTTCTTCAGAAGAGCACAGAGTGGGAATGCAGATCACCTTTACTATAGAGAAGTCCTCCTCAGTGAGAGCACTGCCTCAGAACAGCAATCAGTTACCAATAGCGACGAGCCACATTGACACCATAAACCTTGATAACATTTGACGAGAATGGCTCCTTACCACTGCACTTGTCTCTGAAACCCACAGCCCCAGACAATCATGAGGAAAACAACAGACAGTTTCCAGTAAAGGTTCGTTCTACAAAACATCTCAGAGGGTCAAGGTTATCCAAGGTATGGAAATCTAGGATATCAGTGACAAAATGCCTAGCCAAAGCCAACTTAAGAGATGTAGTGACAATTCTGGGCCTTTAGTTTGTCTTAAAAGCACAGAACTATCATAAGAATATGTTTTTGTTTTAATCCCAGGTGTGGGATATGGGGCTGCTATGCAGCAGCTGACTGTGATCGGCCTCATGCTCTAGCAGAGGAATGGTTTTGCCAGCTGCAAAGAGTTTCTGCAATTGTGTGATGTTTGGAATTCTGGGAACTTTTCAGGAAGTACATAAATGCTAGGGCCCCTGATAGGCGGGTGTTGGTGGGTGTTGGTCCTTCAGGGGTATTGTTTTGTTAGTAGTCACACTCAAAGGAAAAACAAGAAGAAAGAAATTCAGTTCAAGGATCTCTCTCTCTCTCTCTCTCTCTCTCTCTCTCTCTCTCTCTCTCTCTCTCTCTCTCTCTCTCTCTCTCTCTCACTTACCCTCTCTCTCTCTCTATCGCTCTCCCTCTCCTATCCTCTTCCTCTTTCTCTCCTATCTAGTAATAGGGGGTGAAATCAGGGGTAGGAGAGATAAAGGCTGGGAAAAAGAAGAACCCATAAAGTATCATAAGCTGGCCACAACAAGAGAAAAGGTTTATGTTGGCCCACACTTGAAGAGGGTACATATAGTCCACTGAGGCTGGGTAAACATGGAGGATGGTGCTAGTCAGTTGGTAGGAGTAAAAGCTAACAGTGGATGCTTGCATCCCAGGAGGAAGCAGTGCACATGATCATAAGAGAAGCTAGGCTATAACCCTCAAGCTGCCTGCCAGCTTGCTTCTACATCCCACAGATTTTACAGCATCCCCAAACAGCATCACCAGCTGGAGACCCAAGTGTTCAAACATGAGCTTGTGGGGACGTTTCACATTCAAATCATAAAAGCGGGAATCTGTCACAACCATGAGAAGCCTAAGAGGACATAACCACAAGGGATGACAGTATGTGATCCTAGACATAATTTTGGAATAGGATAGGGACTTAAGGTGAAAAACAAGTCTAAATAAAATAAAGTTTCATTAATAATTATGTATCTTGGTTCACTCACTGAGCAAATACCTATGTACGATGTAGGATCAGAAGTGGGGTCTGTGACTATGAAAACTCAAAGAGCTGCCTTTTAAATATAAATGTAAAACTGTTCTAAAAATAAATCTTGTTTTTAAAAAGAAAATGATCTCTCTTCCATAGTAACGTAGATGAAGCCTATATAAACCTACAGAGCTGTTTAATGGATTGAACTGGACCACAAAAGTAAGCTGTAGAAAAACACATGCCATTAGACTCTGTGGCTTACTGCTAAAAGGACAGCCAGGAAAAGTTTAGAGTTAGCATTATTATTAATTCATATTTGGCAGGAACTTCCATTATTTGCAGCTGACAAAACATGGCACAAAGCTCTTGAACAGGCCTGCACAGGAAAACACAGCCTCTCACTGCTTTGCCTTCTTTGTGTAGCTGACATCTTGTGAGGAACGAATTTTCCTTCTGGGTTTTCTAAGACTTCCTTGTTTTAGAAGGATCTAACCTTACTATAGTATGCTTGCCTCATGCTCAAAAGACGCCCAAGTTCATCCCATGCCTTGATTCACCGTGTTCTTTTATCACTCAAAAGAATCAGGCTCTGAGAGGGTGGCTTCTTCCTCCAAATGTAAAGTCAATGAGGAGGGAAACTGGAACCCATGGCTTTCAAATCAAAGTCTAGGGCCAGTTCAATGTCCAGACATGACGTCAATGTCCGGACATGACGTCAGGGGGCTTTAGCCCTGTTGTTTGGCCCATCCTAGCAGACACTGGTCACAGAAAAGAAAAATGACACCTTTTCAAGTGAGCCTTGGCCTTCCAAATGGACATCGCCAACTGAAACCACCCTGGGGGAGTCTCTAAATGGCATTACCTTCATGTTAGCTGATTACTCCACTTGTCAGTTTGCGGCTCACATTCTTCTTCTGTGCCTGCTCCTTGCGTGAGTCTGATAACAACTTTCTCAGCACCTCCTGGGCTGGTGGATGGACGCCCTGGACCTCACCTGATTCTAGCTTTAATCTGCCTGCTCAACTGGCCAGCCCTGAAAGCCTGGCTCCCGGCCTAACGCTGCCTAGTTCTGCCAACATAAAAAATGCTTTTAACTATTTGAGAAATAGAGCCACCTTGACTCTTCCTAGAGTTTCACCCAGAACACAGAATAGTTGAGAATTCAGAGTCCTTATAAGTATTTAATTTTACCTAATCTCTCTTCTGAGGGAAATCGGTTTTAACGTGTGATTTTTACTGAATGAAGAAATTAGGTCATGGTATTCAATTTCACAGTACAATTTCATTGACCTCTAAAAGTATCTCTTATTAACATGAGACAGAAATAAATTCTTAAGCACAATTTTGACTTGAATAGGAGCAATGGAAAGCCAGTCCATAGAACAACTGTCTCTTCAGAATAGGACCTCGGGGGTTCACAGTCCAAGCAGCAAGGATCAGTAAGACATCAGAGATGTCCTAAGTTCTTTGCAAATAGGGTTCCAAAGACTGAACAGGTTTCCCTAGCTGGGGATACTGCTGAAGAGATTCCTATCTCATACAGTAAGATGGAAAGTGGCTCTGATAACTTGAAATCAGATTTTTAAACCTATATATAAAAGATTTCACTTGGGGTCACTCAGTCAATGAAAACTCATCTCAATCAATATGGCCAGAGCACAGCTATTTTCCTTAGATTTTGCTAATTCTTGTGACCTTCTGAGAACAATTCTGAATTTGAGTCTTGATCACTTCAGTAGATTGAGATCTGTGTGGTGGTTACAACGAGAAATGCTCCTCCATAGATTCAGGCATTTGAACACTTGGTCCCTGTGTGGAGTGCTGTTAGTGAGGTTCAGAGGGTATATGCCCTCTGGGGGGCGGGGCTTTGAGAGTATATAGCCTTGCCCTGTTCCTACTTCTCTCTTGATTTGCTTCCTGTTTCCTGTTTCCTGCTTCCTGCTCTTGTCACCATGCCTGACACCTGTGGCCATGTCATGATGGACTCTTGGCCCTCCAAAACCTACTTCTGGAAGTTGCCTTGCAATGCTGTTTTATCCCAGCAACAGAAAAGTAACTAATACAATCTGTAGGCTCAATCAAAGGTCACAGAGTCACCTAACTGCATCAGGTGCCTGAAGGGACATCCAGAGAGTCTGAGAAGAGCAATGGCACAGTACCCATTGGGAGGAATGAGGCCGGGAAATAGAGCAAAGACAAAAGCCCAGCCACAGGAGATGAAGAGTACAGTCTGGCAAACTATCTCAAGGTGTGGATAAGGCACAGAGAAGGAGAGGAGGGTTGGCAACCATAAGAATGGTTGTGATAGAGAGCTAAAAGCCATAGCATAGTGAAAGGAGGGACCAGGAAAAGATAGTGACAGGCTGGAGAGATAGCTCAGTGGGAAAGAACATTTGCTGAACAAATCTGGGGACCTGAGCTAGATCCTTGGCATCAAAGTGAAGAGCCACGCGTGTCCACGTGCTCCATATTGCAACACTGAGGATGGAAGGGAACAGGGACAAGAGCATCACTAATGCTTGCTGGCTTCCAGCTGGCTGAAAAACAAGGAGCAGCACACTCAGCGACAGACTGTCTTAATAGGGCAGAGAGGTCTGCTGGAGAAAACCCAGTGTCTTCTTCTGGGCCCCAGTCACACACACATAGGAGGGATCAAGTACACCTATATACATAAACTATACATACTCATACACGTGTGTGGCATACATGCGCATGCGCGCGCACACACACACACACACACACACACACACACACACACACACAATGAAAAAAAAACCACAGTGAAGACTGGGAATGAAATGAAACTCAGAAGCTAAAGCTGGCAGGAAATAGATACAGTTGAAAAGCTAGAAGCTGGGTTTCACCCTCTAAGTTAGGGCTCAAAACTGAGATTTTAGTCCACAACTGGCTCTTGAGCCAGACAACAAAAATCTGGACAGACAGGTAAGCTAAGGGTCACTCCAAGAGACAACGGCAATAGCCAACAAACAGAGCAGAACGTTTCTGGAACAGGTCTCTGGATTCTTGGGTACAGGTTTCCACTGGAAGCCGATGAAGGGAGCCAGGTTTGTCCATTTAAAGAGGAAAAACAAAAAGACATATATTCTTGAAAAGCGACAAGACATCAAGGCTATAAAACAAACCCAGATGTTGGGGACAATGGAGGTGCCTGACTCAGGACAGCACCAGAGAGATGGACGTCGCACTGTGGATATACATCAGAAGCAGGCTGTGTGTGCCGCTGAGCTGAAGGTAAATGCTAGGCTGGAGGCCCATGGGAGTAAATGCCAAGATGGAAGAAATGTGTCAGAAACATCTTACTGCTGCTAAAGCCTGGGAGACAGCTCCCCCGGAAGGCAGCTTGAGCTACCCCAATGACTGAGGCCGTGGGATCCCGATAAGGCTGGGTGGCAGGCAAGACTCATGTATGAGGCTTTCTGTGGGCCTGTTTTCCTCACCCAGAGCTCTTGTTGACAAGAAGCATCAGGCTTGAAGAAAACCAGCTTCCATTAAAAAAAAAAAAAAAAAAATCTGAGGATAAATAGAGCAGAAACCGGATATAGGACTCTGAGAGGTTTGGGTTGACTCCTTAACTAGTAGACAATCCTTCCTTTCAGAGAACTCTGCCTTTTCGCTAATGAATTCATGTCCCCCAAAGAGCCACAGAGGATTAGAATTTGGCCCAAATGTACACTTAAATTGGATTGCCTTGTGAGACTGCTTAAAAAAAAAAAAAAAAAAATAGAAGGCAGCCACCTGCGACATATTAAGGCTGTTGGTGCAGCCATTGACATAGATACCTGAGGGGTTGCTGTAGCAGCTGGAGTGGGCTCAAGGCTCCTTTGTGTCCACGTTTTAACGCACTTCCAAAATGACTTCATAAAATTGGAGCCACTACCACCAGTGGAGCTGAGCCTTTGTTGGCCTCCCAGTGTCATCTGCCACTGTTGACAGATTGTCACTACTGCTCTTAATGTCTTGAAGGTAAAGAGCAAATTGCAACAAGTCACCAATGCAGAAAAAAAAAAAAAAAAAAAAAAAAAAACATTTGAAAGACTTAGACAAAGCCCACATGTCCTTGGCCACAACACTTACAAGATGACTTTTTTTTTTTTTTTTTTAATCCCTGGCTCTGACTCCGCTTTGTAGAATCTTTAGAACCTTCAAGTTTTTCCATGATGAGTTTGAACAAGGCCCAGATTTCTCCCATGTGGCACCCAAAGTGTCAGAAATTTATTTCCCTTCTTTGCCATGGCGGGACCATAGCTTGTGCAGACTACTAAGGTGGCCTCTGCTTCTGCTGAGACTGAGGTGAGAGCTTGGCCTCCATGCCCACCAGACAGGTTGGTGGTGGCAGTGTCCACACCAGGCTATGATGTGCAAGGCAGAGAGAACTAGTGTTTGAGTAACTCTAAGCCAGGTGTGACAGAGCCTGAACATCCTTCCATTTTGTCTTGGTGCCCCTTGAACCTTGTTCAATCATGTGCTTACCCATTGGAAGAATGTTTATTAAACATCTGTTATGTGTTATGTGTTGTACACAGTTTATGTGCATAAGATGCACCATGGGAGCTGGAAAGATGTTTCGGTGGATTAGAAGCATGAGGGCCTGAGTTCGGATCCCAGCATCTACCTAAAAAGCTAATTTGGCTGCACACACCTCTAACGTCAGCATGGTGGCGATTGGAAACAAGAGGACTGCTGGGGTTTGTTGGCCACAAGCCTAGCTCAAGGTTCAGTGGAAGACCTTGTGTCAAGGGAAATAAGGGAGATGGAATAGGATTTATGATGCCTCCCCCTCTGGCCTCTGTGAATGTTCACAGGTGTGAGCACCCACCACCCAGTCATACCTACCCACACCCATGTATGACCATATACTACACACATAACAAGAGGCGGGGAGGAAGAAAAAGAGAAAGAGGAGGAGGAGAAGGAAGAAGAATGGATCTTATATTACAGCAGGAAGACTGAAAGTAACAGAAGGACAAATTAACAAATGCAGAACTACACTTACGGATGCTAGGAAGGAACTGGTCAATTAATTATAATTGCCAAGGGAGTAGTTAGCAGGAAACTTCCTTCAGGAAGTGTTTTGTTTTTGTTTTTTGTTTTTTGCTTTTTGGTTTTTTTTTTTTTTTTTTTTTTTTTTTTTTGAGATAGTATTCCTTTGTGTAGCCTTGGCTGTCCTGGAACTCACTCTGTAGACCAGGCTGGGCTCAAACTCAGAGATTCACCTATCTCAGCCTCCCAAGTGTTGGGATTAAAGGCGTGTGCCACCACTGCCAAGCCAGGAAATATTTTCAAATTGAGATTGCAGACTAGAAGTATAGCGCCATGAAGGACCATTCGCCTAGCACGAAAGGCCCTGAGCTTAATTCTCAACACCATAGTCATTCAATCAGCTAGTCAACAAATTAAATGGAAAGAGCAAGAAGGAAGCGATCCTTTAAGAAACTACATGAGGGGTCTTCTAGGCAAAGAGGACGGGCTCGGAGAAGAAAAGGTATGGTATTTCCAATGGCCTACCACAAACTGGAGTGTGCCCAGGAAGAGCTGACTGGAGGAGAGGGAGAAGAGGAGGAGGTAGGGAGACGATTAGAACCATGAGGAGGAGACAGGCTCTGACTGAGTTCTGTGGACTGTGACCAAAAAGACACTCAAGAGCAAGGGAACAGTATTGTTTTCTCTCAGTTTTGTGATGTACCTTCATGCTGCTTATAGAAAACAAATTAGAGAAAGTCAAGAAGGGTAGTGGAAAATCAGAAAATTAGCTGTGGCTACCCAGGTGACAAGCTGCTGGAACAAAACCCAGCCCTGCCATCCGCCTTGGCCAGGAGGGGGGCTTCTTCTCCCAGGAGGTGACAGCTACACAGAGACTCCATGCATCAAAATGCTGAGCGTGTATTACTGCTGGGTGCTCAGCCCTAAATGGGACATCTAACTCATCACCCCCAAAGGTCCACAGAATGTCACAGAAAAGAGCAGATAGACTGTAAGAGCTGGGGGAGAGGGAGGGGTTCTGTGAAACCCTGTCTCCCGGATATGACATGGCCAAGGCAGTCATGACTACACACACACACACACACAGAGGGGAGCAGTTTAGAATGTAGGGGTGTGTATGGGGAGTTGGAAGGATGAGCAAGTAGAGTGACTACATTCACAACATATTGCATACCTATGTGAGATCGTCAAAAATTTAAATTTAAAAGTAAATGGAGATATTGACCAGGGAAGGAGATAGGTCATCTTCATATTTCTCTCCTTTCTCCTTCAAATCCAACCGCTGCTCCCAGCCTCAGGCTCAGCTCTGCAGCAGGCCACTTGCTGAGGCCTTCGCTTCCTCTCTGCCCCCATCCCCAGCAGATCATGCAGACCTTCTCCTATAGCCTTCCACACCACCCCGTCCCTCTTTCTCAGCCACCAAATCCTCGGGGCATTCTCTGGGCACCCTCAGCCCACACTAGACAGGAAAGCAGGTAGATCTTCATTCTTCCCCAAAGCCAACCCCTCAGTCTCATCCCCAGCGCTGGAGCAGACCACCTGATGGGGCTTCTCCTCCCTCCCCGCCCCATTCACAGAGGACCACTTAAATCCCGATGCAACATTCCCCATTTCCTCTCTCCTATGCCTCCCCAGCACCTTCCCATTACTAAAGGTCAGCTTCCAACACCTAGACACACATTGTACCGGAAACCCGCACCCCTGCCCCCCCACCCCCCGGGTGGCCACACCTGGCAGGGCCTCAGAAGCATTTCCTGCCAGGCAACACACAGCCATCACACTCTAAGAACCAGAGGGGCCCACAGAAACCAACGAATGCAGCTGAGACAACCAAGACAAAACCAGACATAAGCACCTAGAATTACAATCATCCCAAATCCAGATGCCCAGATGCCCAGATGCCAGCATAAAGGCTTAATCAATAACAGTCAGGACCATCTGTCTCCACTGGAGCCCAGCAAAGCAGTAGGTTACGAGACTCACAGTATATCTGAAGCACAAGACAAGGACTTCAAAATAGCGTTTATGAATATGATAGAGTGCTCTAAAGAAGATACGAAGGGATTCACCTAAAAACCAGGTCCAGCAGTATCTTTCCATCAATCCGGCCCTGCACAAGGTGCCAGAAGAGGCGAGCCACTTTAAAATCCAACCTGTTCGGAAATCTAATGTCTCTTCTGAAACCTAAAATCTCTTTAAGAATTCAGTCTCTCAACTATGAGCCCTTGTAAAATGAGAACTCAATTCAATACTTATTTCAAGAGGGGGAACCAGGGTGGAGTCACAATCAGATCAAAGCAAAACCAAACTCCAACAGTATAATCACTCAATATCCACTATCTGGGATTCACTCACAGTTTTCTGGGCTTCTCCAAGGGGCTCGGGTCACTTCTCTGGCTCCACCCTCTGCAGCACACACAGCTTGTCTTTCAAGCTCGGGCAGGCTCCACTCCACTGCAGCTTCTGTTCTTGGTAGCCATCCGGTACTGGCATCTACAACATTCTGGAGTCTCTTGTGCAACTGGGCTGCACTTTCACCAATAGCCAGCCTCTCTTCAGGGACTTTAGTCCTGTCACACAACGCCAAGCCCCAGCTGCTGTCCATGATGCCATCATGCCTTCAAAACCAGCACCACCTGCGAGGTTCTTACACGTAATGCGTTGCTTACCTCTGGAACACAGATACCATGTGCTGACTCGGAGCAGACACTTCCCCAATAATTTCACCTCAGGGATGCTGTTTTTCTCTTAATTACAACTAGCTTCTTAGCGCCAGCTGGCCAGCCTCAGTTGTCCCAGGAAAGCAAAGGTTCACTTCAGTGGTTCTGGTCTCTTGTGACTCACAGCTGGTCCTCCCGTCTCAGGTAACATGAGCCACAGATTCTCAACTCAAAATAGCAAACAGCCTTGACAGCATCTTTAAGTGACCCTCAAAGTTCCTCCCTGGAACTTAAGAACCAAGGCCTCCATAGGCTGCGTTGCTTTCAAAATTATCTTCCAAGCTCCCACACATCATACCATTCTTTGAACTCTCGGTGGCTTTCCTAGCCCAAATTCCCAAAATTCTCCACAATCTTCATCAGAACAACATGGTCAGGTTTGTCACAATACTCCATGATCTTTGGTACCATTTTGTCTTAGTTAAGGTTACTAGTTCTATGATGAAACGCCATGACCGAAACCAACTTGAGGAGGAAAGGGTTTATTTGGCTTACATTTCTGTATTACTGTTCATCATTGACAGAGGTCAGGACAGGAACTCAAGCAGGGCAGGAACTAGAGTCAGGAGCTGATACAGAAGCCATAGGGGTGAGCTGCAGTGCTGCTTCCTGGCTTGCTCCTCATGGCTTGTTCAGCTTGCTTTCTTATAGAACCAAGGACCACCAGCCCAGAGATGGCACCACCCACCATGGGCTGGGCCCTCCCTGATTACACTAATTAACAAAATGTCCCACAGGCTTGCCTGTAGCCTGATCTTACAGCTGCATTTTCTTAATTGAGAGTCTCTCTTCTCAGATGACCTTAGCTTGTGTCAAATTGACGTAAAACTGACCAGTACAGCTGCTCATTGATAACTCTCAAATTCTGTGGTTTCAATTCCTCAATAAAATGACACAGACTAACAGAACAGATCCATCAGAAGGAAAACAGAAGCCACCCTGCTGCTGCATCCAAGAAATACATCTTCACATCAAGGATTAACATAACCTCAGGGTAAAAGGATGGGGAAAGATGTTGCAAGCAAATGAACCTAAGACTAGAAGCAAAACTAATCAGAAGAGATGGGGAAAGACACTCCATATTCACCAAAGGAAAAATCTACTAAGAGGATACTGCAAGTCTTAACATCTATGCATCAAACACAAGGGCAGCCAAGTTCATAAAAGAAATACTACAGCAGCTTTCGTCACATGTTAACCTCCACACAGTGATGGTGGGAGACCAAAGTTAAATCAAGATCATATAAGCGATTTAAACAAGCCTATAACCCCTTGTGAGATAGAAGATATCATTAAAAGTCTACCAACCACCATATAAACCAGTGGTCATGACCCCTTTTGCGGGGAGGGGTCAAACAACCCTTCCACAGAGGTCTCCTAAGACAACTGGAAAATACAGATATTTATATTATGATTCATAACAGTAGCAAAATTAGTCATGAATTAGCAGCAAAATAATTTTATGGTGGGGTGGGTCACTACAGCATGAGGAATTATATTAAAGGGTCACAGCATTAGGAAGGTTGAGAATCACTGTTTATATTACAAACAATCTAAAAGGCAAAAACCATATGACTATCTCATTAGATCCAGAAAATGCCTTTGACAAAATCTATCACCCCTTCATGACAAAAATACTAGTGAGATTCAGAAAGCAAGGGACATAAATCAGCACAATAAAGGCAATTTACAGCAAGCCCGTAGCCAACATCAACTTAGTGGGAGCAAGCCCACTAAAATCAGGACTAAGACAAGACTGTCCACTTTCTCCATTATCTATTCAATATAGTACTTGAAGCTTAGCTAGAGCAACAAGACAACTGAAGGAGATCAAGAGGATAGAAATTGGAAAAGAAGAAGTCAAAGTATCTTTATTTACAGATGATATGATAGCATACATAAGTGACCCTAAAAAATTCCACCAGGAAACTATAGCTGAGGAACACTTTCAGCAAAGTAGCTGAATGCAAAATTAATTCACAAAAAGTTTCAGCCTTCCTATATATAAACTTTAAGACATTAAAGAAGATATCAGAAGATGGAAAGATCTCCCATGCTCACGGATCAGTAGGATTAATATATTAAAGTAAAGTAAATTTGTAAATATATAGGAAATTATAGTAACATTGCTTCTTACCAAAGCAGTCACAGATTTAATGCAATCTCCATTAAAATCACAATGTAACTTTTCATAGAATTTGAAAGAACAACCTTCAGCAAATTGGCTGGATACAAAATTAACTCAAAAAAGTCTGTAGCCTTCCTATACACAAATGACAAGCTTGCAGAGGAAGAAATTAGGAAAACCACACCCTTCACATTAGCCACAAGCAATATAAAATATCTAGGAGTTACCCTAACTAAGCAAGTGAAGGACTTGTATGAAAAAAATTTCAAAACTCTGAAGAAAGAGATTGAAGATGACCTGAGAAGATGGCGTGATCTTCCTTGCTCATGGATCGGGAGAATTAACATAGTAAAAATGGCCATCCTACCAAAAGCAATCTACAGATTCAATGCAATCCCTATCAAAATAACTACACAATTTTTTAAAGACATTGAAAGTTCAATTCTGAACTTCATATGGAAAAACAAAAAACCCAGAATAGCTAAAACAATCTTGTACAATAAAAGATGCTCCGGAGGAATCTCCATACCTGATCTCAAACTGTACTATAAAGCAATAGTACTTAAAACAGCATGGTACTGGCACAGCAACAGGCTGGTTGATCAGTGGAATCGAATCGAAGACCCAGATATGAATCCACACACATATGGTCACTTGATTTTTGACAAAGAAGCCAAATCCATTCAATGGAAAAAGGATAGCATCTTCAACAAATGGTGCTGGTCTAACTGGAGGTCTATGTGTAAAAAAATGAAACTGGACCCATATATGTCACCTTGCATAAAACTCAAATCCAAGTGGATTAAAGACCTCAACATAAAACCAGAGACACTAACTCACTTAGAAGAAAAAGTGGGAAAGAGCCTGGAACATATTGGCACAGGAGACAACTTCCTGAACAGAACACCAACGGCCCAGGCCTTAATGTCAACCATTAATAAATGGGACCTCATGAGGCTGAGAAGCTTCTGTAAGGCAGGAGACACTGTCAAGAGAACAAAGCAACAGCCTACAGACTGGGAAAAAATCTTCACCAACCCTACATCTGACAAAGGTCTAATATCCAAAATATATAAAGAACTCAAGAAATTAAACACCACCAAACCGAATAACCCAATTGAGAAATGGGGCTTGGAACTAAACAGAGAATTCTCAACAGAGGAGTATCAAATGGCTGAGAAACACTTAAAGAAATGCTCAACCTCCTTAGTCATCAGGGAAATGCAAATCAAAACAACTCTGAGATTCCATCTTACACCCATCAGAATGGCTAAGATCAAAAACTCAAGCGACACCACATGCTGGCGAGGATGTGGGGAGAGAGGAACACTCCTTCATTGCTGGTGGGAATGCAAACTAGTACAGCCACTTTGGAAATCTATCTGGTGCTATCTCAGAAAAATGGGAATAGGGCTTCCTCAAGACCCAGCTATTCCACTCCTTGGAATATACCCAGAAGATGCTCCAGCACACAACAAGAAAATTTGCTCAACCATGTTCATAGCAGCCTTATTCATAATAGCCAGAACATGGAAACAGCCTAAGTGTCCCTCAGTAGAAGAGTGGATAAAGAAACTGTGGTACATATACACTATGGAATACTACTCAGCTATTAAAAACAAGGAATTCCCGAAATTTGTGGATAAATGGATTGAGCTAGAAATGATCATAATGAGTGAGTTAACCCAGAAGCAGAAAGACTCAAATGGTATATACTCACTTATATCTGCATACTAGCCCAAGGGGCATGTCCCACGAAAGCCTTCACTTACCAGGAAACTGGGACAGAGGGGAAGGCATCCTATTGGGACTCTAAATGAGAGACGCATGGGAGAACAGCAAAATAAAAGGATCCAGAGGGTCCTAGAAACCTACAAGTAGAACAATATGATAGGCAGATTTGGGCCCAGGGGTCCCGCTCAAACTAAGGCACCAGCCAAGGACAATACAGGAGGTAAACTTTAAACCCCTTCCCAGATCTAGCCAATGGTCAGAATATTCTCCACAGTTGAGTGGAGAGTGTGATACGACTTTCTCACGTACTCTGGTGCCTCACATTTGACCATGTCCCCTGGAGGGGGAGACCTGGTGGCACTCAGAGGAAGGACAGCAAGTAGCCAAGAAGAGACTTGATACCCTATGAGAATATATAGGGGGACGTAATCCCCCTCAGGAACAGTCATAGGGGAGGGGAATAATGGGAAAATGGGGGGGGGGGGAGGAATGGGAGGATACAAGGGATGGGATAAACATTGAGATGTAATAAGAATAAATTAATAAAAAAAAAAAGAATTTGAAAGAACAGTTTTCAGCTTCATATAGAACACACACACACACACACACACACACACAAACACACACATACACACACACACACACACACACACACACACACACACACACACATCAGAATAGCTAAAACACTCCTGAATGATAAAAGAACTCCTGGACGTATTACCATCCTGGTCTCAGATTGTACAATAAAGCTATAGTAATAAAAACAGCAGAGTGAAACACTGATCAATGGAATTGAACTGAAGACCCAGATATAAGTCCAGATATTTAAAAAGAAGTCAGAAATTCACATGGGGAAAAGAAAACAGCATCTCCAACAAAGGGTGCTGGTCAAACTCATGTAGATGAATCCAAATAAATTCATACCTATCACCTCGTACAAACTCAATTCCAAATATATCAAAGACCTCAACATAAGCCCACATACACTGAACCTGATAAAAGAAAAAATGGGGGATAGCCTTGAACCCATTGGCACAGAAAAAGACTTTCCAAACAGAACACCATTAACACAGTCACTAAAATCAACAATTAATAAATGGGACCTCAAGAAACCAAAAAGCTTCTGTATGGCAAAGAACATCATTGCTTGGACTAACTAGCAGGTCACAGAATGGAGAAAGGTTTTTGCCAACTGCACATCCAACAGAGAGATAATGTCTTAAATATGTAAAGAACTCAAAAAATTAAACATAAAGTAACTTTTTAAAAACTGAGGTACAGAGCTAAACGGAGAATTCTCAAAAGAGGAAGATGTTAGTCATCAGAGAAATAGAAATCAAAACTACCTTGATATTTCATCTACATAGTCAGAATGGCTAAGCTCAATAAAACAGATGATCACTCATGTCGTGAGAATGTGGAGTAAGGGGAACTCATCCATTGCTGGTGGGAGTGCAAACTTGTACAGCCACTATGGTAATCATTGTAGTGGTTCCTCAGGAAGCTGGGAACAGATCCACCTCAAGACTCGGGCATATCACTCTAAGCATATAACCAAAGAACGCTTCATCCTACCACAGAGACTCTTGTTCAACTGTATTCATTGCTGCTCTGTTCTTTATAGTTAGAAACTGGAATGTAATTATATGTCTGTCAGTGGGCAAAGATGGATAAAGAAAAAGCAGTATATCTACACAATGGGATGTTACTCAGCTATTGAAAGAAGATGAAATCATACAACTTGCAGGCAAATGGAAGAGAACTAGAAAAAAAAAATCATCCTAAGTAAGGTATTCCAGACCTGGAAAGACAAATATGGTATGTAGTCACTTGTGTGTTGATGCTAGCCTTTAAGTCATTGATTAGCATGCAATGATCTATAGAACCATAGAGGTTAGGTATAGAGTAGGTGATGGGGGCTGGGGAAGGGGAGGTATCTTCTTAGAAAGGGGAAATGGAATAGTTATGTGTGGACTAAGAGGATGGACTGAAATTAGAGACTCTAATGAAGAGGGGCGTGAAGACGGGGGAGGGAGAGAAAGAGAATATCGGAAGGGACAGAGGGACAATGAAAGCTAAGGGCCATTTGAGGGGTTTGTGGAAACCTAATACAGTAGAAGCTTCCTAAAATATATACATTTATGAAGGCGATCTAAATGAAATTGCAAAATAATAGGGTCTAACTGGAAATCCAAACAACCTAAGTTACTGCCAAAGATATTGGGTGCTCTCTAGAAACTGAATGTAAGGTCTTATTGCTGAAGATAGCACCTATGTAACTCACTGAACAGAGAGAAGTCAAGATGATATAAAGCCTTCACCCCTACATGCTAATGTTCATGGTAAAGAAAAGTATTCTGCATGCTACCAAAGAAGAAAGGTAAACACCAACCCAGCTACAAACTCTTCGATCTACAATGATGATCTGCCTGTAAGACATGTGAATACAAAAGCAGCACAAAACATGTGGGAGTAACCAACCAAGATCTGATTGTATTTAAGGCCCACTCCATGAGATGGAGCCCATCCCTGGCACTACTTTGGTAGCCAAGAACTTGAATTTGAGAATACATAGGCCAGGGACCAAGGGGAAAACCAACTACTACTGTTCTGCTAAAGGAACATAGCCACATAATGACTCCTGATGGCATTCTGCTGAACTCATAGATCATCCGAGAAGCGTCCTCTGTCAACAAATGGGAACAAATAGAGACCCACAGGCAGACAATGTTCAGGGAATGAAAGACCTTGGAATACTCAGTCCTAAACTGGATGTCTCCATAAAACTCTCCCCTCAGGGCTCAGGAAACTTTCCAGAAGAGGATGCAGACATAAATTAAAAGCCAGTGGGTATGGAGAACACCAAAGAAACATGATATTTTAAAAACAGTAGGGCCAACACACATATGAACTCAGAGGTGGTGGCAGCATGCACAGGGCCTGTGAAGGTCTCCTCCAGATGGGGTCCTAGAGCTTATAGGAGAAGTGAGCACACATCCCCATCCTTAATGCAAAATCTATGTCCAGTTGATGACCACTCACAAATGGAATATTAGTTCTTGGTAATGGTGTTTTACTGGGGAAACGAACTACTCTTAAGATTAGGTATAGGCTTTGATTTTTTTTAAACCTACTTTGTTTGGGGTTCTTTAATGCCTCTACTTCCCTTGTAACCCACCTACCCTAGATAGATTAATAGAGACAAGAGAAATCGGCCTTTTTAGACACAGTTCCTTGGAGCGATTCCATTCTTTGTCATCAGGATTCCAGAAGACCCACTCAACAGCAAATGAGAAATTTAGCAAAAGCGACTGCAACCACAGCAGCTGGAACCAGGAGCAGCAGCTGGTACCCAGAACTTCAAAACTTCTCTGGAAAATTTCTCTCTAGGAGCGTCTCAAAGCAAAGCAATGAACAGCCAAGCAATGAGAAGTGATGCAAAACCCAACGCCAAGTTTCTGGTTGAGATCTCATACATATCTCCTCTCAGAGTGCCTATCAGAACCTTTATCAGTTAGCAAAAACCATGCCTCTGCATGAGATAGTTCCACTTCTAGCAGAAAAACATCACATGCCCTCTCCCAAGTCTGTCTCACATCCCATACTTGGGATCAAAACAAAAACATGTTTACATCCACTACAATTAGGCATCATGCCCATCAGTAGATGTCCAACACAAAACAAACTCAATAGCAACTTTGAAGGCTCTTTGTCTCATAATATAGTGTCAGGCTTTCTACCTTACTGTGTGTGTGTGTGTGTGTGTGTGTGTGTGTGTATAATGGCTTCCAGTTCTGTGTTTTTATGGTGTTCCTGTGTGAGAGAATATGTGTGTCTCTGCATCTATATGCATTTCTGTGTTCTTTGTTTTTTGTTTTGTTTTGTCCTATTCTGGTTTTTTTTGATCCATTATTTTTTGTTTTGTTTTGTTTTGTTTTTGGGGAGTTGTTGTTGTTGTTATTGTTGCATGTTTTATCTTATTTTATTATTATTCCTCAGATGCCTGTTTGATTTCTAAGGAGAGACAGAAAATATTTGCATCCAAATGGGAAGGGAGGTGGAGAGGAATGAGGAGAAGTTGGGGAAGGGAAAACTGCAATCAGAGTATATTGTATGAGAAAATAATTTTCAATAAAAAAAAAATTAAAAGTAAATGGAAGCTGTCAAATGGAGCACAGGAAGAATGTGTTGATAGATTCAATATGGAGGTGTGTAAGGGAAAAGAATTAAGATTAATCACCCAGATTCAGGCTGGACAGCTGAATGAATGAATGAATGAATGAATGAATGAATAATGATGATGGTATATATGTGTGTATACAATACACAAACACACACACAGGTTTTCTAAAGAAGGAACATTTAAAATACAAATGTTTGGTAGAAAGGAGAGGAAAAGCTTCAGACAGAACATGTGTGGAACACGTGTGGAACATGTGTGGAGCCTGGGAGCAGGAGAGGGTAGGTCTTTCCAGGAACCACTTCCACAGGACTAATTATTTCCCAGGACAGCCTGCTTCTTGTGAAATTCCTGTTATTGAGCCAGCGCCAATGATCACCCAAACACGCGGGAGCGGCCAACATCAAACCCAACTCACAGTCCAGCCAGAGCTTTTGCTACTGAGTCTGAAAGCTCTGAGGTCACTCTTTCAGGGCCGTTCCCAGAGCGCCTTGTTATGAACCACAGAGCCCGGGAGGAGTTTCTTGACTTTCACCTGTCACCCATGGAATCTTTAAGAGTATTACAGGAAAATCATGCATTAAGAAAGATGGCAATTAAAAAGGAGCAGCTGGCCTTGCCTTGGACCACAGAGATAACCTCAGAGGATGAAAGGGAGCAAAGAGACAGGATAACATGTGTTTGGAAAATGGCAAGCATTTTGGGGAGGGGCAAGTACACTTATGATGTCAGCTTGTTCATGAAACTCCAACAGCTATCCTTTCAGGAGCCGCTGGTCTTCTTCATCTGTGAGAGCACTCCCACATACGGCAATGGTTTCTTCAGAGAGATTCTCCAGCACTGAAGACTGGTGCAAATGATCTAATGCTCCTGTCAGGAGAAGAGAAGGAACCTCCAGGAGCCCACCACCCATGCCTCCATCACCATCCCAGGATGCACAGAGGCAAGCCACTTAGAAAAAACCCCTGGCCCTTCAGCACCTCTGACATTGCCCAGCCCCACCTCCACCCCAGCCCCAGAATCTCTGCCATTTAGATCCCCTCAAGCTTAGCTTTCCCCCAGGACTGAATGGAAAAATCAATTTGTCTTTGGTTGGTTTCTTTCTTTCTTTTTTCTTTTTTCTTTTTTTTTTTTTTTTTTTTTTTTCATTACAGGGGGGTTGCATAAAAACAGACATTTAAGAGAGGAAAAAACCCTTAATAGTACCAAACCTGTTACAAAATGAAGGCAAGAAGAGAGCGCAGTGGGAGTGGGGAGAATCCTAGAAAGAGGAAATGAGTCTGTTGAGAAACTGTTTCCCAATGAGTCGCTGTATTAATCACAGCTTACAGACATCAGAGGCCACATCTGAGCGATAATTAGGCACCAAGCAATCTTTCTGAAAACAGTACAAGATGGGACATTAGGTGAAGCAGTTTCTAACTCTTCCCTCCCCCGTATCCCCCCATCTCCTATAGTGTTCTTTCTTAACAGTTTAGAAAAGCCAGAACATTGCATTTGCACCCGGTGTGACCAGAACACTGGAAAACTTGGAACCTGCACTTTGATTCCTTGTCTTGACAGAGAGCCCAGCCATCTATTCACATGAAATTAAACCAGTGCTGGTTGTGACAGGGGTGGGGGGAGGGGTACAAATAAGTGGAGACAGGATTTAAAGCTGTGAAACTATTCTGTGTGGTTCTGCAATGGGGGACACATGCTATGCATCCATGAAGCACAAATAACGCAAGCCAATGTAAACTGTGAACCCTGGGTAATAAACATAGCAACAGCAGTTTATCCGGGGTAAGAAATACGCGCCCCTCGGACACAAAATGCTAATGAGGGAGGGGTCTGGGAGAAGGTGGGCACTTCCTGCCCTTTTTGCTAACTTCTCTGTTGGAAGAGATGTAGTCTGTTAATTAAGAAAAAGAGAGTCCAGAGTTAACTACCAACCTCAACCTCATCCTTCACTCAGTAGTCTCAGACATTGGTTGACATTTTACAATCTAATATTCTCAGTTTGGGGTACATAGGACTCAATAATGAATGACACAAAGCCCTGCAGACCCCCTGGACTTTTTTTCTGGCTGGACGCAGATAACAAACACACTAATAAAGAAGGAAATAACGCCAGGCAGTGAGTCATCACAGAGCTGTGGCGGAGGAGGATGAAGAGGGCTATTTTAGGCTTAGTGGTCCAAGAGGGCTATGGGTAGGAGGGGACAGTTGAAATTATCTCTAAAGAAAGTCACTTCATCCGTATCGGCTCAGTTATCAACCATCAACAACAACAGTGATACACTCTTTAAAAAAAACGCTTGCGTGTTTTCTCCAGGATTTGTTGGCACTCACTCTATGGAATTGTAATTTATGATCTCAGCAGACAGCACCAAATGCAGATTTTCAAGGAAAAAAAAACCAAAAAAACAAAAAACCAACTAGAACTCTCACTCCTGACTCAGTCTTTAAATGTGGTGTTTGCTGAAGTGTTAGGAGGCAGATGCAGCCTCCAGTTTTAAAGAGGCACAGGCAATAAACAACCAGGTCACACCTTCCATCTGGCTGACAGAAATTCTAGCATGTCATGATTGTTAATCACATCCTAATCACAGAGACGTTAAAGTGTGTAGGAAAAAAAAAAAGCACACTTACCAGTTTTCTGATGCAACAGATTGTCACATGCTTGGTCACTTAAATAAAACATAGTTTTCTTATGATTTGGAGGCTACTGTCCACATGAGCTCAGAGATTGAAGCCATACTCCAGTTAGAAATTCTAGGTTTTAGTTCCTTGCTTTTTCCAGATCTTGGCACTTCAAGTCTTGCATCTTTGACCTATGGAGGCGTCCTCCACCTTCAAAGCCAGTAGCAGCCGCCATCTAACCTCAGCCAGCATATTGCCTATGTCCCCGGACTCAAATAACTCTGCCTTCCTCGAATCAGCACCATGGAGATTTGGTTTACTGTCCACTGGAATATCCTGGGCATCTTAAGATCATAAACTTAAGTTGACAGAAGCTATTTTTTTCTGTATCCTTAGTAACATTTGCTTACAGATGCTAGGGATCTGGACTTGGGCATCTTTGGGATTTATTACTCAGTCTATCATAGCATATTAGCCGGGATGAAATATCCAAATATCAAGTTAAGCCTTTGGGTGAGGTCACTAAGTGATGAGTATAGATGTGAGGAGTGTGCGGACTCTTAAACTCAGAAATCAGGAAGAGAGAAGACCCAGTGGAAGAGTCCGTGGCGTGCTGGCCTATGAGATCTGAAGCGAGCTAGGCAAGCAGAGTCTCCATCATCAGAAAAGGTCCTCCAGTGGGCAGTGATGTTACCTCCACTAAACTCTGCTCGGTGAGCTAAGGGTTTCAAGTCCAGAACTTGGATTTGATGCCCCTAATGAGGACACCTAAGAGGAAGAGCGGTGGGCACGCATCCTTACTGGAGTAAGCTTATGGGAGAAATGAGCAGAGAGGACAAAGATACAACTGAAGAAAACCCCCGTTTTCCCCCCACAAGGAGAGATGGATGGTGAGGATGAGGGTGCTTTTCCAGGCTTCATGATGGAAGGTGAGGGGGCAAAGTGGAGTGGGAGACACACAGTGAGGGGTAAACTGAGGACATAAAGTAAGTAGCAGATACCTTTCCTGGTGAATTTACAAAGCAGATGTTCTTCCAAATAATCAGCGTAGTCTAAGAAACAGTGAACTCAGCAGCAGCAAGGTCACTGTGCCACCCAGGGATTTATGTGCTCCTGCTAGTGACTGATGGCTAAGTACCAAGCCTGCAGTGAAGTCTCGCTGCTCAAATGCTAAGAGGAATACACATCACAATGAGACACTGCCCCACAGTTAATTCACCTTTTTTTCTTAGCCTTACAGCTTTTAATTGTCTCATTTCCCTGAGAGAAATTACTAATAACTCTGATGCGATTATTATGAGTTCTTTTCATGAAAGAATTATCTCACTCTTTGTTGGTTTCACGTGGATTGTCTAATAGAAAAACTGAAAGTTCATTCAGAAAGAATGAGGCAAACTGTCTCCTGTGTAGGTTATTACCTAATGTACCAGAACTAGAAATGCCTCATTATTCTGAAGGGTTTGAGAAAGAAGTGACGAAAATGCCAGCTATCTGTTGACCATGCATTTGTGTCTGTCATTTTGCTAGGTGATTCCTAATCTGCAGGGACAGCACCACAAGGCCAGTCTTATTATTGTCTTTAGAAATGAAGCAAGACTTTCCCCCCACATCACTAGGAGCATAGCACTGAGGAGTGGCAGAGCTCCAGTTCCTATGACCCACTGTTCTTCCCCTGACTTCCCTCTGGACCTCCCTGTGCTTGCTCTGTGAGCTGCCCCGTTTTCTCACCAGTGGGTTCGTCGTGGCAGATGATTGGCTCCCTGTGCACTGACAACCCAGTGAATATCCCAGAGGTCGGGTTTAACTTCCCTCATCCACTTATTTATTCCACACAACTGGCCTTGCATGTTGGGCACAGAATGACACTTCCCAATAGTGTTCCTGCTGTGATTTGGATGGAAGATGACCCCTGCAGGCTCATGGATTCAAAACTCTTGGATCCCAGCTGGTGCTACCACCCTGGGGTGCTGTGGAGCCTTTCGGGAGTCTGGCCTCACTGTAGGCAGCGGGTAATGGGGCTTTGAGGATTAGAGCTCTGGCGCGTTGCCAGTTCAGGCCGCTGTGTCCTGATCCACCATGATGTAAGCAAATCACCTCACACATCACCCGCCACAGTGAGCAGCATCTTCCACATGCTCTCCTCACAAGGGTAGGATGAATGCTCTTGAACCCTTTCTGCCTCAATGGAGATATATATATATTCTATTAATTATATAATATATAATATAATATATATTAATTATGTATAATTATATAATATATTATATATTATATAATTAGTATAATGTTATATTAATATATAATCACAGTGGTGATAAAAGTGAGCGATACACCTCACTTGTTATTCACCTCAACCGATACTGCTCACTTCTCCCACTTTCCTCCCTGAATGTCAACACAGAGTGACTGACGTCACTGGACTCTTCATCAGCATCTCGTTTCACTGAACCGAGAGACTGTTGTGCTCCCGATAACTGCTAATATTTTCAGGATGACCGATTCTTTCTAAAAATAACTGATCTCTCAATGACTTTGTTCCTCCTACCCACACTGACACGGCGGCACTTTCTCTCCAGGACTTTTCCCATCACCTTCCTGGTGATGTGACCCCCTTGGCTTGTTCCTGTTACTTGGTTTCTCATGTGGAGACAGTGTCACCTATTAAAAATGTGGTCGTCAAGTCATGGGAGTAAAGCTTCAGATTATTGTTCTACTTGGTATGAATCCAACGGCAATTTGAGTCTTAAATATATATTTTATGAGAGTTGTATTTAAAATAAAGTCAATGTAAAGAATGCAGCTTACGCACTTTCCCATGAAATAGAGTGACTTTTCATCAAGCCAGCTCCCTCTCTGATAACATCACCGAAACCTAGGTGAGTACTGAGATCCAGCAACTGAGAGGCTGAGAGGAAAGGCAGAAAAGACGTGGGGTAATATGTTCAAGAAAGAAAACACAGGGAGGGAAACTGGAATGGTCTGGTACTTTCCCCCTTGGCACATTTTGTTACTGCTGAACCAGACAGGATGAAAATGAGAGGGCAGACAGAAGGACACTGAAATTATTCAACTTTCATTGCCATCATGATGCTCAAAGAAATAAATTACTGTTCAGAGTCCAGCCAGATAAGAGAAAAAAAAAAACAGCGAACATTTTACGCACCATGATCAGGAGAAGTAAACTGGAAGCAGGCAAGTTTTCACACAGAAATGCGCCAAATTTCTCCCACTTCCCCAGGGAGTGAGGACTCCAGGCTCCACTCTAATTATGACCAAAAAGGATAACAGACTCTTTATGGGAGAATGCATACCCTCAGGACCACTACAGTTTTACACAGACAACAGCCCTTACTTCTTTGGGAATTATCAAGCATGTCGAAGGAAGACAAGAACAATTAATTAAAAATCAAGAAATAAAAAGAACGTAATAAAAGTAAGTAACTTTTTATTGGGGTTATCAGAAAGAACCCTCATGACACGTGATGGCAGGCTGAAGGATTTCACCAGAATCTTTAGAGAACGTAATGTAATTTGAACTAGAATATCAAACAAAAAGGAACAAACAGTATATGTGTTTTGTTTTGTTGTGTGTGTATGTGTGCCCTCATGAGTGCAGGTGCCCTCAGAGGCTGGAGGAGTCAGATGTCCTCAGAGTTGGAACTACAGGTGCTAGCGAGAGCCACCTGATCTGGGTGCTGAGCATCACCCTGTGGTCCTCTGCAAAAGCAGCACGTGCTCTTAACTGCTGAGCTGACTCTGTAGTGCCTGTAATGAAACCTTGAGAATTGAATAATAGGATCTATTGGACTAAAGATCTAACAGCAGCGGAAAGAATTAGTGAACCAGAATGTAAGTAAAATGAAGGAAAGATTCAGAGTGAAGCCCAGAAGGTGGAAGTGCATATGAAATGCAGCCAAAGTAGAACCAGGTCAACTTGCACACTTGAGAAACTCTAGGAGCTCAGTGAAGGGTTAATACAAACAAAAAAATAGCAACAAATGCTCCAAGATAAAAGCATTACTTGAAAAGCAACTAGAAGAAAAAACAAAACCTCCATTGCTATCAAAGTAATTATCACAAATTTATTATGTCTCAACATAAATAGTGGCAGAAAAAAACCAAAACAAACAAACAGAGGCTGAGTATGCAATCTCCAGAGCACAATTCTTTCCTAACCATAGCTAGAAGATTAGCATAACCCCTGCTCCAGGACGCCAAGGACATGGAAGTCCATAACAGTTCATCTTTTCAGCCCGGTCAACAATCCACATCTGGAGAAGTTGTTGGCCCAAGAGGAAAGCTGCGGTGTAACTAAAGTGACATAGCATCGATCTGCCTTCAAAGACAAAAGCTTTAAGTTAGAAAAGCCTCTTTTCAATGAACAGTTCAGTTCGGAGACTTATAGCTACCCAAAATGCTGAGAATAAGAGACTGGTGAGGACCAGACCCCAAAACAAGACTTTTTTTTATCATCAGGGCTCAGAGGACACTGTGGAAGAGGGATCCAGAAAACTTGAAGACCTGATGAGAATAGGAGAGCCGAGTTACAAAATGCCATTCCCTAAGCACAAGGCCACCAATGGAATCATGAAGCCACAGCAACTTCGGTTACCTGCACAAGACTGGGTTATGAACGAGTCATGATGGAGGAAGGGCTTGTGGTGCCCTATCTCTACCAATAGGCCACTGATCGATTATGGGAGGGGGGTGTCCTTTAGTTCTGTACCCAATGCCACGCTCACCAGGCTACTGTGAATCTCTCCAAACCCAGGCATGCGCAGATTGTCCCATTTAAACTCAATGGGTCACAACACAGATAGATAGGACTATGAGATGTTTGTGGAGAAGAGGGTGTTCAGCTTTGGACCCAGGACAAGCGGTCAAGGTGCCTATAAGGCACCAGCCAAGGACAATACAGGAGGTAAACTTTAAACCCCTTCCCAGATCTAGCCAATGGTCAGAATATTCTCCACAGTTGAGTGGAGAGTGTGATACGACTTTCTCACGTACTCTGGTGCCTCACTTTTGACCATGTCCCCTGGAGGGGGAGACCTGGTGGCACTCAGAGGAAGGACAGCAAGTAGCCAAGAAGAGACTTGATACCCTATGAGAATATATAGGGGGACGTAATCCCCCTCAGGAACAGTCATAGGGGAGGGGAATAATGGGAAAATGGGGGGGGGGGGAGGAATGGGAGGATACAAGGGATGGGATAAACATTGAGATGTAACAAGAATAAATTAATTAAAAAAAAAAAAGAATTAAACAGAGAATTCTCAAAAAAAAAAAAAAAATATTTAACATATGAAAGCGGACCTGGCCTCCAGGTTCTCCCAGCAGCACTCAGTCCCTACCCGGACTCTGACTGGCTTACCCAGCTCTCTACCCTGAACTTTCCAGCTCAGGGCCTGGACCTCCTGTCCTCCAGAGGCTCTTCCCCATATAATCCAGACATTTTGATCTCTCCCTCTCCCTCTCCCTCTCCCTCTCCCTCCTATATAATCCAGACATTTTGATCTGTCCCTCCCCTCCCCCTTCCCTCCCCTTTCCCCGTCTCCCTCTCCTTCATCCTATCCCTCTCAGCATTTCTCTCTCCTGGAATGTGCATTCTCTCTGAACCCGTCTCCCTGTCTGTGTGGCCACTTGCCTGATCTCATTCACAAAGAGTAACGAACCCTCCCCTCAGCTGCCTCCAAATAAACCTGATTTTTTTTTTTTTTTTTTACTTTTAATTTGGCTTGAATTGGCTTATTTCGTTGGTGGAGAAAACCTATTACCTTGGTGCTGAGAATTTGGGAGGAGTTGAGTCCACAGCCCAGTGGGCTAATCCACTCTTGGCTATTCTTGGCCACATGGGAACTGGGGAACCAATCCTTTTCCCCTATTTTTCTTTTTGCCTGACATGATCAACTTTAGACTCCTGAGTAATTGTTTCCTAGCAGCCTAAGAAGCACCAAGTACTTCTTCTGGGTCCAGGACCCCCGAGATTCCCTGCCAAGCCACAGCCACTACAGGGCAAGGCCTTTCTGGAACAAAGGTTGTCTTTGTTCTGGAAAGCCTTGGGATCCAGAGATGTCTGACCCAAGGCTGCCCCCCCCCCCGCAACTGTACGAGCCCCCCAAGCTACCACGCAGGACACTGCTAAGTCTTCCGACCTGTAGCACAGGCTGAGAAAATGACCACCTCCCGGCCTAAAGTTGCTTACCAGATACCCCGAGAGTGCCTGCTGCAAAATTTATCCAAATTGCAGCTGCCCCAGATGCCTGATTTATCCCAGAAATTCCTACCAGCATAAGGGCAATTGGTCTGAACTCCTATGTTCAGTTTTTTGGGAACTGTGCTCTTGTTCCTCCCTCTGTACTAATATTCTACAGCTCAAACCCTACTAGCAGGGATGGTCACACCAGCAGACCCTCTAGCCTCCGAGGACTTGAACCCTAAACCTTCTATCTGATGCTTGTAACACAAACACCTGCTCCTCACCCCACCCCCAGCAGCTACTCACACCAACCAAGTGCATCTGACCGTCGAGAGGTATGTATGAATCATTTTGTCTATAAACCTGATTCCAAATTCTAGAGTCCGTTTTGTTTTTGTTTTTGTTTTAAACAGGGGCTCTCTTTGTAGACCAGGCTGGCCTTGAACTCACAGAGATCCTTCTGCCTCTGCCTCGTCCCGTGCTGGGACTACCGAAGTGCGCTACCACTCCATCCTAGAGTTCTATTCTTTAGGCTGTTGTGTCCCGCACACGGCTCTGACTCTCAACCTGCCCATGTGGACCATGTGCCCTTCCCCTGTCCTGGCTTTCTGTAGCCCACTTGCACTAAGCCAAGTGCACTCTCTTTCTTCCTTCATGGACCCAGATTTTTACTACAAGTTGGCCCCATTCAAAGGCCAGAAATTGGCACACTTGACTTCCAAATTCTTACTGCCATGGACAAATAATTCCCAAATATCTTATAGCTAAACTCACTCTGCTCTACTTTTAAGGTTCTACTTTCCCACTATTAAAAATCTTTTATCTCTAATTTCTTTGCACTCTGCTCTCTAAAAGAAAAACAAAACAAAACAAAATTAAGATTATGTTGTAAACTCTTATCTGAGGATTTGTAAGTTGTTTACTGCGTATAGTTTAAAATCTATATAATCTGCAACAAAATTTGACTTTAAACTTATAACAAAAGGCTTATAATTAAAAATATATAATGAGTATATATATAATGATTCAACTCTTGTTTAGGGCATGTGTGTGTGTGTGTGTGTGTGTGTGTGTACGTGTATGTATGTATGCAACTTAGATTTAACTCTATTTGTATATGTGCCTGTAACTTGGATGCAACACATTTAATATATATGTATATATATAATCTCTATACACACATATATAGGTAGACAGATTTACTAAGAAAACAAATGTTTTTAGATAGCAACCATGTTGTCCACATGGCTTGCAACCTGCCATATGACTTCACCATCTTAAGATGACCACATGGTATAAAGCAACAATTTTAAACCGGGTGGTGGTGGCGCACGCCTTTAATCACAGCACTCAGGAGGCAGAGGCAGGTGGATTTTTGTGAGTTCGAGGCGAGCCTGGTCTACAAAGCGAGTCCAGGATAGCCAAGGCTACACAGAGAAACCCTGTCTCAAAAAGTCAAAAAAACAAACAAACAAACAAAAAAACAAACAAACAAAAAAAGCAACAATTTTAAATCTCTTTAATCATAATGAACTCTGTTTATTAGTGTATCTCCTTTTAGACTAAGAAAGCTGCAAGTCTCAAATATTTTAGATTGGTGTGGATTTTTGTGTGATGGTGATAGAAATTTAAAATTATATTTGCTACAATCTATTATACACGAGATTCCAATGTGGTTTACAATATACTGTATATAATGATGGAATCTTAAGGTTATAAAGGTCGATTCAAATTAACAAAAGCTAACTTAAGACATATGTCCAACCCCTTATGTCTTTGCTAATTGCTCAACACCGAGGTGCTGAATGAAGAACACAGATGAGCAACAATATATGTTCGATGAATAAGGCATATTTAGTCATCAAGATCTGTAAACTCCTAAGGTCTACTGAGGTTCACAGCGATGATTATTCAACTTCTTTGTCTTCTAAGCCTTAGCTGTTTGGATAAACTAAACTATAAGTAAAACTGCAATATTCTATAATGTTATGTCTGGTCCCCCAGGAATGTCCTTTTCCCCAGGGTTGGGCATTTAGGAAAAAAGCCTCCATTCCTTCAGGGGCTTAAAGAGATTTCCTGCTTGCTAAAACTGGAGTCATTCTCCTTTATCTCTGGCTGGAGGAACCTGTGGCCCTTCTAGTAACAGATGACTGTGGTGCCTGTTAACCTGCCAGGGCCAATGCTGGCCAGTAGGCCTGTTCACGAGTCCCACTCCACCTCACAAACCCTTTTCTTCCAGGTGACCTTGGCAGTTTAGAACAAACTTTCTCCCTTTTCATCCATGGAATTGCTATTTTGGTTTCTTTACTATGCCCATTTTCAGGATCAGTAAAGTTGCCAGTCTCCCTATGAACTATGTCTGTGATCAAAAGTTTTATTTTGATACACTAAAAGAGATTCAATTCAAAGATTGTTATTTTTAAGGCTCAAACTTAACAGGGATAAAAACTGTTTAGTTTTAGCCTAACCCTATCTAAGCTACTAACTAACTGTTGAGGGTAGTTAAGAAAGGCAAGTTAAATAATCAGTCACCTTATACATGATCAAATCTTTTCATGTGATCAGAACTATATTCGTTGTAGTCATGCTAAGAGTTGCTTCAGTTATGATTGCGCCTCATTAGGACTCCTGTATACATTTTCAAAGTAAATAACTAGAAACAAGCAAAGTTTTGTCTATTTAGATACACTTTAGATAGACATGCCATCCACAAACACTTCAAAGATCTGCAGAAATATGGCATTTAAAATGACTAATAAAAATAATAAGCTTTTTGTGATAGACATACCAGCTCCTAGCTGGACCCCTAATCTCCAGAGGAGATGGGCACAGAAGAACTTCGGCCCAGAAGCTTGCTTCACATGTGGCAGAGCTGGCCACTGGGCTGTAGACTGCCTTTTACCTCAATTGCTGACAGCACAGTGTTCAAACCGTGGACAACCAGGACACCAGGAAGATTGGTCGTCTTTGGCTAAACAAGATAAGACAGCCCTTCAAAATTCCTGCTTCACAGGAAAGTCTGTCAAATCTTCTGGGCCTACCTGTGGAAGAAAGATGCCTCACTGACCACAGAGGAACCTTGGGGCGACTTGACCGTCAGGTAGTTGGTAAATCTCTGTCACTTTTATAGACCCTGAAGCTGCTTGGTCTTCACTTCCTGCTTACTCAGGTGAAATTTATCCTTCTCGGGTCTCAGATGGGTTTGAAGATGAGACTAGTGAAAGACTGATTAGTTTAACAGCAGTGACCAAGGTTACAGACGCCTTCTCAGGTCTCTTCCTGTGGAAGAGTCAGGCTACAGGCCTCACTCTCCCAGAGCCGCCACTACTAGGTCTAGACACAGTTTACCTCAAACTACCCAGGCTCAGAGAACAGGCAGCTTTACAATGGCGGCACCAAGTAACCAAGCACCTGGTGATGATTGGCTAGGAAAAAAACCTGTGAATTTTACATAAGGCCTGAGGAGCTAGAAGCTTGAGTTGTGAGAATCTAAGAAAGTATCTTAGGTTTTAAGAAGGTGTTTTAAGGTTGGTGAACACAAGTTATACAGGTTGGGGGTGTGTGTGAAAGTTTAAGTGCTGATAAGAGGGATTTAAAGTATATAAAAGGAATAAAAAGTGCTTCATGTGTCTTCCCCTGTCTGTGATATCTTTCTATTAAGACTTCAAAGTTCAGAGTTTTAACATTAATCAATGGCGTTCTGATGAGCTATTAGACTAACTCTGGTGAAGCCTTCCACTCTATGATCCATCATCATGATAATCGCAACTCAAAATTTTACTTTCTTTTTTTTTTTTTGGTTGTCTTCTAAGTATAGACATAGGGACTTCTCGTTGTGCTAAATTTATAGACACCCAGTCTCCGGATAGAGGGGAGAAGCCCCCCTTCCATGGTTTGTAGTCATACTGAAAACCAAGATCAAGCGAGCTTTTGCCTCTTCCGCTCCTCTGAAGGAAGGTCCATCTTCCCTGAGGCCACCGCCTTCTCCACAATGTGGGTTTTAGGACAGATTACAAACAAGGGTGATGCTTGCACATCTGAAATGTAGTTCTCTTTGTAAACCTAAAAAGATTCTTGTAAGCTTCAGGGAATCGACTTGAATCCACCTTTCATAGGTCAAATGGACTCCAGATAAGTAGCCTTGTCAATCAACAGCCTAAGGTTTCCCACTTCTTACCTATTCCAGAAGGTGGGATCCCTCCTCCTTTCTCTGGTTTTGGGACTCCCCCTACCAACTACCAAGACCACAGGCCTAAAAGTTTTCAAATATACACCTAACAAAAAGAATGTTTCTCCCTAAGCTCCTTAACTTTATCTTGTGCCCCAAATATATATAAATATAAGTATTTATATTTAATACATAAGTATACATTATAATATGTCGTGTGTGTGTGTGTGTGTGTGTGTGTGTGTGTGTGTGTGTGTGTGTGTGTAGGTGTGGGTTCCAATATCCTTCCAGGTCCAGATGGTTCCTCCAAATCTACATCTAGGAAAGCTTCAAAGCAGTTAGCCACAGGTGGTCCTGTCCAGCCTCACAGACTGCTTCAAATGGGCCTACACTTTCCAAGCCCCAGATGGTCCCACAGAGCCTGGACATTAAGTGAAGCAGCCTGATCTCCCAGCATTTGGCCAACACTCCAGCTTTTGGGGCCTCAAATAATGAAGTCCCAATGTCAGCAGGCAGTATTATAGATAATTATGTCACCTCTTGTGCATTTATTATCAACAAAAGGCTGAGATGCTGGGTTTCAGACCCAGGGACAATGGGCTGAGGTGCCTATTTAACATATCAAAGTGTTCCTGGCTGCCAGGTTCTCCCAGCATCCCTCAGTCCCTACCAGTTACAAGGTATGACTCACATACCCTGCCACATACCCTCACATACTCTGAACTTTCCAGCCCAGAGACCGGGCTTTCCTTCTCCTGTAGGCTATTTTCTATATAGTCCAAACATTGTGGTCACATTCTCTCTCTCTCTCTCTCTCTCTCTCTCTCTCTCTCTCTCTCTCTCTCTCTCTCTCCTCTCTCCTCTCTCTCTCTGCATTTCTCTCTCCCTGTGTGTGCATACTCTCTCTTTCTCTCTCTGACCCTCCCTCTCTGTCTCCATGTCTGCATGGTAATTTCCTAATCTCATTCTCTGAAACCAGTGAACCCACCCAAGAGCAGCCCCCAATTTTCCCTTTTAATTCAGCTTGAATTGGCTTACTTTGTCAGCAAAGAAAACCTATTAGGGGAAGATAAACAGAAGTGTGAGAGACTTAGGAGAGGGTGGGGAAATGAGAGTCATCCAAATACATTATGTACATGTATGAAATTGTCAAAAGACCCAATTAATTATAAAAATAACATGGTAGCATCTGTAAAGTGCTGGAGTAAAATAAATGCCAACATAGAACTCTATATTAGAATTCTATATTAGTTCATGACATTCTTCAACTATCACAGAAACAAACAAACAAATAACTACCTGCATGTTATTCTGTGTGAGCCTGGGCTTTGTTGGGTACTCTCCTAGGAAGCTCAGGCCCCAGCAAGCACCAAACCGGAAGTCACATGCAGACAGAAAAGGGTGATTTGCATCATCGAAGGAGCTCAGGACCTGGCCAGCAGTCAAGCCCTTGGATCCAGGGATGAATTAATTCTTCAGGGAGAAGAGGAGCTCATCCTTCAGAATAAATGAAAAGTCTCAGGCAGTCATGGTGAAATAGACGATGACGGCCCATTTTGAACCTTAGAAGGTGATGTGTTTGGTTCCCTGGCACCAGGGGCACCAGGGATACTCCATTTGCATGCAACAGCACAACCCTATCGTAAGAAGGGGAAACACATCATTTAATTATCCTTTAGGGGGGAGGGGGGAAGAACTCTAGGTACAATTAAAGGTCATTGGTTGAAAGCCAAGACACCAAGATATCACATTAGCATAGGTTAGGTGTTTCCAGGAATCCCCAGGTACACACTGAAAGGGTTTCTTATCAGGTAAGGGTTGGGCTTGTAATCTCCCTGAGGGCTATGTGAAGCTCCATTGGGGATCTGTGCTTCCCCAGAGCAGGCAGAGATGGAACCCAGGTGATAAAGGGAGTCTGTAATCTTATTCCGAGAGCCTATCCAGAAATGCCAGACTTAGACCTTAACAGAAGGGGCCCGCACATGCAAAGCTGCACAATAATATATTTAAAACAATCCAAGAAGCAAAAATAGTTTTAAATGAAATCAGGAATGTACAGGAAGCAAATAGTCCTAGAAAGATAAGCATGTGTGTAAATATATTCACTATTATAAAATCTTAATGTGAAAACAAAATGGAGCATAAAATACATGTAGACTTTAAATACATCTACATTAGCTTAAAAGGCTCTAGTGAATAGATGGAGTTGAAATGTTCTAAGGCCCTTGCATTGTCTGGGAACTGTATTAAAGACAGTAATATACCTACAGCCAGACAGTGGTGGTGCACAACTTTAATCCCAGCACTGGGGAGGCAGAGGCAGGAGATCGTTGTGAGTTCAAGGCCAGCCTGGTCTACAAAGCAACTCCAGGACAGCCAAGGCAACACAGAGAAACCCTGTCTCAGAAAACCTAAAACAAAACAAAACAAAAAAAACAAAATAAAGACAGTAACATATCTAGTATAAAGATTCTTAAATCATTCATATAATAACGACTATATTAACAGGAGAATTAAAATAATAAATAACTTGACTAGATGGGAAACAAAGGATCAAATAAAATGATAGTAGGGAAACAAGCTAACTTCTGATTGTAGCTTCTACGTGATATAGCCCCACCTCATGACCCCATGCCTCTGCATCTTGTAACCCTGTACGCAAAGGACAGCAGTGTCCTAGCTGAGACTTTCCTTGGTGCCCTCAGGCTAGCAAGGGCTCCTCTGCTTTTTGTTTCCCCTCCTTTCCTCCGCATGGTCTTTAGCTTTCTCACCTGGGAAGCAGCAAAAACAAAGCCCTTTAATCTTCTGTTGGGGCTGGGGTCTTCAATGGAAAAAGATTAAAGAGCTAAATAAAATAAGTTAGTTGTCAATCTTCCAATTCCACTGCATTCTTCCCCAAACCCAGAGCTGAAGATGGCTTGGAGTCACTATTACTTCCACTGAAGCATTTCCCAGGCTGTCCCTAGTGCTTGCTCTGCTCTTTTTACATAAGAGGAAGGAAAGAGGGTAAAAAATAGAAAAGGTGAGGGGATGGGACATCAGTCTTACTCAGCCGGTCACCGCCCCCCCCACACACACACACACACACAGCTTTGTTTACTAGTCCTGTACTTTCCTTGAGATACCCTGCCACAAAGCAGCTCCCTTTAGCTCACACCAGCCATGTATCATTAAAATCCCAATTTCAACAAGGCCCAGAGTAGAAAACCCGCAAAGCAGGAAGCCTACAAATTGCATCAAAAACCAACATTCTTAGACATGGGAGGGAGAGCCTTTTCTGATACAGCCTTTTGGAATGAGACTGGAATCTACAAGAGGGATTGTGGGCTTTATCCGAATGGCCGTGTGGAAGTTGGCTCTTCTCTGAGTTACAGGCATCCCAGAGATTCATGAGGTTCCCCCCGCCCCTACTGCCCCCCGCCCCAGCAGTAACCTAAATTATCCTGAGAGGTGAATATTAAAGGCAAGGTGGCCACATGTCCTGACTGGCCAGCCGAAGACATGCCTATATTATGCCTGTGGTCCTGGGTTCATTACAAACAGTTCCTCTTTCTCTCTCAAAAGTGTCCTGGCTACTCTTATATTGGATTTTATGACCATCCTAATTAAACCCCAGCCAATCTGATGAAGCAATAAAAACGCTGTGTCTGTCATTTGGATGGCCAATGTTTGTCCGTGTGCAACTAAGCTGGCTCCCCTGATTGACTTGGCGAGCTGGAGTCTTGGACAGACTATCCCAGATAATTTTAAGCCAGACTTCTCAGCTCTGGCAGTGCAAAATCGAAAGACAACGGATCCCTCACAAAACATTTACAAGTTGCCTGGTGAGCCAGGAGAAGCAAACCTGGACTTTGTATTTGAACCTTTCCGTCTCTTGTTATCAGGGCCTGTGCTGCTCGGTGCTGTGTCAGCTTGTGTGGCTTGGAGTGAGCACTTGAAATGAGGCTAATTTGAACTGGGATAAGCTCTAAATAGAAACTGTATATTGGATTTAGATCGGTACAAAAAAGTGTAAACCATGTTGTTAATGAATTTTCAGTTGAATGTATCACAAAGTCATGATGTTTTAGATCTGGTTAAAACAAAGTAGATTATTAAAATTGATTTCTTTTTACCTCTTCTACTTTAAACATTTTAAGTGTTATCTATTAGATGTTTAAGATTACCAATGTGGCTTGCATTATTTCATATTAGACAGTACTAATCCAACACCTTGACTATTCACCCAGAAAAACTTATGGAGCTGAAATTAAGACAGAGTTCACCTTTATTTCAGACTGATCTTTGACAATATTTCTTGTTTTATTTTTGTTACAGATCTATTAACACATCCAGATAACAAGTACTAAGGATCTACCACACAATTAGGAACTCAATAAATATTATTATAATTCTCTTCATCTAGAGCAATTGATTTCATCTCTCTTGCAAATAGGAGTCTTGCCAACAAAGCACTACCCTAACCAGTAAGGAAAGTACCGCTTACCGGTGAATTTATTTTGTCAATCATCCATTTGTACTCCCTTGCTTCAGAGGGTGTTGCTATCAGCATTTTCATGTGGTTTTATTTGCACTGTATTTATATGAAAAGAAGGTAAAATGTACTTTCAATAATAAAGACAGAAAAACTTATCAAACAACATATCCTTTGAGGACTTTATTACATCAATGATTCTTAGATTATGAATTATTTTTTCAGTCAACTGGTGTGGAAGTCTATATCTAGAAGTATAGAGAACACTAAATTATCCTTGGCCCCAGGTAGAAAGTTTAATTAATAACTCAAAGGGAGTAAAATATAACTGAAAATGTCTTTTTGTACAAATATTTTGATAATTTATTTGAATTTTTATTTTTAATCAGTAAATTATTTCTACATAATTAGTCATTATGTAAGGTTTAACCCCTGACATAGTTAGTAAGTATTTCCTGGGCAAAAACTAATATATTTCACTGTGCCTTATATTTACTTTACTTTATGTTTACTTTAATTCCTAGGTAGAAAAATAGAGAAATTTTTAGTGGCAATAATTAGGAAAGACTGAGCAACTTGTGTTATAATTTGTATCTGGAACCCAATCAAGGTCTGATTTATGTAGGATGAGGACAGAGACATTTTCAGGTGTACCACTGGGGAGTGGCTGAGACTTCCAGCTCTCTCACGGAGCTTCTAGAGAGGCTTGAGTCCAGAGGTTCTGCCTGCATACTGGAGTAGTGAAGGAAAATGCTTTTGTGTATGCCCACATGTGCACAGAGATTAAAACATGCTTCTAGGAAGAATACATACTGCATATTGTAGGCAAGAATGATTTATCTGGCCCTATTTATCAATAGTTCTGAGCCTGGAGTATTGTCAGAGACACTAAGTCAAAGTCTGTGAGGGAGATAGAGCCCTTCCATTCTTTTCAACAGCGCCAGAATTCTGACTTCACTTACTAAACCATTGAAAAATACCTTTTGGGTGCTTCCTGTGGCACTAGGTAACATTTTATACACTGAATACATTGGTGAATGAAAAGGACTAAAATAAAATTTAGTAACTATACCATGAATTAATCTACATATTTTGTTGCTGTAACTGAACACCGCAGACTGGGTTATTAAAATAAAATTTAAAAAAAAAAAATAAAGGTTTGTGTAGTTTTTGGCTCTAGAGGCTGGCAAGTCCAAGAGTATGAATTTCAGTGGCGCCATAATGTGGAAGGACAGAGGGAGTGTGCTAGAGTAGGTCAGCACGCCAGAGCGAATGTGCTGGGTCGCGGGGCAGGGAGGAGGGCGCCTTTAACAAAGCCACAACGCCCGCGAATGGACAGATACATTTGCTAGAGATATAAATGATTAATCCATTCATGGGTTGTGTCTTAAAGATCTCACTTCTTTGTAGGGACCAAATTTCTTTTTATGGGGAACAAAACCATAATACACATGCTCTACTTACGGAGCTAGCTGGGTATATGCCATAGTCTATAATAAAAAGCAACAAGTGCAGGCTATTCGTAAATGACACAAAAACTAAAGGGAGAATGTGTTAGGTGCCCTCGGGAAGCTGTGGCAGGAAGTGGGAAAAGTTATGGTGTCAGCTAGGATGGTAGGACAGTCTTATTGAGCAGCTCGCGTTGGTGATACTTGAAGAAGGTAAGGAGGGAGCCTCTCCAACGTTCCCTCAAAGAGCATATACATACATGAAGTATCTGTGCAAAGAGCCTAAGCAGCACACATGCTGTGTCGGGGAACCCCAAGGATTCTTTTGGGGGCTGAAAGAAAGATCAGGAACTGAGATCAGAGGTGAACTCATGGACCAGGTCCGTGCAGGGTCCTTTGGCTACCATACTGATGCTCAGTTCTACTGAGAGCAAAACCGAGGAGCCTCTTCAAGCTTCTGAGCAGAGAAGTGGCATGTTCTCGAGGTTTAGGATGGGGCCAGCCTAACTTCTGAGAGCTGCTGATAGCTGATTAGCTCCAAAGATAGAAGCAGAGAGTACCCTAGTTGAGCAAACCAGCCAGGAGATAACGGAAACTTCGACCTCCTAAGCAGCGGCAGGGCAGAAGACTGTGAGCGGTGTGGTCGGGTCCCTCCCCCTCTGCTCTCAGTCTCACCCTCGGGACCACCAGCACTAAGAAAGGAATCCTATTCCACACACCCGCAGAAACAGAAGGAGGGAGGCATGCTTTGATCTTACTACGCAGTGGCGGCGGTGAAACCATGAGGAAAGTAAAGATGCAGAAGGGCATAAAAACGGTAAATAAAGACCACAGGAAGAGAGAATTAGAGCCTTGGACGGGACAGAGAAACATTCACATGGAAAGTCCCTAGAACTCCAGACCACCCCCAGATGTAGAGAAAGAAACAGCAAGGCATCCAGTCAATGGTGCCTAGTGGGGAGGGGGAGGGGCTTGGTCGTTTTCTCTGGGAGAAGCCATATGCTGTGTGGTCGAGGCCAGGGATGCAACTGCCAACTGTGTTACAGCACACAGGCTGGTGCTATGGTCAAGAAGTCCTGCTTTTACGTCAGCTGAACCCTTGAGGGAAGAGCTGCCCTGGCCCCCCGTTCATGAGTCTCTCGTTTTCATAGGAAGAAAGACAAACGCTTTGAGAAGAGCCGTCTCCACAGTTATTGAAACAAGCAGTTTGAAGATAGGTTTCCTCTTCATGGTTGTCACAGTCTGTGCCCCATCCTACTCAGGACCTAGGAGATGCTTACACGGGCCTCATGATGGCGCAAAAGAAGTAAAAGATGCTTTTGTAGCATTCAAAATGATAGGCCTGTTTTGAAAGCTAGCTCCTGTGGCCAAAGTACTAGTGTAATTTCTATAGATTGCAAATTAATAACCAGAGCATAAGCCTAAAGTAAACCTGAGGGCAGGGGCCGGAGAGAGGGCTCAGAGGTTAAGGGTACGTACTGCTTTGCAGAGAACTTGCGTTGGATTCCGAACACCCACATCTAACTGGCTCTAACTAAAGCTCCAGGGTATATGATGCCCTCTTCTGGCTTCTGTGGGCAACTCCACTTATGCGCACACACCCAGACCCAGACACATTCACTTAATAAAATACATTCTCTTAAAAAAAAAAAAAAAGGCCGGGCATGGTGGCGCACGCCTTTAATCCCAGCACTTGGGAGGCAGAGGCAGGTGGATCACTGTGAGTTCGAGGCCAGCCTGGTCTACAAAGTGAGTCCAGGACAGCCAAGGCTACACAGAGAAACCCTGTCTCGAAAAACCAAAAAAAAAAAAAAAAAAAAAAAAACCAAAAAAAAAAAAAAAGCCAAAGAAATAACTCCTTGAGCATTATGGCACAGGTTAAGTGTATTCCAAGTCAAATATGGCAGCAGCCTCAAATCCTCCAAGACTGAGAAAGCCTCTGCACCCTAGTCCCAAAAGGTTTCCCTTCAACCATCCATTTCACAGTCACCTTAAAGTCAGTGGCTATGTGGTACAATGGTCTCCAGATGAGTGCTCAGCCTTTGTCTTACTTATTTTAGATAATAGACAAGGAGTGAAAACCACCACTTGGTCTACGTCTGTGTAACCCACAGACCACAGGTTCTACAAAGGGCAGGTATGTAAGCAATAGCCCCTTTCAGCATCAGATTATATTCTACATGTTCTAGCATTTTCCAGACCACACATGTCTGTGCTTTGTGACCAGTATGCAGAAGCTCCCTGGTTATCTTGTGCCAAGGTGTTTAAAACAGCTGTCGTTTTAAAACTAATTCTTTTCTTTTATAAAAATATCAAGTGGCACAAAATTGCTTACCATTTTTACCAACACAAAAGGCTATTAGTAAGTCAGATGATATTTAAAATTCAGGCAAAATTCTTTTTAATGTTGAGTGAAATCAGTTACTCTTTAGATTAATGTGTGCTATAGAGTATTTTTTAAAAGATGTTTGAAAAAAAAAAACCTTTCCTATGTGATCTCTATACTGAAAACAATATAAACAATCCATGAAAACTTTTACCATCACAACTATGAAGACTAGAGACAACCTCTAAATATACTACAAAACATTACAGAGTTCTAGTGAATTTTTATGTCTATTTTTAACTTTAGAAAGTGCAAAACTTTCCAAATTACTTGTGGCAAAAAAAAAAAAAAAAAAAAAAAAAAAAAGGATTGATATCAGAGACGGTGGGCGTTTAGGCAAATTTCATGGGAAGCAATATCTCCATGGAGTTCTGACCAAGTCTGAAAAGTCAGAAAGCTGTAAATGGAGTGAGCAACCAACGTTCAACCAGACGTGTAAGGCACCGTTTAGTTAAGACACTGACACTCGTGTTCAGTTACCACTAGAAACTGTGTCATAAAGGACAAAAGCAAGCTTTAAAAAATTACAATGAAGCAAAGTAAAATAAGATAAAACCAAATTTGTGGTAGGTGGTTTCCACGTTGGCTGCACAAACCCCTCTGCTATCCTTTTCCCACTATCTATCAGACTGAAGGTGTGGGGCTTGGCTGTGCTCTTGCTTTGGATCAGGGATTGCTACCAGGTACTGACCAATCAGCTTTGAGAACGTGCTGACATAAACCCAAGCAGCAATCAGAAGCTGGCATAGATGTACGAGGGTGACAGAAACACAGCGAATGATGTCAAAGGCTGGTGAGGACATGGAGCAACAGGGACTCCGTGGCCGATGGATGACCCCAGCCTGTTTCTTACTCAAAGAATGAAGCAGCAAGTGACAGTTATCAAATTACTAACTCTTGGGTATTTTGTTACGCAGCAAAAGTTGACTGATAAAAAAATGTATTCAGCAATGATTAAATGGGTTCTTTTCCATTTATATAATATTCATTATAAACATTACTTACCTATCTTCCATCTTTCAAAGATTATTGTATACGGACATAATACATGCACGTCATATACACTCATGGTTTATAATATAAGTTTACATATGTGAACAATCAAAATATTTGGATGAATACCCTATGTTAGAGATACGGGTGCAGACTGAAGAAATTCTTGCTATTGAAGGTTCTATGAGTATTTCTTGTATCAAGATTAGAATTGTCCAGTAATTTCTTTACTATGACAGTATAATATAGGTGTCTATAATTTAGAAGGCTTGAAGTTACATTATGTCAAACATCAACTAAAATATACTAGAAATATCTCTTTAAATTTGTACTTAAAAACCGAGGTCCAGACCAGCTGTGATGGTACATGACTTTAATCCCAAATGGATCTCTGTGAGTTTTAGGCCAGTCTACTCTACATAGTGAATTCCAACGATTACACAATACGACCCTGCCTCAAATAGACAGCAACAACAAAAACAAGAAGAAGAACCCACCCAAACCTGATGTAGGCACACTCCTGTAAACCCCAGCACGTGAGAACTTGAGACAAGAGCATTGGTACAAGTTCAAGCTGGATTATGTAGTGGTTTCCAGGACAGCCTGAGATACATACTGAAACTATTGTCTCAAAATCCAAAATAAACAAACTAAAAAGCCAAACAAAGAGAAAAACAAAACTGAGTTGAACAGTGTGCTGCTGTCCTGTGTTCCAGAGTTTAACCCCCTGTGCAATTAGTGTGACATCCTCAAATTCAGTCCCTAGAATAGCGAGGAGCTTTGATGACCAGCAATCGATCCCAACTTCCATATCCAGTTGACAGTCACTATAGTAAAAAATGGCTATTAATTCCCACCCCCCTCCTTTTAGAAAACTTGAAATAAAAATAACCAATCTTTGCACAAGCAAAGCTGGTGTTAATACTAATAAATAATTTAATTCTAATTTAAATAATTCTAATTAAAACAAGCCACAAGAACACCTTCCAACAGCATCTGTAAGTGTAATGGTTTCAGTGAGATGCTCCCCATAGTCTCAGGCATCTGAGTACTTGGTCCCAGTATTGACACTGTTCGGTTACATTTAGGAGTTGTGGCCTTGCTCAAGCAAGTACATCATGGCAGAGAGTGGGCTGTTTCTATTCTCTTTGCTCTCTACTCCCAGTTGGCTGGTCAAGATGGGCCCTCTCAACTGCTGCTTACGGCAGCCATGCTTTCCCGCTGAGATGAGCTCTGATGCCTCTCCAACCTTAAGCCAAATCATCTCTTCCTTCTATAAAGTGCCTTGGTTATGGCGTTTTATCACAGCCACAGAATCATAACTAACGCAGCTGGGTAATGTGCTTCATTTATACATATGGAAATCTACTTCCCTTGTTTATTACTTAAAATAGAAAATGTCCTTAGCGATAAAAGGTTTGTGCAAATACGGTGCTGAGGGGATAATAAGCAAATTTCACAAATGGGTCCTTGGCTGATAGTCTCCTTAGATTCCCCTTGTGTTTAATGCCTCTCAGAGCCTGTGACACACACTGAAGAACTGCAACATCTTACTTTGCTTAATTGAGTTTTATGTTCATTTCTATATTGAAGGTAGACTTGTTTCAAAATGCTAGCAGAACAAAAGTCAGAAGCGAAGCAGCTTCTCTCTCTTCTAAATAGCGGCCATTTTAATAACCTTGACTCCAAATGTGACAGAATATTACAGAGAAAGTTACAGTCAGTTAATTATATTTCACGTTGCTGGCATCACAAATTAGATTGTTTATTTACAGTCATTTACTATAATTTCAAAGAACTGTCATCAAATTTGGTTGAAATGGACTTTGGTGAGCCGCAGGGATTTGGTTTAACTGAAAAAGTGTCTATTTGAAACACACCAAGACTATACTGTCTGGGTTTGGCCTTAAAGACTAGTGTTTGCTTTTCTTCTGTTGCTACTCCCTGTATGCACTTAATTTAACTAGATTAAGTAGTGAGTTCTATACCTAAAACAAAAGTTCAGATCCAAAAGGTGTATGTGTGTCATAGTTGTTTCAAGAGATGCATTACAGCAGCTGTCTGTCAACCTAGCTTCACAGTATAGAACCTTCTACACTAAGCTATTTCAAGTTGTTTTATATGGTCTCAAGCTCATGAAAAGTGTGTCAAGTCCTATAGGTTTATTTCACCCTGAGTATACAACTCCACAAATGTATCAGTAGCTTACGTGTCCAAAGCAGTTGAGCCTGAAAGCACTCAGGGACCTAGGGATGCAGGAACGCACGTGTCAATCAGAAACAGAGTCAGACCCAATACGAAACTATTACGAAGATATTTCTACTGCACAACCATGCTTTAAAAATATTTTTTATGGCACCAGTGACCCTTAACCTAGCCATTCCTGCCACTTCAGGACCTCCTCTCATGGCTTGTAGCCCAAAGCGTGTGCCCTGCCCTAGTGCTGTCTCAGGTCATGCCCTCTGCTATAGATTGAGTGTTTGTGTCCCTCTAAAGTTTGCATGTTGAAACCTAACCCACGGTGGGATGGTGTTAGAGGTCCCCTGGTGTGACGGTGTACAGAGATGATGACACCAAGAGGGAATTTTATAGGATCAGTGTCTCAGTACAAAAAAGCATGCTGCATGCGGTGTTCTTTTACAGACTCCAAGACAGAGCGTGTGAGACCACGCCTTGTTTTGTTTCTGAAGCTCTGTCCTGATATCCTTTGGGGATGGAATTCCTATGGCCTTTTCTCTAACTCTACTTGGGTAATACCTGCTCATCCTAAAATTTAATTTTCTCATGGTCCAAGAAGACTAATTTTTTTTTCTTCTCATGCCCCAAGCAGACCTTACTTGTTCCTCTGTATTAACTACTATGGCTACCTTGTGAAATAGCAGAGCCAGGTTCCTGGTTTTGAATTCTTAGAATTGATTGTCCTCATCTAGGCCCTAAGTTGATCCAGACAAATCTTGTTCTCACCCCTCCTGAATGATGGTTTTGTTACTGGTACATTGAAGGCACAGCCTGCCGGTGCCAGTCTCAGGTTAGGCATCATCTGCTGGCTTCAATTCTTTTCATGAAACTTAAGATTGATTCCTGTAAACCTGCATTTCACCAAACATTAGCTCAAAAATGTCCAGAGTTCAACATTGGCGCCCACAAAGAAACCACCATGTGATCCCTTGCTCTTCGAGACCTCTGCTTCCGCTTTGGTTTTGGTCTCTGAAGACTCCTGTGTGCCTCATGGATTCAGTTAATATATCATTAGAATTTATCTATGAACCATAAGCCATATTGCTAAGAAACAAAAATATGAGCTCTTGGTACACTGATGAAAAGTTTAAAAATAAGCTGACTATCTACCAATAAAGTCATAACAATATCCATATATATCATACAATGACGTACTATGGAAAACAATGGGGCAGGTGCATATGTAATGGAATAGAAATATGTTAAAACACACATTTATATTCTGTTTTAGAGAAAGATGGGAAAAGATACAGAGAACAAGAGCTAGAGAAGGAGAAGAGAAGAGAAAAGAAGAGAGGAGAAGAGAAAAATACCCTCATAGGTCAGAAGAAAGAATTAGATCCCCTGGAGCTAGAGTCACAGTGGGTGGCAACCATCCAATTGGTTGCTAGGAACTGAACTTGGATCCTTTGGAAGAACAGCAGCGCTCCAAACTGATGATCATGCGATTCAGTTAAGGAAATGTCATGTGTATAGACTTTCCATTTTTAAAATAAGAATATATTACCGCTTTATTTGAACTCATTTGAAAGTCATCACAAGCTGAGGGCATCAGTTAGCCTGCCTAAAGCTTCACCCCAGGGCCTGACATAGAGGCTGACAAGTTCTGTTTACTTACAACTTACTACTATTAGTGTTGTTTGAAGGCTACTGATAATTGGTGGAGTACAGTATTGTGTGATGGTGTGTGCAAGGCCAATGGATTGGTAGCAAATGTCAGATACACACTTTATCTTTTGATCAGAGGCACTGATCTAGCCCCAGTCATAACTCACAGACCACTTGCTACCATTGCTACTTCAGATGTTGATGGGTCGACTAAAACAAAGGGCCTGTGATCAAATAACACTTGACACCCTGGGTTGCACAATCATGGTAGTGTTTTCCCGGCTTGGTTTTCAGCAACTGGGGTCATCAGAACAGTCCAGTCCTTGTAGTGCACTGTAGACCTGGAACAGAGAGTTCTGGAAAGAAACACTCTGCAAACTTCAGAATCTTCTCTCTTTGGTATCTCCAGGGACTTTCCTTCTGAGAAAAGCTTTTTAAGAAATACTTTCTAGACCATACTACATACAGCAGACACCACAATACCCATTTATTGAGGCTGATTAAGTTGTGTCTACAGCCAGGCCTTCATGGTGTATAATGGACAGCACATTGTTTCTTATCCTCTCATTGGTCTAGAATAGAATCCGAGTCTAAACACAGGCTTCTTTTGTAAGAGAAGGCAGGAGCCCTTCCCTGTCTGTGTCTGCACACAGGATACTTCTTTGGGTCAAAATTGATGAATGGGTGGAAAATATGATGCATCTAGAGTTATTTCCTGGCATCGAATAGCCTAAAAACCAAACAACAAAGGGCAGCCATGGAAAAATGAGAGCAGACAAGAAAAAAAAATTAGCCCCAAAGCCCTTGCTCCCGCTGATTGTTACCACACAGGCAAGGAGCCTGCTGGTCAGGAAACAGGCACTGCCTTCTACAATTGGATGGAAAACTATTTGTTGTGCGTGCTTGGCCTGCACAAAGGAAAACTCAGTGAGCTTAGAAGACATCAAAACAAAGAATGCAATTCACTAGTTATTGAATAATGACCAATGCATTATGCTAAGGATCTCTTTCCCTTCCCTTCTCCATCTAACCACTGCATCGTGTTTGTAAAGAACTTGGTGTCTTTTGAAGATGCAGTTTGCTGTCAACCTCAGCCAGTCCAAGAGCAGACATGGAAAAAAATGTGAGAACAGAGCAAGACAGACCCACAATTCCCATGTTCCTGCTAAATCAGGATATTAAATCTCAGATACAATCATTCCCAGGGCACAGATATGTTCGCTGGGGATAGCTAAAATAGGAAGAGGGAGACCTGCAAGCTGGAAGTGTGGGGTGCTATCTTGTGATTGAGATGGAAAGAATGGTTTCCAGCTCTAACATTCGGGGTGACAGTAGGTTTGCCTCTGTAGTGCAGACAGCCCCTGCCTTACACCAAGACCTGACCTCTGCGGTATGAACAACCCCTGTCTTATACCAATGCGTGACCTCTAAGTTTCCTCCTTTGATGGTGCAAGCATACTGTTGCATGCATGCAGTAAAAAAAAAAAAGAAAGAAAGAAAGAAAAATGGAACACAGAATTTTGAGTTTCACTCTTTCCTTGGGCTAGCAATGATCACTTAAATGTTGATCTTCTCTTGTGGTGGTTGGTGGAGGCAGAGAGGCGTAGCTCATAGCCAGCAAACTGCCGTTACTGTACTTAGATTCTGCACCAAGCTTACGATGCTTACTCAGGTGTATAGATGAATTTCAAACTGGAGTGTTTCCAATTAAAATTGAGAATTAACCCAATTGCAAGTCAAGGGGCGTTCACATGTGCAACTGGGCTTGATCTAGATCATTCTAGGTTACAGACTAGCTAGCAGGTGGCTCTTACATCTAAGAGCTGTGATACAACATCCCTTGGATGTGCTCTCTTCTTATTAAAACCACGTAGAAGAAAAGCCTTCTTTGATGGTATCGAAAGAGCTTCCTCGCCTTAATCTTTAAGGATGTTGTCTTCACAAGACCAGAAGCCCCTGATTTGCCTGAGAGTTTTAATGATTTCTTTTGTTTGTTTCTTAAATTTATATGTTTATGTGTGTTGGGGAAATGTGTGTGCGTATTGAGTGGAGGTTCCCACAGAGTCCAAAAGAAGCCTTTAAGGCTGCAGGAGCTGGGGTTATACTTGGTTGTGATCTGCTGGATCTGAGTTCCTACAATTGAACGCAAGTCCGCTGCAAGAGCAATACACGTGAACCTCCACAGCCCCACCACGCTTTTGCTATTGCTTTTGTTGGTTTTGTTTGGTTTTCAGGATCCCGTCTTGTACCCCCCTGGCTGGCCTTGAACTCACAACAGAGATCCTTCTGCCTCTGCCTCCCAAGTGCTGTGTTAAATGTGGGTCCCATCATGACCTGTCTTTACTTGAACATCTATCATGCTGTTGTTGGGTTTTTTTTCCTCAATTACACAAAAAGCATGTGATTGATTCTAAGTTTTCAGGTTTTTTAAGCATGAAAAGTACTAAGTAAAGTTTTTCCTGATCCTTGCTTCTGACAGCTGGGTAGAGAGAGAGAGGACTGGTGTCAAGGGCACACAGGGGACACAAGATGTGTGCAGGAAACTTGGTTCTAACAATGTCAAATTTGATCACCTAATTAATATAAGTGACAGTGCCTGGAATGTATCTGTCGTCCCCTGCCCTACATTTTGTTAAAGTTATTCATCTGTGCTATCTTGCTAGCCATGAAAATGACAGTGACATATGGCTGTCCATTAACCAAAAGCAAACCATAACACAGTAATGATGCCTGAAGCTTCCTGCAAGGCTGGAGTTTTTAGAACTCATTAATAATAAATTACCAGCAATGCCTTGCGCAGCTCCTGGGTTGTTAAATTTTTCCATTATAAAAGGATAATCCACTAAGTCATGTATCACAGCTTTCAGCAATTAAGAACGATGCTGAACTCATTTTGCAGATGGGAAAATGGAGGTTATTGCACCGGATGCTTGTATGAAATGAATCTGGGAATTGAAATTGAGGTCACTGGTTCGGTTTCAGCTTTACACCAAGGCCCCTGGAGTGTGTTAGTAGGAGACCATGTAGAAAGAATTGGTTAATGAGTCGGGGTCGGGGTGAAGCTAGGGGTCTATTGGTCATCAACTCTGGCTCCCTTCAGTTTGTCTCTCAACGTGTAGAACAAGCAACAACACAATAAGTTGTGAAAAGGTAGTCTTGGGTCATATGTCTCAGTGAGTTATTTGGGGCCACATGGAAAAGCAAGCATGAACCTACTCAGAGGAAATAAAACAAACACAAGTCCGCAACCAGATCAAGTCTAAAACTCCTGCAAGCTCAAGTGCTTCCAGCTCAGCTCTGAGCATGGACCAGAGGCCAGAGAGATAGAGAGAGAGAGAGAGAGAGAGAGAGAGAGAGAGAGAGAGAGAGAGAGAGAGAGAGAGAGAGAGAGAGAGACCTCAGGAATGCTACCTCCTTCTTGCACTACCATCTCAGAGTTCTTTCCCCAGAACCCCCATCTGCTAGAATACAGACTTTCTCACCCCGCTGCCCTCACCTCCAAAGAGAACTCATTGAAATGAATCTGAAATACAAGCTGGGCGGCCTTTAGCAAAACATTTCCCTCCAGGTTTGGTTTTCTTATAGACACTAGGAGGAGGAGGGTGAGCCAGGCTTGTCAGTCACTCTCTCTTCAGAGAGCTGTGACTGTGAGCAGGTTTAGGTGCCTCCCCCACTTCAAAGTGTGGTGAGTGTTTACACAGAGCAGTTCCTGGCATTGGGCAGAGTCTTGAGTCACTGAGGCACATCGTTCAGGCTGATAGATAGCTTTGATGTCTCACAAGTTTCTAATGGGATGCTCTTCCCACCAATCAGAGCAGCCTAGAGGACGGCACAGATAACAAGTTCCTGAACACCGATCACATTCACAGGGGGAAAGACCTTCAGAAACAATCCTAAGTTGTTGGTCTCCCATTCCCTTTGAGTAGACTTGCTTAGTACAGGTCCAGCGCCAGGAGAAAGCACAGGAACCTATGAGCTCAAATGACCACCGCTAACCTAACATATCCAGTTCTCAAAGATACTGTAAGAAACAGAAGTGTGTGCTCTCACTGTCTTGGCTCACTCTTCCCTCACTCTCTCTGCCCTCACTCTCTCTGCCCTCACTCTCTCTGCCCTCACTCTCTCTGCCCTCTCTCTCTCTGCCCCTCTCTCTCTCTCTCTCTGCCCTCACTCTCTCTGCCCTCACCCTCTCTGCCCTCTCTCTCTCTCTCTCTCTCTGCCCTCACTCTCTCTGCTCTCTCTCTCTCTCTCTCTCTCTCTGCCTCTCTCCGGCCCTCTCTCCTGCCCCCACCTCTCTGCCTCTGCCCTCCTCTCTATGCCCCTCTCTCTCTGTCCCTCTCTATATCTATACTATGCACTCTCACTATATCGCCTAACCCTCTGCCCTCTCTATCTCTAGCTATCTTGCCCCTCAATATCTCTCTATACTCTTTATCTATCTCTAGAACTCTCTCTGAACCATCCCCTTCTCTCTCTGCCCTCACTCTCTCTGCCCTCACTTCTCTCTCTCTCTCTCTCTCTCTCTCTCTCTCTCTCTCTCTCTCTCTGTACCCTCACTCTCTGCCCTCTCTCTCTCTCTCTCTGCCCTCACTCTCTCTGCCCCCTCTCTCTCTGCCCTCACTCTCTCTGCTCTCTCTCTCTCTGTCCTCATTCTCTCTGCCCCCGCTCTCTCTCTTCCCTCTCTCTCTGCCCTCACTCTCTCTGCCCTCTCTCTCTCTCTCTCTGCCCTCTCCCTTTCCCTCTCTCTCTCTCTCTCTGCCCCCTCTCTCTGCCCTCACTCTCTCTGCCCTCTCTCTCTCTCTCTCTGCCCCTCACTCTCTCTGCCCCCTCTCTCCCCTCACTCTCTCTGCCCTCTCTCTCTCTCTCTCTCTCTCTCTCTCTCTCTCTATCTATCTATCTATCTCTCTCTCTCCTCTCTCTCTCTGCCCTCTCTCTCTCTGCCCTCACTCTCTCTGCCCTCACTCTCTCTGCCCTCTCTCTCTCTCTCTCTGTCTGCCCTCACTCTATATCCCCTTGCTCACTATCTTACTCACCTCACCCACCCTCTCCACCCCCTTTACACACAGTGTGCATTTTCTTTTCACTACACTTTTAGTAATATTTTCACTTTATTATATTTTTTTACATCTTCCATGTTTTTTCTTTCTTTGTACTTTTATCTAATTTTGGTTATGATGTTTTCAATTATTGGGTAATTTTTTATTTTTCTCCTCATATTTTTCTTTTTGACCCTTTCTTCTCTTTTTCCTATTGTACTTTCATAAGTCTTAGTACTTTAAAAAATTGTTGATTTATGTATGTGTGTGATTGTGTGTGTGTGTGTGTGTGTGTGTGTGTGTGTGTGTATACCTGTGAGTATAGGTGCCTGTGGAGTCCAGAAGAGAACACCAGAGTCCCCACTGTTGAGGTTTCAGGCAGTTTTAAGTGCCACCACAGGTATGCTAGGCATCTACAGTAATCCCTCTGCACTCCTGAGCCATTTCTCCAGCCCCAAGACATTTTTGAATTTTATTGTATTGCTTTTAATCTAAGAAACAGCTTATATTTTCACATTCTATTGTTCGTTGTACTTTTACCTAATTTTGTTTCTAAGTTCTCTCATTATTGAGAACTTGTTTCCTTTTCCCTGCACTCTCTCACTATGTTCCTTCCCTGCCTTACACTCTTCTCCTATTTCCTTTCCTTTACTCTTCCTTCCCCTCTGCTTTTTCTTTTCCCCTCCTTATCCCTTTATCTTACCCTGAATAGTTTTAGCTTCACAGCATAGTCTACAAAAGCACTGCCATTTTCTCGCTTATGGCCACTGGTGATGGTGTACTAGTGGGCACTAGCTGGTGTATTAGTGGGCACTAGCTGGTGTACTAGTGGGCACTAGCTGGTGTACTAGTGGGCACTAGCTGGTGTACTAGTGGGCACTAGCTAGGTGTATTAGTGGGCCTAGCTGGTGATTGTGGGCACTAGCTGGTGTACTAGTGGGCACTAGCTGGTGTATTAGTGGGCACTAGCTGGTGTATTAGTGGGCACTAGCTGGTGTATTAGTGGGCACTAGCTGGTGTATTAGTGGGCACTAGCTGGTGTACTAGTGGGCACTAGCTGGTGTATTAGTGGGCACTAGCTGGTGTATTAGTGGGCACTAGCTGGTGTACTAGTGGGCACTAGCTGGTGTATTAGTGGGCACTAGCTGGTGTATTAGTGGGCACTAGCTGGTGTATTAGTGGGCATTAGCTGGTGTATTAGTGGACGCTAGCTGGTGTGTTAGTGGGCACTAGCTAGTGTATTAGTGGGCGCTAGCTGGTGTGTTAGTGGGCGCTAGCTAGTATATTAGTGGGCACTAGCTGGTGTATTAGTGGGCGCTAGCTGGTGTATTAGTGGGCACTATCTGGTGTGTAGGCTCAATTTTCTTAACAAATATATTTTATTACAAACTTATTAACCGGATGTATGTCACTTATAACCCGACTAACCGAAAAAATAGGAAAAGAGGATTAAAGAATACAATAACAAAACTGTAAGGATATCAGTTCAGAGGAATGATTCTCATGGCATAATCAGCAGGATTTCTTCTGCTGCAACCTGGAGTAACCAGAACCCAGAACCTTAGCCAGAGCCCAGAGCCCCAAAGCCTTCCCTCGAGTGCTTCTCTCTAGGAGTGTCTCGAAGTGCAGCGATGAACAGCCAAAACTATCCCAAGTCTCCAAAAGGCCCCGTCTCTTGTTTCTGGCTCACTTATATATCTCCTCCCAGAGTCTGTTCACGGATCTTTTCAGCTGGCAACAATCAAGCTCCCACACAAGGTGGTTTGCCTTCTAGTGGATTAACATCACCTGTTCTCTCACAAGACCGTTCCCCATCCCACACTTGGGATCATAACAAAAACAGGTTTGTCTCTCCTTCACTGGTGTATTAGTGAACACTAGCTAGTGTATTAGTGGGCACTAGCTGGTATATTAGTGAACACTAGCTGGTGTATTAGTGGGCACTAGCTGGTGTATTAGTGGGAGCCAGCTGGTGTATTAGTGGGAACTAGCTGGTGTATTAGTGAACACTAGCCAGTGTATTAATGGGCACTAGCTGGTGTATTAGTGGGCACTAGCTGGTGTATTAGTGGGCACAAGCTGGTTTGAAATGAATTGTGCTTGGTGCAGTGTTGGTGCAACAGCGTCTGTTGTCCTATCTCTGAGTCACACTGAAGACTAGGCCCTCACAAGTTGGCTGCTGATAAGATCTGCAAATAAAACTGGGATATGTGCAAACTGACACATGCACAAACTGCATTACAGAAACACAGGGAGCATGAAAAACACAAGGCAACTTGACTGCTCCAAAATACTCCCCAACTGAATTCTCTCATACTGAGGTAGGGTAAAAGCTGGGCGAAGACATCAGAGCAAGAATGATCACCAGCTGCAGTGATGACACAAGCAAGATAATGAAGTCAAAGAAAGACTTGGAGGCATAAGTCGGCAACACAAAAACATCAGCAAAAACAATGGGAAAAGAAGAAAATCAATGTGGATTTTTTTTAAAAAAAAAAATCAATAACACGAAAGAAAATTTCAGCAAAGAAACTGAGATTTGAAAGAAAAATGGAATAGGAATTTTGGAAATAAAACACTCAAGGAAGCAAATAAACATTGCCAACAGACTAGACCAAGCAGAAGAAAAGATATCCCGAATGGAGAATTAGGATAAAATAATATATTCAAACAGCAATAAAAGAAAATAATAATAAGTGAGCACGACCACAGCTTATAAGAATGCTGAAATAAAATCAGGAGGTCAAACCTGAAAGGCTTTGAGACAAAAAAGGCATCTGGAATATAGACTTAGGACACCACAGTAGAAAACTTCCAATCTTCATAAAGAAATCGCATCCAGTCACAGGAAGCACTTAGGATCCAGAACAGACATAACTGGAGAAGAACCTCTCCATGATATATTAGTCAGGAAGTTACAACTATAAAGCTGTAGGAGAAAGACACCAACTCAACTGAAAAAGTAAACATGTCAGAATAAATCAGATCTCTCTTCAGCATCCCCAAAAGTCGGGAAAACATGAAATAATACATTTCAAAGTAAATAGCTGCCAACCAAAGTTGCTATATGCAGTAAAGCTATCTTATAAAATTGATGGAGAAATAAGAATATGTCAAGATAAGCACAAAGCACAACATTTCATGACCGTCAGACGCCAGCTCTGTAGAAGAGACTTAACGGAATACTATATACAATGGAGGAAGAGAGACAAAGCCGTGGAGTCTACTTTAAAGTTCCAACCCAAAAAGCAAGTATTAACAAATACAGAAGATGTAAAATAATTTACCATATCTTATAAGGTCATAGTCAAAGAAAACTCAAAACTGACATCAAGACAAGTACCAGAAACTACACAAATAGTTGAAGACGGGACAGGAATGTACTTCTGATTAACCAGAGTCATTGGAGAAATCAGGGAGGAAATTCAAAAATTCCAAGAAGGAAGTGAAAATAGAAAGCACAATTCATAAGAGCTCTTGGGATAATGCTAAGATGTTGATTGCTAAGAGAGAAATTTATAGCCACGAGTGCAGAGAGAGAGAGAGAGAGAGAGAGAGAGAGAGAGAGAGAGAGAGAGAGAGAGAGAGAGAGAGACTCAAGATCTTAGAAAAACAAGAATGAGCCAAACCCAAAGGCAGTAGTTGGACAGGAGAGCTGGAGATGGCTCAGTGGTTAAGAGCAGCGGCTGCTCTTCCAGACGACCCAGGCTCAGTTCTCAGCATCCACAAGATAGCTCACTAGCAACTGTAACTCTAGTTCCAGGAGATGGAACACTCTCCTCTGGCATCCATGGGTACCAGGCATGCATGTGGTATACAAACATACATAAAGGTAAAATGCCTATGCACATAAAGTCAAACTTTTAAACAAAATAAGACCATGGCAGAAATGAACAAAATAGAGGCAAGGAACAGGATTAGTCAAACAAAAGCTTTTTCCTTTGGAGGAGGTCAACAAGACTGAAAACATCCAGCCAACTAGCCAAAAGAAAGAGGGAAGAAGACCCAATTTAATAAGATAAGACATGAGAAGAGATGCTACAATAGATTCTAACGACATTTGGAGCATCTTTAGGGAATGCTTTAAAAACCATTAAAAGATCCTGGGTTCCTAGACACATCAACCTGCCAAAACGAAACCAGAAAAATACATTAGTAACTCAAACAGATCCATGACAAGAAGATCGAGCTAATATTAACTGTGTCCATAAGCAAGTGAACGGGAGAAAATTGTGGTGCAGATGTACAGTGGAATTGTAGGCAGCCATAAAGAAAAATGAAATCACGACATTTTCAGGAAAATGGATTGAGCCAGTGAGCATTATGTTAAGTGAAATAAGTCGTACTCAGACAAAGACCACATGAGCATTACACACCATTTTATGAGAAGGAAGAGAGAGTAAGGATGGGGTGGGAAGGGGGAAAGAGATGGATGATAGAAAATAGATGACACAGAAGCAGGGAAAGAGGAAGGGGACCAACGAAAGTGGCAGAGAAGTTGGAGAGGACGATGAAAGAGGATGATGAAAGAAGATGATGGGGACGGGTGGATAAAGAGAAAATATCATGACACATGTAGAAAAAATGTCTGTGGCAACGTAAACACCTGCGTTTAAAAACAAACAAGAAAGTCCAACAGCCCTACCCAGGATTCTATTCCAAGCCATCTTTTCCTCAGTTCTCCAGTGGATGAATCTGTAAGGTCTGCCTCCGCTAATCATTCGGGACACAATAGTCAAATTCAGGCTCCCTTGTAAATGTGACAGCGTGTAAAAGCACTTAACTTAAAGAATATGGATTTGACGCAAATAATCTGACACTCCTCATCCAGTTCTGAAACTGTAGCCAAATTTCTAAGCAGACCTCAACACCTCTAATTTGCTTAAGTTAAATCTTGAAAGAGCAGCAGACCAAAAGGGAGAGGCAATGTGTCCAGAGGCGGAGGCCTCGAGGTTGTTTTTCTGTAACCCTAGAAATAAGAGAAGTAGCCATGAATATTACTCCTCCCCTGGATGTGAATGGCCTTTTCAGAGGCTGTCCTTGTCACCATGTTTTAAGTCACCTGCCAATGGAGTTTCAACCTCCCTGGGGCAGGCAGGGTGGCATCACTGGTCCTGAAGTCCTAACAGGGCTATTTTTTTTTTCCTTTGGAAGACTGGACTGGCCTCTCTTCCCATGCAACACCAAATTCATATCTCCGGCAGCTTCAATTTTCAACGAAGGTGGGTTCCTTCCTTAGTGTGTCTCTGAAGCAAGCTATGTAGTCAGAGGCAATCTTTCTGAGCTTGGCTGCCCCCTTCGCTTGCAGCATGGTCCAGAAAAAGTAATCCTGCCACCTCAGATGGCCTCTGAAAACCTGAGCCAGGAAAGTTCCTGACACATTTGGACTCTGGCTGAGGTCAGTGTCCAGCTTCCTGCAAACACTCGCGGCGATGTCAACACATTTTTCCATCTTCTCCGCTGTTTGCATTACGCCCTGGGAGGACTTGGTTTTAGGCAAGCATCAATATTTTGATGTGATGACAGGATGAATGTCCACAGTCAGCGCTTACAATTGCAATTTTGAAATGTTAGGGCACAGAGGGTAAAACAAGCAGAGGAAATGAGCCAAAGGCCAGGGAGAGAAAGGGGATGGGAGCCCTGAGAAGATGTCCTACCTAGTGTCTCACAGAGAAATGGACACTCAGCATGCCTACAAACTAAGTTTTTTTTATTTTCCTCTCAAATGTGGTCTGTTCCCTGTTTCAGAGGGTGACAACACAGAGCCAGCTGTCATGAAGGAATTGGACGGACATCCTTGGTGACTCTTGCATTCAGTCACATGTAGAATCCTTCACCAAGTTCCAATGATTTAACATCTGTGTCTTTACTTTGAACACATCTTAAATGTGTAACCTTCATCTAGTTGGGCACCACCCCAATGCCCTTCATCTCTAAACATCAGTAAACAGTCTGGCCTATTGTATTAGCTACTTGCCTTGTGACAAAGCATCTACAAAAAACTAATTTATAGAGCGTTTACTTTGGGCTCCATCACAGTGCTGAAGGCACGGCAGTAGGAAGGGCGGGGAAGGGGGAGGGGAGACAGCAAAGGGTGCTGTTTACGTTGTATCCACAGCCAGGAAGCAGAGAGCAATGAATGCCTGTGCTCAGCTTGTTTCCTCCTTTTAGTTCAACTGTGACCCCAGGTCACTGAATACTATGACCAATATTTAGAATGGGACTTTTTCACCAATCTCGATACACGCCTGAGAATTGTTTCCATGGTGATTCCAAACCCCACCAAGGTGACAATGGAGATTAACCACTGTAGCTATTGTATGTATTACCTACTGCTGTGATAAAACACCGAGGAACCAGCAATCAGTTCAAAGTAGGACAGGCTTATTTGGGGGCTCGTTGCGTCAGTGTATGGTCTCCTGGCCTGGTTGTTTTATACCTGCAGAAGGCAGCACATCTTGAGAAAATTTGTGGCATAAGAAAGTCACTTACATCATGATGACCAGAAAGCAAGGGAAGACAGGCATTTGGCCGACGACAGGTCTTCAGGGCGTGACCTCTGGAGGGCATTTTAGATCCACTCCTAAGGGTTGATTAGCCCTCTCTGTTTGACTCTGGCATTCTATGCTACCGTGAGAACAACCCCAATCATAAATCCAGTAATGTAAACCGGCTTTATTACTTTTTGCTGTTTTTCCATCACTCTCTGGACAAAGTCCAAGGTCTCTAAACATGGCTTACACAATCTGAACCTGGTCTTGCTCGGTTCTCCGGCTTTTGTGAGCTGCTTTCCTCCCAACACTGCTTGGGACCCATCCAACTACTCAGTCTTATGCTCTCTCATACCTCGGCACCTACGTCAGTGCTGTGATTCCCAGTGCCCCAGTGTTCTTCGGTCCATACATCCCTCCTCTCCTAATTAACCTCACGCATCCTTTATAGACGAGAACAAGTGTCATTTTCTCGGAAAAGCCTCTCTTGGCTCCCTAAGCATAACTCACGTGCATTGTCAGGAAGCTGTCTTCTTTCCTTCTGAAACAGCTAATTTGTCATTCACATCCTTTCATGTGCTTAATTAGTTCTTGTGCCTTTTGATAAATTCAGCATAGCCAGAGATGTTGTCTGACTTTACTGCCCTTATATTTTTTGTTTGCCAGCTACCTATTTCTGTGAGAAATTTTTTTTCCACTTGGATTAGGGATCTTCGACTATCTCCACATTTGCTTTTATATATGTTCCCTATATTATATATGTATATATAATTTTTACATGTGTACATCATTAAACAATACAAATTTAAGACATTTTGTCATCCTGGAGGGCTGACCTTTTACCAGTTGGTGCTGGTATAGGCACGGCAGCTTTCCTTTGGTTGGGACGGATATTATCTTTTACTTTCATTCTCTCTGTATTCTTGTATTTAAGATTCTCCTCTTATAAGTGCTGTTTTCTTTGCAAGTATTGTATAGTATTATTGTGTCTTGTTATCTTTTACTATAGCCCTACAATATTACATTTTAAAAAGTGTTTGCACATAATAAAGCTGCTAAAAATAATTGATGGTGTTAACACATTTTTCTTATCTTTCATGTTAATCAATTTCATATTCTTTTGGTGATATAGAGTCGGTGTGCATCTTGGGCTTATTACAGAATAGAATAAATTATAACTTTTGTCAATGGTGGTAAAATGAGAGAACACTTGAGCATCTTGATTTTATTAACCTTTCAGACTTCACACCACCATCGTCATGTATCTTATATTCTATGTCTATAAGAAACCAGATTAATATTGATTTATCCATCAATATTAATTTAGATTTTACTAACACACTTATCCTTCCTTTCAAGCTCATTCTTTCCTCTTTCTTTCTTTCTTTCTTTCTTTCTTTCTTTCTTTCTTTCTTTCTTTCTTCTTCACTCTTATGTGCTATTATTTCCCATCTATCTGAAGAGCTTGCTGGTGAGTTTCACTCAGGGCATACTGATTACAGATTCTTCCAGAAAACATAATTATCTTGGGTAATCACCGGTAACTTAAGATGCACAGAGAAGAATGGACTGGCTGAACTGTGCTGTAAGTATGACAGTAAGATGGCCCAGATTTCAGGATCTCTGTAGGGTAAATACCCAAAGATCTTCAACAGATAGGGCCTAAGGAAAAGACCAATGGAGAGAGCTGCAGGAGATAGCAAGGGGACTCAACTGCAGAGCATATCGACATTTTTTCAATAGGCTACAGACCCTAAAGATATATGTGTAGTAGGAAAGGAAGGGGCCCTGGAGACCAGGAGACAGGAAGACAGGAAATAGCCATGTGGGTTAGTCGGTGTCCATGTGTGAATGTGGGGACTGATCCTCACTCTCCTAGGCCCTTCCCTTCCCTTTTTATTGAATCCATCACTGCCTAGGTATATTAAAACACCCAATCAGAATATATGTGACCATACACAGGAGGCTAAGAAGCCAAAATGCATAAAACCCTCAACCTTGTGATGTTTGAAGTGCTCTCGCATTCAGATCCTAATCTGCTAGAGGCCTACTGGCCACCGTAAAAATTGCTTAATAGTCAAAATAGCCTTGGGGTCTTGTTTCTTGACGTAGAAAGGAGCCTGCAGTATTTTGAGTATAAACACAAGAACCTGTGACTATAGACACAAGAAAGAGATTACAGTCAAAGCGCCAGAAGAGGGCAAAGGTTGCCTCTGGAAAGAGGAATGCAATACCGTCAAGACAGCACACAAGAGAAGACCCCTGAGCAGCTGAAAACACTGCTTTTCTTTGGTAGTTTTGGTGTGTCTGCCTTAAAGCAGAGGTTTTCAAGCCATGGGTCGCAAGCCCTCTGGCAATCGACCAGCCTTTTTAAAGGGACACCTAAGATTGTCTACATATCAGACATTTACCTTTAGGATTCATGACAGCAGCAAAATTACAGTTATGAAGTAGCAACAAAATTAGTTTTAAGGTTGAGGGGTCACTATAGCAGGAGGGACTGTAACAAAGGGTCGCAGACACTGGAAGGTTGACAACCGCTGTCTTAAAACAATTTGACTTCATATTTGCTTCAGGTAGTTTCCATATCTGTGTTTTATTTCATACATGAACTAGAAAAGAATAAATATTATACTCACTATTGAGGGACATTTCTAAAGGTCCCAGCTTGGCAGGGACCTTTTTATCTTAGAATGTCATATCATCATCTTTGGATGTCCATAACTTTTCTATGCTGATGTGGGCTCTGTGAGTGCCGGGAGAGGACATAGGTTTCTCCACCAGCGGTTCTTAGCAAAGCCTTGGTGCTGCGTGTCAGCAGGTGCAGGCTCTTGCTTCAGCTGTCTTTGCTTCTCTCAAATTCTTGATTCTCCTCCTCATCCTTCTCATCAGTGGGAACACAGGGATGCATTGCAGGGTCTGGCTCTGTCTTTTGCTTTAGGTTTTTTTTAGTAATTTCTTATTTGTCACTGATTTACAGGATGTCTATATCTGTGCCTTGGACTCCTTGATCAGTTTTGGAAAATTCTCTTGCAATGTTGCATTGGCCTGTTTACTTTTCCCCTTCCTTGTTTGAGGCTTGTGATGCTCGTAAGTATTTCGCTAAGGAGTGAGTGGAACAGTAAAAGACAGTGAAGCACGTTCAGCCAGGCAGGGCTGTCTATGCTCCAGCCTGCCGAGAGAGGAAAAGCCCTCCTCTCCCCTCCCTCACAGGCACTGCTTCACTTTGGAACCTAGGCCCATCCATTAAATATTTTCCATTTATTCCATTTAAAATTTACATTGTAGAAAATCTGTAGCTGCACAGAAAATCTAAGCCAAAAAAGTACAGGGGTTCTCATGTGCTCATATTTGTTACTATGGATGAACCCACCTTGTCCCCCACCACTTTTGTCTCCCTGTTGGGGAGCCATCTGGAATGTGTGTTTGCCCCAGTTTCAGCTACTTTGTTTTAGGAGTCTCTTTTTGAGCTGCAGTTGAAACGTTAAGTCTCTGCTCCTTGGTCAGCATTGACTCCGGTCTTAGCCAGCTGCCATAAAGTTCACTTACGCCTGAACTTTGGCCAGTCTAGCACATTTCAGTGTTTACACGCCAGAGTCTAAGACAATTAAATTTAACACTGTATTGGAAAGGGAAATCAAGGCCATCTCCGGACGCGTAAATGCTCACACTGTCACGCTGCATCTGAAGCCTTTGGGACGCTGCTCACGCGCGGCATGCTTCCCTCCTGCCCACCCAGCCAAGGTCTGGCCTGCAGCCACCGCGCATCTGTGAAGTCTGTTCTAGCAAGCTCCATCCTGAAACATTTTTTTTCCCTCTTTAACACCAATCTGGCATCTCATCTCGCAGAAAAAAATAATTAACCCTCACTCAGCTTTGGTCCCCTCGTTTGCGAGTAAGGACCCAAACATTTCTAGAGTGGTTTTGTAGATAAATGCAAATACATCCGAAGGTGTCCAAAAGAGATGCTGTTGATTTACAGTCAATCTCAATGGACCCTTCCTCTTTGCCTACTCAGCAAAGTGTGTTCGGAGGAAAGGTGTAGATACAGTGTAAGCACTAAAGCCATTTTTAAATGTGCAAGGATTATTGCACTGGGAACTATCTCAACAGTAGCAAGACCTTCCTAGGCAGGTAAAGAAAGGAACGCAAGTGTTGAGGAAGCAGATCGGCTGAAGGGATGTAAAACCACTAGCAAAAAGCAAAAGAGAATGGAGTGATGTGGTGATACTGTCTTTCCTGGGGTTATTTTATTCTTCCCTACCCACTTACAGATTTAGGAAAAGAGAACGCAAAATGATTGCTTAGCAACAGGAGCAGGCAGGTGCCTAGCCAAGCTTCCAGCCACAGTGGAAAGAGAACATGCTCTGTATTTGGTCAGACATCAAGGGATGATGAGAGACGGGGTACAGGCATCAAGGGATGAGAGAATGGTTCTTGAGAGACGGGGTGCAGAGGGAGACGTAACTCTGAGCACAAAGTAGACATCTCAGGGCTATTGGGGGTGGACAGTGAGACACTACGTAGTTCTGCCTGGAAGCTAAGGAGGAGTTTGAGAGCAAGGCACACTGGCTATGTGGTGACGGGCTATGGAATGTGTCTTGTCACTTGTCACTAAGGCACAGTGGCTATGTGGTGATGGGCTATGGAGCGTGTCTTGTCACTTGTCACGAGTGAGAAGCTAATAGAGAATTTTGAGCTGGCGAGTCACCTGATGTCGGAGCTATTTGAGCAGCGTAGACCACAGGGAAGGAGCCTGGAGGCTAACGAATAAGTTCAACATTGTCACAGTTTCCTGGTATGAGCAGATATGACCTTGCCCCAAAAGGCAGCTGCAGAATAGGCCAGTAGGATTTATGCTCAGATATGCCTGTGACCTCTCCCTATCTTGAATTCTTTCCTAATACCATTACATGACAGACCATACGTGTTTAAATGTTCTGATTAAGCCTACAACATTTTTTTAAAATCCCATTTAAAATTGACAGATAACAAAATTAGATTAAACAAACTGAAAATAAAAAACCACATGATCATCTCTTTGGATGCAGAGAAAGCATTTGATAAAATCCAACACCCATTCATGTTTAAAGTTTTAGAGAGATCGGGGACACAAGGCACTTTCCTCAACATAATAAAGGCTATATACAGCAAGCCAATAGCCAAAATCAAAGTAAATGGTGAGATACTCAAGGAAATTCCTCTCAAATCGGGAACAAGGCAAGGCTGCCCACTCTCTCCATATCTCTTCAATATAGTACTCGAAGTTCTAGCCAGAGCAATAAGACAACAAAAGGAGATCAAGGGTATCCAAATGGGAAAGGAGGAAGTCAAATTATCCCTCTTTGCAGATGATATGATAGTGTACATAAGTGACCCTCAAAATTCCACCAGAGAACTCCTACAGCTGATAAACACCTTCATCAAATTGGCTGGATACAAAATTAACTCAAAAAAGTCTGTAGCCTTCCTATACACAAATGACAAGCTTGCAGAGGAAGAAATTAGGAAAACCACACCCTTCACATTAGCCACAAGCAATATAAAATATCTAGGAGTTACTCTAACTAAGCAAGGGAAGGACTTGTTTGAAAAAAATTTCAAAACTCTGAAGAAAGAGATTGAAGATGACCTGAGAAGATGGCATGATCTTCCTTGCTCATGGATCGGGAGAATTAACATAGTAAAAATGGCCATCCTACCAAAAGCAATCTACAGATTCAATGCAATCCCTATCAAAATACCTATACAATTTTTTAAAGACATTGAAAGTTCAATTCTGAACTTCATATGGAAAAACAAAACACCCAGAATAGCTAAAACAATCTTGTACAATAAAAGGTGCTCCGGAGGAATCTCCATACCTGATCTCAAATTGTACTATAAAGCAATAGTAATTAAAACAGCATGGTACTGGCACAGCAACAGGCTGGTTGATCAGTGGAATCGAATCGAAGACCCAGATATGAATCCACACACATATGGTCACTTGATTTTTGACAAAGAAGCCAAATCCATTCAATGGAAAAAGGATAGCATCTTCAACAAATGGTGGTGGTCTAACTGGAGGTCTATGTGTAAAAAAGTGCAACTGGACCCATATTTGTCACCTTGCACAAAACTCAAATCCAAGTGGATTAAAGACCTCAACATAAAACCAGAGACACTAAGTCACTTAGAGGAAAAAGTGGGGAAGAACCTGGAACATACTGGCACAGGAGACAACTTCCTGAACAGAACACCAACGGCCCAGGCCTTAATGTCAACCATTAATAAATGGGACCTCATGAGGCTGAGAAGCTTCTGTAAGGCAGGAGACACTGTCAAGAGAACAAAGTGACAGCCTACAGACTGGGAAAAGATCTTCACCAACCCTACATCTGACAAAGGTCTAATATCCAAAACATATAAAGAAGTCAAGAAATTAAACACCACCAAACCAAATAACCCAATCGAGAAATGGGGCTTGGAACTAAACAGAGAATTCTCAACACAGGAATATCAACTGGCTGAGAAACACTTAAAGAAATGCTCAACCTCCTTAGTCATCAGGGAAATGCAAATCAAAACAACTCTGAGATTCCATCTTACACCCATCAGAATGGCTAAGATCAAAAACTCAAGTGACACCACATGCTGGCGAGGATGTGGAGAGAGAGGAACACTCCTTCATTGCTGGTGGGAATGCAAACTAGTACAGCCACTTTGGAAATCTATCTGGCGCTATCTCAGAAAAATGGGAATAGGGCTTCCTCAAGACCCAGCTATTCCACTCCTTGGAATATACCCAGAAGATGCTCCAGCACACAACAAGAAAATTTGCTCAACCATGTTCATAGCAGCCTTATTCATAATAGCCAGAACATGGAAACAGCCTAAGTGTCCCTCAGTAGAAGAATGAATAAAGAAACTGTGGTACATATACACTATGGAATACTACTCAGCTATTAAAAACAAGGAATTCCCGAAATTTGTGGATAAATGGATTGAGCTAGAAATGATCATAATGAGTGAGTTAACCCAGAAGCAGAAAGACTCAAATGGTATATACTCACTTATATCTGCATACTAGCCCAAGGGGCATGTCCCACAAAAGCCTTCACTTACCAGGAAACTGGGACAGAGGGGAGGACATCCTATTGGGACTCTAAATGAAAGAAGCATGGGAGAATAGCAAAGTAGAAGGATCCAGAGGGTCCTAGAAACCGACAAGTAGAACATTATGATAGGCAGATTTGGGCCCAGGGGTCCCGCTCAAACTAAGGCACCAGCCAAGGACAATACAGGCGGTAAACTTTAAGCCCCTACCCAGATCTAGACAACGGTCAGAACATTCTCCACAGTGGAGTGGAGAGTGGGATATGACTTTCTCACTTACTCTGGTGCCTCACATTTGACCATGTCCCCTGGAGGGGGAGACCTGGTGGCACTCAGAGGAAGGACAGCAGGTTGCCAAGAAGAGACTTGATACCCTATGAGCATATACAGGGGGAGGTAATCCCCCTCAGGAACAGTCATAGGGCAGGGGAATAATGGGAAAATGGGGGGAGGGAAGAATGGGAGGATACAAGGGATGGGATAAACATTGAGATGTAACAAGAATAAATTAATAAAAAAATTAGATTAATTCTGAAGGCTTATTTGAGAAAGAATGTAAGGGACTCACAAACTGGAACCCCTGCCTTTCTCCCCATGCCGTCAAGGACGGATCTTTACAAAGAATGCAAGATGACACCAAAGCTGGTGCTGTTTCACTCAGCAAACAAAGCATAGTTGTACTGGTGGGTGTGACTCACCTTGTGCAGTATGCGTGCTCAGCATGGGAGAAAGAGAAATGCTTCTTAGAATGATGTTCCAAAAATGGGTGAGGGATGGCATGGGTGAGGGGATGGCATGGGTGAGGGGACGGCATGGGTGAGGGGACGGCATGGGTGAGGGGACGGCATGGGTGAAGAGACAGCATGGATGAGAGGTTGCCATGGGTAACGGGATAGCATGAGTCATGAGATGGTACAGGTACAAGGAATAGCATCGAGTTTTAAGTTAAGAACATGGGCTCTATCAGGAAAGGAGGCAACATAAATAAAGTCGGGCGACCTGCACCTGTCACCTTTGCTCCTGGAGCTGCACTCCATCCTCTACCCACATACAGTGTAAGCTAAAGAGAGATGCGCCTGTAAACTTCTGACTGAAGGGCTTTGCAGGGATATGCTGGGATATGTTCCAGGTGTAGAAAGGGACCCTTTGTGGTTGTGATGAGTGTGCATCACACGGCTCCTGTGCTGAAAGCTTCGTTCCTAGGGTGACTGTACTTACAGATGCAGTTCTCGGGGAGGAGACCGGCTAATGAAGGTTCTGACTAGACCAGTGACAGAACTCACGATGCGATGGAAACAGGACCAGGGAGGGAGCTAATATCCTGAGACTCCGCCTCCACTCCCTCAGAACTCAGGGAGAAGTGAGAGGAGCTGCCAATGATGACTCGATGACTCCTGCTGTCCAACAGAGCAGGGCTCTAGTGGGATGAAGTAGGTACCTGTCATGTCTAAGATGGAGATGGTTTCCCTCTATGAGCTCAGTGAGTGTCTAGTGAACAAACGTACAACCCTACTGACCGGTCCTCATGGTAGGAAGACAGTGTGCTCCTTGAATCCTCATCAAAGCCTATCTCAAAAGCTTCACAAAAGTGGATCCAGAGCAGTGAGGAATTAAGGAGAGAAGAAATGTTACCTGTTAGGTGACTAGAAGCTGGATTTTCCAGAATCGTATAGAAAGATGGGGGGCAGGGATCCCCAACTTAGGAAACCAGCACAGTGGGCCATGCTGATTATTTATTTATTTATTTACCTATTTGTTCACTCCCTGGGTTTCTGCATTTCACAGCAACTGTGACAAAAGAGATGCTGTCACTGTGATCTCCAACTAGTGTCACAATAAAGAACTAATTTCGTGACCAAGTGGCTCAAGCACAGCATGAACGGAACGGTTTTGAATGGCGGGTTTATATAGACGCATCCTGCAGTTCCTCGCCCAGCACCGCGGCTCATCACGGACATTTCTGAGAAGGGTGATGAAGCATCTCACTTACTAACTGGCCTGTTTGGGTGACAGTTTTGACACTAGGGTCTTTCGATGAAATGCCAGTTTTTAAGAGAGCCACAAGTTCAGCATCTCCTGCTGAAGACATGTCTTAGCTAGGGTTCTATTGCTGTGAAGAGACACTATGACCACGGCAACTCTTATAAAAGAAAACATTTAACTGGGGCTGGCTTACAGTTTCAGAGGTTTAGTCCATTATCATCATGGTGGGAAGTGCGGCAGCGTACAAGCCAGCATGGTGCTGGAGAAGGAGCCGAGAGTTCTACATCTTGGTCAGAAGGCAGCAGGAGGTTGTGTGCCACACTGGGTGTAGCTTAAGCATAGGAGCCCTTACAGCCCGCCCCACAGTGACACACTTCCTCCAACAAGGCCACACCTCCTAATAGTGCCACTCCCTATTGGCCAAATATTCACACACATGAGTCTACGGGGGCCACACCTAGTCAAAGCACCTTCTGGAGCAAGCCCTTACAGTTCTTCCTCCAGTACCTCACCCAATCACTACTGTCAAAGACTCAGGGATGACACTGGTCCCATTTTATATGTAAAAAGATGAGACTCAGAGATCTGCAGTTAGTAGCCCAAATTCTAAGCAGTGGAGTGAGGGTAGAGATCTAGCTGCCTGCTCAGGAACCTGTTTGTTTGCCCTGTCCCAATAGTTAATGCTACAAAACAGAGTGCTTGCCCAGGGGAAAGGACACCTTTATGAGGTGCTATGTGCATGGTTGGCCTCATCTGACTCCATTTTTTTTTTTTTTTTTGGTCCTGACACCACTTGCCTCCCACTCTGCAGCTGCCTCTCCCCGGCTCATGTCTTCTTGGGAAAACTTGGCAGGCTTCTGGAATTGGGTGTTTCTGCTCGGGCGAAAATACGTGAGTTAGGGACTCAGCTCACGCAGATTGAGCCCTTTGTCCTGAATGTCCAGAAGGAAGTCCAAGTCTCGGAGGAGTTTCTGGAGTTCAGCCAGGATGACCTTTTGGCAGGGAACACCCCTTTATGGACGCAAGGGACAGACTTGCCCGCTGCTTCTTGGCTGATGCTGCCCAGTCACTTAAAAAAAAAAAAATTCCCCCCACTCTCCATGCCTGTAACTCTTAGGAGGTAATTGGTAAGTCTCAAGTTAGAAACGGCCCCCTCCAGGAAAGCTACCTCCAGGTCTTGATGGCATCAGGCCCTTGCGTGGGACCCCACTTCGGTTTGCTTACCCTTTAGGCAACTTCCCTACTGGTAACTTCTGAACGCCCAGGTGAGGAACAACTTTACGACTCTCCGATACTGCCAACTTCAAAGGTTACTTAATTGTATGTGTATTAGTGCTTTGCATGCATGTGTGTGCACAGCGTTCATGCCTGGTACCCACTGAGGTCAGAAGAGGGTGTTAGAGCCCCTGAACCTGAAGTTACAGATGATTGTGAAGCCTCATGTGGGTGTTGGAAGCCAAACGCATGTCTTCTGCAGAAATGGCCAGTGTTTTTTACCACTGAGCCATCTCTCCAGCCCCATAATGCTACAACCTTTTAATAAGGGTTGAGCATATAAATAAATGGATATGGCCAGGCTAGGTGTTATTGAGGAATTTAAAGCAGTAGATTTTTCCATCTGGAGTACAGAGAGGATCGGACACCTCCCATCCCAGTTTCTAGAACCTTTCCACATCCCATTGGGCCTCGAAGATGAATCTTTTCATAGCTATTTTCAGTAATGATACCCCAAACACCTTGGGGAAATACATCGTTTTCTTTGAAGCGGGAAAAGTTGAGAGGCAGTAGTAGTCTCCCCGATTTGTGCCCATGCTTCGGGCTGAGAGCTGGCGGGTCACAGCAGGGAAGAAGAAAATCACATTCAGTAACATTTACTTCCGGGAGTTATGTCTACGGATGTACACGGCTGATGAGCCAGGCCTCGGGATGTTTCTTCACATTCCATAATGTGCCCCCTTGTGTGATCTTGAGTACTTTCAGAAGTATGATTTAGAGGTTGCCTGGGAAACCTGCGTCAGCTCAAGGTGAGAAGAAAAACACTAAACTCCACCTCTTTGCAGCAGTATGACCGCACAGAGGGTAATGGAGTGTGCATGGAGCTACCTGTCCTCATGCTCTGCTCAGCTTTCAGCCAAAGGTCGGCTCTGTGCCACTTCTGGGCTTAGGGTGAGTCAGGAGTCGCTGTACCTGTCAACATGGTATTCTCAGACGTAGGCTATATTCTCTTTTGGGAACTCTCATGAGCAGGTCACCTCCAGTGGTGATGAAATTTCCAGCTCCCAGGTCCCCATGGAGTGCTGCTACCTTGGGCTATCCTTTCCTTGAGATCTTCCTTGTTTTCACTTCACTGGAATATATGAAGCAGCTTGTAGCTGGGACCGGTGGCCACACAGGCTGAAATCCTTGCTCTTGTTTGTATGTGGGTTGTTCGTTCTCTATAGCCCCATTTTCCTCACTTGAGCAATAAAGAAAGATAAAAAGCCCTCGTCTCGCAGGCTGTTGTAGGGATGGAGGCAGTGGCTATCCAATCAGGCTGCATACCGGAGTTCCCCCTCACCCCCTCCCACCCCCAGGAGCCTCAAAAGGCTCATTCCTGGGCCCCACCCTGGAGCCAATTAAACCAAAGTCCTTGAAGAGTGAGTCTAGGCACCAGGTGACTCCAGGTAAAGCTCCCCGGGTGACTGTAGGCTTACTCTAACATGTGCATTTGTCACATGTCCAGAGATAATCTATGCAATTTGAAAGGCACTGTGCTTTCAAATTCTAAAATCCCACTAAGGAATGATGCTGATGTTATTCTTGTTAGTAGTACATTATCTTAATCTTCTTCTGAGGAAGGATGCTATGGGTTGAAATGCCCAAACCGTGTATCCCAGTCCAGGCAAGTGATGGCAACTTCCTGGAAGCTGCTCAGTGGCCATTACTGAGGATTCCGGTTGCTTGCTTACATGTGTGTCTGAGCTCCCTCACGTCCTTGGGGCATGACCTCTTATGGGCACACTTCACGCAACCTGGGTTCGTGCCAATGAAAACATTTCCAGTCAAAGCCCAGTGCCTTTGTTTCCAGTACTCTCGGTCTCATGGGAGGCAGCTGGCAACGTTTGCATCCCAGGTTACCTTTGCTCTGCAGTCAATAGATGAGTCAGGGCTGGTCCCAGCAGGTCAGCTAACAAGCAGTCCTGAGCAATTGTGTCTGGTGGCTTAGGCCGAAGGGGCAGTGCCCTTGGTGCCGAGGAGAGAGTCATAAAGTTGGGCAAGTTGCTCTTTATAGCTGTCTTAGTTTGCTTATTGTTTTGATAACAGGGACTGGTTTGGGCTGTGCACTAAGTTGAATTAAGGTAAAAGGGGAGCAGAGGGCCCTTCTGCATCCCAGGCGATAAGTGATAATTGGAGCAATGGGCAGCTCCTAAGCTCTGCTACAAGTAGCCATGCCCCTCTCTCTCCCAACTGTGCTCTGCATGCTGAGAGCAGGAGGAGCCACCACAGGCTAGCACTTCCATGTATCAGGATGTAGGAGACGCCAAGGCAGGAATATAAACGTCTCTCAAATCTGTACACCTCCTGCCTCCAAGCCTCCCAAAGAAGGACCAAAACCTGTTAGGAGACAACAGTTGAATGGCCAGAGGCCACCGCCTGCTCCCAAGATCCATCCAAAGTAGTTGAAATTACCCTTCTACCATCACACCAGGTCATTTCGCTGCCTGAGTTAAAAACCCTTTTTGGAATTCCCCCCTCACTCTTTAATGTGGCTTCCAAGCCTGGAGTTGGCCTAGCAGCTTCTGTCCTTCTAACTCACATGGGTGGGATGCTCCTCACCCCCCAGTTCCAGGCGCCTAGGGACCATATTCTCCCACAAACCGAGTGTACAGACCACAGTATAGCTAGCTGCCTCTCGGGAGCCTTGAGGTCTCAGCTTCTGTGTCTCTCCTCTCAGGAAGCCTTCCCTTTCTCTACCTGCCAGCTCCTGATTCTTGAGCTCCAACAGGCTGGGAGTCTCTGCCCCTAACACCTCTCCATCTTCAGTGCTGCTCTCTGTGACTGAGCAGGCTGTAAGCCCATCATGGAGGGACCTCACATATAGGTCCATGAATCAGTATTCTTTGCACTAAAGTGGTAAATGCATTTAAAAGGTGCCCAGAACTACTTGTCAAACCCAAGGAGGAGTATATCATGCTAGGGAGAGCCACACCTGTGTACCTGCTCAAACAGTAATCAAGGGCCAAATAGTAAAGCCCACCATAAGGGGATAAGTCCCTGTAAGGTATGACATGTATTGTTGCATATTTTTTCACTATGAAATGCACATTTCACTGGTAATTCTTTTTTTTAAGAGAGAGAGAGACAGAGACAGAGAGAGGCTAGTTTATTGAAGAGGTGAATAATTAAATAATTCAGAAGGAGCACAATAGTTAATATTTCTGGAGCGCCTGCAGCATGCACCAGCCAGCCATAACAACCCTGTGGGGTACACACTGCTATCGCCCTTATTTTGTGGATAAGGGAACTTAATGGTTTAGGAACTGAAGGGATTCTAATCACAAAAAGTCCATGTGGTAGGCTTCACTGTACCCTCCTGAGAGGTGAGGTCATAGCACAGCAGGGTGGGGCTTACTTTCTCACTTCCACGAATTATTTCTGAAGAGTTTTATTAAATTATCAGTGACGGGCTAATTGTGGCTGGGAGCAAATGCGCAGGTGTTTTCTTACAGATGGTGTAGGGTTCAGCTTCCTTAAAAGGATGGTGGCTCTGTGCCTTCCCACCCTGTCCAACTCAGAACTGTACTGCCCCGGAACAGGTCCATGACTGCGGCGGATATCAAATGCGCAGCTACATGTTTTCTTGGCAAGCGGGTCCAAGATACCAACAGCGTCTCCCCACTCCCACACAAGGCTCCTGGTCAAGGCCAGTAGTCCTCTAACTATAAAATTATTCAATCTCTAAGCCTGGCAACAACTCTATTGGGATGAAGCCTTTACCAAGGTGTTGACCAGAGAAATAGATCATTCTATCCCAAGAGGTTTAAAAATGCAAAGGCATTTCCTACCTTTGAAAAATGCTTTTAGAAATTCTCATGTGCGTCTTATGCACTTTCACAACACCCCCAAGCACACTTACTATTATTGTGCCCATCTTACAGATTACAGGTGAAAAAACAAAGCACGCCAGAGTGACTTGTTTTTAAGTGTTCAAACTATCAAATGCTTCATAGCCCTAAGCAACTTGGGAAACTAAGTCAAAGCTTAACAACTTCCTGCTTAACTACTATGTTTAACTCTTCTACTTTACTTCTCAGAGGCTTTTTTTTTTTTTTTTTTTTTTTTTTTTTTTTTTTTTTTTTGAATCATTGTATTGGCTATGCTTCTAGCTGTGACTGTTTTGTTGGTGGTGGTGGTTTTTTGTTTTTTTTGTTTTGGTTTTTTGTTTTGTTTCTAGTTTTTTGCTTGTTTTTGAACTTTGTAATTAACCCTGATTAGTTAGGATATAGTGTTCTGCATCTTTCAATTTCCATTACACATATCCTCCAACCCTAACATACTCAGCTCTGTGTACACACACTGAATCCAGGCGTGGGAATTCTGGTGCACTTTGTCTGTTCCTTTCTTTTTTTCTTTTTTTTTTTTTTTTTTTTTTTTTGGTTTGGTTTTTTGAGACAGGGTTTCTCTGTGTCGCCTTGGCTGTCCTGGACTCACTTTGTCTAGGCTGGCCTCGAACTCATATCAACCCGCCTGCCTCTGCCTCCATGTGCCACTACACCCAGCTCATCTGTTCCTTTTCAAAAGATCAAATTGTCCTCTCATGCAGTCACCTTACGGAGTCTTTCACCGAGCTCTATAGGCAGTTAGTTCAGAAGCCTCTTTGGAAACCAGGGGGACTTTTTAAAGAGCAGTGTCCCTGATCAATGCAGCCTTGTGGTACCATGGCATCTGGACAGCTGGTCAGGTGGTGTTTGTCCTTTCTCTTCATGGAAGTCCTGTCTACAACCTCTTTGGGCTGATCTTATTTTCTCCTGGAAATTTACCAACCACATGACACCTTGAGTCAAATTAACACATCTTCTGCGTCTCTTAGAGGAAAAAACAATGCAGAATTTCCTAAGATGGGGGCTATGGCCGTGGTCAGGCAGTGAGCCCTAGAAGCCCTGGGTCTAATTTAACCTCAGCCTTCTTATTCTTGTGACCCTGGCGTATTAGAAGCTTTTCCGGCTTTTTGTTTTGTTTTGTTTTTCTGTTCTTCAGAATGAGCCCAACAATACCTTTTCCTTCTAGATTCTTCTACAGGGTAAATAAGACTCCATGGGAAAGCTGTGTGTGACCAGCACACGGGGTGGGGGGGTGGGGGGTGGGGGGGTGGAGATGCTCACCAAGGTGGAATCTGGGCCTGACAAGAGGAGGATGACTTAAGAACACCCTGGAAAGGTCTAAACACTTGTAAGAGAACTTGTTGCCACAAGCACGTTGCTGGACCTCAGATGTCCAGACTTCTAGGCCTCAGCAGAAATGAAGTCTGGTGACTTTACAGTGATGTTTCAAAGCAATCAACCTGGGGGGAGGGATTTGAAGACAGTCAGAGACACACAAGGAGGCAGCGGTCTCTACGACTCATTGTTTGATGTGTAGAACCTGCCTGCTCATTGTGGTAACTGAGTTGGACTCTAGAGCTAATGTAAGCAAGTTTTCAAAGGTAAAGCTATTTAAAATTGAAAGGAATGAGGAGAAAGGCTCACGACAATTTGCTGACAGGACAGAACCCTAAGCCATAGTGATGATAATGGAAACAAATCTTTCCCCCCAGGACAGTGACTGTTATGTGGACAAAAGGCAGAGAAAACACTGCCACAGTATTGTTGCTGAGTAGAATTCCTGTAACAAGATCAAAAACATTATTTTCATGGGCCCTCTACCAAGGCAAAGGAATATTTTTGTTACGGTAGGCTCAATTCTCTAGAGATTATTTTATAAGAAGATTCTAGGGGAAGTCACTTTTGTTGTCTGAAAATAAATGTCAAGGCATATGACAGGAATTGACCATTACCCTCTGGGTCTGCATCAGTCTCAAAATCAACACTTGCAGAATCTTGTTCCTTTTCCCTGAGGGCTAGAACTCCCATATGTGTCCCTGCTAAGGCTCAGAAACAAATGTTTTTTTTCCATGTAGTACTGGGTAGTGTCTTGGCATGTTTTATTCTGAGTAAAGGGGAAAAATGAAAGTAAAAAGGGAAATGTCTAGTATGTCTTTATTTGAGACATTATTGTTTTATCCTTTATACTTGTTCATTCAATGTCACATTAACTATTATTTATAAAATTTTATTATGGGCAAATAGTGATCTTGTCCATTGGAAACTTATAGTAATTCCTGTTGAGTGCTTGGGACTGAATTCTTTTGCATATTAGACTATTTGCTTATACATCGTGACATTACACGGAGCGGGGACCCAAGTTTAAACATGAAATTAATTTATAACACACTGACTCTTAATCACACACCTAAAGCTAATTTTATACAATTTTCCAAATAAATCTGTGCACAAAACAAAGTATTGTTGTGTGCCATTTTCTATTTTTCCTATCAGCACTCAAAAAGAAAAATTCAGATTTTAAAATCCTTCAAGTTTGAGGGTGTGTTTTGTTTTGTCTTGCTTTGTTTTTGTTTCTTTTTTGTTTGTTTGTTGTCTTAGGGACGTTCTGTCTGGAATAGAAGCACTAACTCATCTATGCAAATCAGGAGAGGTGAGGGATAACCTGCAAGAGGAAAGAGAGTGCACTCCTAGATGGGTCAGAGGTCCATAAAGACTTTGGAATTTGCAGTTGTACAGGACCTTACCATGCCCCAGCTGGAGACTAATGGAAAGAAGAGTCTATGCCTGGCACGGGGGTGCACGCCTATGATCACAGCACCCGGGGAGACAGAGGCAGGTGGAATCTCTGTGAATTCGAGGCCAGCCTGGTCTACAAAGCGAGTCCAGGACATTCAAGGCTACACAGAGATAAACTCTGTCTCAGAAAAACCAAAGGTGAGAAAAAAAAGAAAGAAAGAAGATTCCAGAAACCCGAAGAGTTTCTTGATTAGAGAGGGTGAGGGAAGGGACTCCACAGCGGTAACCGGAGACTGTTTACCCGGTACTGATGAGAGTGTGTGCGTTGCACAGCACACCCCGGACTTCCTCCTGTGGTCCAGCAGGAGACCTCAGAGAGGCAGTCATACTTACATAACAAGACCCCCTTTCCAACCCTGTGGAATGAGGCAGAAGGCAGTGTGTGCAGTCCACTGAATAAATCACATCTGCAGATGGTGAAAGAGGGGGTTGTACACACGAGGTGTCTTCTTTCACCAAGTGCAGTTTTTATCTCAAAGACTCAGACAGCAGTGATGATGACCCAGAATAATGAAAAAAAAAAAAAAAAAACCCACATAGAGCACACCAAACTACTGGAAGACAGTTCCACAAAAAGGGAGAAAGGAAACAAATTCAGGGTCCTCTAACATGTAATGTCCAAGTTAGAACCTGAGTTGTGCCATGGGATTTAAGTCTGAACCTTGCCATTCATTTGGACTACATCATCATCATCACCATCATCACCATCACCATCCTCATCATCATCACCATCATCACCATCATCACCATCATCACCACCATCATCATCATCATCACCGCCACCACCATCATCATCATCATCACCATCATCACCACCATCATCATCATCATCATCAATGTTATTATTGTTGCTTTTTTATTATTGCTGTATTATTATTATTATTATTAATTTTGCTATCAGGTTTTCTTCAGAAATAGGCTTCGGGAAGTATTTTGATCCAGTTGTCTGTTTTGAATCAGCTGAGGAGCAAGATGTGGGTGGGAAAATGGTGTTGTAGTGTAGAGAGAAAGGGAGAGCTGAAATTAGACCAGGGACTCAGAAGTAGAAAGAGTGGAAGTCACAGGCCAGCAGGAGCTACTGAGTGAGTTTCAGGCTAGCCGGGCTACACAATGACAGCCTGTCTGAAAAAAATGTAATACTATAAAAACACTAGGAATGATTTCATTCACTAAAAAATAAATAAATAAAGTCTAGCCTTGACAGTTGTGTCACGGGTACCACAAGCAATTATTTGCTAAGCCCACAAATGAATAACACCTACTCTACTGGTTGTATTTTTCTAAGATTAGGCCACAGTCACATCATTAACTGGGAAGTGGAGAAATAAACTTTCAAAAGAAATCTAAGACACCGCGTTTCCCTCAAGAGACAGACAAGCTCCTTGTCCTTCGGCTCCATGGCATGGACTTTTGACTGGACTGATTTTGCTCCCACATCATTAAGGCTGTTCCTCCCCACCCAACGCCACCTCAGGCCTCTATGCTGCCTCAGAAAACCAAATGATCAAGTTACCAGGCCAGAAAAAGAGTCTATTTTAAGAATAGGAACAGCTTCGAATGTACTAAGTTCCTCGCTTCGCAGAAAGTGATGAGAACCAGCTTGCCAGAAGACTGGAAGTACATGAGCTCTGAAATGGAGTGTGGATGTCACCTAGGCCAGTGGCTTCCAGACACTTGGCAGTGGCAGAATTCTCTCCCAGGAGCTCCAGCTGGCCCGCCTACCCCGCCCGCATCCCAGCTACTATCCCACTCTCATCCCTAGCCCCAGCCCCACCCACATTCTCACCCCCCCACCCCTACCACTACCCCCACTCTCATCCCCATCCCAGCCTCAGCCACGTTCTCACCCCCACCCCTATCGCTACCCCCACTCCCACCCTCACCTCCACCCCATTTCCACCCTCATCCTCACTGCCACCTTTCCCCCCACCCCCATTCCTTGCCCCGAGAGGTTGCTTTTGTCTGCCTCCAAATGAACCCAACTTAAAAAAAAAAAAAAAAAAAAATGACTGTCTCCTTAACCCAAAGAAACAGGCCCACAAAGCTTGAGTGACTTGGCTCCAAGACACACAGGCATTAGGCAGAGCCTGGCAGTAACTGCAGACTTCATGTTCCTGTTTTTCCTCCTGCTCCCTTGGATGTGCTGTCAATTCTACATGGAGTCATTTCCTGTTCACTAGTGCGTGCACCTTGCTTGTGCACACCTGCACCAGTTCCGCAGAGCTCCTCATCATTTTCGATAACTGGACCCATGTGAAAACGCATCTGGAAAATGTACATGGATAACAGCTAGAGGCTATGAGTTCCTGAACCTTCAGTAGCTCCGTGCTTGGTCCAGCCCTCCTGAGGGGTGAGAGGAAACTTTGTATACCTATGGAAATTCTGGTAGGAATCTTGGGCTAGAACCCAAGGCTACATACTTCTCCAGAGGATGGTTAGAAGGAAAGACTTTGGTCTGGTCATCTTCTAACAAAACTGTCTTCTACGTTCTAGGTGTGTTGCCTGCACATATGTGTACCGTGTGTGTGCTGGTGCCCTTGAAGGCCAGAAGAGGGTGTCAGATCCCTCAAAACTAAAGCTGCAGATGATTGTGAGCCACCATGTGGGTGCTGAGAACCTGTCCTCTGCAACAGCAACAAATACTCTTCACCACGGAGACATCCATCTGGTCTCTGGGATCAGGGTTTTTGTGCCCTGAATGAGGCTTTTATGTTCAACAAGAATAAGGTTATTTTCACCGTGCAAAATTCCCTTAGCATCTCTTCAGCCACACCCCATCCCATTCTGAAAGGCTGGCATGGAAATGAAACCGAATAAAATATGCATTTCAGTAATATTGTCAGAGGAAAATCAAACAATGGTAATCAAAGTGGGGGCAGCACCCGTGGAGAAAGGATATTGATTTGCCTTTCTCTAAACAATAAGGAGGATTCACCAAACAGAGAAAAGGGCTGTGTTACCCATGTGGGCAATGCCAGTGAGGTGGGAAAACTCAAGGCTTGCCCAAGAAAGAATAGGTCTGCCTTATGGTTTGCCAGACACTCTTGGCCATAACAGACAGGGCTTACTGGGGACCCAGGGCAGCCCAGGCTACAGAAGCTTTCAAGGGTATTGTACCAGGAAAGACGAACTCTATTCTATACTCACTCCTAAAACGAGACATTAGACTCATACCAGGTGCTAGGCAGAACAGTCAGCATGGGGAATGGGAAGTTAGGATTGCAGTGGGGGTGGGGGAGGGGCTTAAAGCATCCCGAGCGCTAGTACAGAGATGGATTAGAAATAGGTTAAAAAAAAAAAATGATCATGTGAGATCAACTCTGGAGACCAGGAAAGCCTTCAAGGAGGGGGTCTAGGGTGCTAAGAAAATGGGACTTTGAGGCCAGAAATGTGACTAGAGGTACATTTTTGCATAATGGCCCCATCACTATATCATGTGCTTTGACTTGGGAGACAAGAGATCCAACTAAGAAGCCATTGCAGGGTCCAGGAGAAGAAAATGAGAGTTAGGGAAGAGAGATTAGAAGGAAAGAGATGAGTGGGTTTGGCTGTTCCCTGTGGGAAAAGGGTAATGCATACAAGGCATAGTAACCACCCACAACTGTGACGAATTCACACAGCTTATGATGCCAAACGTGGGCATCATAATGTCTCTATGTATACAGAAGTATTCCAAAATAGTGCTGCATTCCAGATGTTGTGACTGTTACAACTTCTTTCATCTCTGCATTAATGAGCTATCATATTATCCACTCAACTTTAAAGAAAATAAACAAATCCTCTAAGCATGGCCCTTTGAAGCCCACCTCTTGTATTTTAACCAAGATCCTTTACGAATTCCCTAACCACACTCTTTGTTTCCAAAGCAACTAACTCGCCCCAGAGATTAATGGGAGATGGGGTAGTAATTGTCAAATATTTGAAGATTTAATTCCAAGGCTTAGCTACAATTCCTTGTGTGAATGGAAGAACAAGCTGTTCGGTCTCCGGACTCCCCAAGAGGGTTGCTACATAATTATCATAAAGCCAGTAAAACTTTCAATGCTCTGTGCACCCTACCCTGACATGCCCTGACATGACATGAAGAGCAATGCCGAGCATGGGACTGGGGGAAACCAAGGGAAACAGCTAAGGGTGAGACTACTCAGAGAAGCCTTTACACTCTGAGAATGTGAGATGAGCCCTGGGGAAGCAGTAGGAAAGGGAAGTGCATGGGTCATGGCTGGATTGTCCAGTACCATCTGTGCCTGGAATCATATCGTTTGTGACAGCAGTCCTGCATGAGCTGCTTATGGAGCTGTGTTTCAAGGGATCCTATTTCAGATGGTCATAAAGGAAACTTTTATACCACTAAGTACTGTCTAACTATAATGATGAAAGAAGCCAAAAAGTATTTCAAGTTATCTTTTCCTCCTCCCTTCCATCCCTCTCCTTCATTGTCATCATCAATAACACCATAATCAAGAGAGTCAGTTCACAATAGAAACCATTTCAGAGGGTTCATACACAATTCCAGATGCCAAGGAAACGACAGCTTCCAGTTTACACTGTTTGCACTGAACGTCTTCTGACTTCGCAGTGGTGTGAAAGCAATATACATTCAACAGAAACCATTCTTGAATTTTTGAATTTGATCTTTTACTTGACTGTGAGATACAGCATTCAATCCATTCTCACTAGTAGGGTAATGGAAGCATCTGACTAAATTTTATTAAGTTATAATGCTACTGTAACTCAAAAAGATCTATACAGGAGAGGGGGAGAGAGGGAGGAAGAGGAAGAGGGAGAAGGGGGATGCAGTAAGTAACCAGAAAACAAGAATATAAACTAGAGTAAAAACAAAAGCATTTGAAGAGAATGACTTTCTCCAATTGAAGGAATCAAGAAGGGGCTCTCTAGAAAAACACCTAGAAACTTGACAAGTGGGAAACTCTGTAATATGATGTTATGGACCAGGACTCTCTCACCCTGCTGGCTAGCTTTCATAGGGTCAGCAGTGCTATGCAGATTCCTGAGGGAGAAGTCATCATTAATTCTACGCAGCTGTGAACACTCTGAGCTATGATAATGACTTGTATGACAGGATATGCCCACGGGTCCAATAGCGGCATGAATGATATGGAGGTAACCAACCATTTTCTGGGTGGATTTAAGGCCTGCTTCACAAGAAGAAATGCATGTCTGGTGCTGTAAATATAGCTAAGAACCCACAATTGGGGAACTCATAAGCCCCAAAGGCAGACCTACTATTATTTTGCTAAATGAACATAGTATCAAACTATACCTCTATATTGGTGTCTGTATATTCATAGATTAGTGCAGCTCTCAGACCTCTTTAGAGACATTTCTTTGTGCAGTGAGCAATGGCTAATGCAGGAACTCGCAGCTGGTCAAAGCACACAGAATAAGTGTCTGTGGAGTACTCAGCCACAGTGGAACATCTATATTATACATACACTCCCCAAATCTCAGTGATCATCACAGAAAAGGAAGCAAAACTATTCTAAGAGCCAGAGGTTGGAGAGGATTGGAGTGCCTTTTGAATAGGAGAGGGCCACTGCACTCACGAATGTACAGCATCTGCGGCTGCCTTACACCGGACCTGAAATTAAGCTAGTCAGTACCCCCTGCATGGAGGGTGAAGGGTTTTGAAAGCCCCACCACTACCTGAAGATGTACTGACAGTTGATGGCTTCTGGTAAAATAAGAGAGTTTCCTTTAAAGCTATGACCCCTGGAAGGTCGGCCATGTTTCAGTGGATGTCCAAACTGTTCATAAGTAGATGGACAGCACAAACCAGAATCAGTGGGCAATAAAGGAATGGGGTTACAAAGTTGGCATAGGTTGGGAATGGGGGTGGGTCTGGAAAGAGTGGTGGAACCAATATGATCAATATACATTGTATGAATGTATAAAATTTTCAAAGAATAAAAAAAAAAATTTCAAAAGATGAGAGTGAGTAAGCCGAGGATGTGGCAAGCGCCCATCGCTGTTATAGCTTGTCTGGAGCATGTGGTGCACATCGGCAGAAGGTGGCAAAATCTATCCAAGGCATGGGTAAAGAGCTTGCTTTGGGTCTGAGTAGCTGACCCAAGGTTCTGTTGCCATAAATTACATCAGGGGAAGAGGCAGCCAGCAGTACCCAAATGCAAAGATTATAAAGAGAAAGGAGTCAGAGGGACCAGTTGAGAACTAATCCTCTGGGGAGACAACCCCGAGTATCTGAGCTAAGGATGGAGTAAGGGGAACATAAGAAATGCTCCCCTCAGAGGGGAGGTGTGGTGTGGACAACCCGAGGTGAGCTTGTTCTGTTGAAAAACATGGTGTTTAGAAAGGAACATTACAAAACGCTGAGTGAAATAGCAAAGTCAAAGTACAACTGCTTTGTTACAGCGCACGGGAATCTGTCCCCTGGGTCGGCGGCGTCTGGGTTTTCCGCTCTCTTTCTGCTGTCTTACAGATGGTTCAGCGCAGATATTGGTGGACAGTACTCTACTGTGGATGACGCTGATGGCGGCAAATACTGGACTGTTTCATACAAATGAGTGAGGATTTGAGGTTAGGGCGCCAGTAACCTCCCACGCTCTACGTGCATTCTGAAAGGACTTCGTAAGCAGGAGATAACAGGAGTACTGATGGAGCTGGTTTGTCACAGCCAGAATACACCCAGGGGTGGCTATCACACGTTAGAACAAAGCACACCCTTTACTGCAGGAGAGAACAACAGGAGGATCCATGATTTAAGAGATTAAGGCCTGCAGATGTCTTTGGACAGCACCAAAGTGTTTAGTGAATCATCGAGAAATGGCCAGTCTTCCAGTGTCTGTTCTGCCCTATGCTTTGTTTGTGCTTTAATTCAGCTGTCTGGCAGTTCTTTGGGTATCTGGCAATTATTTGGGTGGGCCTGAACTTCAGCCTGTTTTTGACACAAGTGTAAATGAATAATTGGAGTCTTGTAGCAGATCACCCTGGCCTGGAATCTGACTTAATCTAGTCTGTCTTCAATCACCTCGGTGGGGAACGTGGACTTCGGAGTCAAACAATCCTAGGTTTAAAGGTTGGTGTTCCAGTTAGGCTGGAGACATATGTACATTAGCTGACCTGTCTCTACCCCTCTTTCTTCATTTCCAAAGATAAATAAAGATTAAAAAAAAAGATGTGATATGAAGGCCAAGCTTCTAGAGTGGAGGCATCCAACAAAGGGATTAGCTCCCACCTGGCACCCACCATGAGAGCTGTGATCAATAAGGATATGTCAGAGCCAATTTTCATCAGGCCAGGCTTGCCAAAGGAAAAAACAATAACAACAACAAAACAAAAACAGAAACAAAAACAAACACTGGCTTTGGAAACAGCTTTAAGGAAAAGAAAAAGAAAAAAAAAAAGAATCACTTCTTACTTAAGTAAATGTGAATATATTTAATACTTGGTTTGTTGGCTAAATGCCTTCTAGAACTGGGTTAGGAAAGTTCTGACAGTAACAGCACAGAAATTGCGAGGCTCTGACTTCTGCTGATGTGCTGGCGATACCTCTCTCACTTAGCCACAGGCTTTCTGCCAGGAGATTAGCTACACCCACTTCACTCCACGTCACACTTTCCCATTTACAGGAGGGTGTGGAGCTATGAGCCAATGCCCTTTGCAGGGTGCTTTCCTGCTTGGTTTTCCATTCCTATTTGAATATGGTCTAAGAGATTTTACTATTTCCTGTGTGAGCTCTCACCAGGCCTTACAAGGCGGTCATGCAAACTTGCATAAGCAGTGACCCTCAGTGGCCTGGGCTTCAGGTCAGTCGTGTGACCTTGGACAAATTAATGGATTTTTTTCTTGGTTATCAGTTGAGATGAAAATGACTTATTAGAGATATATGTAAGCCAGTTAAAATGAATTACTGGATGATGTGTACGGATTCGTTAGCCCAGGGTCCCATACTGAAGGAGCAGATTAGTTCAGACTCTGACATGGCACCCTCAGTGCCTTCTGCATGCCAGCCCCATCCTCTTAAGGACCTATGATCATCTCCATTTTACACCGGAGGAAACTGAGGCAGAGAGAAGTGAGGACTTTGCAGAATGTCGCTTACTTACATGTAAGTGGGAGTCACGTGCATGGAGCAGGATGCTTTTGTGCGTCTATGATATGTAAATTTGTGTGTAAGTGTGGAGGACAGACACGCCCAGCTTGTTTAGCCTTGGTCTCTCTGCTTGAATAACACGAGATCCAAAACAAACCAGGTAGAAGCTTTTCCAAGCATCTGCTTGCTAATTCTCTTAGCCAAGGTATCAGAGAAATGCAAAATGTTCCTATCTAAAACGCACTGGATTGTGCTCCCATCTGAGTGTGCCTGGGCCCCCTTCTGCCTCCTGGACTGTACGTGGAGAAGACGGGCATGCCTTCTAACGGACTGGTTATATTCTCGTTCTTTCTACTAAAATAATGACTTCATGTGGACTCCTGTGTCATGCTATGGTTTAGTGTACACTTCCTCTAACATGTGCATGTAAGCATTGAAAATCCACTCCCCTTAATTTGCCGGCAAGCACATAGTCTCCCATGTAATGCATTTTAACTTATATGTATTTTATGTCCTTTACCGGAGACTCGGATGAGGGGCCTTCCATCCTACCAACAGCAACAAACTAAGATGACGTCACACAGTTACGTTCACCCTCACCTGGGTCCCACACTTCAGAGCTCATCCCCTCGGATGCTCAACAGGAAAAAGAACACTGTCATTTTCTGATGAACAACACTTCAGTCCTGTCTTTGTCGTTGTCCTTCTGTGATTCCCCTGGGGCCCTCCTGCGCCTCACATAACGCTAGAGACATTCTGTCTACCTTCTCAGACGGTCTATGAAACTAGCTGTTTCTATGGTCCATTTTTCACCCTGCTTTGTTACATTCACATCGTAGCAGAGTGAGAAGCTCTTCTCTAAGAGAAGCCAGCCTTGACAGTTTGGTAGGAAGTTCTTTTCACGTTAATTTCCCTCTTACATCTGGTTTTTCGTTCAGAAACACAGAGTACAAGATTCATTAATCCTTCGCCGACACTTCATTCCCAATCCTGCCTGCTTCTCGAGAGAGAATCTGTTTTTTAAATTTTTTTTCCCAACTCTTGAGGTCATTTGCGAGAAGTGAGGACACAGGGACTGGGTAGAAGTGGTGATCTGGGAAGGTCTCAGTGCCTTGGGGATTGGTAGGAAAGGATGCTGTGGAGGAAAGGAAGGGCACAGAATAGCAAGCACTAGCCAAAGACATCATGGCCTCCAAAAACCAGGAGCGCAAGTGCTGTGGGAGCCCTTCAGGAATAACATAGAGATTTGATGAACATTGAAAACAACATTGCTGTTGTTGTCTGGTTTTTGCTTTTTTTTCATTTGTTTGTTTGGGGGTTTGTTACTGTTGTTTTGGGGGGGGTTGTTTTTGCTGGTGTACAAGCAAAATTTTGTTTCTCTTTCTCATTCTTCCCTTTACCCGTGATCACCATTTCCAATTAATATCTGTCCAACATCAAGGATGGAGTAGGGATTTGAAGACTAGACTGAGAAAGAATAGGAAAGTAACTTAGGGCTCAAATATGTGTTCAGTATGCATGAGGCCCTGGATTCAGACTCAAGTAACACACATACACCCCCACACACACATGCACGCGCACACACATACACTCCCACTCAGGAGAAAAGGCACAAACTCTGTCCTGGGGCTCTTTCACATAGATTTGTAGAGTCTCCTGAACTGCTGTGCTTGCTAACTTTAAAAGAAGTGTGAATCCATTTAGCCCAAATTCAGTCTCAAGTGGCTTTTAAGTAGAAGAATCCAGAACACAAAGGAAATCAATGCAGCTGCTGTTCCATGAACTATGCTGGCTTTGGTGCACATTAGGAGTGAATTTGAAGAAGCTCAACAGGCCTTAGGAAACACACAAAACAGGAAGATGCCCCAGTGCACTTAGTTAGGCCTCAGTGCTGCCAGACCCAAGAATGCACGCAGCAGGGGCCTCAGGCAAAGGCTGGGAGGGGCTGGCAAGTCTTCCAGAACCAATTTAGAAGAGACACCATTTGCCAGGCTCCCCTCACGGAAACCAGGCTGCCAGAGAAAAATTATATTTCCCCTTATTTAATTACGTAGGTTTTTTTCTTACTAAATTAAATGCATGAGGAGCCAATATCTACAAAGGAGAATTTCCAGATTACTCTGCTTTCTGTTGGCCTGCGCGTCGTCCTTCAAAACAGACAATGGGCAGTGGAAAATGTGGTAAAAGTTTTAACGTTCGTGCTAAAAGGAAAAACACCTTCACTTTACGTTGGCTAGACACACCTGGCAAAGCCAGGACCAGCTGAGTGACAAGTCACTTGTACAAAAGCCAGCCCAGCTGTCCTCAGGTTAGCCTAGCGAGCACTGACTTGGAAACAGGAAAACAGAGAAAGGGAATCTCGGCTTAAAGATACGTTTGGTTTCTCGTGTTAGAACAGGTTGGTTGAATTGACAAGAAACAGGTTCCTTGACTTCAAAGACGTGTTCATGAAAATATCCCAAAGTGCAGTTTTAGTTTTTATTATAGGAATGTCTGGGACATAGGAGGAAGAAATGGAAAGTAGTAAAAACTGTTTTATGTCAAGTAGGGAAATATTTACTCCAAACTCTCTCAAGTCGGTTGAGAAGCCGAACAGAGAGGGAGGCAGGAAATTGGGAGTCAGAGTGACCCCTTTAAGTCTTTTTCTAATTCAGCCAGGAAGAAATTGACACATTGTTCTTCCCTAAATCCTGGGACCCATGACTCCAGAATGGGAAAAGAAGTGTGCTCATAGGTAAAGAAGAAGATTCTACACGTGGCTTTGGGAGGAATGACTTTGGCTGTTTGGATACAGAACTACAGATGCTTCTCAATAGGTCTTGATGGTCACCTGTAGGAAGCATAAAGAAAGCGAGTGTGTCAGCCTGCCTGCTGATGAGCCAGGTCACACTGCATAGCCACAGTCCCAGAACACTCCCCCTTCAGTCCCTAGATCCAGGAAAACTCAACATGCTTCAGAATCCATACAAAATGCTAAGTCTGCAGCAGACTTGCCCAACATTAAATCTGCTCGTCGGTTCTTAGACACCTAAACCGCAAACAAGACGATCCTTGTTCTGGAGAAATCTATTGCCTCTTGCCAACACACACACACACACACACACACACACACACACACACACACACACACACACACAACTGTTGGGCAAATAAGTCTTTCCAGAGAAAATAAGATTCCTTTCCAATTCAGTCAACTGTACTGAGCTGGAAAACGAAAAATGTTATTTTTCCAGGACGAAGGGAAAACAAGATCTCTCCTTGTTTACTCTGTAAAGCTCATTTCAAAAGAAGGACAGCTTAAATGCCTTCATATAAAAAAAAAATCTTGAGTGTTGTTTATCAGAAAACACTCGGTTCCTTTCAGGCCTGAGAATCACACACATTGGAGCTTTGTGCTCTCGCCTCTGACCCGGGAGAGGCACACAGCAGGACTGAAGTTCCTGCTGCTCCAGAGATGTCTAAAGAGTCAGAGCGGGGAGTAGGCATGGTGGTGCACACCTTTAATCCCAGCTCTCAGGAGGCAGAGACAGGTGGATCACTGTGAGTTTGAGGCCAGCCTGGTCTACAAAGTGAGCCCAGGACAGCCAAGGCTACACAGAGAAACCCTATCTCGGGAAAAAAAAAAAAAAAAAAAAAAAGAGTCAGAGTAGGGCAGACAGAGGTGAAGGACTCTTTGATGGTGGGAAACTTCCCTATTCTCTACTCCTGTTCCTGAGTGTGTAAAAAGAAATGAGTGCATTACAGCCACACTTTCCGCCCTCATTTTCTCCACATTTCTTACACTTTGGGAACATGGACCATCCTCTAGGTGAGTGAGAAAACGCCTGGTAATGAGATGTCAGCCCAGGAGCCTGGATGGAAGCTGAGCTTTATGTTCCTGAATTCCCCGGCATTTCTTTAAAGGTGAACCCCAGGGAACTGAAGTGAAAGTGAAGGTTCCGACTCCCAAACTCAACATAAAAACAGGCTGCCCCACAGAAAGCGTTTTGCATACAGTTGTTGCCTACTAAAACTAAAAAACTCCAATAAAATACTTTAAGAATGGTAAACGGGGAGAGTGAATTGAAAAATGACCCGTCTTGTAAAAATGTTCCCCGTATCATTAATTCAAAACAGGTTCTCGTAGACTTGTAGTAGACCCAGGTAAAGTCAGGTGACTACCCGTCCACCAAAAGTTAACATCCTTCGTCACGAGACGGCATTAGCTATGTCAGAGAAAGGTGACACTGTCATATTGTTATTTGTTTCAGGCATTCCTAGTAGTTGTTTTTAACCCAGTATGTGGTTGTTGTTCTTTAGACAGTTTTGTTGTTGGTCTTCTCCCCACCTCGAGCCCATTCTCAGTGAATTCCAAAGAGAACAGTGTGATGTACGGCTGCTGGGTGGCGGTACTGCCAAAAGGAAAAGCTGACTCCCTCTTTCCCATCTGCTCATGGCTGCTGTGGTTGCACCCTCCCAGGGGCTTGAACGGGCCTTGGTTTGTTCAGGATGAGCGTTGCAAGCCCCAGGGGAAGATGCAGGAAGCCGGGTGCAGCTAAAACTGTTCCGTGGGCTCCTGACTTCAAGGGGATGATGCAGGAAGCCAGTAGATCCCCTCCAGGTGCAGCTAAAGCTGTTCTGTGGGCTCCTGACCTAAAGATAGTCGCAGACCCAATGCGAGTTTTCCCAAGGGATAGAAAGGAAAAGCATTGGTAAAGACAGCTTGTCAGATATCAGCAAAGCCCTAATGAATAGGCCAATGAAACCTATTTCTAACGACCGACTGTCTAGGGAGGGGGAAAATGTCATATTGTCTCTCTCACAAACCACCTGATTTGAGAATGGGACAGAGGGACTTGGTTGTTTTAACTCATCTTCTTTGATGGGATTTCTATAGAGACGCTTGCAGGGCACACAGCACGGTGGGAGTTTGCCATTAATTCTCTGAGACAACCACAGGAGGAGGCTGTTCTAATTCAGTCTTAGCTTTATTTCTCCATGTCTGTCAATCAAACTGGGCATCTTCAGTACTAGGCTTTCACCATCTATGTCCACACTGCAAGCAACAGCAGTGGCTATAGAGTTTATTGTTTTAGGAACCCCTAATGTTTCTGTGGCTAGCAACACCCAGAGGCACCTCCACACCCTAGCACTGGGGTTCTTAACTTATGGCTTTTGGGCGTCTGTTTTCACTCCCATACTCTGGTTCACTCATTAGCATTAACAGGCCTAGGCTGTTGCAGAATTTTCCCAGTCACCTTGGCAGGTGTCACTTGTGCCTTCTCCAACCAGCCCATAATGCTCTCTATGCTTGGTCTTTGAACCCTTTGTGAATTCCCCACACTTGCTCCTTCATGTGCACTCACACGGCTCTCCCACGTGCTTCAAAACCCACAAAACACTCAAAGGTTAGCATTATGCTGTCTAGATTACAAAGTTTGCAGAGGATGGGCAGGACAATAGCACAAAAGCCAAAGCCACCCTCCCATAAACTAATATAGCGGGTTATCCAGATAACCTAAGGCGGAGCACTCTGAAAGTCAGTTGTCACCGCTCCGAGCATCAGGTGATCACAGAAGCGAAACGCTAAAGTCAGGCACAAGCAAGGGTTAGCACAGTCTGCAAAGATGATGTCGCCCAGTGCTGTCAGATATGTGTTTCTCCCAGAAATCAATGTTGCACACAGGAGGAGGCACTAACTTAGCTGACACTCCACAGCCCTCAGCCGTTTTCTCTGGGCCATTTCACTTCCACTTCCTCCAGTTCTCCCACAGATCCGCCCTGCACTTCCATACTCCGGATGAAGTTGGTGGGGCTGGCTCAGGCTGCTCAGGGTCAAGCGGCCTTGAAGCTCTGTTCTCCCCTGCTGCACCTGCTGCTAGGGCTTTCTCCCTGGGATGGCACTATGTGGCCATAGCTGCAGCTGCTGCCACTCCTGAAACCTCTCCTTGTCCCCGGGGTAAGCTCTGCCTGGGTAAACCATCTCCACTCCTAACATAACCTCTTTCAAGAGAGAGAATCTCATTTAGTCTTGGGGGGAGGGCATTGTTTGACCCAGGTACAAGCTTGGTCTTCCACACCTGTATTGTTTTATCATGCAAGCTTTCAGGGAACTTCTCTTCTGGCTTTAAAGCCTCCCAGGTACTCCTTAGCACAGGATCCGGCTTTGTGTCTTTTATTTTGTTTTGTTTTGTTTTTAACTTAGGAATTCGGGTTCAACACATATCTTGCCACATTTGCCTTTGAGTAACTGAGACAGACCTCCTCTGCTTCCTTGTTCTCTTATCTCCTCTAGGCTGCCCTCCCATTCCAAAGACATAGTTTACACGTCACACAGGTCCTCCAAAGCCTTTTATTCTTCATAAAGGTCCTGCCCCCACCAAAGGGCTCAGCAAAGCCACCGAAGAAGCACCATGCCAGTCTCGAGATCTTTGTTGAATCCAGTTCTCATTGAATCTCTGGTGAACACAGCCATATCCATCCCAGGATACTGGACATCGTGAGGGGGTTTCCTCATACCTGGTTCCCTCAGTGTCTTTCCTCTATGGTCCTCCAGCTCCTATTATCCATTGGGTCTTGCCCACTGGTGGTGGGCAAGTACCTCTAATGGCTCATATGAACCTGCCTATCAGGGACTAAACCCTGGTAATGCCTCGGATTTGTGCAATCTGTGTCTCAAGGATGGATGTGTGGTTAAATTGCTGGGCTTCTCTGCTTCTGAAACATTGAGACTGACCCCATCTACCATTGCATCCCACAGCCTCACAAGCCAACAGAGATGCTTCCATCACTGGTTTGAAACTTGTCTCCAATTCCAACACTCTCGTACTGAATGTGACCTGATATCACAGTCTCCTACTCCGAACCACTGTCAGGGCATCTGCCTGGTCAAAGGCCATAGCTGAGTGTCTTCTGGCAGCTTGTTTTCACTCTTTCTTTTTGCTACCTAACTCCTCCTGTGGGTTCCAGGCTATGGGGTTCCAGGAAGGCCTTGTTAAAATGGACCCCATTTCTGTTGTTACCCTTCGGTCTCCTCAGCTGAGAGAAGCGGCAAGCCAGCACTTCCATCCCATTCTCCCTGGTACTCATTTTTTTTTCCCCTGCCCATCCAGAGACTAACGGGAAGGATGCTTGGCATGTATCATGTTTTCTGTTGCCATTTCTTCCTTAAAGAGCATCTCACTCTGGGCAGCCATTTCAGCCTCAGAAGTGTTTGTTACCCCTAGCAACAACCAGGCAACCTCTGCAGCTGATAGCTGATCAATATTCCTGTCTCGTAGACTGTAATATCTGCGTTGGCCCTTCTCAGGGCTGCTTTGTATTCACATAGTGGGCCCCACTCATCAAGGACCTGACCGCTTCACACCTCATATGATGCTGCCACTCTGGGATGCCCGCTACACGTGCCACATCATGGTTATGCATTTTACTACCTATGCCACTGCCACTATCCCCAAATGGCATAAGCAAGAACGTGTCACATGGGGATGGAAAGCCATGTCAAAATTTACCCTGCAGAAGTCCCACCTTTAGGATTCTGGCTTCAGCTGCTTGTCTCATTCTCCACATCGGTGACAGCATGTCCCTTCGCAAACTCATCTTCAGTTTTGTCATATCCTTCCAGCTAAGCCAAGTGTCGCTAAAATTCCTTCCCTGGGGAGTTATAAACAAGATCTGCCCTTCCTCCCGAGGGCCAAAAAGTAAAATTTCACCAATATTCACTTTGGGGAACCAATGAGTTTACTGAGCAAAAGATAGCCCAGAACAGCTACGCTGTAGGGTCTGTACCCCACATGGATGAGGACCCCTCCTCTGTAGGGTCTATACCCCACATGGATGAGGACCCCTCTGTACTGACATAGATGGCATTCCCCTCCCTAGACAGTCCAGCCTAAATTTACACCCCAGTCCCCCCTCAAGACCATGTGTAATTAGGGCAGAGTTGCATACAGCTGTTTGGGAGACATGGCTGGCTACTCAGGTGAGGCTCCTGTGACCTTCCTTGTCCTCTCCTTCCTTGAAGGGTTGTCAACAGTCAACAATTCCAGCTGTGATGCCCACTGAAAGTGGACACAGGCCAATTCATACAGATGGTGGCAGTTTGTCTCTGAGGTCAGCCCCGTACATGACATATCTACCATGTCTCATGCATAACATATATGCTTTTATTTACATCAATAACATTTCTGAAAGGTAATTACTAGTCCTATTCTGCCTCAGAGTGCATTGCATGCTAATAGCAGAACTTATATGTAAATTCGGTGCATCTCCTCTGTCAACATGCATGGTTCCCCAGTCTTAAATGATGACCTTCTGCCTCATTCACCTTGCTTTAGAAGCAGTCCTCTGAGTATTAGCCCCCAAGTCACCTAGACAATGAGGGGCTATCTACTCTCTGGGATCCTAAATGTAGCTTAAAAGTCGTGATGAGTAGAAAAAGCATTTCACTTAAAAACTATTTGTTTATTATTCTCTATTTCTCCCACCCCCTCCCCCACTCTGTGCAGGTGCATATGTGAGTGCATGGTGTGTGTGTGTGTGTGTGTGTGTGTGTGTCTATGTGTGAGATGTCTATTACAGTGGATGCACACAACAGCACATATGTGTAAGTGAAAGAACAGAAACAAAGTGAGTTTTCTCTGAGCTGAAGTTTCCTGGGATCAAACTCAGATACCAGATCTTCACTGGAGGCAGGCAATTTTACTCACTGAACCACATTTCTGGGCCCCTGGCCTTTATCATAGAAGAAGAGAAATGGATGAAAGTCGAAATCCTCATTTTAAGTGAATACCCCTGTGGTATTGTGTTTTGGCAGTGTTTGGCTGTAATAGCCTAACTGGTCTTCAATTCAAGAACCCCCTTTCTCTGTCATTTGAGTGCTGAGATTACAGCATGCTCAGCTCCTCTGTTCTTGCTTGGGTTGAATGGCAGATATTGTAACTTGTTACTGACATCAAGAATGGTATCTTGCCTTTTTTTTTATGTTTTACAGCTATTTGATGTCCAAGGTCCCGTAAATGTTGACTGTTTATTCTGGGTCCTTGACCATATTATGGGCAAAACCTGACAGCTTATTTGTTCTTGGAGCATTTTGTTTTCCTCTCTGTCCTTCCAGCAGTTCAGGATTTATGGCAATTGTCAGTGGCAAATGTTGGTGAGAATTCCTGCCTTGTTCCCCACCTTAAGAAGAATACACTCCAGATTTCTCCATCAAGGATGTTTGCAGAGGGAGGTGGAATACAACATCTTTCACTGAAAGAGATTAAGGAGAGCAATACTTTCAACTCACTTGCTAAGAGGTTTGCTTCTTCTTTTTTTTCTTTCCAGTCACAAACAAGCAAAGAACACATCAGATACTTTTTCTACATTAATTGACCTTAACATGAGTTTAAAAAGTTAATTTACTAATGCTCTCAATTGTGTTGGCAGAACCTCTAACGATGGCGCATTCATTAGACTATTAAATTAGATTTAATCGGCTAATATTTTAAAAGCTTTTTTGCACATTTACATGAGTAAGGGAAAGCTGCTTATAATTTTCTTTCTCTTTTAACACTGAATGCTTCTGATTGGAGCGAGACTATAGAATGAACTTGGCAGCTTTTGCCCTTTGTCTTCATTGGATAACTTAGAATACAGCCGGGAATCTGCATTCCCTCTGGAGTTCCATAACACTCACCTGTAAGCCTCCGTGGGCCTGTGATCACTTTGCAAGCGGAAGGAGGGGCTTGTTGTGTTTTAGTCACGTTTAAGATCCACAGCACTATCCAGTCACCCTACTTCTCGGGCCGCCTCTGGCGTTCTCTATTTTTGCATTTTGTCTACATTTCCACAACTTTTAGTACGTAAAACCTGTGTTAGTGTTCCTTGAATGGTCCCTAGTGTTAGCGATGCCAAACATCACAGAAAACTTCAAAGCGGAAACTTAAAAGACTTCTCTCAAACCCTAAGTCCCAGAAACAACAATCTCCACGCACGCATATAGTTATTTTACAGCAGACCGCTCTCCACATAGAGAATCATAGGAGCATAAAATTTAACAGCAACATACACTGTCGTTAGCATGAAGAGATGCTGATAAAAGAGTCTCATCCGTATACAGAGGTGAATTGTTTGGTGAGACGGGCAAATGATAAGTGCGTGGAGAATCCCGCACGCTTTTCTCTCTGACTAACCACAGCGGCATTATCGCATTTAGTGATTATAAGAACCTCTCCCACAGAACTCTGCACTGAGAGTGGGGACTCTTCGTGTGCGTCACTGCAGCCATCCTGGTTTCTGGTATCTATTCTGAGCTAATGGGATGTTTACTAAGGGAATAAATAAATAAGAGGTACTGGCTGCTAACACTGTTCTCCAAGCAACATACGTGTTGTTTATGTAACCTTCCTCTGTCCCTCGGAAGGAAGATGGTATCGGTTCCACTTTATGGTTAAGAATTTACTGGCACCAGGGGGTTGGCATAGAAGGCAGCCTGCCAGATTCAGGCATGCGCTCTAGCTGAGACCAACACACGCTGTCTCCCCAGCTAACGAGCAGACCGGAGAGCCGACCCTCCAGAAGGCTAAAATGTGAAGGTGAGAGGTAGCCGCGGTGAGTCGGCAGTCCAGACACAGGGCCTCACAAGAGGAGGAACTAAGCTCCAACTCTTTAACAAGCTTCCTGCCCTTCTACACTAACAACAAAGAGCTAATCTGTGCTGTGCAGTGCCGTGTGGGGAGAAAGGCAGAAGTACAAGGGAAAAAAGATCCCCCAAAGCTTTCTAGGCAAAGATGGGGTGAGAGAAAGCAGGAGGGACGGAACTCAACAGACCCAGCAGAGGATTCTAGGGACAGAAGAAAGGCCCTGGAAGTGACCGCATAGCTCTGCTTAGCCCTGCTTTGAAAATGGCTCCCATGCATAGGTACCACTTAGGCGGAAAAGGTTTTCTATGGGCAACCAATTAGGAGGGCCTGCTGGCTTGGCCTCATGCTGAGCACACTTCTGCAAGCAAATGTAGGGACAAGTTTGGTGGCTGGCCATGGTCAGGGATAGCTGGTGCCCTTGTCAAAGCAGAGCTACCCTGGTCACCTTGCCTGCTGGAGAGAAGCTCTCTGTAGGGCACGCCCCTCAGCTCACTGGTTAAGGGCAATTTAAACAAGTCATTAGAACGGATCCTAGGTGGTTTGAGAATAGCTGCCATATAAATTAAGAACTATGTCAATCAAACAGGATTGTAATCCAGTCACAGGAAGGAGGCAAGATAGGTTATTTTCTGGTGACCCTTATTAGGAAAAGAAATATCCCAATTAAGAATTTCTGATGTCATGACACCTTTTTCATGTATTACCAGTCCCCAGGGAACATGTGTACTCTGGAGAAGGCTGACTCACAAATCAAACACAGAAGTCACATACATTTCTGTCTCATGCTCATGGTGGGGGAGGGGTATATATGTGAATATGACTGTCTGTCTGTCTGTCTGTCTGGGTCAGAAGACAATCTTGGATTTCATTCCTCAGGCATCATCAATTTCCTTTCCTTTAAAAAAAAATGTATCCACTCTGCAACCTGATTGTAGCCACCTCCCTCCTCTCCTCCCATTCCCACCCTCCCTCCCTCTTCTCCTATCCCGCCTCCCCTATGCCCCAGAAAAGGGGAGTCCCACATACACACCAACACATCAAGTCGCATCAGGACTGGGCATTCTCTTCAACAGTGGCCTGGTGAGACAGTCCCACGAGGGGGAAGTGGTTGAAAAGCACACAACAGAGTCAGGGACAGCCCCTGCTCCCCTTACTAGGAGACCCATATGAAGACTAAGCTGCCTATCAGCTACATATGTGTAGGGGTTTAGGTCCAGTCCATGCATGGGCCTTGGTTGGTGGCTTCAGTCTCCGTAAGCCCCCTACGCCCAGGTTAGTTGACTCTGTTCGTCTTCATGTAGAGTTCTTCTATCCTTCTCCCTACTCTTCCACAAGGCTCTCTGAGCTCCGACTAATGGTTGGCTGTGAATCTCAGTATCTATTTCAATCAATTGCTGGGTGGAGCCCCTCAGAGGACAGCTATACAAGACTCTGTCTGCAAGCCTAGCAGAGTATCATCATTAATAGTGTCAGGGGTTGGCTCTCTCCCACGGGCTGGGTCTCAGGTTGCCAGGCACTGGTTGCCAGGCACTGGTTGCCAGGCACTGGTTGGACGTTCCCCCAGGCTTTGCTCTATCTTCATCCTTGCACATCTTGTAGGTAAGGTAAATTTCCGGTTGAAGTTTTCCTTTTGAGTGGGTTGGTGCTCTCTTCCCTCAACTAGAGTTCTGTCTGGCTAGGTGTGGCCTCTTCAGTGTCCAAGACCCCCGTTACTAGGAGTCAGAGTTACAGTCGCCCTCATGTCTTCCCAGGAGCCTCCCCTGTTGTAGGCGTCTAGTTTGTTTCAGAGATGCCCTCACCATCCATTTCTCTTCTCTCTTCAAGCCCACTGGTTTCCCGCCCCTAATCTCCCCCACTCCCTCTCCTACCCAATTCTCTCTTCTAATCCACTTCCACTGTCTATTCTATTTTCCCTTCTGAGTGAGAATTAAGCATCCTCCCTTGGACCATCCCTGTTCCTTAGCTGTTTTGGATCTATGAATTGTTGTATGGTTATACTGTACTATACGGTTCATATCCACTTATAAGTGAGTATATACCATATGTGTCTTTTTGGGTCTAGGTTATCTCACTCAGGATGATATTTCCTAGTTCTATCCACTTGCCTGCAAATTTCCTAACCTCCTTGCTTTTAATGGCTGAGTAGTATTCCATTGTGTAAATGTAGCACAGTTTCTTTATCCATTCTTCAGCTGAGGGACAGCAGGGTTGTTTCCAGTTTCTAGCTGCCCACTCTTTCTGTATCTCTTCAATATAGTACTTGAAGTCCTAGCTAGAGCCAACACAACTAAAGGATATCAAGGGGATACAGACTGGAAAGGAAGAAGTCAAGGTGTCACTATTCACAGGTGACATAATAGTGTATACATAGTGACCCCAAAAGTTCCACCAGGGAACTCATACAGCTGAAAAACAACTTCAGCAAAGTGTCTGGATACAAAATCAACTCAAAAAAAAAAATCAGTAGCCTTCCTGTATACAAACAACACACAGAATAAGAAACAAATTAGGGAACAACACCCCTCACAATAGATACAAATAATATAAACTATCTTGGTGTAACTCTAAACAAGCAAGTGAAAGACCTGTCTGATAAGAATTTTAAGTCTCCAAAGAAAGAAATTGAAGAAGATATCAGAAGATGGAAAGATGTCCCATGCTCATGGATCAGGAGGATCAACATAGTTAAAATGGCCATCTTATCAAAAGCAATCTACAGATTCAATGCAATCTCCATCAATGCACCGACACAATTCTTCATTGACCTTCAAAGAACAATTCTCAATTTCTTTGATATTTTAACACAGGGTCTCTCACTGGCCTACAACTCACTTAGGCTAGGCTTGCTGGCTGGAGAACCCAACACCTAGCCCTGCCTCCCCATCTTCCCAGTTGTAGGCATTGCAAATGCACATCATGATACCGGTGGTTTTTGTTTTTGTTGTTGTTGTTGTTTGTTTGTTTGTTTAATGTGGGTTCTAGGAATCAAACTCAGGTTCTCTTGCTTGGAAAGCAAGCACTTTACTGACAAGCTGCCTATCATGTCCATGACTTAATGTTTAATTCAAGGTTTCTGTTTGATATATAGCATAGACACAGAAAAAAATCCACATGGTCAAGATGTACAGCTCTACAATTTCACCCAAAACTCCACATAACCAGTGCACAAAGTCAACAACTAGAATTAGTGCCTGCACCCCAAATTTTCCATCTGTCTTGTTCCAGCCGCTGGTCTTATTCCCAAGGAGTCATGGCTCTGACTTCTAGCAGTGAGGCCTGCCTTGCTTGTGGCTGAACTCGGTATAAATCGGCCTATGAAGGGGATACGCTCTTCTCTGGTTCTTCCCGGTCTTTTATTTGTAAGGTTGACTCATGTTCTTACAGGAAGCAAGAGTTCAGACTCCTCACTGTACTGGAGACCCCTGTAGAGCGCACACCTACCAACCGCCCCATCTCATCTTCTGTTGGTGGATATCTGGCTCCCTTCCAGTTCGGAGGACATGAGTAGCTGTCAACTTACTTGACTATTCTCAACATGCTCCTACAGAAAGCCGTATCAAATAGGAATGTGCAATGTGAGGGCTAATAAATGTTCATAGCCTGTGAAAAGCTATATATATATATATATACACACACATACACACACACACATACACACATATATATATGATTCTTTCCCTCCTATGAAAACATGAAGATAGCATGTAATCCAATGATACACGGCATGGGCACAGGACAGACAATTTGTGACATAAAGCATACTCACTAGTCAGTGAGAAATGGGACGTTTGGTTTTGAGAGCAGAGAACACAGGCTTGTGTAATTCCCGCAACAGCTGGTTGATTTGACCTTGCACCATTGGCAGAGCTTAATAATCTTTTTTGTGAAACAAGAAGGCAGCACTCCTTCGGTTAATGTAAATTGTGCTGGTGGACTTCAAACAACTGGGTAGGTGGCAAGTGACATGGTTTTGTTTAGTTTTTTTTTTTTTTTTTTTTTTTTTCCAGAGAGAATTCAGGGAGATCTCCCCTGCTTCTTCATGCTGGGCTTAAGACAGCCACATTGTCACAGCTACAGAAACACATGAGCCTTCTTCTGATTGGCCTGAGTGTCTCCAACTGTCCTCACACAGTCAGGTTCAGCCTCTCAGGATGCCCAACATGTGACCAGGAAGGCTGTGGGAGGAACTGGAGCCCTGAGGTGGGTGGGATTCTATTAATACCTTCCATGTTTTGAGTCCCCTGTCTGGGGAGTACTTGAAGCATCCACTGACTCATGCTGGCGTGCAGAGAAATGTCACTTTGGAGACGATGGGCCTTCACATGTTCAGCCCCCTGGGCTTCATCCAGTGGGCCGGCTCATCTGTGCTTAGTATGCTCAAGGAACCAAGGAGTTGATCAGAGCACACTCCTTGCCTCTCTCAGCAGTGAGGCTTTCTGGGTATCCCAACCAGAAGCAGCCCGCCTCCATTGGGAGCCTTTAGCCTTCTGAGCTGTCTGCTGAAGCCCAAGGATTCCTTCCCAGAATACTGTGCTCCAGTGTGCCAAATCAAATGCGTAGGATTACAAAGGAGACAAGCACAATCACATTTGCTCTCCAGACTGTGAGCACAAAACAGATTCATACTATGGTAGTAACATGTGTGCTTAATCCTGCAAGAATACAATGTTCAAATACTCCTCTCTCTGTGGACGGCAGCCAAGGACACTGTTAATACTTCCGTGGCCGTCTGTGTCTACACATAGTGGGGAAAATTGAAAATTCCTTCTAGAAGTTAGTAAAAACTTACATGTGCCACCTTTTCCTTATTTCAATTCACAGGCCCCCAGAATTCTCTTCCTGCTTGGATGCCTCAAAAGTGGCTCCTAGACTAGCCACGCAGAAGCATTCAATCACTCTAAGGCAATGCCTCCCCAGAATTCTAACTTCCATTGTGGCACTATCATACTACGTGGCCATTATTTCTACTATATATTGTTAGAAATATACTCGTGACCTTTTTCTTTTATATTTTTTATATAGGTATAAGGTATGTTTACATAAGTAAAGTACCTACATTAAGAACTGCTTTTGATTTCATTGTTTTTATATTTTACACTTTAGTGTGTGTGCATGTGCAGGTGCATGCCATAGCCTGCATGTGGAGGTCGGACACAACTTTAAGGAGTCTGCTGTTCCCTTCCATCATGTGAGTCCCAGGGAGTGAAGGCAGGTCTTCAGGCTTGGTGGCAAGCTCCTTTACCTGATGAGCCATCTTGCCGGCTGATAACTCATTTTTGGATGTAAAGGGCGACTTTACTTATAGGAGACCACGATGGATTCTGAATCAGCAGAGTGAGCTCTGCTGATGCTAGTTAATTTAAGATTTTATTTTTAATTCTGTGTGCATGCATGCATGTGTGTGTGCATGCATTCGTGCATGTGTGTGTGCCTCTGTGTGTGTGTGTCCGTGAATGAGAGCACCAGTAAAGTCCAGAAGTCCACTGCAGTGGCACTGGCAACTGAAACCAGATCTTCTGCCAAAGCAAGAAGGGCTCTTAAGCACCAGCACATCTTTCCAGGCCCTGTGCTGGTTCATTTACTTGCTACCTTTCTGCATCTCCTGGGCATTAAATCAAGACTGGACTCAGAAACACTGGCTCTGAGACATCCTCTTTGGCCTGTAGCTTCCAGCTGAAGACCAAGTGTGTGCAGGCTGGCATGGGCCTGGCAGAGATGGTCAGCACACCCAGCGGTAGGCCCGTGTGGAGGCTGAGTGAGCAGGTGTGGTCTCTGAGTCATGACGCAAGGGCCTTGAAGCTTAAGGACAGACCCCACCCCCATCCTCACCCCCACGCTGAGCTTCCTGTTTCCTGTCACAGCATCCAAACTTCCAACATCATCGGTTATTCATACTCTGTGTCTTTCCTGGACCTCAGTTAATGAATGATCCTTAGTTTGGTCCTGTGTGGCTTTCTGAGATGGGGCCAGGGAGGAGAGCAGAGACACAGGAAAATGGAAGAGAATACAGACAGGCTTTATACTTTCTTATTCAGGATAGCACTTTCTAGAATGAATTTCTTCAGCCCTTTTAAACAACCCATGCAGCATTGAGAACCCTGGGATTTGGACTCCCCAAGTTTTATTCTTAGATATGTCTGTCTTCCTATATGTTTGTGTGCACCACATATGTGCAGGTACCAGAGGAGGCAAGAAGAAGGTGTCAGATCCCCTGGAACTAGAGTTACAGGGAGTCATGGGCCACCAGATGTGGATGCTGGGAACCGAACCCTGGTTCCCTACAAGAGCGGTAAGTTCTCTGAAGTACTGCACCATCCTTCCAAGTCCACTATTCAATCCTGAAACACAGTCTTCTCTCCTAGCCACCCACAAGCACATGAGAGATGGAAGAGAATGAGATCACAACACAGTGCGCTGGGCAGGAAACACACTGCATCTCAGCTTGATGTCACCAGCCTGGCTGCCAGACTCCATCTGGAGATGGATCTGAGGAAAAACCTTTCTCAAGATGAAGGCTGAGAACTTCAAAGGAAACACAGGATAGCATCTCCTTGATCCTGACCTAGAATGGAGACTCAGATATATGGGTTTATTTCTGTATGAAGTCTTTTTTTTTTAAAAAAGAAAAAAGAAAAACAAATGATGTTACTTTCGTTTTCATGGGATAAAGCGTCACTAGTTAGTGGGTAACTTCACTGACAGTGGTCCAGGAAAGAACTGTCAATTGTGTTGTCCATCCTGCCAAGAGCACTTGGGAACTGCTCTTCCTAACCAATTACCCAATGGACAGACATACAGATGGGTCCCAGGAATTTCATCTTCATTGCCTTTTATGGCCACCTTGGACAAATGATTTCCTGTGTTCTCCTTTTTAAACAAATATTCACTTTTTAAAAATCTGCTCTCATTTGATATAGTTTGTCTCTTGTCAGCTCATATACTGGGAGCCTAGGCCTTAGTGTGGTGATGTTGGAAAGTAATGGAGCCTAGGGACATTGGGCCTCTCTGGAAGGGATTAATCCCTCCTGAGATCCCAGTTAGCTCTGGGGACAGTGGTTGTTATAAAAGCCAGCCACCCCTCCCTGCTCTCTGGCTTCCCATGTGTTCCCACCACCAGGACCATGCATGGTGGGCACCTCACTAGTGTCAAACAGAGGAAGCTGCCAAGCTCTTGAGACCCTAGAACTGTAAGCCAACTTTTTTTTTTCCTTACAAATGATCTGGCATTGGGTATCTTGGTACTGCAATTAAAAACAGACAAGCAGTCTACCTGTTTCGAGGTAGTGATTTTATATTCCTCTTAATCAAATGGGCCCTTATAGTGTATACACTTCACCCCTCCACAGTTTGATTTGGGTGTGGGGTTTTTTGTCTGTCTGTTTGCTTTTGTATGTAATTATGTAGAAAATCTCAATTCAGGAGTGTCTGTCTTCATCAACATAATTCTTCATTAACCACATTTTCTTTTTTAATGCTCTAAGAAACAAGTAAATTTGCTGGATCCTCCCTGTGGCTCTCAGCATTTTAGTAAAAGCCTTTGTTTTCTCTTTTCTTCAACTAAGAAGGAAAGAGATATCCCTGTAAAGGCAGGGCAGTCTGTCACCTCATAAGGAGCCATGGTTGGCTGAGTGATATCCTGAAAGAAATCACTTTGAAATCTCTAGAATCTGTGGTTGCTGGTTTATATGGTAAAAATTTCCGAGGATTTGACTGTATTAAGGATCTTGAGATAAAGGAATCATTTGGGATTACCTGAGTGGGCACCTGTTGCTGTCAGGTGTCAAGGTTGCGGCAGTTTAAGAATGGATCCGCTGGCTAACACTTCAAGGCCCATAGTCTAGGTGTAGAGTAAGTATTGCTAGCTGTGATATATTGTACCCTTGCAACGTACTGGGAGTACACAGTGTGACCTAGTGGGGAAAGAGGGACGCAAACACGGGTCTATGTAACACCAAAGCCCACGAAAGAAATATTGCCCTGTACTGATTGCACCGTATTGACATCAAGATGTGTTAACCTAAAATGACATCCAACCCAGAAGTTAGTTTTAGATATTTGCAGTAGGTCTTGGAGGAGTTTCTGTATGGTTGGATCCTATTCAGCATCCTATACCCTGGCTTATGGAAGTTTCTTCTCAGGGGAAGAAACAGTTGCCCCTTCTCCTAAGGTCCTGAAGGCAAACCAAGGCATCCCCATTTAGAACTGAATCTCCCAGGCCTCTCACTCTGCACGTGATCCAGCCATGAGTCTATGTAGTTGTTCTCATCTGCTGCTTCTCTGATAATGTCTGAGGAAGGCACTGATCTATGAATATAGTAAAATGTCATTAGGAGCCATTATATGAGCGCGTTCCTTTAGCAGAACAGTAGTATTTGGTTTTCACCAAGGTCCCTGATCTACCTAGTCTCAGGTTCTTACCCACCCAACCAACGTCAGGGCTGAGTGCCATCTCCTAGAGTCTTAAATCCAATCTGGTATTGGTTCTACCACAAGCTCCTGCCGCTATCGCACTAAGATATCTTGTAGGCAGGTCACCATTACAGAGCAAAGGGTTTGTAGCTAGGTTGGTGCTTACCTTTTTCCTCTAGTACTTTCCAGTACCACAAAAGCTCTGGGTAGGCACCAGCTTAACTTCTCCATGTTCAATGGGTAGTGTAGGTTTTGTCATCAGCAATAGGGCCTTCCCATCAGTGTGTGGGGAGCAGCCAATAGTCCTGGCAGTAGCCTGGGTTATTCAGAGGTTCCATAGAGCCCCTCTGATCAACAACAACAATAAAAACAAAAACAACAGATGTAACCCAGTCCTGGCACTGGAAGCTTCATTTGCTGATGAGAGTTGGCCAGGTGAGGCTCTGTCGCCCTGTTATTCAGCAGTTTCCTTTAGGTTACTTTCATATATGTATATATTTTAAGAAATTCGTACTGTATTAGATTTCCATAGCACCCCTCAAATGTCCCTTAATTTTAGTTGTCCCTTACTGTAGTCCCTCCCTTGCACCCCCTTTCCTTCTCCTACCCATTCGATCCTCCCATTCCAGTCCCCTCCTTCATCTAGTCATAACAATCTATTTAATTCCCATCCTTTACTTTATACCTAATCTCTCTGGTTCTGTGGGCTGTAGCTTCCTCACCAAGGACCTCATAGCTGACATCCACATAGAAGCAAATACATACCATATTTGTCTTCTTGGGTCTGGGCTACCTCTTATGGTTTTCTAGTTCCATCCGTTTACCTGAAAAATGTCATGTTCTTTTAAAATGTCTGAGTAATTAGTCTATCGTAGTTTGCGATTGGGGATGGTGATGCCGCCAGCAGGTTCCTTTATCATTCTGCATTGTTTCAGCTATCCTGCGCGGTTTTTTTGTTTCCATATAAAGGTGGAAATTGTCCTTTCAATTTCTGTGAAGAGCTGTGTTGAGATTTTGATGGTGGTTGCATTGAAACTGCAGATTGCTTTCGGTAGGATGGCTATTCCGCTGTGTTAACGCTATCAGTCCATGAGCGTGGAAGATATTTCCATCTTCTGATGTCTTCTTCGATTTTTTTTTCTTATGCGTCTTAAAATTTTTGTCATACAAGTCTTTCCCTTGGCTGGTTAGAGTTTCCCCCAAGATATTTTTTGAGGCTACTATGAAAGATACTGTTGCCCGGATTTCTTTCTCAGTTTGCCACTTGCACATGGGAAGGCTACTGATTTTCTGTATTGATTTTCTAAACTTCTACTTTGCATAAAGTGTTTATCAGCTGTACAATTTTCCTGGTAAAGTTTGGGGCTAATTTATAGGTACTATTCTATAATATGCAAATAAAGACAGTTTGCCCCTTCCTGTTTACATCCCCTTGGTCTCCTTCAGGTGCCTTTACTCTAAGACTTCCAGCGCTGTATTGACTAGGTATGGAAAGAGTGAAGAGTGGACAACCTTGCCTTGTTCTTGGTTTTAGTGAAAATGCTTTGAGTTTGTCTCCACTTAAGTTAGTGTTACCCAGCGGTTCTTAATAATTGCTACAACCAGCTGTATTCATTCAACCTTCCCTTTCTGCCCGTACAGCCTCTTCAGTCTGCTTATCTCATGGTTTTTTAATGCTCCTCTTTTAAAATTGCTGTACAAACAATTTCACAAAAGAACAGACTGCAGCACGGAGCAGTGAAATCCCCTGTTGGGATTCACCTCACGAAGCCAAGTCCTAGAAACCTGCTGTGAAGAATCTTGGTCTTGGGGCTGGAGAGATGGCTCAGAGGTTAAGAGCACTGGCTGCTTTCCCAGAGGTCCTGAGTTCAATTCCTAGCAACCACATGGTGGCTCACAACCATCTATAATGAGAACTGATGGCCTCTTCTGCTGGGCAGGGACACATGCAGGCAAACATAGTATACATAATAAATACATAAATCTTTTTTAACAAAAAGAAATCTTGGTCTCAGCTGGGCTCAGTGGGGACATGTCTGTGACCCCCGCATTTCCGGAGGCAGAAGCAGGCAGATCTCTGTGAGTTTGAGGTCAGCCTGGTTGACAAAATGAGCCCAGGACAGCCAAGATTACACAGAGAAACCTGTCTTGGAAAAACAGGAGGAAATGAAGGAAGGAGCTATGATCCAGATGTAAAGCAGATAACTTTTAAAAAATAAAAAAAAAATAAAATAAAAAATAAAAAGAATCTTGGTCCTTGATCTGAATTAGTAAAAAAAAAAAAAAAAAAAAAAGGCTGATGGCTTCCTCTTCCTCCTCCTCCTCCTCTTCTTCCTCCTCCTCTTCTTCCTCTTCCTCCTCCTCCTCTTCCTCCTCCTTCTCCTCCTCCCCCTTTTTCTTCTTCCTTTAAGTGGCTTTTAGCTGGTGGAGAAGATGTACCAATCTCTGTGCACAGTCAAAGGTTAATAAACCACTTGGAAATGCAGAGGACAGACAGGGCTTTGTCTCCATGGTAATAAACTGGTAAGTGATGCCTGCTGAAGATGAAGCCTATAATTCTGCTGCGGATGGTTTGTCTGCGCCTCCTGTTCTAACACATGCGTTCCTCTCTTCATGGGAATCATCAGGTCACAAAGGCCAACCTCATCTGCATCTCCACAATGCTGTTTATCTTCTTCCAGCATCTGAGAGAACGATCTAGTGATGAACAGTCACACTGAGTTCTGGGGACTTAGAATGCTTGCACTATCCATTAGAATGCCTCCAACTTATTAGTAAGCCCTCTGAATCCATTTATTTAGGACCAGCTTTGGGGGGTGGATGGGACATCCTTTGTGCACCACTTATTGGGAATTATAACACAGCTGATGAAGTGTGACAACACAGGGATAGATGGAATTGCAGGAGATTATAGGAGGGTGTGAGGGGAGTAAGCTATGGCATTGTGCTGCAAAGAGGAACAGAAAAATGTGGAGAGGTTCTTCCCAGCTCCCTGACATCTCTCTTGTGATCTTTTCTTCAGATTCCATGAGTTCCCACACCCACAATTACCTTTAACTACCCTTGCAGTTTTTAAGACTCATTCATGCTCCCTCAAGCAGGGATAACACAGCAGATGTAGAAATTACGTTGGTGCTGATGATGGACAATGGTGAGTGGTTAACTCCACATTAAGGATACAGTGGTGTTAATAAAAAAGGCAGTCACATGTTGTCCAAAAAAAGGTTTTAATTCACTCATAAAATTTAACCTCTTCACTAATCACGAATTAACATCGTGCTCAGAGCTGTGTCCACTTGAAGATATTCTATGTCAACTTTCCTGCTTCCAAGAGTACCCATAATATGCCAGGGGAATGGGTAGTGATGAGCTATTTCAACAAGTTCAGGAATGTCTCTTGAGATTACCAAGATGTTCAGCTTGTAACCCAACCATTATGCTTTGAGGATTCTATCCTAAGAGGAAAGAAAAGCATGCAACGTGGAGGGAAACTTGGAAGAGGCCTTTATTGTAACAGAGTGCCTCATAATTTACAAACGCTCACAGTAAACCATCTGCACTTCAAGTAGCAAAAGGTGTTTTAAAACTACAGAGCAGTATAAAGCTATGAAAATGAGTTACATTTATGTGCATCGACCTGGAAACATGACCACAAAGATTATTGACAAAAGGCGATTGCAGAATATAATACATGCGAACACTATATGAGTAAACTTTAAATTACAAGGGCTTCGTGGCTTCAGGATGCATACCATCCTAATAATATCATCTGGGACTTTCAAGTAGTTCATAGATAGATAGATAGATAGATAGATAGATAGATAGATAGATAGATAGACCGACAGATAGATAATGCAAAAAGAATGTTTGGATTGTATTGTAAGTTAGTTTCAATCTAACTATCCTTGGAGACAAGTAATGAAGTTTACATCATATTGCGGTTGTTTGAATGAGATGAGATATCCCCCATAAGTCTCAGGCAATTGACTACTTGGTCCCCAGTTGGTTGCTGTTTAGGTTTGGCAGGTATAACCCTGATGAATAAACTATGTCACTGCAGGGGGCTTGAGGGACTTTGAGGTTTCAAAAGACAGGCACCATTTTGAGTTAACCCTCCCTGCCTGCTTCAAGACCTAAGCTCTAGGCTGCCCTTTAAGCTGCCTGCTGCCAGCTACCTCTCTGCCAGCTACCTCCTCTCCATCATCATGGACCTAAGCCTCTGAAACTGTAAGCCTAAAATAAACTCTTCCTTTTATAAGTTGCTTTGGTCATGGCGTCTTATCACAGCAATAAAAAGTAACCAACAAACATGTACCCTGCCCTGCCCAAGCTTCCACTACCCTGCTAATCCTCACAACACACAAAAAAATGTCCTCTAGTTTACAAGAAAATCTCTGAAAGTTTGGGTTCCCATGAGCTGTAAGGTCAAGGGTCAGAATAAGCAGCAGCATACAAATACATACATACGTGTGTGTGTGTGTGTGTGTGTGTGTGTGTGTGTGTGTGTGTGTAAAAGCTTTATAAAAATTTCCTCAGAAGGGCATGTGATGAGAGCTGTTTTCAAGCCCTTCTAGATTTTTCTGGAACTCTCATTGGCTGGTTCAACTCAGCTGTTTTGGCCCTAACTCCTCTCTGAAGTGACTAACTCAAACTGCCTTCTGGCTGAATTGCTTTTCTTGGCCTCAAACTAATTCTGGCTTGTTTTCTCTGCAACCTGTCTCTGTAAGACTGCTCTGATTGTTAAAAAACAACAACAACAACAACAAAAACCAGTAAACACTCTTGGTAAAAAATCTCCTTCTCCCTCCCTGCAGTGCTCTTGGTAACCCCTTTCCTGTCCTGTTCCAGTGAAAGTTGGGCGTATCCGGGTCCTATCTCTGACTCATTCTGTCAAATCTTTCTCTGATTCATCACTTTGTCTGCCCCACAATGAGATGCCACTTTACAACATGGCTGCTTCGTTCTATAAACTAACCTTACCATCATTGTTTGGGATTAAGGTGGGTACTTGGGGAAGGTCTGTATTCCAGCCAGACCATAGCGTAATCCAGAATGTGCCTGCATTCCAGCCAGATTGCACAGGCCTAGAAGGTCTTCGGATGTGATCCCCTGCCAGAGCAGCCATGTTGCTGGATTAAAATTCCTCTACATCTATGTATATATGTGTGTATGTACATCTGCCTGCATCTATAGAATCTTGGTTTCCAGAAAGTTGGTGATGGGAGATGGAGAGTAAAAGCATATTTTATTAAGCATTATTATTCAACTAAACTGACTCATTTTGTTCTTACAACACCCTATAAGAGCTGTGTTAATTATTATCCCCATTTCGTGAAACGAGGATCGATCCATAGACTAAGCACCATCAAACCCAAGTTGCTCAGCCCAGAAGAAGCTACACGTGGGAAATCTAGCTTCACTGCTTACATGGAGAGATGCAAGTCAGAAGATGGGGGTGCAGTCAGACCACAAGATTCACAGACATCTGCCTGTGCACACTTCTCACTTATCCCGTCCCCCAGTTCTTACCCACAGCTGCATGCTGATCACCAAATGAGTTGCCTTTACTCTTTGATTGGCTAGTGCAGCTGGAGAAAGGGCTCTAGAGAGGCCTGGTCTAGGATGTCTTTCTCCCAGGTCCCCCTCCGCCATGGAGACAGACTCCTTGCCATAGGCAAGGCACTGAGCTAACTGTCTCATTAGATGCCTGCAAACACAATCTGAAGTCTCACAATGTCTGCTGCTTTCTGACCATGTTCTTAACAAGTGCTGCTTTCTAGGGCTGTTGGTAACATTTGCCTGTGCGTAGCAGCTTGCCTCTGAACTCACTGCCTGGGGGGGGAAGGAGCTGAAGAAAATGTGTGGAAGTGTCTTTTCTCTCAAAACTTGTTCTCTCTCTAAAACACGGTAATTAAATCTTTGTTACTTCAAGAATTATGTTATGGGGGGAAGAATGCCTTTAACAATAAAGGCTGGTTTTGCCTTTCTGTAGCAGTGTCCTCAACTCAAATAACTTAACCTTCTGAGCCTTGCTCTTGTCATTTGTGGAATGTAAACATTATTTGTTGGCCCTACTAATTTCACAACTTGCACATTCTGCTCTGCTGGTTAGAAATGAGCCCTATTCAGCTGGGCATTGTGTCGCACACCTTTAATCCCAGCACTTGGGAGGCAGAGGCAGGTGGATTACTGTGAGTTCAGGGACAGCCTGGTCTACAAAGCAGAGTCCAGAAAAGCCAAGGCTACACAGAGAGACCCTGTCTCGAAAACAAAACAAAACAAAAATGAACCCTATTCTTCTAGATTCACATCCTGGGTCTTCATCTGTAAATCCAAAATTCACTCAGATTATTCAGTCTATACTGTTTCATCTAAGATTAGCTGTGAGAAGTCATACACACACACACACACACACACACACCATATACACACATGCAAAGACACACACAGCCACACACAAACACAGATACATACACACACAGAGACACACACACAGACATGCACACACGCATATGCACACATACACACACACACACACACACACACACACTCAGAAGCACAGGCTGTAAAAACAAAGGCGGGCACCCCAGATTAGAAAGGAACAGTAAAGGCAAAGACAAAACAAGGAACTGAAGCACAGTGTAAGTGTGGCCCTGCAGTGCCTGCCCTGCATGCTGTGTTTTACACGGTGTGAGCGTGGCCCTGCAGTGCCTGCCCCGCATGCTGTGTTTTACACGGTGTGAGCGTGGCCCTGCAGTGCCTGCCCCGCATGCTGTGTTTTACACGGTGTCTCCACTCTATTGTGGCCATTCATTTGTAATATTTCCTTAAAGACAGAGCAATCTTTGCCTTTTTGTGGGTTTGGCCCTTAGCTGACACCTTCACTTGCATCCTCTCTCTCCACAGCTCCTGGCTAAGAGACTTGGTGAGAGCTGGATGTGGTGGTGCAGGCCTGTTAATCCCAGCACTTGGGAGGCAGAGGCAGGTGGATTGCTGTGAGTTCAAGCCCAGCCTGGTCTACAAAGTGAGTCTAGGACAGCCAGAGCTACACAGAGAAACCCTGTCTTGGGGGAGGGAAAAAGAAAGAAAGAAACTTGGTGAGAAGTGGGCAAGGATTACCATGTATCTAGACATTTTAAAAGATATATATATTCATTCTCATATATACAAATATATGATATACATATATATCAAAGATAGATAGATAGATAGATAGATAGATAGATAGATAGATAGGAGAGAGAGTGATGGGGGGGCTTTAAAGCCATGTCTGATAAGATTAAGCTGAGGTGTTACACACTGCATACAAGGTTCTGCATGGTCCAGGATACTATTTTAAAGCTAATTCATAGCATGTACGCCAGCATAAGGAAAATTTATGTTTCTGGTTTGTAAATGCTTTGCCATGTAATTTTTGGATGTATCTTAGAAGTACTTGAAAATGTTAAAGATGTGAGAAAACAGGATCTGTCTCATAAATGAAAAGACTGGAGGTAGCGTGTGGCCTGGAGTTCGCCAAAGGTTTCTCAGATTCCAGGGTCCACACACTTGTCTTTCCATCAGAGATAGATTACTAAAAGAAAAAGGAAAAAAAAATGCTTTTATTGCCGTTTAGATAAGGAGGGCTTCTTGTATTCTGATAATATTACTGATAACTCTAGAAATGGCTCCCTCAGTTCATGTGTTAATGTCACCTACACTAACTGGAGGTTTTAGAAGGTGGAAAGCGGCCAGGGATAGGACTGAAGCAGCGATCAGAAGACCAGATGGCACTACCCATCGCGCCCTGAAGGTCACTGTTAATGTGGTCTTCATCCTGAGGTGGGTAATGGGAAATTCTGTGGTATTCCACACAAGCAATCCACACAAGTCGGCTCCGAACAGCTCAGGATCAAAGTCTTGAAAGACAGCAGCAGACAGGAGAAAACGAGGTACCAGAATTATCTCAGAGGCCCTGAAAAATGCTGTCATTTTTCCCCATGCCCGGCCTTCTGGATTTCTCCCAGAAACCGTGCCTATGCCTGTTCATTGCAGGCAAACCTTTCATTGCTTCCAGGTCCAGTGTCCCCGCCACAGTCCGCCCCACCCCCCACCCCCGCCATATTGGCCAATGCGCTTGCCACTCCGTCAACCACCAGCTCCCAGGAGCTCCTGCAGGAGCTGCCCTTCCCTGCCACTGGACCATCTGCCGCACTCAGTTGTTGATTCTTTCTCAAACGGAGTCTCTGTGCACAACTGCAGGCTCCCCGGGGTCTTTCGACTTCTGATGTGAGACTCTGTCAAACTAGTGGTTCTCAAAGGGGAGCCCGAAGGCATACTCAAGGACTTTGGTGAGTTCTCACACAGGAAAGACACTATGCAGGGGATTGCCATGGCAATAACAAACATCTGTCTCCATGGCAACCTATAAATAGCAGTGTCTATAATTTCATGGAAACTATCCTAAGTGAAGCACAGCCATTGAGCCTTCACAGTCACCTGTGTGGTACATCCTAATCTGTCACCCCCACTTCATAGATCAGTAGACTGCAGCACAGAAGGGTTAAACAACAAACCTAAGATTTAAACAGGTTTTAAAAAGATGTGTGAGAGGAGACGTAGTACCGGGCAATCTAGCTAAGAAAGTGGGACACATCAAACCATGCGTTCCACTATAGCAAAAGGATGCCTTGTGCACAAGAGACATCTTTGGTAATGATGTTTGTACCATCACCTGCAAGATGCCTATGCTCCCCGCCCGCCCTTTTTTTTTTTTTTTTTTTTTTTTAAAGTTTCAAAGGGGGCCAGCAATGAAAACAGAAGCAGGAAGTGAAGTCCTAAGTTGTAGACATACCACATACCCAGACAGATTACTGGAAACACGGGTCATGGGCGCTATGTGTGGAATTCTGTTGGAGCTGTGTGCCTGAGACCGTTAACTCCCTCAGAGGCTCTATGAAGCTGTCCACTTTGGAAGAGTGACTGACTGATGGGCCTGGAATGGAATGTGGTGGTCATCTTACTTCACCACACAGACAGCTCCCAGGAGGCACATGGCTCACCCTCCCCCCTGGTGATGCCTGTAAAGCCACTCTGAGAAAGTGATAATATCCAATTACCTCACAGTCATGAGAGGGCAGGGACTGCAGACCTCGTGCCCCTGAGTCGACAGGTGTCACAGAACAAGAGTCAGGGAGAGGAGGCAGCCAGCTGGTCTACTGGAGAAGACCACGGACTTTAACTGAAAGTTCATTTCCTTCCCACAAAGAAGAAGAGGAATGATAGATAGATAGATACCGTGGAAAGCTGATTGCACTTTTCCCCAGGTGCCATGGAAGAACACCTGCTAAGGTAGCATGTCTCAAAATCTGTAGTGCCCTGACACACAACTTCTACATGCAGTAAACAGTTCTCACAGTTGTCTGAGGGGGGGGAAAGATAGTTCCTTAGGCTTCATCCCTCCCTCTGCCCTTTTTTATTTTTTATTTTATTTTATTTTATTTATTTTTGCCTTTCCAGATAGCCTTGAGAAATCTGAAATGCGAGGATAGAGCTGAGTGGAGATTGAGTTTTATAGCATTTAAATGGCAGTAGCAAAAGGAAGGTCTGTGAGAGACAGCCCTGGGTCCCTGTCTACTCTGCTGCTCTGAACCCAGCAGGTCTTTCTGTGTCTCTGGAGGTAAGAGGGAGCAAAGAGAAACATTAGACAAGTAAAGCTGGCACTGGAAGGACAGACCCCCCCAACTGCTCAGTCGACATCCTGAGATTAGTGACCAGAGGAAATACAGTCTCCATTTTAGAGGGGTACCTGGGGCTGTCCTATAGAAAACAAGTAATGGATAGAAGAGCAGACCTAGACAGAAAAGGCAAGAGGCTCCAAGTCAGGAACACTGTTTTCCTTGGAGATGGAGCATCTCTGGCTGTAGAAAGGGACATTCAAAAGAGACAAAGGGTTGGAGACATGAGGCATGGGTCGTAGAGCAAAACCCACACAAACAAGTGAAGACTGGGCATGGAGATACACATCTCCAAACAGGGATTGCAGCAAAGGCAGGAGGATCACAAGTTCAAAACCGGCCTTGGCTACATGAGTGAGAGCCTGCCTCAGGTAGGTTTTTTAAAAGAATCAGTCAACCAAAAAGTCTTACATGGTCCCTAGTTAAAAACTGTAACTTAGTTACTCATTCACTGAAATAACCACAAAAGACCATCTCTCACACCTCTGCACTTGTGCTAGAGGTAGAGGCAGGATGACACCATGCTCCCTGCATCACGGTTTAAGGGTGAAAGAGATGGGACTGTGGGCAAGCTGTGGGGAGGGCCTCTGCAGAACGGAAAAGAGATGCAAAGAAGGCACTACGGTAGGGCTGTGGGGTGGAGGGGTGACAAAGGGCACATACAGTCTCAGTCCATGAAAGGTTTGATGCTGGAACGGTAATTAATAATTAGCTGAAAGGTAGGTGAGGGCAGGAAGGAAAGCTCCAGATAGAATGAGATGGACTGAAAATCAAGTTCTTTCTACTGTGATCCTACGCTCGCTCAGGATGCAGAAACGAAGGAATTTGAACAAAGCCTTTTGAGGATCTTGAAGTCAGAAACTATACAATGTTTTTGTTATATTGGTGTAGCCAATACTGCACAGAAGACAGCAGCTAGGACAGACTGGGTACCCAGTAGATGTGAAACTAAGCTGACTTGGGCAGCAGCTAAAGTGGACATGAACTCCGCCTTTAACAGGTCCTTTCTCTTTTGCCCCATTAGTCCGTGGGATGAGGTTTTGGCGTAACATTTAGAACGTCACACCGGAAGAGATCAGTACCAGCCTGACTATGGAAAGAGATACACGACTGAAACCCTTCCAACCGTGTGGCCAAGTGTGTAAGTGTCCCATGCCTTAGGAATTCTGAGTATTCGTCATGTGCTACCAGTGTGGAGGAGTTTGAATCAGGAACCCACATGATCGATGGCTCAGACTGCTCTGAGACAAGGGTAGTGGAAGATGGCAAAGCCGTGATTCAGTCCAGTGGTCCATAGTGAGACACATGGCCAGAACATGGTCAGAGCCAGAGAGGAGGCAACACAAAAGATGCCAGAGATGCAACTAATGAGAGTGATGGAGGCAGGGCCCAGGAGAGTAAGTGGGATGGAGAAATCAGGACAGGCCCCGGGGATTCAAATTCAAGGAAGCAGGTGGTACCGGAAAGCATGAACTCGCCTTTATCATTTATAGCTTGCATTGTAATCGCCAACAGAACTGACTGAGATCTAAGACCAAGGTTCCTTGCATCACCAAGCCGCTATACCACACCGTCTTTTACCTGAGGCACTCCCTTTACTACAGAAAAAATAAATTAAGGATACCTGAGGCCGCAGCCTTTCTCAATCACCTCCTTCTTACCAACCCCTCCTCACTGTGCAGCCAAAGTCATAATAGCCCTCCTGTATTAAATCATTATGATCCATAGTCAAGTAAGCCCATAACCACAAGGGGGCAATGAAAAGGCTCAGAGAGCCACCGGGTGGCAATTATTTCCCCATTAGCACCAACTACACTAATAGCATCATAGAACAATGAGCATCCCTAAACTAGCCACGCTTAGATATAACCTCTGCATGCCTTTCAGGAGTGGATTGATGCATGGCCCTGGAGGGATAAGCAACAACTGTGCAGGGAGCCTGATGCATCCTGGCAGGGTTTGTGAGCTGTCAGCCATGCATTTGTGTGAAAGGGTGGTAGGGGGAGAATTGCCATTTTGATCGCCGCTCAGCTAGCCAGCCTCAAGCCCAACCCCACTGAATTCAGCTGTTCCTTCTTTGGGCCCCAGAAAGCAAGCTTGTGAGTGGGAGAAAAGCTACAGCACAGCATCATCCTTTGTCTTCCTCTCTCTTTCTTCCCCCATCACTAAGCAACGATCCTTTGTGCTTAAACCTACACACCTTTGTGCATTGTAATCCTTGGTTGGTTGAATCAACGGCTCTATTCTATTGGGTGCTGGGGGGGGGGGGATGTCTATTCTATTTATTCCTGGTTTAGGTCAGCCACAGTGAGGAACCAGTCCTCTTGACCTCTATTATGATTCAGGGGCCCTTTTCTCCAAGTTCTCATAGCATCGTGTTACAGCATAGATCACAGACTCCACTTCAGTTGCCTATGTTCTTGGTCCTTTTGCCCTCTAGACTGTTTCTGAAGGGTAGGTCCCGTGTCTTGCCTGTGTGTAACCATATCCTGTGTGCCCAGCATAGGCTATAAGTTCAGTGATCTATAATTGCAGGATGAATGAACGAGAGAATGGTTTCATGGCATTCAAGCCTCGCCTGTTGAAAGTGTGATGATTTGGTTGAGAATAGGCCAGCCAGGTTGAATGGACCTGGCCAGGAAGAATTAGACAACACGGAAGGGGTTTGCTTTGGATGAGCCAGGTGTGCAGTAACAGCTACAGATCTGAAACGATTTTCCTTCTGGAGTTGGAGATGGCATGTGACAGATATGCTCAGTGTCAAAGCAGCACAACCATAGCCCACAAAAGGACTCATTATTTGCTCAGGCAAAGAAGAGGAGCTCTCTCCAAGCCATTGTGCCCAAGTCAGGCTCTGTCAGAGGCAGAACCTGAGACAATCACTCTTACTCAAGTGATTTTAAGAGGGCACATTCCCAGGAAAAAGCAATGTAGGGAAGCCAGGCAGGAGCCCAGTTGGAGATAGCTGCAGCCCAGCACCAGGAGCTGTAGCAATGGTCTCAGATTAAGGGCAGAATGCTGGTCCTTTGTCCCCGCATGTGGGTGGGTCAGTAACTATGAGCTATCACCTGAGGCAGGAGCCATCACTTTCTAGGGAACATAATGCTAATTGCAGTGGTGGCAATCTCTGAGAAAGTAGGCAACTCAGCCACAAGAGCTAAGGGATGGGTGCGTGAACTGGAAAAGGCTCTGGGTAGGGGCCAGTGAGATAGATGGCTCAGTGGGAGAGGCGCTTGCGTTGCTTGCCCTTCAAGATTAACATGGCAAAAGGAGAGAACGTGTGCCTGCAGGTCATCCTATGACCTCCACACATACACGGTGGCATGTACAGGTGCATACACACTCGTGTGCACACATGTACACTAAATGAAATGTAAACTAAAAATGCTTTGGGCCTGGCAACTACAACATCTAGTGAGTTGGAGAGTGTGGACTATCCAGACTGTGTGCCCTCCAGGCTCAGAGCTTTGCCTCCGTCAGGTTTGTGTGTCAGTTTGGCTAAGCAAGCTGTGGCTGCTTATTCTACCAAACACTCGCCTAGGTTTCACTTCGGAGATATCTTTTACCATTTGACTTGGAGCAAGATCATCCTCAATAACCTGTATGGACCTCAGTCCCTCAGAGAAACAAAAGCTGCAGGCACTACACTGAGGTTTCCACAGGGAAGGAAAGCATCTACCCCACCGTGTGCCTCCAGCTCTACCTCAGACTTTGTCCTGCCTGCCTGATCTCAGAATTGCTAGCCACCCCCACAGCCAGTCAAGCTAGTTCTTGAAATAAACCTCTCATCTTTCTTAAGATACAGAAATAGATATATCTTAAGATATATATGCACACATATGTAAAGATATCAATATATAGATATAGATAGACATGTCTATCTCTTGGTTCATATATACATAAGTATATATGTGTGTATATACATATATATATACTTACACACATATATTGATATAGATACAGACAAACATATCTATAGATATGTCTGTCACCTCTTGATTCTGTGTACCTGGGAGACCCTGAGTGACAAAGGGACACACTGTAAACTTTTCTTCTTGAGCTATCTTGAATATCCTTAGACCTACCTAGACAGGCAAGCAGGCAGGTGAAGCAGGTACTTACAGCACCAGCTGAAATAAGAGAAACGTTCATCTCCTCAACAAAGTCAGCCAGAAGTTTGCAATCAGGAAGTATGTAACTTTATATCCACTTAAGCTCTGTTTTGTTCTCCTTTTTGATCTGTGTATGGGCGGAAGGGACAGTAATCCCAAATTCTGGCTTCTCCGGGAACTGATCTGGCCTTATGAACCTGCTGTTAGAGCGTAAGCGTTATAAGGTCAGAGGCTGCGCTGCTTTGCCTTCTGTTGCTGTGATGAAACAACTTGAGGAGGAAAGGGTTTGTCTCACCTTTGAGATTAGAATTCCTCATCCAGAAAAGTCATGGCAGGAACGCAAGGCAGGACCCCCAGGGTGGAAACTGCAGCAGTGACATGCAGAACACTGTTTACTGCCTTGGTTTCCTTGACTTGCTCAGCTGCTTTTTTTTTTTTTTTTTTTAAATCCAGCCAAGATCCACATGCCTAGGGCTGACACCACCCACAGTAGGCTGGACCCTTCTACATGAATTAGCAATTAAGAAAATGAGCCAAGCATGGTGGTGTACACCTTTCATCCCAGCACTCAGAAGAGAGACAGAGGCAGGCCCATCTCTCTGAGTTTAAGGCTAGCCTACTCTACATAGTGAGTTCCAGACCAGTGAGGGTTACATGGTGAGATGGCTTCTTGATTTAAAAGAAGGAGGAGGAGGAGGAAGAGGAGGGGGAAGAGAAGGGAAGGAAGGAAAGAAAGAAGGGAGGGAGAGAGGGAGGGAGGGAGGAAGGAAGGGAGGAAGGGAGGGAGGGAGGAAGAGAAAATGCCACAAAGACATGCCCACAGGCCAGTGTGATGGAGACAGTTCCTCAGTTGGGGTTCCCTCTCCCTAGATGACTCAGTTTGTGTCAAACTGAAGAAAAGCAACCTGCACAGAGGCCAAGTCTTGCTCCCTATGACTCTCTAGTAGCCAGTGTGATGACTGCTGCCTCATATCCACACCTAAGGGTGCAAGAGGCTATATAGTTCGGCATCTCAGAGAATCCATCTGCAGAGGGAACGTCATTGATCTTTTTATGTTTTCTTTTTTTTATCCAGAATATGTCATCTTTGAGAAATGAGAAACATTCTTAGAGAACTGTAGGCTTGCCTGGTTTTAGCAAACACATTTACCATCTCCAAGGGAGAGGCTGCTTCCTCCGCGTTGTGGCCAGAGACGTATTAGCTGGAAAACATTCCAGAGGCCAAACCTTGTATTGTTTGTGTCCTTCTGTAGGTTGCTGGGAGTCCAGATGACTGATGCATGTCAGGCCTTGCAGGTGGTTGAAGAAATACTCATTCTTAGAGTAGCGTGTAGGCAGGCTGTTCCCGGAGCGAGAATTGCTGTGAGTAGGAGGGACTGAGAAGGGCGTTTGCTGGCTCTCGGAGTCTGGCCTTTCTTGAACACAACTTGGAATAGTTATGAGATGTGCAGACAGCAGGGATCTAACAGATGAGTTCATGAGTAGGCTAGCCCTCAACCCCTGGGGTTTGAAAGTCTTGGATGGAGAATGTGGGGAGAAAGTTATGACCTCCACCAAACCATTCCAGCTTCCAGTGAGAATCTAGCAACTAGAAAATGGACCACCGAAGAGGAAGCTTCCGGCTGTCTCCAGCCTGAAATGCAAAACTTCCAACTGGAGTCAACCTCCGGACCCTCATCCCCAACCAATGGCACAGAGACTGTGCAGCCTGACATCTCAGATAGGAGGAAGCTCAGAATCCAAGAGACCAGAAACACACACAAAAAGGCTTTCAGAATAAGAGTCTCGCGCATTAAATCTCCCAGTGGAACCTGAAACTCACCAGGGAGGGAGGGAGAGAGAGAGAGAGAGAGAGAGAGAGAGAGAGAGAGAGAGAGAGAGAGAGAGAGAGAGAGAGAGAGAGAACAGGAACATGGAAGAAGCCTTTGGAATCTTTTCCATCTCTTCTAACGCTCCCCTGGTGACTCTTCACACCCTCTGCTCACCTCAGCCCTGTGATTTAAAATCCTAAGTCCTTTATAGGGCACTTGGAACCTCTCAGTACTAGCCCCACCTCTCTCTAGTCACAGCCCTTCCCTATGTCTCCCTCTGCACGTTTTGTTGTTGTTGTTGTTGTTTATTTGGTTTGTTTTTTGTGTTTTGTTTTTTGTTTTCATCAGATAGAACCATTTTACACTTGTGTTTCCAGTGTCAGGCCTGAAAACGCAGTCAACAAATTTTCCAAATCTCACCAACCCTTCCGGACAGAGCCCAGGCCTGCTCCCACCTCCTCAGGCTGAGTGCCTTATAGAAGGATCATCAGGATCTGCTCAGGACACCAAGGCCAAGTTCTCAGCACAGAGATGTATTTGCCCAGAGGGACAAAGAGCAGGGAATAAGAGACAAAGACAGGAGACAGAGATTGAGGGAGAAAGGGGAAGAGTCAAAGGGGAGGGGAACAGGGGTATTGGTCCTGGGAAGGGGATAAAGGATAGAGAGGAAATATAGGCAAATGATGGTTTATAAAAGGAAAAGAGGATAAGGTGTTCAATTTTAATTGGGTATGTTGATTAGGTGAGCCAAAGGGGGCTTTTGATTGCTGGACTTCTATACTTTGATAGCTGGACCTTGGTAGTGATCCTCAGGAGGAGGACATGGGCAAATAAAGGAATAGCCCTTGGTGGCTAGCTTCCAGAATGTAAGCTAATGGTCTTTAGAGAGGCAGAGGGAATAGGGAGGAAGGGCAAGGCCAACAGAGCCATGTTTGCCATGCTGGGGCTGCCTAGAGTTTCTTTGCCTGACTCTTCTGATGACTTCCAGGATTCTCTGTTTTCCAGAGACCAATGTATGTTCATAACCTTGTATGCTAGCACTTGAATTCTCACCATCAGAGTGTGAACTAAATACAACCATGCACAGTGGTGCTCTCTCTCTCTCTCTCTCTCTCTCTCTCTCTCTCTCTCTCTCTCTCTCTCTCTCTCTCACTCACACACACACACACACACACACACACACACACACACACATACATGCACACGCACACACACGCACATTCACACACTGCCCTATAGGAAGAATAATAAATAGATCAATACAAACAATACAATTTAAAATCCATGTGATTGGTTTGGTACTGTACCTCTAAGCCTGACCTCCAGCTCACACCGAAACATTGTGCTAACTATTCCCTCATTTGATACCATCTGAAAAATGAGCCCCCCAGGGCTGTACCTTCCCTGCACCAGTACCCCATATCTCCAAGCACGCACTGTGCCTGGTGCTCAAAATTGCTGCTCATCCTCGCGTTGCACGAGTTAAGCTGCTCAAAGATGGCATAGCATCTAGTACCAAGCAGTGCGTGTACAGTGAGTCCTGTGTAATCATGCTAATGATTAGGATACTTATCCACCATTCAAGTCTGTGCTTTGAGAGGGTGACAATGACATCTGGGGTCCAAGGCTGCTTTTTAACTCCAGGGAAACCCACCTGTCTAGTGGCAGAGTCTTGGATCCACTCGCTCCTTCCCGTACTCTTTCTCCATGCACTGCTAACCAGTGCTGTTGGATATTTGCGGACCCCACTGCTGCAAGGCTCTGTTTAGGAAAAGGCTGATTAGATCATCTCAAAGCCAGAGGCAGCTGTTGGAGCCAGAGAAAAGCAAAGAACATTCTGTGGTCCCCCCATCCCCAGGCTTCACTGAGGGAATGGGATGAAGTTTGGATGGGCCTGCAAGGGGTGCAACTGAGGCACAATTCAGCTCAAATCAGCACTGGGAACAAACAACAGGTGACAGCTTTTCTTTGCTGCTGTAGTTCCCTAAGCAAGGTGCCTGTCCAATTGGACGACAATTATTGTCGGCAATTCGGATGGAGAAGTGTCAGGAGGAAGCCCACAAAAGTAATGGTCGAGATGATAATTGATTAGGTGCCAAGTGCCTGTTTTCTGTCTCCAGACCTTTGTGAGAGAAACACACAGGTGCCACAAGCACATCCCCAGGGAGCTACAGGGTGCAGGATCCAGGGACATGATTACTTTTTATCTTCTCTGGTTCAGCCCTTTTCAACCCTCTTGGCGTCTCGCTGTGGAAGGGTGCACACTGAAAAATCACCAGACCCATTTCCAGCGTGGTGCCTTGAGGGGCAAATGCTTGGATGCACTCTGAGCCTCTGGCCCCGCCTATCCCTGGGCCAGGGCTTAGGGTAGCTGAGCCTTCCCACACAACTCTGGTTGGCATTCTCCTGAAATTCTTCTGGAGCTGTAACCCTGACTGTTTATATTCAATGATGATCTCTCCCAACCCCCAGGCTCTCCGTAACAGTGCAGGGCTTAAAAGTGACATAAACAAATTAAAATTCATCATAAAAGCAAACTCCCCTTCCCTCTTTGACAAGAACTGTGATGCTTAAGGGCTTTCTGTGGGACTTTGAACACCCATGCACCTGTGCACCCAGTAAAGTTGTCTCCCACTAGCTCTGCTCAAAGAAACAGAAGGCTTTGCCCCCCCCCCCCCCGAGCTAGCCAACAGAAGAGAACAAAGAGTAGAAACTAGGCAAGCGCTTCCAGGATAAAAGGCTGTTCCCCTGTCCCTCGGTTAGGAGCACTACGGAGACAAGGCATCACCCACACATTCCCCAAACACACAGCACCAGTTTGCACGTGGAATTTCCACCAGCTCATCCATCCACCAATGCCGCCTCCAATTCAAACTGGATGAGTGACAAATGGCTTTGGTGCCTCTCAAAGACATATAGAAGTGGCCATGGCCACTCCTCTGTGTAATTATCCTCTATGTGTGTCTTTTCTTTTTATCAACACACACACACACACACACACACACACACACACACACACACACACACCCTGATTGCTCCCTCTCCCTTCCTTTCCCTCCTGTCTTTTCTCTGCAAACAGTTCTAGGCACTGCTTAGCATCTGCCACTCCGGCTCTAGACAGCTTTGCTTCTCCTCTGCTCCCTGGTTGGCTGGAGCCCCAGCCTCCAGTGTGGGCAGACTGACCCAGCCTCTGTGTTTCTTTTCTTACAGCGTTGACTGTTGCACTTCTCACCAGACTCTATGAAGTCAGGGAGCCGAACCAGCAGTTCAGTGGTGGGCCATAATCGAGAAAGAACCAGCAGAGAGATGTTATTGTTGGGTTTTATACTTTAAGTGGAAAAACTAACAAAGACATTCAGCTTTGGCCAGATACCACAGTTGAACTGAGAGTGGAGGCTGAACTCCTCACACACTGTCTCACAGAGAACTGGGTGGGGAAAAAAGACAAAGACAGCACTATTTTTTTTTTCCCACTGTGTGCAGGAAAACCTTAGCCCAGCTCCCCCGTGCCCCATCCCCACCTGCCCAGCCCTGCCCCAAAAGTAGTGAAGTGCTGCTGACTATTGGAGCATAGGAGGAAAAGGCAGAAGTGCTCAAAGTCAAGGCAGGAAGAGTCAAGCCCCCCCAGTGATCTCTGGGTGGAGCATATGACTGGGATTCTCAGACAAGAAGCACAAGAAGGAGGTGTCGGAAGTGCAAAGTCAGCTCAATACTTGCTGTGTTTAAAATGTCAAGAACAAGACAGGGAGGAAGGGGGAAGGGGGGAGGGAGGAGGGGGGAGGGAGCAGGGGGAAGGGTGCCTTTTGGTTTGTGGGAGGCAGGCTACAAAATGCTAGAAACATAAGTTCCCATTCTTGCGCTTGCCTGTTACAAGTCCAGGCTGTGGGCTGCTGGCATCCAGGAGAAGTGACAGGGACACTACCACTGAGCTCTGCCTCTGCCTTTCTTGGAGACTGAAGGGCTCTCCCCTCACTGCTGCCTGGAGAGATATACCCAAGGCAAATGAGATCTCCAAGATGGAACTAAAAGGCTACATAGCGTTAGGAAGGGCTCAGGAATGGCAGAACTAGGCCTTTCTCTTCGTTTTGATTCTAAACGTGACTCTGAGGGTGGGAGTGGGGGGTGTGGGGTGGGGGATGTGGGGTGGGGTGTGGAGTGGGGGGTAGAGGGTGTGGGGTGGGGGATGTGGGATGGGGTGTGGGGTGGGAGGTCGGGGAAGAGGAAAAGGCAAGACAGGGAAGAGCAAAGCTGAGAAGTGGCAGGGCATGTAGGTGACAGCAGCCGAGGCTCCCTCCCACAGGAGACCCTCTTAAAGATCCAGTCAAACACATCTTTAGCATGCTGGTCATCAGAAAGCTGAATACATTTCTCCTGTGCCATCCCTCGGAGGTACAGCTTTAACTGTGGGCACATCATGAGTTAAAGGGGTCCGGGCCAAAGAGTGCTACCTGATTAGAGGCGGAAGTGTCAGTGACCGCTGCTCATGAAATCCAGGAGGACTTGCTCCGCCTGTCATGGCTGTGGCAGCTCCTCCTCACTCCTATGTCTGGGCATGAGTGTGAGTACAGGTACATGTGCACAATTCAGACACTTCTCTCATTTGCACTCCCCTACTGTAGCCTTAAACCCTTGAGCCCCAAGGTGATTTCAGCCCTGCTGTCCAAGGCCACAGGAGATGTTCCTTACAGCGTTTTCTCCTGCCCAGCGGTGGCCTCAGGCATTAGTTTCAGGACCTAAGACAGGAATCTTTCTGGTCACTTCTCACAGCATCGCTTTCCCTCCCCCACTGTCCTTGTCGGTATTTGGGAGACGTTGCGTTACTCTGGTGCATCATTTGTTCACAGAAGATGCGCTGCTTTAAGAGACGCTAGAACTATGTTAACAATAGGTTGGGTCAAACTGAGTGTGGGGCCCCCGGGTCACTCCTGAACCACACACGAAGTCCATTTGCCCTGTAGAATAGGCTTTCCCACTTCCTAGGGTGTCCTGGCCCCTCCAGTCTCTCCTCTCTGTCAAGCAACAGTTTCTGGACTTACTACACCATACTGAGTGGAACAACACGACTTCCATGAAGGGTAGTAGGGAATGATAAGGGGGACCAGCCATGTGGTTAGTGTACGTCATTGATATCTTCAGAGATGCAAGAGATTGGCCGTTCCCTTCCAGCTAAACCTGGCATGCTCGCCTGTGACTAGACTAGGGAAGGCAGACGGATGGACAAAGCTCCCGAGGCATGAAAACTGCCTGATGTGGAAAGGGCTCGAGGTTTATGAAATAATCAGGCACGGGAGATGCTATTCAAGTTTGCCACAGTGGTAACAGCAGCCATTGTGGTGTTCACCGGGCCCGGTGAGGTCCTTGGGGATCCTGAGCCCTATCTGCACAGATACGGAAAGAAAAGCTCCTCTAGTCACCTAGTTAGATACAACAAAGGCAAAGTGACTCCCTTGGTCATAAACACATTGTCGGCAAGGGGGAAGGGGGCTTGAGGGAGATGACAAACTATTCTCAGAATAAATCCCCACAGAAACATAAAAAACCAGCGGGGGGGGGGGGACGGGGGGGGGGGCGCGCTGCCCTCTCCCCACTCGCTCTCTCCTCTGAGCCAAATGCTAGACTCCTGCGGGAACAGGGCTGTTCTCGGCTCTTCTGCGTCAACACGGAGGAGGGGGATCCAAGTAGGATGCCTGAGGAAAGAAGCCAGAAGAACTTCAAAAGGCAAGGACACAGAAACAACAAAGAAAGGGATCAGTGCCAGGAACAAAGATTAAATGTACTGGGGGAGGTGGCACCTTGGGTCTTAAAACCAGAGATGAGTGGAAGTCCCAAGTTGGGCTGGGTCTTTGTCAGCATTCTAGGGCCGAGATGATGGTCCCACCCAGCAGGGGCCGGGGTGGGCTTCTGGAAGCAGAGGCCCTAGCACGCTCAAATCTTGCTTGAATCTTGAAGGATTCACCAAACTGAACAGGCCTTCATTTTGCAAGGCAAAAGCTCTCCCCTTATGAATAACTAGTGTAGAAAGTGCAGAAATGGGCAAAAAAAAATACATGCGTGTATACATATACCTATACATATACATATGTGTATATATACTCTTAGCCCCACTTTAATTACACCGAAACTGCCTCCAGGGGATTTCGGAATCAAGTTTGACATACAGCAGAGTAATAAGAGGGTATTCCCCCTGGCAAAGGACATCAATAAATGTCCACAGCCATGCTGCCACTGTTCCATGTATGGTAAAACTCCAGACCTCAGTTTGAAATACCAGGTTTCTTCAGCTCTTCAAATCTAATCCCAGAAAGCTCCTGGATCCACAGCACTTGTGAAAAGATACTTTGGCTCCACAGTTGCTAGAGCTAAGTCATAAAGCAGGCACGCCACTACTCCAGCCAGAGGCAACCCTGTATCACAGTGAGTCACCGGGCAGGCACAGCCACTCTGGTTCAACTTTGCAATCCTTGAGTCACAGAAGACTCATCCACTCTAATGTCCACCGTTCACGCAAGCATCTTTCTCCAGGTGCCCTGGGGCCGTCTACAAGCTGCTGGCTCATCCCTTGTCATGTCACTTGGAAGGAGATCAAAGGGCTGGAAAACAGGAAGGTGGTTTTTTTCTTTTTATGGGGAAACTGAGGCTCTGATAAGCCCTAGAGTGAAATGTGTAGATTTTTCTGAGTCACGCATAGTAGAAGAACCGAAACCGGTTCTTCTGAATCCTAAATGGTCTAATTTCTTGCTTAATTTTATAAAGCTTTTAATACGGGCTGTTTCAGTGCAGCAGGAAACTCATAACAGGTGAAGCATTCTCTACCTCGTGTGGAATCATCTTCCTGCCTCTTCTGCCAGCTCTTCCCTCACCTGCAGCTTGGCTTGGCTTCCGTGGGCCTAACATGCTCTGACTCCGAGAGTCACATTACTCCTTGTGTGCACATCATTTTAAGCATTACCTGGCCCTTAATAGTCTCTGATTTTGAGGTTCTACTGCCCATTTTCTCCCCTGTCCCTTGAGTATATACTATATATCCTTAGCCCCCAAACATAGGTTGACAAGTGGTGGACATCAGGCTCCAGTGAAGGTCATAGGTGGAGTGTAAAATGTCCACTTTATTTATTTATCTTAACAATGACTTTTATCAGCTAAATGTTGGGCCCAAATCAAAATACTCGCATATCTAAATAGCCACCATAAATAGGCCCTCTTAAAATAGCTGCCTCCCAAAAATGGACCCTGTTGGTGTCACCTGTTCTGGCACCAGATTGGACCCTCTTTTGCATGGCCTCCTGTTCTTCTGTGTGCTGGTGTGTAGCTCATCAAAGGTGACGTGAAGATCAGAGCTGCTTTGTACCCTGCTATTCCGAGCAAGGACTATGTAGGTGTCACAAATGAAGCTCACACAGAAACAGAATGGGACACTAGTGGCATGGCCACGTGTCTCTGTCTCCCTGTAAGGCAGCCTGGCTGGCATTGGCCTTCTGCCAACCTCTTTCCTGCCCCCCATCCACCCCACAAGCTCTCGTTGGGTCAGAAATGCGATTCTTTGACAGTGCCAGACAGCCAGATGATGCTGGGAAGAAGAAAGCAAAAGCAAAAGCAGCTTTCTAAATTAAGCCCGGGTTCATTTATAAAAATAAATAGCCACAGCCTAGCAACGTGCTCACAGCTTAACTTTCTTCTCTTATGAAACCACCATGGCTGGGGTCCAGGAATACAGAGTTTCGGCACAGGACCCCACACCCTGACTCCTCCCATGCATAGTATTCATCTGTAGAGTGTGACAGTGGTCCTTGGAGGGCCTTGCTCTTCATTCAGGGCCAATCTAAAGCCAGGCTCCAAGAGCAAAGGGGATTCAGAACTTCCCAATTGTTATGAGGCCCCTTCAGCACCTTTAGGCTCTTGAAACAATTAACATTCCAGAGGCAAAAGTGAATGAAGTCCCTTCATCAAAGAGGCAATGGTCCAGTACTGGATGTTCACATCATCTGCAAGGGATTACTAGGTGCTGGGTCCTCCCGCCCAGGTGCAGGTGGTATGGCTATCACAGTGGGGAAGAAGGAGAGCATGAGAACCACTGTTTGTTTGTTTGTTTGTTTGTTTTAACAAACAAACAAACAGTTATTGTCCCCAAACCTTCTCTCTCTCTTCAGTCAGCAGCACCTCTGGCGATGAGTTCTGCTTGAAAGAAGGGCTTACAGAACAAAATAGTGGGTGACCTTTTGATCTTAGTCTTGCTGGGACACACAAAAGTAGAGCTCACAAGGCCCTTGGAGATTCTGCAGGAATATCAGGGCTGTGGCATGGTGTGGTGGATTTGTTCCTGACACGAGCTCTCTAGAGTCGTGAAATGATAATGTTGAATCAGAGTGATCCCAGGACTGTGACCATTAGGACTGAGTTCCATTAGGATCGGGGAAAAATGGGGCTTCACCTGGACTGCCAGGAGGAGACACTTCTGGGAGATTCCATATGCTCCCTAGTGACCAGAGAATGGCCAAGGCAGCAGGTCAAAATGAGTTCAGAGTTGAGTCCTTCAGTTACAGTACTAAAAAGATCAGAGCAAGTGGCCTGAAACGCTCTTCAAAAGTTCATCTTCTAATCCGGCTGAATTAGTTAGGGTTTTATTGCTGTGAAAAGGCACCGTGACAATGGCAACTCTTAAAGGAAAACATTTAATTGGTGCTGGCTTACAGTTCAGAGGTTTAGTCAATCATCGTCACGGCAGGAAACATGGCGGCATGCAGGCAGACATGGTGAAGGAGCCGAGAGTTTTACATCTTGATCCACAGGCAGCAGGAAAAGAACTGTGGGCCACTGAGCCCAAGCTTGAGCATCTGAGACATCAAAGCCCACACCTACAGTGACACACTTCCTCCAACAAGGCCACACCTACTTCAACAAGGCCACACCTACTCCAACAAGGCCACACCTACTCCAAGGCCACACCTACTCTGACGAGGCCACACCTACTTCAACAAGGCCACACCTACTCCAACAAGGCCACACCTACTCCGACATGGTCATACCTTCTCATAGTGCCACTCCTTATAGACCAAGCATTCAAATACATGAGTCTGTGGGGGCCATTACTATTCAAATCACCACACTGGCTTAGACAGAAACAATGAAACCACATCCACGGCAGTAAATAGAAAGTTCTTGATTGAAGCAAATACGTAAGAACATATCATTCTACAGGTTTAATTTTGGAGTAATAATATGCATGTGAGAAAAAATTAACAGCAGTATAATAGAGTACAATAGCATCCGGCTTCATCTGACAGTGTGTGGTAGTTTTCATAGACTCTGTGACTGTTCCCAGACCAGCCCCCCACACACAAACCACCAAAGCTTGACATTGGAATCCTTAGGAAGAAATATAATTAGGACCCATGCTAGGTGAATCAACATACAAACTGAGCAGGCTACCACTAATCTATAGTGATAGCTCCCTGATGATGCTAAGGGTTGCCTCTCTGCCACAGGCAAACCACAGCAACAGCTAACTCTGCAGGCTGTACTCGAAACAGATGAGCCCATGATGGGTGACTAATCCTCCCAACCCAGCCTGACGTGGCCGCTCAGTGATAGGACCCCACTGAGCAGTTGTGTTGCCTAAACGAGACCAGCAGCAAAATGACGCCAGCTGACATGCCAGTGTGGATGAGGGAAATCTCATGGGGGCTCCAACACAAGATAAAGAGCTGTAGGCACTTAATGGCTGCTGAGAGAGGGGGAGTCAGTCCTCTCCAGGGATGAGGCCCTGATAGATTATCTAATCCTTATTGGTTATTCCTAAAAACAAGGACGTATGAGCAATACCAAATAGACTCAACAATTTACATTATGTATGCGTCACACACACACACACACACACACACTAATAATTAAAAGAGGAGATAATTAATTTGAGAAGGGAGGACACAGGAGGAGCTGGAGGAAAATGGAGGGGTAGAAACAACCTAAATATAATATTTATGCATGAAATTCTAAAACATATTAATAATTTAAAAGAGAGTAAAAAAAATCGTGGTGATTCATGAAAATAGAACCAAAGACTGAGCTCTGGGACCTTATCTTCTTGGAAACTCAGAATTGACCCACCAGACAGGAACAATCAAAACTATGCTTCTACTTCTAGACTGTGAGAGGATCCAACCAAGACTATGATGGAGCTCCTCCCAGTCTCCAACTTTGTTCTATATGACAATGTCTTATAGCTATAAGGGTGTGTGGTGAGTTTTCTTCTGATGTGAGAAGTAAGACTTCTTTGTTGAAAACTTTGAGCATAGTTTTTGATTCTCAGGGATGTAAGCTTTGGTCCAGTGGAATCATGGTTGTGGTGATCTCTGGCCAAATCTTTGGCTTTGTGTGCCAAAGACTTCCAACATTGATTTCTGTAACTGTTTCTCTTCTTGTCCAATCCCTAGGAAGGTCTGGGATTCTAGAATTCATGAGGAACCTGCAGGCTCATGTAGTCTCAAACTCTGCCTTTGAAGATGGAGACACAGAGACAGGAAGGGCCACGCACTTGTCAAAGGGCATCTGCTTAGTTTCACCCAACCTTTCCTCCCTCACCCTTACAACCTAGTAGTATTCTGAGAGTGAATTTTCTAGGCAATCAGTTCCAATTCCCAGCTTCTGGAGCTTGGACAGCCATTTTCTTCTGAACATCACACCTTTTGGGCTTTTGGACTTCAGCACAAATACTAGATGCATCCCAGATTCTCAGCCCCCAGAAAATGTACCAGAAACCCCACCTCCCCACCCTCAGCTTCTCAGCCTTTGGTTTTAGACTTAATTACACCAGCAGCTTCCCTGGTTCTCTAGCTTGAAAATGGTGTGAGTGGGATTTTTATTTTTAATCTTCATAATTACATGAGCCAATTCCCAGAATAGAATTCCCTTGTATGTTTATATACTAACATACCAATCAGTTGATTAACCAATTAATTGGTAGGCAGATAGATGATAAATGGACAGATAACTGGGGAGATGAATTATAAATAGATAATAGATAGATAGATAGATAGATAGATAGATAGATAGATAGATAATATCTTATTGGTTCTCTTTGTTAGGAGAACCCTGACTAATACAAATTCCTCTCAATTATAGCCACATTTCCCCACTGCTATTTGAGCTAAATGTGTTATTCGGGATGTGGGAGTGGAGAACTGTATAATGGTAGACAGTTGAGGAAAGTGTGGTTATTAAAGAAGGGCAGTTAAGAAACAGGAGTCTCAAGTGATCACGGTGTCACAACTTAGTGAATTGTAATTTTGAAATTTGCTCTTTCGTCTTGAGAAACAAATATGCAATTAACCGTGTATTGTTTGTATTAATTTTCATTCTCCCAGAAATGACAGGGTGTAGTCAGGCAAAGTACAGATGTATCTACTAGAAGCTGTTGTCACGTTTTATTATAGGAACATGTCCAAAGAGGAGCTAGGGTTTTGTTTTTTTTTGTTGTTGTTGTTTGTTTTGTTTTTTTTTTTTTTTGGTTTTGGTTTTGGTTTTGATTTGGTTTTGGTTTGTTTTGTTTTTGAGTGACAGGTCTTCCCCCAGCCACTCACCTCTTTTCAGCAAATTATCTTATGTTTAGCTAGTAAAACCATCCAGATAATTTTATATGGAAGCCACACCCTCCCCTTTCTTCATACCTACTTATACACATGAAGTCAAAGGTTACTCCTGTTCCATTTATTCCCTGTACAATCTACCCATATGAAGATGTTTTTCATTTAGTACATAATAATTTATCCTGACTATACTAGACCTTTTGTAACAGCCACCAGGCCTCAAGGGATTACTGTGAAACAGGACTGTAGGTGCTATAATTAGAAATTTCCTAGGCAGGTAGGTAAATTGGTTTCCCTAGTGGGTGTCATGTCCCTTTCCTAAGGACCTTTCCACATAAATAGTAAATCATAGGACACATGAATTGAAATCAAAATAGTACCAAATTCCTATGTGGAATTTGAGAAGGTAACTGGAATGGACGAATGAAATTAGATGATTTGTCTTTAGTGGAAAGATCCCTGAAGAAGATGGAAAACCAAGTGATTGTGGAGGAAAATGGCCTTTCTATCAAAGAATTCATGTAAAGACATAGATGCCACCAAACTACATGACTTGAATTTGAACTCTAGAACCCATGTGGTGCAAAGAGAAAACTGACCACCACAACTTATCCTCAGACCTCCACATTTGTATCACAACATGTTCATGAACACACACACACACACACACACACACACACACACACACACACACACAATGTAGTTAAATCCACTATTATAGAAGGAGAAGGAAGGAAGAAAGAAAGAAAGAAAGAAAGAAAGAAAGAAAGAAAGGAGGAGTAGAAGAAAAAGAAGAGGAAGAGGAAGAGGAGGAGGAGTAAGGTACCATATTTTTCAGACCATAAGATGCACTCCCCCCCACCCCACTTTGGGGGCAAGTGACCTCTTTGTTGATGTCTGATGGACAGCAATCAGAACATAAGATGCACTGTCATCGCCCCCTGACTTTTGCTGTCCATCAGATATCAACAGAGGTCACTTACCCCAAAAGTGGGGGAGCAAAGTGCATCTTATGGTCTGAAAAGTACTACGTCACAACCATCCATATTACATAAAAATACATCACATGAGTTTAACGAAAGGGAGATGCTACTTTGTGCCAAGACATTATTTGGCCCACTGAGGACTGAGAGGCTGAGCATCATGGCTCACAGGAGGCCCACTGACCATGTGCTACAACATGGCTGGCTGAGAATCTTTATGACTGTGGTACTCTGGCCTGAGTTGGCCAATCTAGATTACCCTATCCCTAGGCTTTTGACAAAATTGGCAAAGCTTAGAATCCAATATTGTAACATTTCCCAAAGTAGAACTGATGTGGGTTCCTAATTACATTTTCACTTCCTGTGTTCAGGTTTATCCCACATGAACCAAGTTGCAAGTTCAACAATGACTTAATGACTTTGGTCTAGAAGAAAGCTATCCTCCACTGCACTCATTCAGCATGCAATTGTTAGATTCTTTTTTTAAAAATTTTTTTTCTTTTGGCATCATTTTAAAACCCAGAAATTTCTCTTTACAAATATTAGCTAAGCTTTCTTCTTTTGAAAAAGGGTATTCTCGGGGACCATGATTTTTCTCGTGGTCATGGCCATGTAGAACCGAGAACCTAACAGGTATAGCAGATTGGGTGTTTTAGATGCCTGCCAAGATTCAGATGCAATCTCTGCTATTTTTAGATAGTGTTATTTCTGAATGTGCCATGGTATCTTTATGGATAGTTAGAGCAGTCAGATTTATTTTTTTCGTGCAAAAATGCTTTGAAACAGTGACTGCTACATAACAATCATTCACTAAATGCCAATGGCTATTCTTTCCCCCTTACACAGGTAGCTTGGCTATTTTTCTTGTCTTCATGATCCTATAAGCATAAATACTAGTCCAGATGTTTTAAATGACCTTAGAATTTGCAATGCCTTGAGTCACTAGCTGATAACTGAAACACACCCCTTCCTGGGTTTATTAGACCCTATGAGCTGTCAAGTCCCTAGCTAATAACTAGTCTACATCCATTATTAGATGTGTACATGTGTTTACATGTGGGCATGCATATGCACATGCTTGTATGTAGAGATCAGATGTCAACATCGGGTGTCTTTCTAAGTTGCTTCTCCATCTCAGTGTTTGAGTGATGGTCTGACATTAAACTTAGAACTCACCTGTCCTCTTAGGTTGGTTGACCAGTAGGCCTCAGGGATCCTCCTGTTTCTGCCCCCCCCCCCCCAGTGTTGTGATTACAGGCATGTGCTGATAGGTCTAGATTTTTACATAGGTATTGGGGGTGGAACTTAGCTCTCATGCCTATGGAAGTGAGTATTTTACTTGGCTGGGCCATTTCTGCTCCTCTTTCTCTGAGCATTTCCTGTGTCCTGATGGACAGCATCATGAAACCTTGTAGGGCAAAGGATGCATAGCCAATCTGAGCCTTAAGCTTTCTAATTAGAGGATTTTTTGACAGAAGAAACATGGTCCCCTGGATGCATATAAGTGTCTTATCTATACTCTGTCATCAAGTCCTGCCTCCTCCTCTTCCCTGCCATCCTTTTCCTTCCCTTCCCTTCTCTTCTCAATCCCCCAACAAGAAAAAAAAAAGAAAGAAAGAAAGAAAAAGGGAAAAAAAAGGAAATCTTGTGTTGTAATTTAGCTAGGAAGCAAACAGTCCAAAGACACGATCCTTAGGGAACAAAGAAGGGTACCCTACCCACAGAGACTTGCTCCTAATCAACCAGATTCTGTTGCTAAGCAACCTTGATGAAGCCTCTTCCACATGGCCTTTCTACAGGGGATTAAGTAAATGCCTTGTGAGTCAGAAGAAGGCATCAGAGAAAGTTTTACGCAGGCCTCAGATGAATGGACAGTAATGTGGATGGAGCAGAGCAGGAGAGACACGCCATGTCTTCCCCGTGCTTTGAGGGTTGATGTTTGCTTGGGGAGTTGGCTGTGAAGCGCTGGGTTGTCCAGTCATCACTGAATGGATGGAGTCATCGCCTCTCTGGCTCATTCATAGAAGACTGGTAATTAAAGATGTGGTGAGATCTGACACCCAACCTAGGGAGGTAGAGTGGAACTCCCCAGAAGTAAGAAAGAGCTTTTGAGGCAAATGAGATGTTTCAACTGTAAGATCCCACAGCACAGTCATTCTGCTAAGGAAAGGAGGTGAACTGTGAGCCAGCCAATGAGAAGAGCTGGAGCATGAGGCCATTTCCAAAGGCCCTTGTTCCCTGCTTGTCTGGAGAGGCAGGGCATGGGTGAAGCCAACTCCTCAATCCCTTCCATCATGTTTAACACACTGATCTATGCCTCCCATTGATAAAAGGATGGAAAACCCTTTGGTGTAATTTCCTAAATCTCAAAATATGTATTTCCCCTCATAAGTAAATGTGGCATTTTCAACAAAGCTACATTTGGAGGGAAGATGGGGGCGGGGGTTGCAATACTATTCAATGTCTTCTTTATGACCTTTGCATCACTATCTTGTTTATACTGGGGAAAAAAAGTTTTGAAATACCAACACAGGGTAACCATATGCTCAACAGGTAACATTTGCAGGAAGCCTGAAGACCTGAGTTCTATCCCTGTGGCTTACCTAGGAGGAGGAGGAAGTGATTCTTACAAGTTATCCTCTGATATCCACTCATGTACTGTGCTGAGAGAGAGAGAGAGAGAGAGAGAGAGAGAGAGAGAGACGGACAGACAAACAGACAAACATAGACACAGACAGACAGACAGACAGACTGACAGAGAGAATTGAAATGACAGAAATGACAGCTCACAGCCTGGAAATATAGTTTAGTGGCAAGCTTGCTGACCATGTGGGGTGCTCAGCTGGGTCTCTAACACTACAATAAAATAAAATTCTTCGTTACTCAGGAGGCTGAGACCAGAGGACTAGGAGCCTGGGTGGGCTACAAGAATAAGAGTCTGCCTTACCAAAAGCAAATAAGTAAAAAAAAACAAAAAAAACCAAAAAAACAAAAACAAAAACCAAACTTGAGCTGCTGAAGCCTGACCTGCAGGAAGTGTAGAGGTCAGCTGTAAGCAGCATGAAGAGCTGCTGGCAGGATAGCGTCAGGGTCACCCTTGGCCCTTCGCTCTGTTCTTTGCTCCTAATCTATAAAGTTATCTCTAAGCCCAGAGGTATGTCACACAGATCTGCCAGAGTCCCTTCCCACTGTGTGGCCTTGCTAAGGCCCTCGGCTTCCTCCCTCCTGCACAGGAGGTACACTCACAACTAGAGTGAACGCCTGAGACGTTTAAAACACTCAACTGCCTCCCAGACTTCATTGCACGCATCCATCCTTCCTTCCAGCAGAAAGGAAAGATGCTATGAACCCATAACACAAACCGGGTCATATAATTTTGTGCTGATGTCAGCTCCCTTGGCCAGGAAACCATGACTTCTCATTACTCTAAACTTCCCACCCATAAATGCAGTGTGTATGCCTTGCTTTCGGCTCCTGGCCAGGGAAACACTGGGACACTGTTGGGCAGAGGTCTCTAGAGGGCTCCTGTTGAGAGAAGCGCGATCATCATGTGTGTTCACTGAGGAAGGGCTGCTGTAAGCTGGAAAGCCAACAGTGATTCCTGGGAAGGAGAACATAGAGCGACTCCATGACAGTGAAAGAAATTACTTCCCCCCGCAAAAAAAAAGAAAAAAAATTACTTCCCGCCTGGCTGAGGGTGTCGCTCTGTGATGGAGCACTTGCCTGGCTTGTGCAAGGCCCTGAGTGGGATCCCTAGCACCTCAAAGAAAACTAGAAAATCAACATCAGTGAAAGCTGTGTGTCTCGGGATCAGCAGGGGGAGGGAGCAACCCACGGCAAGGGAAGGGCTAGGCACTTGACAATGACAGGAGGGTGCTACTGTCTTAAGACCCAGGAGCCTGGAGCTCCGGAGGCTAAGCATAGTCCACAGAGGTCGAAACTGTAAAAAAGACCTTTCCCCATATAATCTCTGTTTTGTAAATGTTCTATATTGTGAGCAGTATTTCGGTTACATACATATATACAGTTTCCTTTCTTTCTAGAAATTATATCTTTAGTCCCAGCACTCGGGAGGCAGAAGCAGGAGGATCGATGTGAGTTTGAGGTCAGCCTGGTCTACAAAGTGAGTCCAGGACAGCCAAGGCTACATAGAGAAACCCTGTCTCGAAAAACTATATATATATATATATATATATATATATATATATATATTTGAGAGTTTTGATAATATTCACCCTCTCCCAAAACTATTCTAAGGCCCACCCCCTCCCAAGCTACACAACTCTGTGACTGTTGTTTGTGTGTGTGTCCCTCATCCAGTCTAATTTGTGACGCTCATATATTGGTAGGTGTGCTCTATACTAGTGGTGTCACACATTAAGAAAACCGACTCTCCCTCTCATAGCAGCTATCAGTTGCCAACAGCTCCTCAGCTTATTCGTGCCCAGCTTCCCTCACCATGCTGGCCTTTGGCCTGGCTTGAACTTGGTCTGTCCCTTGTGTATGCTGTCATGAGCACCGTGAGTTTCTATGTGCAGGGTGCCGTTATATTCATCCACCTCCTGTGGTTCCTAGTCTTTGCATGTTGGCACTGCTTTTTTTATGCTGTTTTATTGGGGTTCCTTATGCCTCTGTCTCCCATCTCCACCCCAATCCCCTTCCAAAACCAGGTAGGAGAGAAAGGTTAGTGGGAAGAGGTGGCATAGTTCTCTGTTTACTACTTCCTGCTAGTTAGCATTGTCAGGTTCCTTGGGGCAAGTACAGTCTTCATAGTCAGGATCTCTCCAACTTCTTCTCATCAAACTGTGACAACAGCAATCAGGAGCCATGGGCGGGGGGGGGGGGGTGGATAGCAGCAGCCTTCTTTCTCGGAGCCCTTCTCTCTCTCTCTCTCTCTCTCTCTCTCTCTCTCTCTCTCTCTCTCTCTCTCTCTGGGCTCTGGCATTCATTCCCTCTCCAGAGTCCTCAGAATTAAACTATCCACAGCTGGCAAAGATCATAAACCTCTCAGTAGTCTACTGCTGTGGACAATCAGAAGCAGTCCCATATCTCACAACTGGGATTAAAACATGTTTACATAACTGAGTTTTTATCTTTTTTTTTTACATATACATTTTTATATAATAAACTACATACAGCAAGAAGAACCACAGAACAATCAGTAATTATATTCATGTTACTTTCATAATGTTTTGGCTATTTATATTTGGCAACCTTGACGATAACATTTTCCTGTCTCGGTGAGTCTAAAATTCTGAATATAATTCAATATCTATCATATCTCATCTCTGTCAACTTAAAACATCTATCTACACCTAAAAACACCTTAACCTCTAAACAACTAAGCTTAGTTATGAAACTAACCTATTTGGTCTTCAACTCCATCAGAGACTTGAGGAATAAAATTAATTACTTGAGTAAATAGGAAGTGCAGGTTAGCAGCTTCCAAATTTAAAAAAAAAATAAATGACAGAGACAGTTTGCTGCCTGGAAAGTCACCCATAACTCTCTAAAATGTTGGAGCATCATCTTTGGCTTTCTGGCCCAGTATATCTGACCAACATATTTGTGAGGCAGGAACTATTGAGGACTTGCTTACCCTGTCTTGGCAGAGTTTGGCTGTTGACTCTGCCTGCAATCAAGCTTGCCAAGTTTTAAGCAGAATTTTGTCAGTGGTCAAAATGAGGCTATTTTGTGCAGTGGCTGATTTGCCATATTTGAAGCCATCTCCATAAGGAGGTTCATTGATGCTCATCATCATCTTTGAGGTAGGCTGGGTGCTGCCAGGAGTCAACCTGTCTCATTGTCAGAGAATCATTAAAACAATATGAACATCTTTAACTGCCATAGTCTTTAGGACTGAGGTTTTTGAAGACTTTCTCTAAATATTTTACCTTATCTGTTGGTAGAATCATACCTATCTATTACATCTAGGATGTATATTCTTGTGATATAAATGGACTAGTAATTGAAATGACCACGATTTGACCAGATGACAATTAACTTGTATAACTTACTTATCCTAAACAGCCTGCAATAGCACTCTCAAAGTATTGGAGGTAAACCTTATATTCTACTTGAGTGGTATGGGTACAATACCTCATATTAGAGCGGAAATATATATATATATAGTGTGTCAAGAACAATCTTAAATTTGAATTCTATATCAATATATCAAAATTAAACTTATTTTGCATCAATATACAAATTTCTATACCAATGAATTAAAAGTAACCTTGTGAGCACAGTTAAGGCCTTCAGCTGAGGAGTCAACTCAATAATCTTTTTGTCCTATCATCCCTGTATATTTCTATATCCCCCTTTCTTTCTTTTTTTTCAGCCCTTATCTCCAAACCTAAGAAAGAAAGATAAAGGAAAAGAGAGACATCCCTGAGTCCAGTCTTGTTTTCTCTCTGTATAAGACCAATAATAACTTATAACCAATTCCCAATGAAAATAAACATCTGAAGCTCAGAAAAGCAATAGAAAAAAACCTACCCACCTCCCTTAAGGGAAATGGGGTGTCATTCTCTTAGGGTTTCTTCCTGCTGATTTGGGGTGAATAATACCTTTGTAGAGGCCCAAATGGAATTGGGGGAAATGATAACTGACTTCTTAAAGAAACCAAAACTCCTACTACATTTATCCTCTCTCTTCCACAATGATCCTTGAGCCTTGGGAGGAAGAGTTGCGGTGTTCCATTTAGAGTTGAGATTCCACAGGTTTTTACCCTTTAAACCTTGGCCAGTCATGGGCCTCTCTGTTAATCACCATCTACTGCAAATAGAAGTTCCTCTGGCGGTAACTGAGCAATGCATTAGTCTGTGGGTATAACACTTAGTCAGTTCGATATTCCCACTTAGCAGAATATATGCAGTTTTCAGTATCCATCATACCCACAGCAGAGAGGATGTGAGCATGTGCAAAGATGTAGAAATGGCAGAGGTACCCTTGCTTTATAACAACTTGCTCTAGTCCTGTGAAGCCATTCTGGAGAGACCTAACCCACTCTCCAGAGACCTGACTCAGGCTCTCAGTCCTGCCTCTTCAAGAGTCCATTACCTTTCAACATTGTTAGATTCAGAATCAAATCTTAACTTGAATCTTCATAATCTTCACCATGTACAAACCACAGCAGTGACCTCTTGCCTTCTCACAGAGTAGCAGGTGTTGGAAAGATCACATAATGAATGGCATACTTTAAAAAAAAAAAAAAACTTTAAAAAGAAGGCTATCGTCATGTTATTCCTCTGTAAGGACACCTATCATTATGAATTAGGCCATGGTGTGGTCTGATTCGGAACACTGAAAAGTGTACTATAAGTGCTTGGCAAATATTTATTGCCATAATAAAACCAGTTATATAACAAAGCAAACATAGGTGGGACAGCATGGGGATGTGGGGAAAGGAAGGGCGTGGCCAGGGCTGCCCGGAAATATCCAGACATGAGACTGATAAGGCACTATTTACTGTTGCACTCAAAAGGGCATAGGCAATGTGGAGGAATCAAGCTCACTGGTGGAGCACCATGACATCCTTAAACAAAAGAGCCAGGCCTGGCCAGAGTTGTCATGGGGTCACTGCTGTTCATAATGCGATTCTGCCTCTTGGTTTGAGTGTAGCGTATGGAGCAAGCATGGGATCTAAGCATCACTCAAATCCATATTCTTCCATCTAAAGCTATGGAAAAGTTAAGTAAGGGCAGACATTCTCCTGACTATGGGACTAGTGTGCCTCAGTGCTGTCATCCCTGGGCTATTGCAGAGGTCGGTGTGCTAGTTGTAAGACTTATTACAATAGAGCCTGGCCTAGCGGAAGTACTGCAAGTAGGTTTACTGAGTAATCCTGAGCCTCACTTTCTGAAGAAAGTGGATTCATGGAGAACCTCTTGGTACCGTGTTGCACACATGGAATGCTCTGTGAGTTTTACTATTATTGCCCGTTTCTGGTACACTTTCTTCTCCAGGAAGTGGCGGATATGTCCTTGGTGCAGGGGGTGTAAACTTAATTGAATCACAGAAGCTTTTCTGTGAATGCCTGTTTCCATTGACCATTTTGGAAGAACAAGAGTTATTTCTACATGACTCTGGACCAGCCACTTTTCTTGTATCTTAACTGTACTTGCAACCGGCAAGAGTGGATATTCCAAGGAGAGACACTTGTGACCAGCCCCCTCTTCAGCTGTCAAACATCTGCAACAATGGACCCTAAGGAACTGGAGTTTCCCCTGGAATCTCATGCCAGAGAGGGAAAGGGCCCTGATGCCAGCCAGATTGGGTTCCCAGGGGTCCTGGGGGAGTGGGGGGGGTGCTGTCTCCCAGATCACTTCCTAGGAGAGACTGGAGCTGAGACACTGCTGAAGCAGTGATGGGACAGGACACACTGCGGCCAAGCCTGCCTAGTTACACATACCTCTAGCGCTCCATTTAAGCCTGAGCCTTGTGTCAGGACCATGAGGATGGACTTGACGTCATTGGCTCTATTTGTATATTTCTCTTTCCAGCATGGCTATAGCAAATGCATCCCATCTCTAATTTTCCCATTTGTCCCCTTCATTAGCCTATTGGTGATGGATGGTCAAGCCTGACTTATTAGGGTTTCTGGGGCCTGGGCTCTGACCCCAACAACCCCAGTAACATTACTGTCATTCCCTAGAGTTCTGATGACCTCCCGGGGCCCTAACACTCCATTACATGCCCACTTCTCTGAAAAACCACCGGGGGTGGGTACTTTACTTTTCTGGAACTACCATGACAAAGTACCACAATCATGGTGTCTGGAAATGCAGACATGTGTTCTCTCGGTGGGACCAGCCCAATCTGAAGACTCCAAATGACTCTTCATCCTTCCTCATCTCCTCCAACTTTAGGGACCTAAGACACTCTCTGACTCTTGCCAGCATCACTCCTCTCTCAGGTTTTATCTTCCCATGGCCTCTTGTCTTTGCATGCCTGTCCAAAATCCCTTCTTGCCTTTTTTTTCAAGGACACCTGCCCTGGGTTCACTGTAAAGTGTAGATCCTTTAAATACCTTTGATTTAATTACTCCATCAAAGACAAATATGTTCACATGCACAAGTGTCAGAGATTAAGGCATGTGGGACTCAATCCATGCTCAGGAGGCAATAGGATCTTCACTGGAGATATACACAGACTGTGTCTTTGTACCTCTTTAGAACCTACCTACATGCCCTTTTCCTATTTTTCACTTTCCTTGAACACTTCTTACAATCTTGTCTATCTCGCCAAGATGAATGGCTGTGACTAGAGGGCCAGTCAGCAAGCCACTATAGCCAGCCTACCGCCTCCTTCCTGGGCTCTTGTCTGCACCATGTCTGCACCTACTTCCTTGCAAGATCTGCTGTGAGCTGCACTTTAGATTCTCAGCCCTGCATTCATCTCAACGCTTCTTCTTCTTGTTTCTCCCAGTAGCCAAGCAGAACAGCATGGAGAGTTGGACGTCACCCCGGGACTTGGCAGTGCCAGCTTGCCCTACCTGGCTCTTCATCAGGGTTACCTTAGGCACACATCATGTTTCATAGATGAGGCCAAACTGGAGACCCTGCTACGCTGGAACAAGAAGAGGTGGTGGATCTGGGTCAGAGCAGGAATGCTGTTTACAGCCGGACCGGGCAAATAGGCTGAAAGGGAATCTGGGTTGCAAGCTTGGCAGACTGATTGGAACATGAGGCCTGGTACACAAGTGAAAACAGACCAGCTGTGCCCGCACAGCCCAGGTCTTGGCTCTTCTGATTGGGTAGAGCCATGACATGTGGCATAGTGTAGCTTGCAGGAGTCAACTACATTTAGCATATCTTCCTTGATGGTTTGCTTTACACCAGGATGTAGGCATACAGAGATAATACGCTGTTTGTTTTCATGTAAAAGAAAGTGTAGCAAAGGTCATATACACATAAAGAGCTGCTTGTCATAAAGTGATAATTATGTTGCAGGGTTAGAGGAGGGGTTGGGGTAGGTACGGCCACAGTCACTACTGCTAGTAGTCATCTTTCACAGAGCCCTGCCCCATAATGTGCTAAACCTCAAAGGCCAGCGTGTTTCAATGACCCCCTCACTGTTGAGCAAATCACAGGGCCTATTTAGACATACCTGTTAGTAAAAATGTTTTCTGGGGACTGGGGAGAGAGCTGTTGGTGAGGTGCTTTTTGCACAAGCATGGAGACATGACTTCAGTACTCAGTATAATAAAAACAAAACTAAGCCAGTATGGAAGTTCATGTTTGGAATCTCAACACTGGGGAGTCAGAGAAATGTGAATCTCTAGGGCACAGTGACCATCCAACCCAGCCTAATGGCAAGCCTCAAGACCAGTGAGGGACCCTGCTTAAAACCTCTTAGATGGGTCCTGAGAAACAAAACTCAGGGTTGTCCTTTGGCTTCCACTTACACACACACTTCCGGGCATGCACACCCACATATGCAAACAAATGGTTCCCACTGACTTCCCATGTTTTTGTGTCTTGGTTACCAAGAAAGCAATCCTCAATCTCTCTGTTGAGGTGAAAAGGCTTCTGTTCATCATTTCCTGTCCCATGCTTTTCAGTACATAGTTGTGGTGGTTTGAATAGGTGTGGCCCCCACAGACTCATGTGTTTGAATGCTTGGCCCATAGGGAGTGGCACTATTAGGAGGTGAGGCCTTGTTGGAGTAGGTGTGGCCTTGTCAGAGTAGGTGTGGCCTTGTAGGAGGAAGTGTGTCACTGTAGGTGTGGACTTTGATGTCTCAGATGCTCAAGCCCGGGCTCAGTGGCCCACAGTCCCCTTCCTGCTGCCTGCTGATCCAGATGCAGAACCCTCAGCTCCTTCTCCAGCACCATGTCTGCCTGCGTGCTGCCATGCTTCCTGCCATGATGACAATGGACTAAAACTCTGAAACTGTAAGCCAGCCCCAGTTAAAGGCTTTCCTTTATAAGAGTTGCCATGGTCATGGTGTTTCTTCACAGCAATAGAAACCCTAACTAAGACAATAATGAATGTCTCTTTGACTTTTACTTTAATATTTATTTTTTTGATATAATATGTTTTGCTGTGCAAATGTATATGCAGTTGCCCTAAGAGTCCAGAAGTGGGTGTCAGAGGCTTGGAGCTGCAGTTACAGGCAGTTGTGAGCTGCTGACTTGGACACTAGGAACCAAACTAGCATCTTCTGCAAGAGCAGCCTGACCTCTTAACAGCTGAGCCATCTCTCTAGTCCTAAGAATGACATTTCTTGGATGCGTCTCCCAACCAATACCTTTGTAACAAGTAACAACGTATTTGGGGTTGAAAATGATGCATCTTCATTATTATTAGCTTTATCCAATTATTAGGTTGCATTTAAGTAATTAACTTGACAAATTCACACATTAGCATTAAGTATATCCCAATACTAAAGCAAGTATGGGTATACTGGTCAGCATTTGATGCGTATAGCATATATGTCAGGACTGAATATAAAATACCAGACCTCAAAACACAGACCTCAAAAATATGAAAGCCGCCAGACATAAAAGGTTGTCTGGATCCACTTGTTTTCTGACCATGGTGGTTAAAATTAGATCAGTGCTTGCCAAGGGTAGGATGGGAGAGGGAAATTAACTGCAAAGAAATGTAAGGAAGTGAAGGGTGTTCTGTAGCCTGACTGCAATGGTGTTTACATGACTGAACACAGTTGTGAAAACTCAACCAATTGTGCAATTGAAATGAGTGATTTTCGTTTAATGTGATCCTGTCTCCATATATTTTAAGAAGAGTCAGGCTGCTTCTGACTTTCTCCGCAGGCAAATTCACGTGGCTTCCTCTCTTTTACCTGCTGTTGGGAACGCCTGTGGAGGCAAACTTCAGTTTCCCCCATCTTGTGCCTCTTCCCTCTGAGAGAAGGGTTCTAGAGTATGGTTCTGAGTGACATGGGCACCAAGAAGCTGAACAAGTTAAATGTGACTCATTAAGAGAGAAGTACCGGTGTGATGGCTCATGCCTTTAATCCAAGCACTCGGGAGACAGAAGCAGGCGGACCATTGTGAGTTCGAGGCCAGCCTGGTCTACAAAGCAACTTCAGGACAGCCAAGGCTATACAGAGAAACCCTGCCTCAAAAAAGAGAGACAGACAGAGAGAGAGAGAGAGAGAGAGAGAGAGAGAGAGAGAGAGAGAAGTACAGAGCACTTATAAACGATATGCTATGTAGTGCCAACATACACACATGCAATGTTTTAGAGATATGTAATCATTTTCTCCATGATGCAGAGGTTTTGTTTCCAAAATGCTCGCTCACTACTCTCTACCAATAGGTGTGTGCTGTGGTAGCTAAGCACAGGGAGGGATGCCCCGAGCAACAGACTCTCCCACTCTTCTGGAGACTGAAGTCTATGACCACGATAGCAGTTGGCCTGCTGCCTTCGCAGACTTCTCTTCTCCTGTTTCTCTGACTACCTTTGTCCTGTGGAGCCACATCCTAACGGATTCCTGGAAGGGTGCTGGTCTTCTTGGTTAGAAACCACCTTGCTGACCTTGCTCTAACCCAGTCACCTCTGTAAAGCTTTGTCACCAAACACAGTCACATTCTAAGATATTTTGGGTTAGACTTCAAAATAGGAAAGAGGGGTACAATTCTGACACCAGAAACACACCTGCCCTTCCTTTCTTCTCTACACGGGCCCTTTTCCTATTGCAGCCACCCACCAAGAAAACTGCATATCCCGTGATGGAGCTTTCTGTATCTTCTTTACCTTGGTTACCTCTCATTTCCGTGGTAACTTTCTTGATTGTATCCATGTAAGAAAGGGAAGGAAACCACCAATAGTGCAAGAGACCCTAAGGGTGCAATATTATTGTTTTAGGCAGGGTCTCTCAACTAATTTAGAACTTACAAATTGGCTGGCCAATGAAGCTCCCATTCCAGGACCCTCCTGTGGCTGCCTCCCAGGGCCAGGATGATAGGCACATATAGTCACGCCTGGGTTTTTACATGGGTACTGAGGGTCAGAATTCGGTTCTTCACAGTTGCAAAATAAGAGTTTTACTAACTGTTCCATCTTCCCACCCTGATTTTATATTCATCCAGACCCTTGCCTTGAAAGGCTATGAAAAGCGTCTTTGAGCACTTCAATGAACAGATGAAATATGTTACTAGAAATGGAAGTACTGCCCACAGCACACAGTCTTCTACTCGCCACCGCCATGACTATAAATGAGTAAGGACGCGTTGAAGAGCAGATGTGAAGCAAGGCAGCCTGTTCAAGTTTAACACCAGCGTCTGCAGCTAGCATGAATAATTGATGAGAAGTCGGGCCCTTACAACAGTTTATCTGTAGGCAGTACAATCTTTCAAACTGAAAAGGTGTCTCCTGCTGAACGCAGAGGCTTATTGAAGGCTGGAGGAAGGAACATCGCTGGCTCTGCTTCGTGACACAGTACTGCCAGGGAACCCGGGGGGAAACCGCAAGCCCATCTCTGCTCTGGTATTTATGCAGTCTCAGAGAGCAGCAAATAGAAGCATTGGCAGATCAGACTGTACACAAAAGCAGCTGCAGCCTGCACTTTAAGGTTTAACGTTTCTTTTAAATTTTCTTAAGATTTCCATACGTACCTACAACTAGATAGGACTGTATCTACCCCCACATCTTCCCCGGCACATTCCCCCTCCCTACTTTGTGTCTTTTCTTGTTAAAAATAACCCACCAAGTTCAGTTAGTGCTACCCATACCATGCACAGATTTGGGGCCCCCCATTGGCACCTGAGAGCAATTCTCCCTTCTCCAGAAACTATCCCCTGGTCTTCAGTAAGGGGTGGGTCCTGTAGACCATCTGCCCATCTCAGCCAGGGTTTTGGCTTTGGTTGGCTTGAGCTTGTGCAGGTAAACGCAGTCGTTGTGTGTTCAAAGGTGCAACAGTCATGTCTTGCCCAGAAGACGGGCATTTCAAAGCACTCTTTGCCACCCCCCTAGCTCTTACATTCTTCCCACTTCCCCTTCTGGGATGTTTCCTGAGCCGTGGCAACAGCAGAAAGGGTTGATGTCGATGTTTATGGCTGAGTGTTCAGTCTCTGATTCTCAGCACGTTGACCTATCATACCACTCTCTATTGACTGCTGCCCCTACATAAAAGAAACGTCTCTGACCAAGGTTAAGACCAGTCCAGGCTTATAGGCATCAACATAAATATACCGAAGGCAATTTGGCAGCATGAGCATTTGGCAAAATAGTGATAGCAAGTTCTACCCTACGGCCTGTGCCCTCCCCAACTCTGGGCTTTTGACCAGAAAGGACTATAGTATCAGGCATGAAATTCATTGCTGTGGAGCAGACCCCAACTCAATAAAAACAAAAACCATTAGTTGTGCCACAAACGCACCCATGAGCACATGCTGCTGGGCAGGTCAGTATTGCAGTGTGCAAAGTACAGTGCTGTGTAGAACCATTCATGTCTTTTCTCCCTTAGGGAAGCACAGTTAAGGGTCATTGAATGTCACAAAATCAGGATGGTGACAAAAGAACATGACAAGAGAGAAAGGGCAATGGGAACACTTCAGGTTATGGCCCCACACATAAAAGGAGAGAGAATGCACCAATCACCGCAGTGCTGGATATTAGAAACAAGTATCTCTCCTTGTGCAAGTCCTGTACAGATGCTCTTCATGTCATAGGTCCACCTTATAACAGCACCGCCATTTGCCTCTGACAATCTGTTTGCAGGTGAGAATGGCAAAGCCCTATAAGGGCACCTACCCTTGGCAGAGTTAGAGTCCAAGAGCCAAGCTTGTGCCCTTCTACTGCTCACCATAGTGGTCCCATGCTATAGGGATGAGCAGGTGTTATTCATTGTGGTGAGCAGATAAAATAGACTTTGAGTAAAGTCAACACAGTGTATTCCTGAGTATGGTCTCAATTCTCTCACATTATTTATTTTTAATTGTCTTCACAACGTTCCAAGATAATCCAAGACCCTGCTAGAAGAAATCCACTAACTGGGGCAACAGAATTGATCTTGTGTTCAGGTTTCTGATGCTCAAAGGTGTCACAAGGATTTTCTCCCTGGGGAGGACTAGGCAATGCCAAGCCTTCTCTCTAAGATCCAAAGACAAGCCAGAGTCCAGTTACACCAATGTTCCCCTAGTCCTCGCCAGCCTAACTACTCTAGGCCAGTGGTTTCTAACCTTCCTAATACTGCAACCCTTTAATTTTGTTCCTCATGTTGTGGTGATCCCCCCCAACCATAAAATGACCTTATTGCTACTTTCTATTTTTTACTACTGTTATGAATATTAATGTAAATAGCTAATATGTAGCCCTTGTGAAAAAGTTGTTTGCCACCACCCCCCCCACACACACACAAATATACACATAAGGGGTCATAACACACAGTTGAGAACCACTGCTCTAGGCCCTTTGGCGATCCCTAAGCCAGTACAATTAGGGAATAAATTGCACATAACTGGTTAGGAAGAGTAATTGGATATTCAAATAAGGGTCCCCGCCCCTCCTTCTATTGGGGATCCTCAACAGCCAACAAGCCAAGTTAAGATAATCTTCTGGAAGCAAGCACAAACTCTTCTGAAGGTGGCTGGTGTTTGGCTTGGAGGATGGTACTGTACAACCCAGGGGATGGATATTTTGAAAGAGCATATACAACCCCTTTCATTAAAGGAGGTGAGCCAAGATCTACTTCTGCCCGGTCTAAGCAGATAAGAAGGTGTGGCCTGCCTATAGATGAGTGGCCGTCTGATGGGAGACAAGACGGGGAAACTTCCAGAATGAGAAATATGGAGACGGGCCCATTTGATTGCAGTACCACTCAGACGCTTAAGGGGCTTGCCATGGTTGGTACAACTAGGAAAGGTCAGTAGGGACAATTGGGAAGACTCTAGAAGGAACAAAGAACCTGGTAAAAGAAAATGGATCCAAGAGAAGGAACCCCCATTGATAGCCATGGCACAGTGTCCAGTGTTTCTTTGACCCAGACGCTGAGTATAAATGCTCAGGCAGTAGAGACGAGGTGGCTGTGATTCCTGTACAGGATCCAAACCTCTTAACCAGGCCCTGCCCTAACCATGGTGTCTCAATCTTTCGTGACTGTGACTTAGACTCCTTGTTTTCTTGGGTAGGAAGTGGGTGGGGTGGGTTATTACATCAGAAAGGAAGAGATGACTAGAGACCGTTATGCCTGCAGACCCTGGGGATAAAAAGCTTCTCAGTGCCTCACCCTGCCTCTCTCCCAGCTCATCCATGCTGTCATAGGACCTCTGACTCATCGCAGGACCAGAGAACTAGCCCCGACACCTCGGTCCTCACACTTCACACCTGATCCTCAGCCCTGAGAGATCATAGTCCCAGACTGTTTACAGAGCCTGTTCCCAGCTCCATCACTTGCTCTGCTCTGAACCAGTTAGGGGGTCCACTCTATCCACCCTATCCACTCTATGTTCTCAGTGGCTCTTTTGTTAATAATCTAAGCCTGTCATTGCTCTGTTTCTCAGTGCCCAAAGTGGGATTCTAACTAGAGATCCTCTGAACTCCAAGAATCCAGGGTGATTTGGGCCCACGGTTTCAGGGGTGTTGGTCCATCATGGTGAAAGAGGTTGGCCGTGGCAGAGTGCTTCACTTATGGTGGCCAGGAAGCCCAGAAGGAGGATGCCCTTCCTGGATTAGCTGCCTCCTACCTCCCCTTTAAGCTCTCCAGTCTAGGTATGGTCACTCATTCAGGGAGGGTCTTCCCTCACTACCTAATCTGCCTTGTAAACACCCCGTAGACACACTCAGAGGTGTCCTTTACTAATATTCCAGGTTCATCTAAACTCATTCAAGTTGACGGCAACATTAATCACTAACCTCTGTGTCCACTGGTCCCAGGGTAGGGCTTGGCCTCCAGGGGACATCACCAACTGCAGTCTCCTTAGCAATGCCCTCCAGGCCTTTTGAAACTCACTGAGCATCCGTGGTGATGGATGGACTCCCAAGCAGTGCTTTTGCTTCGCCTCAAACATGTTGAGCCCACTTTCTGCTCAGAGATCCCTCCACGTGGCAGCTGTTTCTGCTGGAGCTCTGGTACAGTCCCCCCACAGCCCTGTCCTCCACTGGCTCAGGTCCCCCTCCCCCTACTCTGCCTCTGCTAGTGTCCTCATGGCACTTATCACCTGGTACAAACATGTGTGAGTTGTTTATCTTATTCATCATGTGCTTTTCCACCCAGGGAGATGAGGGCTCTGTCTCATTCACTCAACATACCAATTTCCAAGTGAGGAAAAGGAAGATAGCAATGCTTTATCAAAGCTTCACTTAGAGATGGCCGTGGCTTCATCACCCAGGTTCTTGGAACCTATTCCAGAACGCCTAACTTGCTGTGGCAGCGTTGTGAAAGTCCATTCAAATGGTGTCCCCTGAGAGAAGTACCAGCACAGAGAAACCCTAGCTCAGCAGATCAGAACAAAACAGCAATTACTTCTCACCCTCACCTTTGGGTAGAAAAACACAACTTCTATATATGTTTTATGTACTTTTCAGCTTAGATCTGTTACGAGTACAGAGACCTCTTTGACTACATATCCACTATTACACCAATTACCAGATTTCACAGCCTAACATATATTGTTCAATAACAACCCAGACACCACCTCTCTCCCCTTCTGAAGACATGGCCAATAACCTGCAGTGACCACAGGATCCCAGGTCTGAGCCACAGAGCCCACAATTCCTCATGGTCCAGAGAGTCCCTCACAGTGCATTGGAGCTGACACTTGAGAGGACATTATTTGCCAGCCTTTGGTTAAGTTGTGTAAACTGTCTGAAGTCTTCTAGCTACCTCTGAGTCATGTGTTTCCAAGAGAAGTGTCTCTTAGGATTAGCTTGCTTTCTTTCTATTTCCCATACTCCCTCATTTTTAACACGTACAAGGGCCTAGATTCAATTCTAGCCTGACACACATGCATGTGTGTTCCCCAGTGTGTGTGTGTGTGTGTGTGTGTGTGTGTGTGTGTGTGTGCACCACCACTTTTTCTCTAAGTCTATAACACAGACACAGGAGTTAATCATCATTTCTAAGTAAAGTAAATACCAAACTGTAAAATATCCACTTCTCCGACCTGGTATCTCTCCTTTGTTTTTTGCGAACAAGACCCATCAATCCTCCATAGTCTTCTTACCCAGGATGCTGCACACAGAATGCAGTACTGTGGTGAGTCACTAGGTGGCATCTAGCAAAGACACTCCCAGAAGCCTTTTCTGAGTCCTCCATATTGGTTGTTATCGGAGGGTGGGCGGGCTGGAGTTAATCTGCCATCTGTCTTTATTTTGCTAACTTACTTGCTCAGTCGGACACCACACAATTGTGTTGTGCGAATGTGGCGCTCCAGTAGAGCAATTACAGAGGCTCTTTCTAAACAGTATCGCAGCCCAGCATTCTTCCTGCCTCAAGTCAAGCCTGAACCACTCAGGCTCCCTTTGACTGGCTCTGCCTATAGACCTTGTTGTCATCTCCAATGCTGAAGAAAAACTGGTCTGAATTCGAAGCCACAACAAGGCATGGCTTTGCTTTCCAAGTTGAGACCCTGCCAATCGGCATGTTCCTATTACATAAAAACCATATGCTGCACGGCAGAGAGCATGGGCTGTTCCCGGGCAGGCCGCAGAGGCACTGCTGCGTGTGGTGTGAGGACATTCCATGTGTGTCTGGCTGCTGTTGGTGATGTTAGTTTGATACTCGAGAGAGAAGTAGGAGTGAGTAGTAAGGCAAGTGGCCAAAAAGAAAGGGAAAGTGAGAGGGAGGAGTCGAGGGGTGTTGGAATGACCTGTCTTCTGTTGCTGTTCCAGATATGATTGTATCATAACCTCAGTGGCCAGGAAGGAGTTGTTTTCTTCTACCATCCGTTTCTTCTATCATCTGTTCATTGATTCGCATGTGCATTCATTTACTGACTGTGTACTAAGGACCTACTAGGACGAGACTGTATGACATGCCCTGGGTACAGGCAATCAGCTTAGCAACAGTCACTGGTCTCTTGGAGCTGGTGATAGGGGAAAGGGGTGGCGGGGCGCAGAGGGGCGAAGACATATTTACCCAACAAACAGAAGCATGATGTCTATAGGGAAAGAGACATGTGAGATTCTGTTTAAGCCCAAGATGATGCCTTACCCTGCTCTGGGGGTGTAGGGGGGAGGTCCAAAAAGGGTATGTGAGGTTGAGGTTGGTGACGATGAAGGGGATTTTACAGTAGGATTTTGTTGTTGTTGTTTAACTGACATGGCTTCAAAGCTGTGGTCTGCAGTTAGTTGGTGCCAAACTGGTATGTGAGGATCACCCAGAAGGCTTTATTGAGCAAGAAACGAAGAAGCTCTCTTAGAGTGAGAACTATAAAAGGAACACCCAGGCCCTGATTTAAAAAAAAAGGGGGGGGGCAGGGAGGGGTCAAGCAAGTCTCTCACCTACCCATAGACTGAAGCTGAATCTTTGTTGTGTTAGCTACAACTGTCTTCTCTTTTAACCTACTTCTTCAATTGCTGGCTTTTGCTTTTATTTCTTCCACCAAAATTATATTGAGAGCATCTTGTGTCTGTAAGTACATTCTATTTTTGCAACACCCTACAGTGCCTACTGAGCAACCAAAGGGCTACAGGGCATTAGCACATCAGTTTACATTGTTGGCTGGGGGAGTCCTTCAGATTCCATTGTCTATCTCAATTTTTGATTTTAGAAAACTCCTAAGTTAGGAAGCAAAGAAAAGGCATGAAAAGAAAACAGAAAATGCCCTCAGTGCCTGTCTCCCCCTCAGGACTGTTGGTCTTTCAGGTGGAAAAATCTCTCTATGTTACCAAACATAGAGAGCCTTAGAAGAAGTCGAAGCTGGCCTAGTCACCTGGTTTATATAAGACTATATGCTTGTGACATTTCATTTCGGGCAATGGAATTGTGGGTTATGTAGGATTTTCATGTGTTCTTGATACTACTGCCCAATGCCTTTGTAAATGGCATGGTCTCACAAGACTTTAAAACCTAAGTATATTTGTCATTAAGTATTTAAAGTCTGAGTCCTTCGAGGTCACCTTTGAAGAGAATTGTACCACCAGGTAGTCTCAGGACCAACCCTAACTGCTGCTTCGCCTTTTTTATGTCTTGGCAAGTTTCATCCTAAGGCTGGCTCTGGGAGTGGGCAGGTTTACTTTGTGACAGCGGGGGTTCTCCTGAGTGAAGCTGGGACCCATCAGATGGGGCTCTCCAGATGTTTAGGACGCATGATAGTTTGTTCCACTTCTCAAGGATCTTCTATCCTCGAGGATGTGGTAACTTACCAATGGTGCATGGAGATGTAACAACAAGAAAATATGTGATCTGAGCTCTGCCAGTCACCACTGTCACCTTGGGCACCTCTGAGGACTGGTAGCTCTTCTCCCATTTGGGGGACCCTTTGTTATATTTCATTTAACTGACCAAACTCATTCTTGTGTCTTCCCCTTCCTTAGTATGCATGGCATGGATCCTCTTGTCTGTGTCCCTCTCACCCCAGGTGTCCCTCGCCAGCCTCTGGGCAGACACTTGCTTTGGTCTCTTCTCCCACACATCAATCACGTCTGATATCCTGGGCCCTTGGATACCCCGATTTCTCTTTCCCCTTACATTTTTTGTAATATGCCTTCAGTTCCTTGTGTTGAGCTACAGGTGCTCTACAGAAGACTCCAGCTACAGAGTCAAGGAGGGAGACCACTGATGTGCGCCTGACTATGTGTATACTGGCCTTTGAGTGGTACAAAAGGTTCTCAGTTCATCTCCATAAGAACCTGCACGGGAGGTGTGTCATTACTCTGTCTTTCTCTTTCATCTGAATCTCAACCTCTTTTAGAATCCACTCCGGTTACCATTTTCTTTATGGCATCTCCCTAAACTTCCCAAATGCCCTCCCTCAGTGTCTGAATGCTGTGACCCCCACGGCATCCTTCTACCTGGCCACAATACATTAGACGGCACATTTTGCAAACTCCTCAACCCTTCCCTAAGCTGTCTTTGGGAAGACAACTTGGATGCTGGGGAAGTAGAACGAGTCTTCGGTCTTTGGTTTCCTAATCTCTCATGACTCAGTGCGCATAAGCAGGTGCTGAACAGATCCCCATTCTACAATAGCCAGCCTTTGTCAGCCTGCTGCAGTTCTCAGAATAGCTCTAGGAGATCGGCCAGTTATTAGCCAATGAGAAGGCTGGGTGGATAGGAAGTGAAATACATTTCCAAGAAGCACACAGAGAGAGTTGGAACAAGAGCACATGCAGATATGATCGCATTACACGGTCACTCTGGTGCCCTACAGCTAACAGAGAATGAAACTTAGCACGGGCACTTGAATAACCCAGTGCCAAATAAAGGACCTATACAGATTTAGGGATGAAAGAATGGAAAACAAACAAACAAAGCTTTCCTTCACAGACACCACGCCTGGTTTATATTCATATTCTTTATTCCCATAAATCCTTTATTCATATAAATGCTCCTTCAGCGCCCCCACCCCCATCCCTTATCTCACATTCACTACCCATAACTCCTTAGTAGTCCCTCAGCCTGCAGTCTCCTTCTTTCTTTCCTTGTCAAAGGCCTCTCAGAATTAAGTCTCAAGCCAAGCATCCTTCATCTTAAGGCAAACTATTTTTATTTGCTGTTCCTGCTTCACAATTGGCCCATGTTGCCTCCAGATTCATTTTTGTGGTAGCTGTGTATTCTAAAGAGGAACTGTTACGTGTTGCTTACGACTTGATTTATTAAATCTTCCTCATCTAACCGCCTCTGTGGGAAGCACAAGAGAGTAGATGGCTGACAAATGATGCTGTCCCCAACAGCTGAACAGTTTGAACCAGCCACTGAAGCTGAGGAGATGCAGCCGAGGAATTCTCTAATATATGAGTGTGAGCCACATGGTGAAAATGGACTAAAGGTCTGTGGTGGGGCACACAGCTGAGCAAACGGAACTCAGTGTTGCGTTGTCAGTCTCCTTTGTGTCTAAGGCTGAGGAAGCCTGGAGAATATCCATGTACAGTTGGGAAAACGTTTGCCGCGCAAACATGAGGACTGGAGTTTGGTCCTTCAGTGTCCACACTTACTTGTGGCTCTACAATGATTTATTAGTTGACAGAAACCAACGGGGTGCACAATGTATACTCCCAGGAAAAGCAGAGCCGCCACCAAGAGTCACCTGGCTTCCTTTCCAGCCAGCCAGATACCTCTTTCACCCAGGACCTGGCTCTAAGGCGCCTTATTGTTTTGTTTTGTTTTTATCACATCTTGTTTACTCTCCCATCCCGGTGCAATTTCTGCATTGTTCACTCTTGAACGCTGAGTAGCCACCTTCCAACGGGCCTCTTACAAAACCAACATCTACATGCTAGTTTTTTTTTACTCTCGAGGCTAGCATGTTTTTCTCGAGCTCCTGAGCCTTCCACTTTACCCTTCAGCAGTTGCTTTCCCTTACTTTGGGCACTTGCCCTTTGGACTAGCTTATCCCGTGGGCAAGGAAGTCTCTGCCCATCTCAGAGTTCCAGTACTAGGAGCGAGCTGTGAACTGTCTCCTGCTTCCTGCTGTCTGATATCCTGTGGCTAGCCAACACTAGGAAGTCTCCCTTGGATTCTCTCACCTCGGGATTTCATCTTTACGTCGGCATTTTTGCAGGCGAAAAGAATGAGAGATAAGAGAAATATGAGAGAATGGAATGTGCCACAAATAGACTCGGCGTGCCTTTAGAACAGAAATGCAGAGGTCTGGTAATGCTCCCAAATCTAAAGGGCAAATGTACTTACCAAATATGCCTATGCTTTGAGCTAAGCAAATGGGTTCTCTGTCACCTTAGCAACCAGAATACAAACACATCTTACCTGAAATATCCAGTCTCTTTGCCAAAAGCCACTCATTGCGAGGGGGGGAGGAAACAGGTGTTTGGTAAAAGAGAGTGCGCGTAACAGCATTCATCCTTCTGTCTGATGGGGCGCTTGCCTCTTCAGCCTCATTAACACCTCACTTGGCTCCTGCATCAGCCATGCCTTGACTTCCTGCTAGAAAGTTAATACAAACTCACTGTGTCTCTCTGTCAGGCAGCACCATTCGGAGACTGATTTTTTTTTTTTTTTTTTTTTTTTAATTTGCAAGGTTTTTCTGGAAAGTTTTATGACTGACGAAAGTAACTATAAATAGCCTTCTTTGCATATGAAGGTGAGACCTGTGCTGTCTCCACTGTGGACCTTTCCTCCTCCTGAGGAACTTCATTTTCCGACTTGTTCTGTGGCAATACAAGCCATGCCAGGTACGAAGTGATTGATACAAATCATGTCCAGCCTGGTCAGCTGGGCCATGTCAAGAATAACTGGAAACATCGCCTCTAACATAATTTTTTGGTAAAGATTTATTTATTATGTATACAGTATTCTGCCTGCATGTATATCTGAAGGCCAGAAGTGGGCACCAGATCTCATTATAGATGTGTTGTGAGTCACCATGTTGTTGCTGGGAATTGAACTCAGGACCTCTGAAAGAGCAGACGGTTCTCTCTGTCTCTCTGTCTGTCTGTCTGTCTGTCTGTCTGTCTCTCTCTCTCTCTCTTTCTCTCCCCCTCTCTCTCTTTCCCTCCCATCCCCCTACCTCTGAACTATCTCTCGAGGCTCCATCTCTAATACCTTACAGGCTGAAAGGTAATGCCTCCAGGGAAAAACAGCAAACGAAACAAAACAAGCAATCCTGGAAACGTGGCAGACTCTCAGAGCTCGGTCTGGTGTGTTCTTTCCCTATGACTCATCGTCCATGTCTCCTGAGGCTGGCTCAGGAGATTCCCAGTGTGGCCTGCAAGGTTGCTTTTTGAGCAAATGAGTCATCACGGTGAACACACATTTGCACACTCAGCCTGGACCTTCCTAGAGCCCAGGAGGACAGGATGGGAGCCAAGTCAGGTCGTGGGAGTAACAATCAGGGTAGCAGCCACAGTTCTTCAAAACAAGTGAGAGTCGAACACGGGAGAATGAGGTGAGCTGCCTCCTGCCCCCACCCTGAGCTGGTCTTTCCGGGATGTTTGGAAACTCTGGGAAGAAGATACTTGAGAATGGTGAGTGTATCATGAATATGCCATGAGGATCTGGCTACATATGCTAGGTGGTGTGCTTCAGATCCGGGACATACAGCTCCAGGGTCTCCCAGCATTCCTCAGTCCCTATCTGCTACCAGACATGACTGGCATGCCCTGCCCTCTACCCTGAACTTCCAGGGCAGGAACTTTTCCTTCCCCTTCGCCATCATATAATCTGACTATTCTCTCTCTCTCTCTCTCTCTCTCTCTTTCTCTCTCTCTCTCTCTCTCTCTCTTTCTTCCCCACCCCCACCCCGCCTTTCATGATGGCCAAGAGCTGCTTCCAATCAACCTACATTATATACTTTACCTTACATGAAAAACAATCCAATGTCCTTATTTTTTTACATAGGAAAAGAGAGGAATGTTAGCATACTGTCCCCAGTCTGCCTAGTAACCTATGATGTCATCACCTGCCCGTCACTAGGTGGGCCAGCTGCCCAGGATATAAAAAAGGTCAAACAGACCTCTCTTCCTTTCTCTTCTTCTTCCTCTCTCCTGCTGTCTCTGTCTCTCCCTTCCTCTCTGTCTCTCTGTCTCTCTCTCTCTCTTGTCTCTCTCTGGGGTGCCTCTCTCCCTTCCTTGCTCTCCCATGTTTCTATAACAAGCTTCTCCATACCATATCTGTTGCCTGGCATCTCATTTTTAATCATTACACTAGGACCTCTGACATGCGTGTAGAAACCCATGTAGTATTATCATCCACAGAAGCACTCACTACATGTTGGCCTAACCACAGAACAATTGCCAAACGTAAGTCTGGGGGGAAAGGCCTGCTGTTTTCCACGAGTTGAAGCATAGGCTGTTTTCTTGCCAGCCCTCGGAACTTGCGGAGCAGAGCATGTAAAAGGAGGGGACTGAGGCAGTGAAGAGGAGGAGGTTTGGAACAAAGAAGACCGCCTCCCAGTTGCCAAAGCTCTCCTGGTGGCGAGGCCACGAGGTCACAATGTGAGGGGAAAGCAGGGCCATGAGGAATGACTCGGGCTGCATCCCAGGCAGCGTCTTCATAGGACTCAGCCAGATGGTGTCAAGCAGCCAAATTCAGAGACAGAGACTGGCCGTGCGGCTGCCTCTGCCCTGCCAGGCCTGGCTTAGCATGGAGCCCAGGCTGATTTGTTGACAGAGCCACACGTCTTGGAAGCGGGAGAGTTATGAGAAGCGATTGTGCAATGCTGTCTCTCCTGGACCATGCTCTTGCAAAACTACCAGACTGTTGTACCTGCTGCTATTATTTACATAGCCGGTAGTTTACACCTACTCAGCTGGAGGAACTAACATCTACTGGATGTCTGTGAAAGGAAATGCAAGGTCCAGCTCATCAGGCAGGTCTCTGGATTTGATTTGTATCAACTACTTTGCCGTGGCATGGCTTGTATTGCCACCGGTGTACGGAAGGAAAAGGAGCTCAGTGGTGCCAGTACAGGTCTCACCCTCAGATGCAAAGGACACTATTTATAGTCACTGTCTTTGTCCATGTGGGTGTGTCTCTATAGATAAAGCTTTCCAGATAACCTTCCTAAGCAAAACTTTTTTTTATCAGTCTCCTAAATGGTGTTGACTGAGAGAGGTGAGGGTGTACTAACTCCTCACCAGGAAGTCAAGACACGGCTAGCGAAGGGACAAGTCAAACACCCACTGCAGCTGGTTGCATCTGCCAATTTACCGTGCACCAGAGCCGCCCTGTGCAGTGGGGCAGAGTTGTTTCTGTTCTCGCTTTACAGAGGGAACATGGGAGGTATAGTTTCCCTGGTCTCCCCCAAGGAACGCAAGAGCCGGGATTTGAACATGGGAAGTTGTAGGTGTGTGAAGCCACTCCACATATCTGTTTTCTGAATTGACTTTTATACCACTGCTGTACTAAGCAATTGAAAGAGGCCACCAGAGCTCCTCCCTCTAAAATCTCTAAAAAAGATTCTAGTCACAGGAAAAGACAGAAAGCAGTACCTTCTGGCTTAACCAAATATAGGGATCCAGAAAAAAAATCAGGTTTTTCTGGTGACTATGGAGTCACTCGAGGAATTACTAGCCTCCTTCCCCTGGGCTAAAACATATTAAACAGTCAACCAAATAGACACATATTAGCACAGAAGCATTCAAAGCAGGCATTGAACTTGACCTGACCTTGACCTTAGCCCAGGTGGTCCCTAGAGCAGCAGGCATATGAAAGACTTGAGCTGGAGCTCACTGACAGTAAGTGCTCTGAGTCCCCCAAGGATGGAGCCTCCTGAGAAAGGAGAGACAGAATTCCTGAGGGCTGGCAGTGGGCTTCACTCTGCAGCCTTCTTCTGCTTTGCTCCTACAGGAGAGTAAAGCCTGCATAACACTCCTAAACATCCTGTTCTCTCCACACGTCATCTTTCAAAACACGTGATCTCACAGACACCATGAAGATGCTAGATTACCCCTCTACCGACGCTGGGGCACGCAGGGAACCTTCTGTGCTAGCTCTCCACCCTGCGGCTCTGTCTCCTTGTTCACAGGACTCCACAAAACTGCCTCTGTGTTCCAGGTCAGCCCTGTTTCCTCCCTTCAGCCTAGTGTGCTTTGCCTACAATTGTTACTTTGTTGTTAAGAAAGAAAATAACCCATAAGGTAAGACGCATTGTGATCCAGGCCGGTGGTGCAAACCTGTATAGGCCCTACCTACTTCTTTAGAGCAGAAACAGGAACAACTGCTCGCTGGAGACCTGCCCTGATTTCACCATGAGTCCAGAGCCCTGTGTGAGGCCGTAGCTTCAGTTCCTGGGGGTGTGAAAGAAAGGGTGTGAGAAGGAGGAGAGAAGAGGCGGGGAGAGGGAGAAGAGACAGACTCTGGAAGAGCGTGAGCCCTCCAGGTGTTTACTCACTGTCATGTAAAGTCTGCAGTTGGTGCCTGGGATGACTCTGGAGAACCATGAGGTCCCTTCACTGCCTCATCAGCTCGTAAAAAATACCTTGAGAAAGATCTGATATTTATCTTACTGATGAGCAAACAAGTCTTGATTGAGTGCATGAGGTTTGTAAGATGCTAAGCTGAGGATAAGAACAGAGTCACGGACACAGCCCCATTAGCCTCACTACATCAATATTTGTATTTCTTAGTTTAAGACTAATTTATAAGTAGCTTTCACTCATTTATCTACTGAGTTGCCTGTTCTTTTCTCAATAGTTATCCTATAGTTCATCCTTTGTAATACATGTTAAATAGATTTTTTTCCCCAATGTTAGGAGTCTATTATTTGTACAGCCTAGGCTGGTCTAGAACTAGCAATCCTCCTGCCTCTCCTATCGAACTGCTAAGATTACAGCTCTATGCTACCAGGTCCACTGGTAAATAAAACAGGGCCAGGAAGATGGCTCAACAGGTAAAGGCATTGGCCACTGTTGGAGGCTGGTCTGGTGCTGTTGTGTTGGGTTGCTAATTAATTTGTTCCCCAGCGACTGCTTGCTGCCTTGACAACACATTCTCACTCACCCCAAGTATTGCTGTGTAACCTTGCCTAAGAAATTGTTCCTGATTGGCTGATTAAAATGTCTAAACCTGGGCAGGGCAGAATGGGGTCGATGTGGCCAGAGTTCTCCGGCTTTGTGGGACAGAGAGGATCTTGGGAGGAAGAAAGACAGGTACAGAAAGAGGAAGCAAAACTTCCGAGATGGACTAGGTGGAGGGAGTATGTGGCCCGGTTGGCATGGATGGAAGAAAGGGACAATATTAGCAAGTACTTATGGATTATGGATGGAAGATGGCTCAGTAGAAATTATTTGATGCAGATGGCATGAGATGGAGGCTGGGAGATATTGGAAGGTAGTTTAGGGGATTAATATCCGCCCTGCCCCAGGTGAAATAAAGCTTATTCTAAAATACAGTTGGTGATTGTGATAGCGGGTTAAATTATTACCACCGTAATATTTACAAGCCTAATAATAAACAATTATTAAGCCATGGCATTTAAATTAACTACAACAGGCCACCAAATGTGAGGATCAGCTCTGGTTTCCATCTCTGGGACCCTTGTGGTAGAAGGACAGAACCGACTCCTGCAAGTGTTCCTCCAACAGTCACATGCACAACGGAACACAGGAGCGCACCATCACCCCCCCCACACACACACACACACCACAAAACACACAGAGAAATGTCAAATTTTTAATAACTTGTTTTAAATTTTTATGTAGGATCTCTTAATTAAGCTTTACCGAGCCACCTTTGTATTTACATGCAGTTGTAAGAAATAATACAGCAGATCCATTTCATCCTTTACCCAGCTTCCTCTCATGACAGTATCCTGTAAAACTATGTCACAGAACGCTATAGCTATGCTACTGACGGGTTCCCTAGTGTTGCTCTTCTATAGTCACACTCTCTCATCTTGTCTCTCCCCAAGTCTGTGACCATGGAAACCACTAATCTGGCCTCAATTTCTGTACATTTGTCATCTCAAGACAATGCTGTGGAAATGAAATTGCATGGTATGTAATTCGGGGTGAGCTGTTTCGTTTTGCTCTGACTTTTGTGTGTGTGTGTGTGTGTGTGTGTGTGTGTGTGTGTGTGTGTGTGTGTGTGTGTTTTCCACTCTGTATAGTACTGGAAACTCGTGCAGGCTGCCACCTGAGTCTTTAGCTTTTTCTATTTGTTACCAAGCACAGTCCTGTGCCCTGGGTGTAGCATAGTTTGCTTAACCATTCAGCCTTGGATACTGTCATATTTATTTATTTATTTGTTTGTTTGTTTATTTGCTACACGGAGTGGTAGATATATAATATGGTAGCTCAGTGTGGCTCCACTTTTCATTTCTCTAGTGGCTGCTGGTGTGGGCATCTTCACACATGTTTATTGTAGTTTGTGCATTCTCCTTGATGCAATGTCCTCTTATCTCTTTTGTCCATGTTTTTTTTTTTTTTTTTTTTGACACAGCATTTGAGTTCTATACAGTTCAGTTTTGAGACTTCAGACATCAGTCCTTTTTCAGATACGTGCTTTGTTAATCGTTTCTCCCGTTATGTGTCTTCTCTTTCCCTTGAGAGTGTCTTTTAAAAGAGTGAAGTCTTTCATTTGCAATTAATCAATTTTCTCTCTTATAGATGATGTCTGTCTTTGGCGTCAAAGGGGATGGCTCTGCATGGCTATCGAAGGCATCCTATGTGGCAGCCATGTGGATCAGCTACTCAAGGTGATGACTGAGACTTCCTCCTTAAGTGAGGAGCCCAACAGAGACAAGAGACAGCACGGGTCCAAAGTGGAAGCCACGGTGTCTTCTTTTAAATTTTTTTTATTTTAAAACTATGAAAAAAAAAAACTATATACGTCTATGGTAAATGTGGTGCTCACAGAGACAAGAGAGAACATTGGATCCACAGAGCTGGAGCTACTAGAATTTGTGAGCCACTCAACATGGCTGCTAGGAACCAAAGCTGTGCCCTCGGGAAGATCGGTGAGCACTCATACCTGCTGAGCACCCTTCCAGCCCTCACAGTGTCTTGTATGACCTAAATCTCAGAGGTGACACAGCATTTCATTTCTGAAAGATGACATGGCCATTCAGTGAGGCCATCCTGAATGTTGACTAACACAGCCACTGATATGAGGTCTAAAATAAAAAAAATATTAAGATTATTTTAATGGTTTAGCCTTGTTTATCAATATAACTAAAAAAAACTACTTGATATGTGTATATATGTTTATAAGCTTTTCAAGGGTTTTTTGTCTTTTGGCTTGTTTTTATTTTGTTTAGCTGTCCTCGAACTCATAGTGATGTGCCTGCCTTTGCCTCCCTGAGTGCTGGGATTACAGGTGTGTTCCACCTCACCTGGCTTTAAATTTATTTTTAATTTACATGTTCAATTTACATCCTGATCATAGCCCCCTTTCTCCTCTCCTCCCAGTCCCTCCCTCCCAAGTATTTATCTTTTAAAATGTTTATTGTCTTTGCATCTATCTGTAGAGTCAGTTCTTCCACCATGGGGGTTCCGGGATCCAGCTCAGGTTGTCAGCCTTGGCAGGAAGCTCCTTCACCCTCCGAGCCACCTCACTGGCTTTCTTTTCTTTTCTTTCTGTTCTAAGAGATGAAGAATAATCCACACCCCTCACACTTTCTTACACTACTAACCAGTTCTTGAGTTTGGCTAGTTTAATTCTTTTTTTAAGATATGTTTATTGAAAAAAAAAGATAGGTTTATTGGCTCTATGCATAATGCCAACTTGTATATTTGGATGTGATTGCATCATTTTAAGTAGTATTGGGTTTTTTTCTACTACATATGATTAAGAAACAAATCATTTAAATTTCCCGTAACATCATCTCCTTCCAAGCCATCACCAGAATTGCCATTATCTTTATATATTCAAATTTCTCTTTCCTTTCCTTTGAGGCCCAGGCCAGGGTACCAACAGTGATGTCCTCGGTCCCAGGAGGAACAGAGCTGAAAGCAAATCTTGACAAGAGAATCATGGCATTGTCTCTGTTACCTTGTCTGAGTTGATCCAGCCATGCAGAATATAGCTAACTCCTCTTTCCCAAGAAAGCAGTGGGGACCATCCTGCTGAGTTCTCCCTTCAACGCCCAGAGATGCCGGCATGACAGAAGGAGGCTTATCACATACAATGCAGGCCACAAATTAAAGTGTAGTTTCATATACCAGTGATTTTTTTTTTTAATATATAAAAAATCTCAGGTACACTACAAAGTTACTCACTGTTAAATTAGGATGGGCATCCTGCGTTTGTCCTTCCTACATCTTGGAGTCCGAGATGAGTGGGACTGAGCACACACTTACCAACAGGGACAGACGCAGAGCGTACACCCTGCAAGGAAGCCCTAATGAAAATCAAGCCACCAGAAGCTGCACAGAACCGAGCTGTACTAAGGGGCATCCTCCGGGAAGAGGCATCATCGTTTACATGGAAGTTTTCCCAGAGCTGACCTGGATTGACATAGATGTAGCCCCCAAATTCTCCATATACACAGACAACTCCACAGCCCTCTCTTGGTCTTTTACATATATACAGCTTGCCTCCAGGGCACTCGCATGTGCCCCTCCCTCCACCCAATCCAGATTCCAATTTACTCAGTGCCTGTAATGTGCCTGAGAATCCTGTGTCCTGTCTCCTTATCTTCAACAACAATGCCCCAAGGGAGTATCATTGCCTATTGTTGTAAAGTAACAATGGCTTAGATGAAGAAACTAAGCTTCAAGAAGTCTCCATCGACTAAGAAATTCACCAAAGACGTTGCCAAGACACATAATGACAGTTAAGACGGTCCTGTCTAAGCAGGAACCACTCCCAGAATGCTTTGGAGGGCCCCCTGCCTTGCACTGTCTCCACCAATGACTCCTCCCACTCTCTCCTCCCACCCATGGCCATCTCCACAGGAACTCTTAAGAAAGTGGACCATATAAAAGAGAGGTGGGGACAGTCCCTCCAGCAGGATGATACCACAGAGCCACTGGGATTTGCTGACAACCACAGGGATCAATCCATTTGCCCACAGAAACAATATGCCACAGGATAGGCAAAGCCCATTACTGTTTGAAGAGGCAAAGGAGCCGTGGCTTGCCAGCAGAGAAACCTGCTCAGCCTTGTAGCACAGTTTATATTGGCAGACGTAATTTGAGTTCAACCCATTGGCCTGGAAATGGACTTGCATGACTCATGCCTTTAAGCTCTGTGCCCTCTCTCTTTCTCTAGACTGCAAGTTCAATGTGAGCAAGCATCTTTCCTTTGGCTGACTTGTGCTTCCCTGTAGCATTTGGGTACCCGCTTTGGCCAAAACTGGGCTTGCTGGAGCGTCTCACTAATCCCAGAAGCTGACCCAGGAAACCCTCATTTGCTTTTGTCTGATTCATTTATTTCTGTGCAGGAGATTTGCTGTCACTTGCAATCATTGCCATTACTGAAATGAAAGGATCCGGAAAATCGCAGGGAAAACAGACTATCTAGCCATCCGGAAGACCAGAGCCTAAAAATATCAGCTGGCTTGGGTCAAGCTTTGCTCAGTTTCTGTTGCAGGAATTCCTCCTGTACCATGGTCCCTGGACAGAGGCTATCTTCTGTTTCATTAGGGTGATTGGGAAGGAAGGACGTCTGAGCCTGGGAAGACAGACATTGCTCCCAAATAGAATGTAGATTGTTTAAGCGAAGGTCCCTGCCAGGTGGCAGTTCCATACAAGTCTGTTCTGTTGAATGCTGGGGGGGAAGGGGGTAGACGAAATCGTCCTCCCATCTCTCAGGTTCAGAAGAAAGCTCTCCTTTGCAGGCTGAGAAGCCATTTTCAGCTCTGGGAGAGAGATAAAGCGTGCCATTGTCAAGGCTGTGCCTGAGAACTTAGAGCTCCCGGCCCTACTGCCTTGGCCGGTGTCAAAAGAGTCTAACAAAGATGCCTGCCACTGAATCCCATTCTTCTGGCCTGCCCAGCTGGGTCCCTCACACCCCTGCCCCCAGTCCTGCTCACTATCCGGATGCTGTAGAATTTGTCCCTGGACAGCTATGATTCCTGCTAGTTTTAGACTTAGCAACACTGTACGTGTTAAAAACTCTCTGTCTCTCTGTCTTTCTGTCTCTCTGTCTGTCTCTGTCTGTCTCTGTCTGTCTCTGTCTGTCTCTGTCTGTCTGTCTGTCTGTCTCTCTCTCTCTCTCTCTCCCTGTGTGTGTGCCTGCGCTTATGCACATGCGTACTCATGTCTTTATGTGCATGCCATGGTGAGCATATGGAGGTCAGAGGAAACCTTAGTATCAGTTCTTTCCTTCCACATTGTTTGAGACAAGGTCTCTCACTCTGGGCTGGCTGGTCTGTGAACTTTGGGGATTCTCCTGTTTCTGCCTCCCATCTCTCTATTAGGAACATAGGAATTACAGAGATGCTACCACTCCCCAGCTGCTGGTTGTTTGAGTTCTGGGGATCTGAATCCATGTTCTCACATTTGTACGGCAAGTGTGTTGCCCACTAAGCCATCTCCCTAGCCTTCCTTGTCATTGATTTTTTTTTTTTTTTTTTACAAAGAAAACTCTGATGGTTGTAAGATCCTAAGCACACAGTTTAATCTGACACCCTCAAGGAGAAGAGAGAGCGCATGAAACTCGGCCACTGAGCAAGCCTCTAATTGCTTCTTAGGGTACAGAGGCCCTCGAGCCCCATGCTTGGCTCTGATGCCTGTCACCATGCCTGAGTGGACCCAGGGGAGGCGGTCTGTTCAGGAATGGCATGGAGATTTTGCTGTTAATCCCTTGCCTCGGGGCCTGTGCCTACTGTCCTATTCATTATGTTTTCACTTCCTCACCCGAGATGCCGAATAGAAGTGTGAGGATTGTCATGTGGAATTGGAAAAACAAAGAGAAATGTGGGTAAATTGCATTGTTTAATAACCCATAGGATGTGGGAATGTGCTGGCACCTTTTCTCCATCTGCCTTGAGCAGCCATGGGTGTGCACACACACATACATGTACGTGTATGTGGGCTTGACGGCATCAGAGAAATCTTTTTTCCCCCTTTTAGAACTTGTTTCTTTAATCGTTTTTTCTTTGGAAAAAAAATATCCTGTGCTAGAACATTCTGTCTAGAAATTTCCAAAAGGAAACACTTAAGCCTGTAATAGATAAGAGAAATTATGTAAAAAGCAACACCTTAGAAGGCAGAAATAATGAGATTTTTTTAATCGCTGCACATTCTTGGAGACTTATTTGAGGCAAGTGGCTTTACAATGCTGAGCCCTCCTATCCAGCCAACCTTTGGGAAATGGCTCAGAAAGTATGACTGAGCCTACTTCCCAAGATGACTGTGAGCACAAAATAAAATAGAATCCAGAGAGCGTACAGCAAAGAACCTGGCTGGCAGGAGACGTCAAAGGATAGAAATAACCAACATTATTTATCTTCTCTATGGTAGGCAGTGTCTAAATGACGTCACTTAGTCTTCACCATGCCCCTCAGAGGCTGATTCAGAAGTTATCCATGTCGACATGGAAGGCTGAGCCTTGTGTGGCTCAGGCTGAGGACCACAGCTGGTAGAAGCAGAGGTGGGGTTTGAATCCAGCTTCTGTGCTGCCTGCTGTGTGCTGAATGGAAGTTTCAAGAGAGCCCCGCTGGTCATGTTTGCTTGGCTTGTAGAATTTTGACAAATGTCTTCCTCGCGCTCACCATTTCATAATTAGGAGAGATTTCACAGGGCAGGGCTTCTGGTTGACATCTACAAATCTGATATTCTGAGCACCTCTGTGTTCTCACATGGCCATGGTGGCTGCAGCTTCGGTGGCTGACACCTTTGGACAGACTGGAGTTTGAGATGGTCCCTGTCAGTCCTCACGTTCATATATATTAACGTCTCAGTGGGAAGTCAGACGCGTGGGACTTTGGGCTCCGTTGGGCTCCCTCCAACTGCCTTCCCATCTGTCTCCCTCACTGAGTTTCTGAGTTTGTTGGGCAGTGACCTGATAGCCAGATGTGGTCCTTTTGTTGAGTAAACTTTCATGTTTACTCCTTGCATCTCTTGAATTCCAGTCATTTCTGCTTGCTGCAACTCTCCGTGCATTAATGACAGACCAGACCAATGCTGTGGGATTCTTCCGGGGCTCTGATGCTTCCCCTGCCCTAGAAAGTCTGGAAAGCCCCAGAAATATCCCTGAATCTAAGACTGTATCATAAGTTAGGTTTGCTCTACCTGACGCTATGCTTCCCTGACTGTCTCGGCCCCGACTTGACCTCAGCTCTATCTTCAAGGATCATTGCCGTCAGCTCCAATCCTGTCCCTCTAATGCGTCCAGTAACTATCTGACACTTTTTACACAACAGCTTCATAGTCATTTTTACTAAATCTCCCTCCATAGCTTAACTAAAGCTTTCTCACAGCTTCTGGGGCAAGACCCATGAAATTACACAGGATCTCTGCTTAAACGGGGGCCCGTCACTTGGTTCAATGATCTGCCACTGTGTATTAAGATCTCTAATGATTTTTGAAGTAAGAACCTACCTTCCCCCCCCCCCAGTGGGGCCAGAAAATGTTTAATGGATCTTACTTATGTTCTAAGACAAGTTTTTTTTTTATTATTATTAATTTATTCTTGTTACATCTCAATGTTTATCCCATCCCTTGTGTCCTCCCATTCCTCCCTCCCTCCCATTTTCCCCTTATTCCCCTCCCCTATGACTGTTCCTGAGGGGGATTACCTCCCCCTGTATATTCTCACAAGGTATCAAGTCTCTTCTTGGCAACCTGCTGTCCTTCCTCTGAGTGCCACCAGGTCTCCCCCTCCAGGGGACATGGTCAAATGTGAGGCACCAGAGTACATGAGAAAGTCATATCCCACTCTCCACTCAAGTGTGGAGAATGTTCTGACCATTGGCTAGATCTGGGTAGGGGTTTAAAGTTTACCGCCTGTATTGTCGTTGGCTGGTGCCTTAGTTTGAGCGGGACCCCTGGGCCCAAATCTGCCTATCATAATGTTCTACTTGTAGGTTTCTAGGACCCTCTGGATCCTTCTACTTTGCCACTTTGGAAATCTATCTGGTGCTACCTCAGAAAACTGGGAATAGGGCTTCCTCAAGACCCAGCTATTCCACTCCTTGGAATATACCCAGAAGATGCTCCAGCACACAAGAAAATTTGCTCAACCATGTTCATAGCAGCCTTATTCATAATAGCCAGATCATGGAAACAGCCTAAGTGTCCATCAGTAGAAGAATGGATAAAGAAACTGTGGTACATATATACTATGGAATACTACTCAGCTATTAAAAACAAGGAATTCCCGAAATTTGTGGATAAATGGATTGAGCTAGAAATGATCATAATGAGTGAGTTAACCCAGAAGCAGAAAGACTCAAATGGTATATACTCACTTATATCTGCATACTAGCCCAAGGGGCATGTCCCACGAAAGCCTTCACTTACCAGGAAACTGGGACTGGGAGGACATCCTATTGGGACTCTAAGACAAGTTTTAATAGCGCCTACCCTCAGCAGGATTTTGTCTAGGTCCTACAGTAGGCTTCGCTAGAGGCTCAGGTCTGTGCTACTCACACCGGGGAAGTGGATTCATGCATGATGAAGCAGAGCCTTCTAACATGCTCACAGATTCCCAGTACAGCCAAGTGGGGAAGATCAGGCCTGCTGGAGATAGCATCCCAAGCTTGCTCCACAGCTCTATTCTAGAACCTTCTCCCGAAGTCAGGCTGACCTCACATGTCACTTCTATTCTCACTACTAGCCCTTCACTAGCGTGTCTCTAGCAATTGGGAATACTCACCTGCCCTATGTTCCCCAATCCTGCCTACTTTATCAAGCCAACTCAGTAATTACTATTCAGTCTATAGCGGGTATGGAGCCAGTGTAGGGACAAAACTGTAAGAAGCCTGCATACCCCCAACTTCATGATACTTGTTGGAGTTCACAGTGCAAGCAGAAGGAACTTAACGACAATAGGAGAGAGATGCCGTGTGGTTTAAAAGATAACTATAATAGTTACCACAAGCTTGGTGACAGATAAGAGCATAAGTTTATTGTCTGGCAATTTTGAGGAGCAGGATTCCAAAACCATGATGGTAGGAGGGCTACCCTCCCTCTGGCCTTTGAGAAGGACCCTGAGTTGCTCTTCAGGCTTCTAGTGCTCATGGTAGTTCTGCCATCTTCATCTTTATCCCCTAGACACTTGTCCCTGCATCTAGGGACCACTTAGACTAGACATCTGCACTTAAGTCCACTGTGCAGACACTGTTTCTAATCAAGGTGACACTCACCGGCCTCGGGAATCAAACGGAGAACGTAGCTTTTGTAGGAAGCACAAAATACCCACTTATAGCAGAGACCCCTAAGCCTACACTGAAGGATTGGGGGGGTGCCATCTTAGATAAGACAACATTTAAACTACCTGAGGCAAAGACAGCACCCAGAATGGAAATGTTTCCAAAAGCAGTGTATATAAAGGTCCCAGTGTAGACTTACAGGTATGGATTCCCAAAGCTCACAGAAGGTGATTGTGCCTGGAGGGTGACGTATACTAATGAGAAAAGCAGCTAGGAAAATAATCAGGTGAAAGTCAAGAACGGCCTTGAAAACAGTATCTTGGACCAGTGTGATGGGGAGATAATGAGGGGTGTTAAAAATGGAAGAATGCTGTCAGATTCGGGAAGAGTCTGCCAAGCAGAGAAGTGGGGGTAAACCATGACTATACCTGAGGAGACTGGTGGGGGAGTGGTTAACTTCATCTAGGCTGCGCACTATAATGGTTTGAATGAAAATGGCCCCCATAGGTTCCCAGGGAGTGGCACTATTAGGAGGTGTGGCCTTTTTGGAGGAAGTGCATCACTGAAGACAGGCTTTGAGGTTTCAGATGCTCAAGACAGGGCCTGGTGGCTTATGTTCTCTTCCTGCTGCCTTTGGATCTGCATGCAGAACCCTCAGTTTCTTCTCCCGCACCATGTCTGCCTGTGTATCACCATGCTCCTGGCCATGATGACAATGGACAAAACCCTCTGAACTGTAAGCCAGCCCCCCCAAAATTAAATGTTTTCCTTTATAAGAGTCCTGTGGTCCTCTGCATATGTGTTATAGTTGTGCGGCTTGGTCTTCTTGGAGAATTAACAATGGGAGGAGGGGCTGTCTCTGACTCTTTTGCCTGCTCTAGGGACCCTTTCCTCCTATTGGGTTGCCTCATCCAGCCTCAGTAGGGGGTGAGGGGAGTGCCTGGCCTTACTTCAGTTTGATATGCCATGGTTGGTTGATATTTATGGAAGACCTGCCCCTTTTCTGAAAAGAAACAGAGGACGGGGGGGGGGGGGGGGCAGCAGGGAGAGCAGGGCAGTGGGCAGAGGGAAGGTGGAATGGGAGAAACTGGAGGAAGAGGCGGGAGGGGAAATGGTGATCAGGATATAAAACAAAAGAAAAGAAAAAATGTATTTATATTCAAAAGAAAAACATTTCTTTTTACTGTTAGCATGTTTATCTATTTTTCTTAACAATACATTTCACATATTCCTATTTTACACATTTGGTCTCATGTTTTTAAATCAAATCTTAAGATCTCTGATATAAGAATACTTTGATGTCAAAGTGATCATCATATGTATTTAACAAAAACATGGCATCCTCTTCCCAGTTTCCCGTAGTGATGTATTGCAAAACTATAGGACAGGACATTATCAATGACATTGATACAATCCATCAAATTTGTACCTAATTCTCAATTTTACTTGAATTTATTTTGGTGTTTATATGTTGTTTTCAAGGGTGAAGTTTTCAGGAATGTAGTTTCATGTGCCTACTGCTATAATTAAGGCACAGAAGAGGTCCATGAAAGCCAAGGCCCCTGGGTTCCCAACCCACATCCCATCTGCCCTAAACTCCAGGAATCATTAGCCTGCTATCCTTTTATAGCAGCTTTTTGCCACTAAGCATGATCTATCTGTGGGTTTTATGTAAACGTATTAAGTTGAGGAGATTTTCCTCATATCTAAATTAGGAGTTCTTTTCCATTAAATAATAACTGTGTGTTGGATTTTATAAAAAAAAAAAAAGGGGGGGGTGCTGTGGCCATGATGCCTCATCAAAGCAATAAAACCCAGGCTATGACAGAGCGTAAAGGAGAAAGCCAATGAGTTCAAAAGATTATTTAGAGACAGAGTCAACAGGGTCCTGGTGGTGGGTCAGTTGTTTGTGTAGAGAAGTCAAGATGAGTCCCAGGCAGGCACCTGGATCGTGGCTTGCACAGCGCTGAGCTAGGAGGCAAAAATGAAATGCAGTGTTGCGGAGGACCAAGGGAGGGTTTTCTAGGGTCCCTTGGGTAGCCACGTGGAGACTCGGTGGACATTTGAAGCCAGAGTTCTGCACACAAGAGAGGAAAGCGAGGCTGAGGATGTGTGTGTAAGAAGTATCACTAGGGATGGTGGGCACAGACAAAGGCCTGCGGCAGAAGCAAAAGGCCCAGAGGGCACTGACTGCTCTTAACGCTCCCTTGTATTTGTCCCTCGACTCCCCCAGATACCAACTCAGCATACTCTCAAATTCGTGTATAAAATGGTACCACATTTGCATAGGACCTACACACAGCATCCTTAAGTCACCTCCAGAGTACGTACAATATATAACATAATGTAAATTCTCTGTGAATGCTAGTACATCGTACTGTTTGGATAACAGTGACAAAGAAAGAGTCTGCACATGTTCAGGACAGACATAATCTTTTTTGTGTGTGTGTGAATATTTTTGGCTTGTGGCTCGTTGAAGCCCGTGCATACAGACAGCTGACTCTGTTTGATTATGTGTAATTTCTACCGTACAAGTAGAAATCATTGTCAATTGTACGCTCTGTCACCCATTTTATAGTTTTAATGAGCAATTCAAGAACAATCTTGTGTCTGTTGGCACAGTCACTAGCTATTTTATATACTTAGGAACCAAAGTGAGGACTCGGTACAGACAGATCATCCGGGACTAAGTCCCGGAGACTGGCCATGTGGTAACTGTTCAGAGCCTGGTTTAGAACAGGTGGGAACATTCCCCCGTGTCATCGTGTCATGATCAATTGTGACCACCCACTTCATTTATCTTAAGGGGGAATGACACTTCTCTAAAATGAACAATCTTTGATTTGCTTTTGGTCTTGCTCACAGTGTATCCCGCCCCTCCTCTGTGTCTTCCCTGGCTCATTACAGTCTGTCCTGTCCAAGAGAAAACCCTGCCATGATAGATACTTCTTTATTTGTGTTGCCTAATATGGTGGCCACTTGCAGGTGACTGGAACACAGCCGACGTGAGTGAGACAGCACCCTATTAAAGGGCATAAATATTCTTTCATGAATGCTAAAGTCACTGACTTAAGGAACATTTCTCCCAAAACCAGGTCTGATCACTCTACTGTACTTGCATTAAGCTGCAGACTATTATCCTTCGAAATAGTTCAGTATGTGTGTACCAGAGCTCTAGAACATGACTCTGTTAACCCCAGTTACTGCTATGCATCATACCACAGTGTGCAGTGCTTCCTACATGGTCAGAAAATATTCACTGAAAGAAGAGAGGACCAACTGATCACGTACCAAGAATGCATTAAAGAGTTGGCCATGTTGCAACCATATAATACATACTCCTGAAAGACTAATAACTCTGATCTCTAGAAATTAGGACTGGGGTGTACATGCAAATTTGTGGTGCTGGATCTTGTGTGCATGGGACTGATCTCAACGTCAATCAAAGTCTGGAAAACTCCTCCAGGTCATGAAGGCACAGCACGGCAACTCTTTCTCACCTCACGCAAGTTGACAGAAAACAACGACAACAAAAACCGCTCACACATCACGAATGGTCTCACACTTCTCTGAAAGCTACGCACTGCTCATACTCTCGAGCTCACTCTAAACCAGAGTAGACTGGTCTCTACTCCAACCTTTGCATTCTCTGGTGTCCCTTTGAAAAAACCCCAAAGTTCTTTATCGAGTTAATTTTTAGACAGCTGATAAGTCGGGAGCTGTGAGGCAGTGCCAAAGGTCTCCTGCCAGATACTGGATTCATGAGTCAGCACCCTTAGCCTTTAGTGGTTCAACATTCCATGCATGGCGAGGAGTCAGAGCCACGTCAGCAGCTCTGGCTTCCTGGGAACATCTGGTGGCTCCTTGGCAAGCTCGTTAACGATCTTCTGTTCTCAGCGTGCTTACTCCCACCTTCTCCTAGGAGATAAGAGGGATGTGGAAGGTTCCATGAGCCTGGCTGAATCCAACCCCCACGCCCTCCACAGGCACTGGGCCAGAATTCTGTGACCAAGTATCACTGCAAAGCCATGAGAGACAGTTTCTTTTGTGGTGTTTTAAAGTCCCCCCACCTGAGAGGCAAGGTCAATGGTCTGGGACTCTGTCCCTCCAACTTGGGTTAGGCAAAGCAAACCGCTGTGTAAACTAGGTGGAGCTAGGGAATCCATGCAGAAGGGAGTTCAAAGACTTGAGTGAGAATGAGTCTCTATCAGTTCTTGGTGCCTGCTGCCCTTCTGGAGCTCTGGATGCTTGATAGGGAACCGCTAGCTATGATGAGCCTTGGGGTAGCGAGCTCCTGTGGAAGGATTCAGTTCAAATTGGGGGAGGGGGAGACTTTCACCTTTCCATCAGAGGTGGTGAGTGTGCTCTGAATGAAGCAAAGGGAATGCTGGCATATATAAGAGCCCTGGGCAATGTACAGATGTCTCTGCATAGCTATTTGCCAGCTCCAGCATAAAGAAGAGAGAAATTGTCACCAGCAGCAGCCACCCTGTGAGCTCGACTTTCTGAATTCTTCCTCCACTTAGGACTGGCAGGCAACAAAGCTCACTGACCCCACCAGCCACTTCCTAGAAAAGCCATCCACATGTGTACTTTTATGCCCATGGCCCGCCTGGTATATACTGCTGCTCCGTTGAGTCCTCTTATAAGCCAAAGGCCACCTGCAAATAGAGAGTGAATATTTGGTGCCAGGTCACCCTTGAGTGGTAAACTGAAAAGAGGAGAATGTGGTCTTCCATCGAGGGTCTTGGTGACAGAAAAGCACCTCCTGGTAGGGGTAGGTCTAGTTAGAAGGGACAAGCATAGCCACTGATGTCAGAAGGTTCCAATTTTGCTGGGGACAAGGCAAGAGAGTGTTTCACATCCACAAGGAAGGCCCACTCGGGCTGAGAACACCCTGTTATTTTCTCCAGCATATGTAGAGTTGGTCCACTTAGATGAGAAAACAGCTCACAGCAGTCTGTGCAGTCATCTGATGCTCACTGACCACCTTTGATCTGGTCAGTTTATCCTCAGAAAGAAATATGGTCATGCATGCCTCTAATCCCAGCACTTGGGAGGCAGAAGCAAGTGGATGTCTGTGAGTTCAAGGCCAGCCAGTCCATAAGAGTTAGGACTACAAGAGAAACCCTGTCTCAAAAATCCAAAAAGAAAAAGTAGAAAAACTCAGGCCTCTGATACCTTTAAGCAAATTGGGTTCTGGGACTTCTTCACCGCCAAGCTGCTAAATGTCACTACTGCTCAAACCTCAGGGAGAAACTCGATTATCAACTACCCCTAGCAGGCCAGGTGCTGGCACATGGACCATTTTCCCCAATTCTATTCGAGACTCGCCATCTTCTCTCGCCCTCATGGGAGCTGTGCTCAGTCCAGTCAGGATCTCTAGGATCCACACAGCATCCTGCGTGAGTCAGCCTTCTTCTTCACACTTTGAGGTTTCCTCCACACCTTTAAGGTGAAGTCTGTTCTTTCGGCTTAGCATCCAAAGCCGTGTGGGTGATTGTCCCCAGTTGCTCCTCCTTGTGCCCAACCCCAGGGCAGGCACACTTTCTCTCACCCGCCTTCTGTGGCTCTCATCACGGTTCTGATCCCTCCTGAGTGACAAGAGCATCCTGCTCCCCCCCCCCCCCCGGCCCTTCCTGCCCTTCCCTATCCCAGCTGCTCTCTGGACCCTCAGTCTTTCTCTACGGTTCCCTGATGCCCTTTTCTGTCTTGTTCATTCTCAGTGGAGGATAGGTCCCCAAAGAGGGCCAGAAATGGTTCTTGCCAGGTGGGAGGTTCTATTCTTTTTGTTATAAAATAGAGATGCGCATACAGCCCATAAACAAAGTATATCTGCATCATTAAGATTTCATGGATGGGATGCTAGGAGAAGGGTTAGCACTGAAGACCACTTGCTACCCCTTCCAATGACTGGTGCCTAGGTCCCAGCACACACACTGTGATAGCTAATGCAGAATCACCCACAACTCCAGCTCCAAGATTGAGCCAAAGCTCCCAGCCTCCGCAGGCATCTGCACTCACACGTGCTCACCCACCCACAGACAAAGACACGTGCACATAATAGAAGGCGAAAGCCTTTTAAAATGTTCATGGTCTGGAGAAGGAGATTATAAAAAACATACTGAGTGACTGCACATGTAACCCAGTAGGCAAAATGCTTGCCTACCATGCAAGAAGCTCTGGGTTTGATTCCTCGAACAATAGGAATTGGTCATGTGTATTATGTATCACGTATCATGTATCCTGGTTTGTGCCTAGAGTGCCAGTGTTCCAGAGGCAAAGGCAGGAAGAGGTCTAACTTCAGCCTTGGGTACACAGTGAATTTGAGGCCAGCCTAGACTTCATGAAACCCTGCCTCAAAAACAAACAAACACCTAACTAAAGAAAACTACCTGAAAAGGCTCCCTAGAAGCCTGGTGAGAAAAGACTGAGAAATACAGTCCATAGGCGTTCAGGCATCTTTCTCACAACTGACTGTGAGCCTTTTGTTTCTCCGCTGAGTCAGTGGAGTGACCCGCACCTAAAGTGCTTTCTGGAGAAATTTTCATCTTGAAAGCTGAATGAATCCTCCCCATAACTCCAGGGTAAGCAGGCAAGTGCTGAATGCCCACCTGCCTCTAACACCACTCATGTCCCAGAGCTGTTGAACTCTTAAATAAAAGCACTCTATTTCAGACCCTCACATTCCAAGTCTTGTACTGTCTTATCTTCTTTGGGAATAATAGATAGAATTCATACAACAGGAGGGTATGCTTTCCATCCCGTCTCTAGTGTTCTAGAACATTCTTACTGGACTGCCCTAGGCCAGTTTGGTAAATTGAAGCCTAGCATCTTGCAGGCCAAAGAAAAGAGGTCTCAGCACCACCTGGGGTTGGGAGGAATGGTGGCAGAAGGGTGGGAACTTTTTGCCATTATATGCCTCTCTATAGTGTGGATCTGCCTCACCATGGGCCTTGAAACAACAACCAGCCAACCAGCCAACACTGAAAAGATAGCCTTTCTGCCTTAAGTTATTTGCCTCAGGTATCTGTAAAAATTAACATCAACATAAACATTGAAAAACTGGACCATTAAAAATGAGAATCACTGTTTTTCGAAAGAAAAAAAAATCAAAGTTTAAAGAGCTGGAGTCCTAGATTATGAGAAGCCATTGAAAAATCATACATCACTAAAAGGGCTTGTGAGCCATTTAGAAAGATATTCTAGAAATCAATAAGAAAAAGATAGATCTCTCAAGAGAAAAATGTGAAAAGACTTGTAGAGGTAGTTTCCAAAGAACTCTGGGTGGCCAGCAAGCACAGGAAAAGATACCCTACTTTCATTACTCATCAGAAAAATGTAAATTTTCCTGAGCATCTAACATACAGCAACCAGAATAAGTAAGAGACAAGCGCAGTCAGGACCAAGTGGTGCTGAAGAAGACAGGGTGTGCAGTTCCTGTGTGTCAGACTCCCAGTGGTAAGCCTGCATTTTCACTCTCTTGAGCAGTGTAGCCTGCTAATGTGTGGGTAGGCTATGTGAACTAGTGCTGCACCGTAGGTATATGCAAATGTGGATGTTTACCGGAAGGCACAGAGGAGAAGCATCCACAGCAGCACTTGTGCACACAATGACCACAATGATTCTACAAGTCCAACCATAAAGGAGTTTGACCAGTACATGCAACTAGAGTGAACACACTACCGTTTCATGCAACAACTTGGGTAATCACCCAGGTATACTATTTACCAAGGGAAGGAAGCTGGACACAAAGACTATGTGCTATTGAGTTACTTAAAGATCAAATAAAAGCAAAATGAGTCTATGGTAGCCTGTGAGAGGCAAAGAGGCTGGAGGGTCACCGAGGGAGAGCTTCAAAGATGCAAAACTGTCCTTTACCTAAGTGGCAATCACAGAACTTTGCTGTGTTTGTGACAATGCATTGAATTTTACAAATTATAGCCAATAAGCCTTTATGTAAATATACAGTTCTATGTGGAAAAGGAAGGGTGCCAGCCATCCCAGGGGGATAAAAGAATGACGGGAAATGTTTTCTCTGCTGCTCTACTGCTCATTAGCTCAGGAGTCTGATGGAAATGAGAGAAGTCTGGTGAACCTGTAGATTCAAACACCAGATATGAAATCTCATCGTGTCCTTGGAAGCATAAAGCACTGGTTTGAGCTAGTCGGCATCGCCTGTTCAGCAAACAACTCATAAAACTACTTTGTAGATAGATACCACTTAGCTTTGAAGAGGGGAAGCATCTTTATCAACAATACTCCCATCATTATCTCCAAACGAAAGCTCATCTGCCACCTTAGCTTCGTCTCATAAACATCTGTGTTGTGGTCACCAGACCTTGCATTTTAATCATGTTCTTCTCTTCTTATTCCACAATTATTACCTTCTAAGGTCAGAGCAGCCCCGTGATGCTCTGTTGACTACACAGGAAGGGCTCAAGGCTGATTGATTAATTAAGTTGGATTAATTACAAGATTCAGGAAAGCAGGAGTAGCTGGCTGCAGCTGGATTAGCCTTTGATGTTCCCCTCTGTGAGCGGGGTAGAAGATAACCATATCAACCCAAATCCACCATAATTCCACAGTTACCACAAATCCATCTTAGCACCTCCCTTCCCACCAAAATCCACCCTACTGCCACCATTCCTCCCAAACCCAGGTGGTGCTGAGACATCTTTTCTTTGGCCTGCAAGATCCCAGGCTTCGATTTGCCAGGTTTGTTCTTAGATAGTCAAATCAGTTTAGGATAGCCCAGTAAGAACATTCTAGAAGCAAACAGAAAGAGTGCCTGCATTGGCAGATGTCCCCTTTCTTCCACTTCTGATGCATTGTGTGGTGTCACCCACATCAAGGTAGGTTCTAGCCCCTTGGTTCACCTTTTCTAGAAATTCCCCCACGGACACCCTCGGGAGTGCCCTTTGCTAAGCTCCTGGACAACTCTCAGTCCATTCATGTCAACATTAAATAGTAGCTACAACAATGTTCTCTACATTCAAGTGCTGCTTATGAAATCTTTGCCTTTTGCACTGATGTGAAGGCTGTTTTGGTACTCTAACATATGTTTGTCAAAGCTGTGAGCATGGCTCCCCTTTCGTCTCCTTAGGCCTTTCTTCCAGATTCTCTGGGCTATGAAGTATACATTAGGGGCCAAGGAGATGGCTCCCTAGGTGAGCGCTTGCTGTACAAGCATGAGGACCTATGTTTGAACCTCAAGCTGCTTTATAAAAAGCCAGGCATGACACCATGTATCTATCATCCCAGCTGTGAGGCAGATACAGCAGGATGACTGGCAGACAGTCTAGCCAATCAGTGAGTGCCAGGTTCAGTAACTGACTGGGTTTGTAGGGAACAATAGAGGAAGATATTCAGTGACCTTACCATTTGGCCTCTGCAGGCATATGCACCTGTGTACACACATATAAACATCTACATACTAAAAAAAAAAAAACAGAGAGAAAAATAAATAAACAATATATACTCAAGCTGCACAATATGATGTTTTGCTATATGTACACATTTGAAACCACTGCCACAGCCAGACTAATTAATATGCCCGTTGCCTCATATTAATAATGTCAATCATATCATTACCTTTTATTGGTGTAATAAGAATACTCAGGATCTATTCCAGTCTTATTCAAGTTACCTCAATAAGATTCTCTAATTATTAGTATACAAATTTTATATCCATTTATTAAATTATAGCAAACTCTGAGTCAGTGTCAAGTACCTGTCACTCAAATCTCAAGAGAGACAAAAATAAGAGAAAGAATCTGAAATATGTTTCAGGGCTGCGAGATGCTTTGGTAGAATCATGGATTATAGATGAAAAGGATGAAAGAATTAATATTAATGTAGTATTCATTCTGGGACGGTAGAGATCAAGATAAGAGGGATGAGTAATCAAAGTGAGCTGAAATTGTTGACAGGATGATGTTTAACAGAGGACCCAAGATTTGAGTTGGGTTTGAGAAATGAATGACATTTCGAGAGAGGAGAGAAGCATTCCAAGGGGAAAAACTGGACTGAGCCAAAATTGAGAGGTCAGAACACATGCACTCTATAAAGATGACACTGGCTAGCTTTAGTGTCTACATTCTAATTTATGAGTGGGGAGAGATAAGGTGCAGCCTTATGCTTAGAGGCACATAGAAAAGAAAAACTAAAGGAAGGGATGGAGGTGGGGGAGGGAGGGAGGGAGGGAAATTCAAATCCATGTTGTTTGATGGTCAGGCCAAGATCTGTGACCTCAGAAGGAGTAGTGAGTAAGCGCTTATTCTTGCTTGACACAGATTGGCTGGCCCCCAACCATATGGCTGCCTTTAACAATTTCCTGATAGAAGCCCCCTACTCATATTTGAACCAAAGTACCAGTCAAAGAAGGCTTTAGTCTAAATCAGAAAGAAAGCATTTTATAGATGGCTTAATCCAAAGAGCTTTTCCTGCTATCCTCATGGGTCAACCAAAAAGTACTGGATCTGGTACCTACCTAACCAAAGGATTCTGGAGGGTAAACGCTGTGAAGCCAGGCTCTGCCGACTACACACTGCACAAGCACAACGGCAACAGCTGGGCTTCCTAGAAGAAGCATGGCTAGAAGTGGGCCTTCAAGTCTGAGATCACTGGCTGGGTTTTTAATGCTCTATTTCCATTTTAATTGGGGCACAGCTTTGCCAACAGCAAAGGAAAACTCGGCAATCCTGGGGCAGCTCCAAGACACATGGAGAAAGGCCCTGTGGCCTCCTGGGAACTACTGGAACAACTTAAGGCAGGGAAATAGCCAGAATGGAGTTCAAATGATAAGACTCCTAATGGGACGCGAGTATGCATTTGGCCAAGATTTCTTCTAATTTTGGAACTCATTGGAAACTTCTGAACATCATGTTCTATTTGGCTCCGGCAAAACATAGCTTCACATTTGCCTGGTGTTTATTTTATCCTTCAAGATCAGAGCATGCTTTACTTGTAGCTCAATTCTTGTGTTCACCACAAGCCCCCACCTAGAAAAACAGGCTGATATTTTTATTATAGGTCCCCAGGGTGGTAGCAGGGTATACACAAAGAGGAAAGTTTCTCTTAAAAAAAAAAAGATGCATACCGATATGGAAAATCTATGCAAACAGAAATGCCCAAGGGAAACACGTTCTAAGGTAAAAAGTAAGACTCCCTAATTCTTTGGACTCTCCTCTATCTGGGCAGGGCAACAACTCCTCCTTGGAGAAAAAAATAATCTCTTACCGTATTTAAGCAAATATTTTGAGCAAGAAAACTATAGCTTTTCTTGGAACTCTGTTCCCAACTCCTGACTCTGTCAGTACCCTTCCCGTCTTTGTCTCACTGTTTCATTCACTGTGAAATGAGCATCTTAGTCTTCATAGGTAGGAAATCAAACTCTCCCATAGCAGAAGGCACTGGGGCCTCCCATGAAACAAAAACTGAGAAGAGTTGAGAGACGACGCACTTGCATCAGCCTGGATTCTTTCTGAAACCCAACCTGAAATAACTGAAGCTAATAAAATGCACATAAAAATTTAAACAGTGATTTATTGCTCATGAAATTTAAGAGACTTCCCTGCCACCTTTAGCTGGAAAGGTGGAGAACTCTGATTGGCTCGATTAATCCATTTGCCAGTGTCCGAACCAACCGCTGCATCTGGGCTGTGGTCACGTCATGTGGCATGGTGCTAGGCAAAGTGAATTTATTTCCAGAAGAGGAGTTGGATGCGGTCAGGGAGAGAACACTACAAACAAGAGGAATGCTTTCGTGATATATTATATCCCGTGCCCTAGATTCTGTCAACAGCAGTCTCTCCTAAACCACCTTCGAGGGCATCGTGAAGGTCTCACAGCGTAAAGACTAAAAGCATCAACTCCATTGGGACTGACTCAATTTCAAACCTAGCAGCACCATGTGATAAATGTGTTGTTTGGTCATTTTACAATATTTCTGTAGGTATGTATTAATTATAAATAATAGATTCCACTATGAGGATGCCACACACATATTTTGATTATATTTTGTCTGTCTATGTCTATTACACTTTCTTGTGCTTCTCTCACTCCCAAAAATTCCCTCCCTCTTACAGGAGCATGGGGGAGGGGTTATTTACAGGAACATGGCATCTTACCAGTGGCTATACCACACGCAAAGTGCTCGCTAAAGTACTAAACACTTATAAAGATCATTAAGCGCTCAGTGTGGATGCTATTTTCATCAGTGTGATCACAGTTATTAATATTAACTAGGGTGCTCACTAATTTCAAGGCTGAGAATTTCTAGGAAGATGATGTTGTTCTATTCTATCATCTTTGGCCCCAAGAAGCATCCTACTGTGTGCGTCTTCTCTATCCACCAAACCAGCCCCACTCTCTCTTCCACCTCCCATAATTCTCCTTTGACTCCACTGAGGCATGGGATGTGTTGACCCACCAGATGGCTTGGCAACTGAAGCTTCCGGGAAGACCTGCAGGAAGGTGGGGGAATCCAAGTCTTTCCTAAGACTGCGCTTCTGCGCCTGCTCATTTCTTTTGTTATCGGTGAAACGCCCCATGGAAGGTTCTAGAAACTGGGCTGTTCTAACAGAGAATGGTTTCTTCACGACTACTCCCACTGCCTGTAGACTGAGTGGTGTGTAGATTTAGGACTCAGGCTTTTTGTCAAGTAAGAAAAAGAGTGTGACTCAGGGAAGCAGGTGGCTCTTCAGACATGTTCCCTGTACTCTGGTGAATGTCCGAGCCAACAATTACCCGGGATACAGAGTCATATTATTTTAAAGTTTCATAATCTGCTTTCTTTCTAATTATGGATGGCAAGTGGAATAATACTGTATGTTTATGTAGAAAAGGCCCTTGGAAAGTGCTAGAAATAATGACAGGCTCCCTCTCTCCCTCCAGAATTCCCTTGGAAAGCCACAGACCCTCCTCTCGCTTTTATGATTACACAACCTGTCAGAAGCCAGTGGAGTCCAGAACCTTGGTTTGCCTTGGATCCAAAATACAGTATTAGGTTTTCCTTTCTGTTAGAAAAACATTTCTGACATGAATTGGGAGTTTATACATACTGCTCAGGGTAACTGGCACGAGAAAGAATCCAGTTAAGACTTTCTGGTTTTCTCTTTCTTGTTGTTTTGTTTTACTTTATTTCTTTCTTTTTGAGAAAGGGTCTTGCTATGTAATCATACCTGAACTTGAACTTGTGGCAATTCTCCTGCCTCAGCCTCTTGAGTGGTGGCATTATAGACACACTATACCATGCTCAGTAAACTGTCAATACAAGAAAATAATTTATCCACTTTCTTCCCATACTCTCACTGGTTTCTGGAATTTGTTCAGTGTGTGTGTGTGTGTGTGTGTGTGTGTGTATGTGTGTGTGTGTGTGTGTGTGTGTGTGTGTGTGTGTGTGTGTGTGTGTGTGTCTACACTGTAACGGTGCTGCATTTCATGTGAACATCAGCATCACAGGCTCACAGTGACAGTAGGCCTGGTCCTCCGAGGCTCATACATGTCCTTGGTCCCAATTTACTTCTTGCCATGAGCTTCAGCCTTAAACAACTTCAAGTCTTGCATCTAGTCCAACATGGGCTCATAGACATGCAATGGTTTATCGAGGGTTCTGCAGCTAATTACTGGCCCTAAAATGGCAAGGAGGGCGTTTTGATTTTTACCTATCACGTTACTACAGTGACTGCTCAGAGCAGGACCCCTTAACCCTTTCCTGCTTGTCACCTCTTCCTACCCAAAACATTTTCATATGACCCTGGGTATATAGGTAGATAAAATAAATATACAGGTCAAACTGCTAATAAAGTATAAGAATTGTATTGAAGCAATTCTGTTATGTGTGTGTGTGTATATACAGGTATATACATACATACAATTTTACCATTTTTTAATATGAAAGCTGTTTGGGAAGTAGTAAGGTAGCTCAGTGGGTAGAGGCACTTTCAACCAAGCCTGCCAAACTGAGTTCCATAAACTGGAAACCACATGGAGTAAAGAGAGAACCGACTAACTCTTATAAGTTGTCTTTTGACCTCCATATGTGCATGCATGGGCACAGATACACACACACACACACACACACACACACACACACACACACACACACACTACACATATTTAGACAAGACTTCTAATTGTTTATACATGTATATAAGTTCGTGTATGTAAAAGAATTTTAAATGAAAGCAAAACTGCCTACAAATGAGAGATGTGCTTCTTTAATTTTTCACATGAAGAACTAACTCTTGTCTAAGTATTTGGCAGTTAAGGACACTGCGTATCTTCAGAACTTTTCATAGCTCATCAGTATTTTGATTTTATAATCATCACAATATGAATAGAGCGTCATATAAATACATAGTATAAAATGGTAGAAATACGATTTGGGCCATTTCAGAAACTGAAATGTTCTATCTTCATTCCAAACCAGAATTCACCTAATAGTTTTTATGAAACTCTCGCAGCTCAAATAGTTTTTAAAAGAAAACAATTTAGCGCAGTACAATCCAAAAATACACTAATTTGACACTCATGTAATGGAAGAAAAATAGTAAAGACTTTGTTTTCATAATTAAACCATGATATTTCTATAAGACCAAAAATTTTTGAAATAAGAGTTAAAATACCCAAAATCCTAACACCCAGTAGTCTCCAATGTCAGCTGAGGTGGTTCATGCAGTGTTTATCGGCCTAGTGTGACACAGGCAGTGCACACTATACAGGTCTTGTGTTCAGAACAAAGACTGCAGTGATGTCACAGGACACAACACAGGTGCGTGCTGCCAGGATCTCCCGGGTTTCATTAGGATACAGCTAGTTGCTGAATTAATTCTCAGCTATTCAGAAATCTTTTACCATATCAAATTATTCTGCTACCCCACACTGTTATGCCAACATCCATGGAGATTTAAGAAAGGGAGAGAAACTGTGGATTAGGATAAAATGCCTTTGTAAGGCCTTTGCTGTCAATAATTTAACACAGGGATCATTGCTTCAGTACTTACTTGACAGTGTAATATAGTTTTTTTCTGGGCAGGAAATGATAGTTGTCCCTCCTTGTGCTGATTCCGGGCTCTAAGTGTGGTCTCACCATTCTAGCGTGGTGACTCTCACTCAACTGGGAGTGCTTGAGTATCTAGGGGGACATCGGGCATTGTCTGGGGATAATGTTTGGCTCTTGGCATCTGGTAGGTTGAGGCCAGGCTGCTGCTAAGTATCCTACAAGACACAAGACAGTCTCCCATATAAAGATGTTTCTGCCCCTAATACAGGAGACCAAGCATGGATGGAGTCCTGGTGGGTTGCTGATGCCAATATTTATTTTTGGGGTGAAGCAAGGCCTTTTGGTGAACAACTGTCTATCTTTCCACAGTGCCATTGGCAAGATTTGAGAAGTATATTTGCCTGCCTGCCTGCCCACAACATTGCTGAAACATCGATAGAGCCAATAAACTCGGGGCTACCCAAGGAGTTCAGGTTCCTCTGTCAAGTGTCTCTGTATGACTCAACACACCACTTGGCACTGAAAATATAACAAACAGAAAATCTGACCTTTCTAGGAAATTGCCGCCTGCCTCTACTGCTCCTGCTTCAGCAGCTGACGGTGACCTTTTCCTCCCTGCTTTGCTATACCATCATCATTTGCTCAACAGTTCTACCCAACTCTGTCTCTGAGATAGTTCCCGCCAGGTGTGGCCCTGCACTAGCATCTGTGGCCTGAAGTGCCACAGTGACCCACTCATCGGCCTCTCTGCAGCCTCACTTACCCCATCCCAGTCTACTATTACCCCCAGGGTAAGCACTCTTCTCTTTAGTACCGTAAACTAAACTGGGGCCGATCATGCTCTGGGTAGCTGGGATCATATGAAACCCACTCACCTCTTTGCTCCTTGAGGCTTGAAATGCTTTCATCGTTCTCACAAGCCCCACCCCCCCGGACTTGATTCCATCACTTTGGTTTGGTCTCAGCATGGCCCTCTTCTCTTCATCCTTCAAGTACTATGGGGTATTGCCATGAAAAGAGCCAACATGGGTGTAAGAAGCAACCCCAATCAATCCTCCTCACCAGGGTCTGTGAAAGGGTTTCTCCCCTGCCTCTCTCCACCTCTCCCACATCACTGCAGACCCTGGCATGCTATCTGGCCCTCCAGCGTCAGTTTCTCTGAGTGTCAGAGACTCCACATTTGCTCTTGACAGCTCCTTCCTCTCAAGGTCCAGTGTCGTCTTCTCAAGGGAAGTCACATTCTTGACATTGCTGCCTCCTCCCAAACCTCCCCTGACCCCCTCCCACCCCACCCCCACCCCGTTTCATGTCCTCTGTGGTGAGAGTCACACTCTAGCAAGTCACACCTTATCCTTTGTCCTCTCATTTGCCATTTTCCTCCTCGACTAGAATGGAAGCTCTGTGAGGACAGAAGATGTGTTCACCTCGTCCTTTGCTGTTGTCCCCCTGTTCTGTGGCAGTGCGGCACCCAGTAGCTGTTGACAGAACATTCTGTACATAGTCATTGAATCAATAAGGGAACAGAACATCAAATGAAGTGCACGACACCTTGTTCCAGTTCAGTATATCATAAGGGTCACAAACAGGTCGCACGATGCACATGCCAGGCCCCATCCCTACCGACCTGTTTATTCACCCAGAAAAAAAAAAAAGGAAAGAGCCACAGAAGGCCCTTAGCAACAAATGGACACATCTTAGACTCAGCAGTGCATTCTCTCTGGAAGCAGCACATAGAACTGTCTAAGCGAAAGACAGACGTGGAGGCTCAGCGGGGACGTTCCCTCTGGTTTGTTGCTGCTCATCCCTCACTGTTCCTTCCCTCTCCTCCTCCATCATGTCTGTTCTGGCTCCGTGTCTTGACTCAGAACCAAAAGGACTTCGTTTTTAAAAACCCTCACGAATATGAAAACTAAATCTCTAGTCTTCCTAGTCCTGGGCCATCTACCTGACTGATTCCTGGTGTCCAATTTCAGGCAAAGAGCTGCCCTTGCCACAAGCAGGCTGACAGCAGCCTGGCCTCGGGTCATCTTGTTTATCTGTCTTCTTTTACAGATCACCTTGCCCGTTCCTTCCTGCTAACATCAGTTGAGCATCACGCTCGCTTTTCAAATGGTCATAGCTGGCCATTGTCTGCAGCCGCACAGGGACAAGCCAGATTCTGAAAGCTGAACCGAAACAAAAAGTAAAACTCCAATTTGCTGTATGCCAGGTTCCATGACAAATCCAAAGAAATGATGTGTAGGCCCTGTGTCAGGGACGATAAGTAATCAGGAGATGCCTTAAGGTATGGGTGAGGACTGCATAGGTTATAAGCAGAGGCTATGCCATTTTATCTAGAAGAGATACGAACATAATGCCTTTTGGTACCCACAAAGTCCAAGAACCTATCTCTTAGTGAGGTATAAGCCATAGAGTCCATAGTCACAGAAGCTTTGCAAACTCTGCAGAAACAGAAGTCTCCGATTGCAATGGTAGTAAGGTGCTCTCTCCTCCCCTTCACCACTCTTTTGAGCACCCTATGCAGAGACTTTCAACAGTATTTTTGGAGCCCTCCTGAGGTGAAGTTGAGTTGGAGGCATATTTAGCTTGGGTTTTAAGAGGATATATTTAGTTAGCTTTCAGTCACCTCTGAACATAGATAAGTGACTGCTATTCATGGGACTTGCTTCTAGAAATACCATGTAACTTAAGTGCCAACTCACGCTTCATCGTGATACAAAGGCACACAGTCTACTGCGATGTGTGCGGCGGAGAATGTGGCCCTGGAAACGTGGGAAATCAAGAGTCATCTAGATTTGGGGTTACCACGGTGGTAGGTGGTCTATGGGGGATTCCTCCCTTATCAACCATGCCAAAATAAAAGCAGGAATCTCCATCATCCTTACTGTCTTATGGTTTCTTCTGCTAAGAAGAGACAGCATAGCCACAGCAACTCTGATAAAGGCGGGCATTTAATTGGGGTGGGCTCATAATTCAGAGGTTTAGTCCATTGTCATTGTGGTAGAAGCAGTGAGTGGCAGCTGAGTGTTCTCCATGGGGATGAATCGGCAGGCAGCAGGAAAAGAGAGTGTGACACTGGGATTGGCCACACCTCCCAATAGTGCCACCCCACTGTGAGCCTGTGGGGGCCATTTTCATTCAAACCAGGACAGTGACCATCTAGTCAGTTAGGAAATGTTGACTCTTTGGACCACAAACCCATATGGGTTTTCTTAATAGCATGCACGTCCTGCTAGGAGTCCCAGGCTTATGTATCCCAATTATCTAAACCTAAAATGAAGTTTGTTATGATGTATGAATGAATGACTATAACCCCTTTCTGTTGGTGGTGTTTTTTTTTTTTTTCTCTTTTAAATTGCTATGCTATAAACAGACTAGTAAACAGTAAGTACTTAAAACAGTGTATGGAAAATATTATAATGAATAATAGACAGGTAAAGGGGTTATTTTCTGGATTTTGTGGTATATGTGGTACTTGTCAATGTTTTAAATTTTCTAAGTATTTTGATTTCTTCCTTTATTCTAAAAAAAAAAAAAAAAAATTAACTTGTTCTAAACGAGGCCTCTGCACTTGATAGGTTTTATGCCCTGTATATTGAGCCAGGTCCTGGATATGAGTTTATGCAGTGTAGGTGACAGCTCACATCTTAAGAGGCCCCGATGGCCCATGTGGTAAACCCAATCCCCAGATGAGCTAAAAGCTTCATGAGGTCCATGGTATAAAGAAGTAGGAGAAGTTTCAGGAGCTGGGAGCTAACAGGTCTTTAGGTCAATGGGGATATGGCCTTGAAGGAGACTCCAGGGAGACCTCACCCACGGTCACTTCTTTGCTATTGTTTTGTGTAGTCACATGCTCCCACCGTGATGTGTTGCCTTACCAGAAGACTAAGGTGGATTGGGTGAATTGATGTTGGAGTAAAATAGCCAAAGTGGTGAGCCAGAACAAAGGTTTTCTTGTTATACAGGAACAGTCTGAAACAATTCATTATGGTGATAGGAAGATGACTAACACAGCATGTGGTTTGGGTTACTGAGGAGGGTAGAGCAGACATGAGTAAAATATATATATGGATATGCATCTAGTATTTTGTGCACAGCAGATAGACAGAATATGCATATGGCAGATATGAGGCCCACACAGAGAAAGTAAAGGGGGGAAGCAACTATCAGAATGCATTTGACATTTCTATCAACCAAATCCCCCGTACTCCTCACCCCCCTCTAAAAACAGTCGTCAACAAATTATACTCTTAAATTACTGAGTTCATTGTAGATCAAAGTTGGCAATATTTTCCCCCTGCCACTAAAGAGGGCAGCTGACATCTTTAGGGGGCAGAACATGATCACGTGACATTCCTAGGTCACTCAAGGATGACACAGCAAGGTGTACCTGGAAGACTCTCAGTGCAATCAGCATGTTGTAAAAAGAAGATCTTTCTAGAAGTCTTGTGTCCCCCCTCTCTTCCTCCCTCCCTCCCTCCCTCCCTCCCTCCCTCCCTCCCTTCCTTCCTTCCTTCCTTCCTCCCTCCCTCCCTCCCTCCCTCCCTTCCTTCCTTTCCTTCCTTCCTTCCTTCCTCTTAAGTAGAATAAGAACTCAGAAAACCCTGCACTTGGGCAAGGCAAGTTAAACCATCTTACATCAACTTATATTTGAACAGTGCAATGAACATAGTGGAAAATGCCTTTTAGACATGTAAAAATAGCTTAGCTCGGATTTTTACTACACCCAAGGCTGCATTTGACAATTAGAACTTAGTGACAGCATTTACTTAGAATAATTAGACATAGTTTTTAAACCCCATGGCCTTTACTGGATAGTATATTAGCAAAAGTTAAGAGCAATGCTTTACCATGCACATTTGGAGAGACTCCACTTTGATTTGCCCTGTGGCTCCAAAGTTTTTCCCAGGATTCTGACTCTCAAACCAAAGCCTTCTGTTAAGAGACTAGACCTGCCCTTCAGCTAAAATCTGTTGCACAGGTGAGCAGCCTGGGGCGGGGGAAGGGGTGGGGGTGGGGTGTTGGAATAGGACAGTAGTTAGGGATTTAGAGCATAAATTTTGTTATACTAACTACGTGTTTGTTATCTTCCAGTTCACGACAATCAGCAAGTGGCTCTGCGTCGCCTACGCCCAACCTTCTGTCTTCCGCGGGATGGTTCACACAGTCCACCAAGGGCAGCCCGCTGAAGACCTGCGTCTGACTGTGGGTACCATCCCGTAAAAATAAAACGCGGTACTTTGAGGATCTCCTCCAAAGGCTAAGCAAAGAAGTAACCATTAAGTGATGCACCAGCAGATAATCGTTTACTCAGGCCTGACCTTTGGGTGGAAGGTAACTCGTATAATTAAGCAGCCGCCGCCAGCTGAGGAGGTGTTGAAATTCTCTAGGCCTGACTCAGTGCTTTTCAACCTCATCCCTGTTCCTCTCCACCTGGTGGGGAGAGCAGAGCGCCTGCCTGTCATAACAAACTGGGAAATCCCCACCTCAGGCCTGCCGGGAGACACTGCAGCCAGCCAGGGTTTTCCCTTGTCCTCGGAGGTTTGTTTACTTGTTGGGCAAGGAGAAGGCTGCAAGCAGGTACTTGAACCCAGTAGAAGGAAAGCTTTAGGAGTCAAATAACACTCTTGAGGAGAGGAAGCCCAGGCCGAAGGCAGGAGCAGAGCCTGATCCCAGAGAGCCGCGGCAGCTGGACTCTGAGGCTGTCATCATTGTCTTGCGGGAACCGCTGAAATCTTGTTTATTTCCTAGTTGTGTGAGTGTGCTACCCTGGGATAATAATGTCACAGTGAGGTGAGCCGGCCTCCTTTCTTCATTATTGTCTTTCACTTGGACTCTTTCCATTCTCAGCTCCGTAGCTCTGCACATGTCTTTTTGTCTTCTGACCTCTGCCTTGAGACGCCCCCACCACCCTGCTAACCCCTCAGCTTCCCGTGAGAAACCAGAGACTTAAAGACAATCAAGTTCATGACAACGCTTAATTCAGACTGACTGTTAATCTTAAATGGACAATCCCTTGAGCCCAATGGGAGAGGGAGAAGGAAGTGAAACTGGGTAGTCTAAATAACAGTTGGTGAAAGCTGAGATCTGCAAGCACAGTCACACAAAAGGCTGCATTTTTACATGTGTTTAGACACTGGGAGCCAAATTCTCCCCTTGACTGCACTCTGCATCTCTCTAGTCCTTCTGCTGGCAAGGTGGACACACACACACACACACACACACACACACACACACATACATACACATACATATATACACACACGCACATGCACACACACCCTCCATCTTCCCAGGATACAGGAACACAAAGAGGTTCTCTTGGGAAAGAGATGGAGCCTCTAGCCCTAGAGAACAAGAGGATGGTGGTATTACCACAGGAAGCAATTAGGATGAGGCTCTGAGAGGGATGAGTTCATGGTAACAGGGAGAAAGCAAAGGAAGAAAGGAGAGAGGAAGCCAGGATGCTGAGCACACTGTCCAGGGAGGCCTGGGGGAATCCCGGATAAGTCTCAACTCTCTACTTCTTTGCAATTAGTTTGCCAAAAAAAAAGGGGGGGGGCATGTAGGAACCAGCTTATAGTTCTATCGGGCTTTGCTAAAATTCTTTTTAAGAAAACAAAACTGGCCAGGCGTGGGTGGCACACACCTTTAATGCCAGCACTCGGGAGGCAGATGCAGATGCATCACTGTGAGTTCGAGGCCACCCTGGTCTACAAAGCTAGTCTAGGACAGCCAAGGCTACACAGAGAGACCCTGTCGCAAAAACCCTGAAAGAAAGAACGAGGGGGAGGGAGAGAGGGAGAGGGAGAGAGGGGGAGAGGGAGAGAGGGGGAAAGGAAGAGGGAGAGAGGGAAAGGGAGAGAGAGAGAGGGAGAGAGACAGAGAGACAGAGGGAGAGAGAGAGAGAGAGAGAGAGAGAGAGAGAGAGAGAGAGAGAGAGAGAGAGAGCGCAATCTGGCCATTCATGTACTTCATCTTTTGCTCACTGAAGAGATGAGATGAACTGAATTGCTGCCACCTGCTTACAACAGTGTCCTGCACATAGAGGATGCTCTGCAGAAGCAGGGTGTGATTGCTGACTTTAACTATAAACAGGCATCGTTGCTACTATTACTGTATCTTGACTGCTTTCAAGGAGCTGATTTGAACATACAAAATAGGTAGGATGGCAAATAAATCTCAAGCCACCTTCTGTTTTTCTCCATTACCTCACATAAGTAGGCAGTGTAGTTAAGAGTAGACCCAAACAGACAGTTCAACCACATCGAAGGAAGAGATGAGACAGCCTGTGACAAGCAGCTGGTTCCTGCCTCTCACAGTGGATGTACAGGTGCTCAATAATGGAGGGGGATGCTAGGGAAAATAAAAGCAAAATGCACACCAGGGAATACACACATGCACGTATACACACACACACACACACATACACACACACACACACACACACACACACACACACACACACACACACACACACACACACCATTGCTATTTATATGTGAATCTACCTAGGGAGAGGATGACCACCCTCTTCTATCCCACATGAAAGAAATAGCCCAAATGAACAACCTTAGCAAGTATTTTGGGATTATGGATGGGAGGTAAATCAAACTGACATTATTAGAAGCAGATGGCATGGGATGGAGGCTGGGGTATAAATAAAGATAGCTAAGGAGTTAATGCCCCACATGAAAATGGGCTATTTAAAAATACAACAGGTATGTCTTTATTGATTTTTAAATTAAGTTAGATAATACCTCTGTAATAATTATAAGCCTAATAATAAATATTTATTAGGCCATGTTGGGGGATGGTCTGATGTATTTTGATGCTAATTATTGCTTGCTGTCTCTGAGACCCACCTTTTGATTAATAAAAAGCCATCCCACCTGGGCAGGGCAAAGGTGCTAGATTGGGGCTTGCAGGAGAGAGAGGAATCCTGGGAAGAAGAAAAAAGGACGGCTATGAGGAGGAAGGAGAGAGACCTGAAGGGAAGAGAGGAAGGCTGCTATGGGTTAGATGGAGGAGAAGCACATGGCCCGTGTGGATGGAGATGAAGAAGATTAGCAAGTACTTGGGATTATGGACAGGAGATATCTTGATAGAAGTCATTGGAGGCAGATGGCATGGGATTGAGGCAGGAATCCCATGCAGGCCACACTATGAGCGGTAGTTTATAGGATTGATATCTGCCCTGTCCTAGGTTAACTAAGGCTATTTTAAAATATAACAAGTGTCTGTGTCTTGATTCATCACTAGCCAGGCGTACTGATAATACTAGTAATACAGATGATATAAAAATAAGGCCATACTTTTAAAGTACCAGCAACACATAAGGGCATTAAAAAATAGTATTTCACTCCAGTTAGCACAATACTTGACCCTTATATCATGAAAAAAAGAAATGTAATGTTAGCTGACGTCATCATCAGTCCCGCTGTGCTGCTCTGTAAGGTGTCCCCCAAAGATTCCAAATCACCTACAGTGGTTTCTCTTTGCATCTCTAGAAGGTGTTTTGATGAATCATCCTGACTTGTGACAGGAAGAAGACAACTTTCAGGGAAGATTTTAGATGCAAAACAATTAATTCCCTGATGACGCAAGCTGTTTAGTTCATGTTTACTTCCTGTGTCCCACTGGAAGCCAACCCAAGTGCAGTTTCTAATTGCTTAATGCCACTTAGTTCTAGGGGGTTCATTTACCTCCTGTGAACCAGTTTGGCATCTTTACCCTAAATCTGTCATGAGGCAGACTCTCATTTTTAAGGCATCCGCTTTCTACTCACCTTGTAGCTAATTAGATGCTACATGCATCGGGCAGGCATGACCTGGATCCAGCTTGGTTTCGGGAACAGAGACCAGGAGGCCTGCTGTGGATGGGGGGGGGGGCGTCATCCTCAGAATGGGTTTGTTTGTAAATAAGACGCTGCTAGGATCTCAGTGCTTGGGATTGCACCCCACACCAAAGCGCAGCCATGTAAAGAGAAGAGCAAGGGCTGTCGAGATGGCTGTAAAGGAGCCTGCCACCAAGCCTGGTGACTTAGACGCCATTCTCCAAATCCACATGGTGCAAGGAGAAAACTGATTCTTAAAAGTTGTCCTCAGACCTCTACATGTGCACTGTGATGTGCTCACGCAAGCATGCGAGCATGCACATACACACAAAGTGGTGAGTGTGTGTGTGTGTGTGTGTGTGTTTGTGTGTGTGTCTAAAAATGTGTTTGGAGGGCTGCTATTTGGCAGCTATGTACCTGCCATGAGCTGATGGGAGATGCCAGCCGCAGAGGAGGAATGCCCCTTGACTGGAGAGAGGCCCTGTTTTCGGCAGCCACCGGCAGACTACCTACCACCAAGGCATGCTTTAAACACAGGGATGATTTCCCAAGGCCTCCGTCTAGCCGACATCTCCCCCTGGGATTGCAATTAGCTTTGTTTTGATGCCATGCTCTCGCTTCAGCCTTCTGATTCTTACTTAGTCACCGCTGGCACCTCAATACCCAGAAGAGGTGCCCTGGATTACTGGAAATACGTAGCTTAGTTACCAGAATGGTAAAGGCTAACATCGTGGACGAATGAGTCTGTTTTATGGCCAATAAATCAGCTCTCTGTAAGCATAATTCAGCCCCTCACAGCCTAGCAAACTCCACATAGACAGGGGGAAAACAGAGGTTCTTTATCAGAAGGCCAGGAGCCAGACCCTAAATCACCATTTCCTCCAGCCCTGCTGTTCCTTGGTCCCCTCATTTAGAAGGCTGTGAGGAATGAGTACCTGCCTTTGTCCGGCTGCTGTGAAGGCTCATGGTGTTTATGGACCTGCATGCATATGAACCAATTCAGCCTACAGAAAGTGCTTGGAAGAATGCCTGTCGCTCAAAGTGACCCGCTAGGCAGTGGTTGCTTACAAGGAATGCCCTGCCCTTGCTAGCAGCATCGGAGTGGCATCTCTCTTGCCCTGGTTTTTATCACGCGGCCTTCAGTGTGTTCTTGTGGACCCTCCACTCTGAAAATGACTCCACATAAAAGCTATAGTCAGAGTGGCTTCAGCAACAAAGGACTTGCGGTGTAGTGTATTCACTTCTCGACTACTCGGTTGCTGCCCCCTTGAAATGCTAAATTTTTCAACAAGGCCCTTGCTTTTGTTTTACACTGAGCCCTGCTATGATTTGGACAAGTCCTCACCTTCATGACCTCTGTGTGAAAGGCTTGTCTCCTGGGCTGGAGCACTACTGTGATGCAGTGGAGTCTTTGAGAAGTATGGCCTGATGGGAAGTCTGAGGTGGCAGGAAACACGCGCTCACAGAGGCTTGCGAAGGCTCCTGGCCCTTTCTTTTCTCTGATTCCACAGCGAGTGCCCAGTCATAGCGCAGTGCCTTGCCACAGACTTCCAGCTGGAGTCTGAAAACCTCCAAAAGTGGGTGCCAAAATAAAACTTTTCCGGGGCTGGAGAGATAGTTCAACAGTTAAGAGCACTGACTGCTCTTCCAGAGGTCCTGAGTTCAATTCCCAGCACCCACATGGTGGCTTACAGCCATCTATAATGTGATCTGATGCCCTCCTCTGGCCTGCAAATATATATGCAGGCAGAGCACTATATACATAGTAATAAATAAATAAATATTTTAAAACAACAACAAAAACAAAAACTTTCCTCCTTGTAAACTGGTTACCTGGGGAGTTTTGTTATATGAATGAAAGTTGGCTAGCCATTCCTACACCTGAGATAGCTTATCCTACAAGTGGCCAGGGCAACTTTCCTCTCAGGTGCCTCTCTCTTCCATGTTATAGAAACAATGACAAGAGGCGTAGAAATCTTAGACCTGCAGACATGTTTCCAAGCTAGAAAACATGAAGGCCTCTCCCAGGGAATCATGGGAGACTTGTGGGAAACCAAAGGAAACGACATAGACTTCTCATCTTTTAAAAAATAATTGTTTGTTTAGTAATAAGTTTGGGATCATTTTGAGATGCGGGTCTCTGTACATAGCCCTGGCTACCCTGGCACTCACTATGTAGACCAGGCTGGCCTCAAACTCAAAAGAGCTGCCCACCTCCGCCTCCTAGTACTAGGGTTAGAGGATACTGCTCATTTTTTTTCTCCACTCCCGCTCCTAAGTAACTGAACTCTCTTAGTAATTCCTTGTGAGATGATTTGAAGCCAGCCTGGCCTTCAGAGTAAGTCATTAGTCTATAAGTGTAGCTACTGCAAGGGACCGGACAGCACAAGGGCCTTCGTGGTGGACACTATTGCAGGAGTCAGAGGGACGGGTCAGGGAGTGTTCCTGAGTGACTGCTAGGGAGCAACAGCTAGAGTTCCCAGGAGTTCCCCCACCTGCTACGGAGCCAGGAAACTCTCCATCCATCTGAGGCTCCCTGTGAGACATCCATAGGACGCCTGCTCAGTTGGGAGGAACTGTAACTAACTCTCCACTAAACTCTGTCATTGGGAGTTAAAGGCAGAATGCTTTGAACCAGATTTCATAGATCATTCTTTCTTTGAGTTTCCAAGATGGAATGGACCAAGGAAACACGGATTCTGCAAGTATATGGCCACGTGGCACTCATACATATGAACGCACTTTGTTCATACGTTGAGTCTGACTTTGGCGCTGGGAAACCTTAATATCACTTCTCCATTCCTCAGGTTAACCCCTGTCCTTCCTTTGGTCTGATGGTCCTTCATCCATGCTCATAAAATGGCCAATGCATTTTTTTTCCTATGGCCACCCATAGTAAGGTTATATGGGCCAGTCTTCTGAAATGCTACATGCGCCAGCTTTCTACACCTCGGCGTCTTGATCTTGACCATCTCACTTCACATCATTCTGGCTTTAGACTATAGAACCGCAGTGAGTGTCGTTTCTAAAAGGGGGACATCGCCATCCTGTTGTGGGAACCAGAGAAAGAGCTTTCAAGGCTTCGGAGAAAACAAGGACTAGAGAAAAAAAAAATGTGTATCTATTGCCAGCTCTCCCCACCACAGCCACTTACATAAGGGCTTGAGTTGAGACAGGCTGTCCCCGCCCAGACTCAGGGTAAGAGTTAAACTCCTGAGGAACGATGACAGAAACAACGTGGGAACCACAGGGTTCTGGCCCATGACGTCCAGGAAGGAAAAATCAAGTGGTGTGTGGCGATTAGTCTTTTCACAATGATGTGGTGGTTTCCTGGGGTGTTTGGAAGCACTCGGGGTGGCACAGTCTCCAAAAGGGGGGAAAGGCTCTGAGAACAAGATATGAATAGTCCCTTGTTTTCCATTTTTAAGATAGAACAATGCATACTTGGCTGTGTGTGAGTCTAAGAGTCGAGTCAAAAGTTCAGGTGTCTTCTGGCTTTTCAGATCAGACTCACAACACCAGCACAAACAAACGCTGTATCCAAATCTTGGACGGCTTAGACGTTTGAGAGAAACCATGTACGTTTTGTTCAATTGATTTTTTTGCAGAAATAAAGAAATACACTAAATCCTTTCTTCATAAAACACACACAAAAACTAACCCCGCCAGGAAAAAAATGTAAACCCTGCAGACAGATTATGTTTAGAGGTCCAAGGGGACAACTCGCTTCCCCTACATGTTAGTGGAAAGCAGATGTGACTACAGCAAGGTAGAGGCAAACAAACAAGGTTGGCCACACAGCCAAAGGGCAAGCTGAGCTGCTCTTCACAGCATTCCTCTTGAGAGAGATGCTGCGGCCTCTTTTGTGTATGCTGTTCCCGGTTTTACATGAGAATCTAAAAAACATTTTCCATATGTTTTCATTTAACTTCTGGTTAGAACGTGGGCCCAACCCTCCTTGTTCCTTCCTCAACAGCACATATGAGTAATTGTCCACCGACATTTCTGCCTGCCCATCTACCTAGGTGTGTGGGGTTTTTTTTTTTTTCCCTAAAGCCAGACACACCCAACTCTTAGCATCTGTCATCATAGTAAGGTTTCTTCTTGTTGCTTCCGGATGGCAAGTTGAAACTAGCCTAGCCTTACACGCAAGCCACGTCTAAGCAGCATTTTCCTGACGGAGTTGTGTCTGTCCTGCTCATTCATTTTCCACTCACCTTTCTCTCCTCTCTCCCCTTTCAATTGTCCTTTCTTTCTTTCTCCTCTGTTGCCAAAAACACTAAACTCCAGTCAGAGGGAGATGGCTCAGTGAGTAAAGGCACCTGCGGCCAAGCCTGAAGATCTGAGTGTGTTGGCTGGAACCCACATTGTGGAAGGAGAGTGGTAAACACCACCAGCAAGCGGTCCTCCGACTCCCACAGGCAAGCCACGGCATGCAGTGTCTCACTTTCCCACACACAAATGAGTAGATAAATGTAAAAACCTTTAAAGGAAAACATCGTTTTTCTAGTAAGACTCTCTACATTTCAGATTTACGCTTGGTATATTTGGTGTATATACCACAAAACATAGCACACCCCCTGGGGTTCCCAAGGTTGGCCTGAGTCTATGTGGGTTGGGGCCATGATTCATTTTCAGTAAGATGGGTCCAAAAAAAAAAAAAATGAGAAAGGAAGGAGAACCATAGGATGCTCATGCAGATAGCTCTGGAATGTCTCAGCTGGGTTATTTCTCACCCTCTTTCTGCTTATTGCCCTACAAGCCCACCACAGACAGGGAGGACTGTGGTGCTCATCATTTATGACCTTTAGTTTGCCTTTCAGACTCTTGATAAAAAAAAAAAAATAGGAAAATCAAGAACAAAAGTTACTCAGGACTCAGGAGTTGCAAATGGAAAAGGCACATCTTGAATCGATGAAAACCTCAAATGGAAATATATTTGTTTGTGTGCCCAAAGAAGGCAGACAGAGAGATGCTAAAACACGCCTAGAGTGCTCCCACACTCCCCTTTTCACTCCCGCCATTTTCCTAGACCTTGTTCCTCCATGAGGTAAGGATGTGGTCCTCAGCAAAGCTCATCTCTCCATGGCCCATGACTTAAGCAGAAATGTGCTTCTACTGCCCCCCATCTCCCTCCCCCCTGCCATTCCCATGGATTGAAAGATCCCTAAGGAACGATGCTGATTGGCCCACTGTGGTGAGTGTGCTAAGGAATGAAGCTGATTGGCCCACTGTGGTGAGTGTGCTAAGGAACGAAGCTGATTGGCCCACTGTGGTTAGTGTGCTAAGGAAGGAAGCTGATTGGCCCACTGTGGTTAGTGTGCTAAGGAAGGAAGCTGATTGGCCCACTGTGGTTAGTGTGCTAAGGAAGGAAGCTGATTGGCCCACTGTGGTTAGTGTGCTAAGGAACTATGCTGATTGGCCCACTCTGGTGAGTGTGGGAGCCATGCAGTTGATTCTCCTGCATCTTGGGCCCCCATCTAAGAAAAGGGGACCTGCGAAGACCCATGAGTCACAACAAGCATAACCCCTACCTCAGATCTTCTCCTCTGTTCTCTGTCCCATAAGCAAGGGCCACAACATATATGTGATCTGGATCTCATACTTCCCCACAAAGATGCAGTGACAATCACTGTCCTGCCATCCTGGAAAAAAACAAAAACAAGAGTGTGCCATGACTTCCCAGCAATGCCAAATATCATTGATAATTACAGAAAATATTGGGAGGTTGCAGGAAACCATAGACTTGGAGAGTTAGATAGGGAAATCTAGATCATGTCCTAGCTCGAATCAGAGCTGACCCAAAAAAAAAAAAAAAAAAAAAAAAAAAAAAAAAGGAGGAGAGGGGTGGCAGGTGTTCAAAAGTCTACAGGGTCATTTGTTAGGTGAGGAAGAAGAAGAAGAAAATACCCAAGACTCTCTAGGGCAGTGGTTCTCAACCTTCTGAACACAGTGGCCCTTTAATAAAGTTCCTCTTGTTGTGATGACCTCCACCATAAAATTATTATCATTCCTACTTCATAACTGTAAATCTGCTACTGTTATGAACCATAAGGTAAATATCCGTCATTTCCAATGATCTTGTGCTACCCCTGTGAAAGGGTCTTTTGACCCCCAAAGGGGTCATGACCCACAGGTTGAGAATCATTGTTCTAGGTTGTGTGAGGTGATGAGTCTGAAGCCACCTCAGCCTGAGGTCATTGGTTCCCCCCTTCAATCCTGTAGACTGACAGCTGGCCTAGAACGCTGGCCCTCCCATCACTCCCTTCATTAACTGGTGTAATAGCCAACAGGCCTTCAGGTCCAGGGTTCCGTTGAGGTGTTTCATGTCAGTTACCCTATACAAGTTGAACAAATGCTTGCAAGGGCTGAGAACACTACATCCTTAGAAACTAGGAGTCTTCTTTTGGTCCTCATCATGTGTCAACATGTGTGAGTTTCCTTCTCTGTGTTTGTCAGCATTATCATTCCTTTCCTCTGTGCCGTGATCAGATTCACTAACTCATAGCTGATAGGAGAAGTATGGGGTTAAATATCATCTAGAAAATCTTTGGACCAATTTTTCAGGTCACAGAGAAAGAGAGAAAGATGGGCAGAAATACGGGGGGGGGGGGGAGGGAGAGACAGAGAGAGAGACAGAGACAGAGAGAGAGAGTTTTGTTTATCGTCTTTCTCCATCCTAGTGGTAGGAAGAACAGTACCACTACCACCCCAAAAAGTTCTCAGCTCCCAAACCCTGCAATATATTAATATAGTGTTACATACCAGAGAAATTAAGGTCACCCTTTGGGGGAGGGCCATGCAACCACACAGATCTTTAGGAGGAGTCAGAAGAGAGGTCAGAGTAACACACCTCATGAGAAGAACTTACCCAACATGACAAGCTTGGAAGATGGAGGGAAGAGGCCGTGAGCCAAGAAATGCAGGCAGAGTCTAAAAGATGGAAAAGACAAGAACATAGTTTTCCTGCTAGAATTCCCAGAAAGGAGCCCGGCTTTGATGTGAGCCCAGGGAAACCTATGTTGGAATTCTAATCTACAGATTCTAAGACAACAAATTTGCACTGGCTGAACCAATAAATGTGTGTTGACAGGAGGAGGGAGGTTGCTGTTCTAGCCACAATGGGGAACGAGTACATTTTCTGTTTCTTTCATGAGTGTCATGGGATGTCAGGGTCTTGATTCCAATGACTGGGCTATTGAGAAACAGCAGTGTGCACAAGAAGAACAGATCTGAATCTTCTGTCACTTTGCTCGATGGTTTTGCATGTATCCGTTTCCATTCCTGCACATTAAGACCCCTTATGAAACAATCCCCAAAGCCTCTTTCCCTTGGGTTCTGCAACACAATGGCCCCTCCCTTTTCTTATTGGCACCAATGTTCTGGCAGAACTGGGTGACCCTGAGCTCTTGCCTCACCATTTAGAACAGAGGCCTGGGTAGGAAGAGAGGGTCTGCTGGACAACAGGTGCCTCAGGACCTGTCCACAGAGGGCACAGGAACAGGAACTGGGAGCAGACTCAGAAGGCACTCAGGTACTCTCTCTTCTCAGAAACCTTCTAGTGCCACATAAAGAGCACTGGGGGAGTCAAGCTGCTAGAGAATTATAAATCCCAAGTGGCCTCCAGAATTATCTTAATGGGCTCTGCTTGGGCTCTGAGGATCTCTTGAAGAGAAGAAAAGCCTGGAGTGCGATGGGCATAGCCAGTGCAACAGGCTGATGGAGAGAAAGTTTAATATGCCCTGAGATCTTCAGGGCATAAATAAATCACATAATGCTGTCCTTAAAAGATTCCAAGACAAATCGGGCATGGTGGCACACATCTTTAATCCCAGCACTTGGGGAACAGAGGGAGGTGGATCGCTGTGAGTTTGAGGCCAGCCTGGTCTACAAGGTAAGTCCAGGATGGCTAAGGCTACACAGAGAAACCCTATGGGGTGGGGGGGAGATTCCAAAGCAAAGAGAGCTCCTGGAAGCCCTCCTGTCTTTTGTGCCATATCGTCTTCCCGAAGCTCAGTGGAGTGGCAGAGATATCCCAGGCCCTCAGTGCACCTGGTGCGAGGTGCATTGGTGTAGTTTGGCTCTGAGTGTCCCCTAAAAGCCTATGTATTGATGGCTTTGTTCCCAGGGCGTTACTATTGGGAGGAAGAGGGACATTTAAGAGGTAGGACCCTTTGGGGCCCGGAAGGAGATCCTTTGATCATTTGCCCCTATAAATTAATAATTATCTCTGGTGTTTATTATAGTAAACAAAAGCTAACTAACACATTTCACTGCTTTCTGAGTAGGACACAGTCATAACTCAACATGAATTTTAAGGGAAAGAAGTGGGATCTCAATATGCAGAGTGACTCCAAAGAAAGGAGAGTCCAGAGAGGAGAGCCCAAATAGAAGCTTCAGATACAAAGATTGAGCTGGGACGTGGGGCGGTGTAAACTGAGAAGAGTTCCGCATGCCATTTTCCCTCACATAAACATCTAGGAGATGAATCTACCACTCATGACAAACAACAGCACAATAACTCAGCGCAGAGAGTCAAACTCCTCAGGCAGCATTGAAGTGTCTCTGGCCCGCACTGTGCTGCCAGTGAAAATGACCAGTGACGAACAGCTGACAGGTACACTCCCCACAATCACAGCTGACTCTTGCCTTCTTTAGACTCGATAACCCTGACTCCTCCGACCGCTTACAGAGGCCCACTCTCCAAGGCTAATTATTACTATGCTATTTTCTTCCGATTCCTTTCCAACGTCCCTCTCCCTCAAGTCACCTGAGGGTGGCATTTACTCTAGTCACACACATCTGACAGGCTTTCTTCACCTTGAAAGCAGCACTTCTCAACCTGTGGATCCCAACCCCCTTAGGAGTCAAATGACCCTTTCACAGGGGTCACCTAAGACCATCGGAAGACACAGATGTTTGCATTATATTCATAACAGTAGCAAAATTTGTTATGAGGTAGCAATAAAAATAATTTTATAGCCTGGTGGTGGTGGCGCATGCCTTTGAAGGCAGAGGCAGGTGATCTCTGTGAGTTTGAGGCCAGCCTGGTCTACAAAGTGAGTTCAAGATGGCCAGGGCTACACAGAGAAACCCTGTGTTGAAAAACCAAAATTTTGCCGGGTGTTGGTGGCACATGCCTTTAATCTTAGCACTCAGGAGGCAGAGGCAGGTGGATCGCTGTAAGTTTGAGGCCAGCCTGGTCTACAAAGCAAGGCCAGAACAGCCAAGCCTACACAGAGAAACCCTGTCTCAAAAACAAAAACAAACAAACAAAAAAAAAAGAACAAAAACAAAAAACAAAATGAAAAACCAAAATTATTACTATTATTATTATCCTTGTTGTTATTTTATTGTTGTTGTTGTTTTAAAGGATAGCAGCATTAGGATGGTTGAGAACCACTGCTCTAAAGGCTCCACGAGAAACAGCTCTGTGAGGGAGGGGACCTCATCATTGGCCCAGCTATTCTCCAGGTCCTGGTAGCTAAGGATGCAGACAGCGCTTGCCTGGAAGAATCTCACAGAAATCAATGGGAAGGTGTCCAGCTTTCGATACCCAGGGTACTCTCCATCCTCTTCTTCTTCATCCTCTTCTCCCAGTGTCCCTTGCTTTGCCTCGGGCCAAAGTCCTTGCCAGCAGGGACAGAAAGGTAATTGATGGCCTTAAGGGATATCAAAGTGCTATTGAGCAAATCCACGGCTCAACAGCTGTGCAGGTGCTTCCTGCAGCGGGGAGAGAGAGGGGCAGCTTTGGAGAGCCCTAAATAACCCTGTGCAGAGCTGTCAGCTTGACAAATGACTCCAGAGAAACAGCCCCGTTGTTCTACTTGGGTGATTCATCCAGGCTTCCCTGAGTCTCGCCACTGGTCACCAGGAGGGATTCCAAGGCACTTGTCTTGGTTCTCCGTCCTTTTGACCTTGTCGTCCACTAGTTTTACTTAGTGAATCCAAGATTTGTGTCCTCTTGGCTTAAGCTGTGTTCACTGCGAGATGGGAGGTGTGTGGGAAAGCCCTGTCCGAGCACCCAGAGCTGCCCCTCCACCGCCACACTGATGGCAGTTCCCAGTGCTTATTAGCTGTGCGGCAACAGAGACTCAGTGCTCAGGGCTTCCGGGCCTGCGTGAAACAAAACTATCAGCTCTCAGTTCTCCTCAGGGCAGATTGTGAAACTCAGAGGAATCCGAAGGGCCCCACTGAGACTTAAGCCACAGCGATGGAGGGACAAGATGGAGACCCCAAGGCCTCGATAGTTGGTTAGCACACAACAACCACACCTACAACACCCAGGAGAAAGTATGTTATCTTTTCAGTCAGGAAGTCGGCTGCAGGCATGCTGTCCTGATGACAGTCAGTGTGGACAGCAAGTGGGCACGTGTGTGGTCCGGGCCCTGCACAGAGCACAGACACAACACCCAGGTTTGTTACATCACCAGGAGGTTCCAGCCACCAGACAACGGCACACACCTGAGGGCATGGTTTCTGGTGTTCTGTTGTGTTTTGTTTTACTTGCTGTGAGAGGACTAAGCAGATTGAAGTCTGTCCACCAGCAGAGGTGGTGGACCCGTGTCCTACACAAGACTCAGCACAGTCCCTACACAGGATGGTGCTGCTGGTCTGAAAGGACATGCTGGGAGCACATGGACGGCTCAACCGATATTCCTAAAGCCGTCTTCTGATTAATCTTCTCATCCTGGTTTGTGTGCTCTGGCTTTTAATGTCCTCTGTGTCCATCAGTGGCAGCTTTGTTAATGTGAACAGAAAGCAAGGCGAATTCATTTGAAATCAACATTGTCTGGGTCTCACTGTGAGTTCCCAATCACCAGGGCTGAAAACGGTTACAATCTTGAGATTGAAAAGCTGAATAAAATTGTGGGGTTCCCCGCCCCCTGTTGAGAGACATCTAGCAGCTGGAATTAGGGCTGCAAAAGTTTTGGAAGTTGCATCCGTCTGTCTCCCTCTGGGGATGGAGTTATGAAAGCTCTGAGCACAGGGAAAGTCAGCATCAATTGCGACCTGGCCTGCATGTGCCCCTGCCTTTCTGCACAGTGTCTGGTTACTCTTGAACCTTGGCTGGGCTGGGCCTAGGCAGGACTGACAAGAAGGAGCTCTGTTTGAGCTCTGGATTCTTGCCAGACTCTAGTATCCCTCCTGGGAAATGGGCAGGCCTTCCTACTGCAGAGAGAGAAAGAAGGTGGAAGACGAATGGGCAGACGCGATGCTGTCACCCCAAGACAGCAACACCTGCACATGTGTGCACTCTCGCACGCACACAGCATGTACTCCCTTGACGTTGAAAGCAAGAGATCCTGAAACTCAGACCCTCAAAAGCACACAGACCCAGGTTCAATTCTGATCTGTCACCTGTTGGCCTGTGAGCCTTGGGTGAGCTCATTAGCCTCCTGAATTTATTGCTTATAAAGTGAGGGAACAGAAAGGAACAAATCATAGCATTGCTGAAGGGGCAGAGGACAAAGCACAGCAAGCACTTTGGCAGAGTCTGCCTGTTCCAAGAGCTTGGTAAATGATTGATAATGGCGCAGCAATAGCAATCAAAGTCCCCTATTCGGCCCCTAAGCCCTCTGTGGAAAGCCTGAGTCAATTCCATTTGGAGCTTTCCATGGAGTTCACTACTAGACAGGACCATAATGTAGGCCATAACTATCAGTATCTTCTGTCCCCATGGATCCCAAGAGGGAGGCAATCTGCAATTTGGGGCCCCAGGGGAACTAGGAGTTGATCTTCTTACTTCTAAGATGGGGGTAGAGCTGGAATTAGGGTTGCAAAGACCCTGAGCACCTGACCAAGATTCCATCCAGCTACCTGTCCTTCTAGCCAAGATCAGAAGCCATTTTCATAGTCCTGGACTTGGGATCTTTTCAACTTATCCACGCGACGACGACGTTTGGAAGGCATTAAAATAAGCCAGTTCTTTGAAGAGCCAAGAACAAAGAGCAGCAGCTTTGCATGGTATTTGATTTTAAGCGGCGCCCACAGCGAACATCAAAGAGAAACCTTTGCTGGGAGAGTCTCTCCGTGCTTCCTGTCCCTCCACTGAATGTAGCTCAAATTATATGGCATGAATCTGGCAGCCTACCCACGATGCCCTTAGTGCTGAAGCAGGCTGGGTACACTGAGTGCCTGGTCCCCACGGAAGCAGGGACAGTTCTTGCTCCCGGAGGAACGAAGACTTAAGAGATGACAGCTGGGTTCCTTGTCTTCCAAAGAGCCCACGGTTCTCAGGTAGCCCCTCACATAGATGAAGAGAGGCCTGAGCACACCCTTCTAAGGAACTCACAGGTTCTTAGCTCCATAGAGCTGAGTTACTCAGCTGAGCCCAGCCTCGGCCTGGGCTTTGAGCTGTGGCTTTTCCAGCCTGGAGCTTCAGACGCCAAGGATGGCACTTGTAGTTGAGCAGTCGCCTGTCCGGTCAGCTCCACGAACACAAGGATCTGCCATAGGCTTGTTCTTGCTGCGCCCCACGTGCAGAACAACACCTGGACATACCAGCCGCTACACAGCTCCGCCGAACCCTCTTAGAGCAACTCAGTGCGTGAGCTGCCATCTTCCCCATCTTGAAAAGTGTATAGGCTCAAAACCTCCCAGACCTCCAGTTCCCAGGGGATGTCACTCCCCTGACATCCATGCACTGGTGCACATGCCCACACAGGGACAGAGAGAAAGACGCACACACATACACGCACGGAATTAAAAATAAAATAAATCTCCTTTTCAAAAGAAAAGAGCAATTGTGTAAGGTGCTTTTATTTCATTTATGTTATTGTACATGACGTTGACTGTGGTGTTCAGACTCGCCTGTAACACCAAAATAGTGTTTTGTGGATCCCTAGTGGATCTTTCTCTAGTTGAGCCCTCTCCCACAAGACAGATGCTGGAACCCCATAAAGATCCCACTGACCGTCTAGCAGCAAACCCTTCATGGAAAAAGGACAAATGCCTTCCCAGATGGTAAACTGGCTGCCAACATCCTCAGGCTGTGACTTAAGCATCCCTAAAGCTCACTCTGCCTCACAGTAGAGCCCTCTTGCTGGGGCCCTTCCCAAAACACCAGCTTGATTAAAAACCACACAGGCATGGCCTGACTTCAGTCTAAAAAATCAGGAAAACCACAGGCCACGGGAAGAGTATCTTTCTAAGTAGATACATGAATCCACTGACTCGTAACACATATGGGGTCAAGGACTCTGAGATCATATTCATCTTGCCAAGGTGAGCAATAAGAAAAATAAAAGCATTAAAGATCTAGAAATAAGATCTAGCCCTTGCCCACCTGGACGTTCTTCTTCAGTGCCTCGCTCAGCTAAAATTCAATTAAGCCAACATTATCTAGATTATTTGGTGTGGACCTTTAAGCCAAGCTTTAGAAGGCCAAGACAGAAAGATTGCAAGTTCAAGGCCTGAGTAGGCCACCAAGTGAGTTCAAGGACAGTCTGAGAAATATAGTGAAACCTTGTCTCAAGATTTAAAAATTAAAAATAAAAAGTCAAGGCAAATGCTCCTACTGGCACACCAGTGGCGTGACTGTTGTGGAGGTAACCAACTGCTTTCTGCTTGAGGCTTTGAGGCCTGCTCCACAGGGTGGAATTCATGCTGGGACTGCTATTCTAGTTAAAACCCCATGACTGAGGTGGTCATAGACCCTGAGGGGGAAACTTACTACTACTATTTTGTTAAGTGGACATACCGTCAAATTGCCAACTAAATATTTATGTTTATACCCCTAGATTAAGGCTGCTTTCAGTTTTGGTTGAGAAAAGCTTCTGTTTGCATTGGGTAATAGGTAACTATTGATACAGACCCAAGTGCTGAGATTGACCACTGAGAGTTTAGCCCTAAATGGAACATCTAGACTCCACACTCGGGGCACACAGAAGAACATGAAACAGAAAGAATGAAAGAGGTGGAGAATGTGAAGGAACATTATGAAACACCGTCTTTTGGACACGACATGAGGGTTGTACCGTGAATTCACAGATGCTGGGATTATCTGCACAGACCTGTACCAGACTGGATCCACCAGCACATGGTTAGGTGAAACTCATGGGTGGCCCCTAGGACCTGTGAGCCATTAATGTTTGCTGCGGGGGTGGGGGGAGAATCACATTCATCTGTGATGTAGCCCTGACAAGTTGCTCTTTCTCAAGTAAATCACCCCTCACACATGTTCATGCAAGCACACATGTACACACCAAAGACAAAGACTGGAGGAAGGCTTGCTGGGACTAAGTGGCTCATCATGAGAGGAAGAGATAAGGGAGCTATGGGAAGAGCATAATGAAAGGGCATTATTTAAAACAGGGAAAGAATAAAGCCCTTCAAATGAAAGATAAATAAATAATAAATAGGTCAAAAAATAGAGCTCATTAGTAAAGTATTTGCTTCGCTTGCACAAAACCCTAAGTTAAAGGCTCAGTATTGAAGAAAGGTGAATAATGCAGAAGACAGTCACGTGCACATCCTATTCATGAGAACTGAACTTGGACACCTCATTTCTATTTCACCTGGAACAAGCAGCCAATGCAGCATGGGTTTTGCAGAAAGATCACCTCTGAGAGACTTGAGTTCAGATTCTGACAGTATAACTTTGACCTTACGTAACCTGAACATCAGTTCTTTCTCTATCTGACAAGGGCAAAGAAAGCAGTGTTCCTTAAACGGGACAGAGAGTACCTCCCAGCTCTCAGGAGCCTGCCTGTGTCATCGACGATGCTTGATAAGCTCGTGGCAACAGGAAGAAGTCCTGCTCTACCTGTGACTATGACTGTCCCTCTTTGAAAGCACACCCTCAACTTGAGAAAACCCTTGGCTTCCTCTCCCAGTAATGTTAGTACATAGAAAACCTGAGGTGCCACTATTTCCCAGCCTCATCAGAACAATTTCGCAGGACAAAAAAATTGTAGAAACCAAATTTGCTATATTCATTTGTCCACAGCTTTCAGTGATCCAAACTAAACATTCCTATTTAAAACAGGGTTTTCTTTCCCAACAACTTAGGACACAGATGGTTGGAGACACACACACACACACACACACACACACACACACACACACACACACACACACACACAGTCTTGCTTACCTCAGCAATTCATTTCTCATTTTGGTTTGGGACATGGCCAGTTGGTAAAAGGTTTCAGCGTGTGTTTACTGCCTCTTTGTTCTCAGGCATTTCTGGAGCCTCCTGGCAGCTCTTTGGTCTGCAGCGAGCAGCAAAGCCTTCCAAGGTTGCAAAGTCCAGACAGATCCCAGGCTCTGGCCACTGCCTTGGGCTGATAGAGAACAGCTGCAAGCCTTCCCTCTCCTAACTCATGCCCAGATCTCTAGGCAAAGTTGAGGCGGGAGCCGAGTCTCTGGCCCCAGGAGATGGCTTTACTGGAGGTACTCAGCAATCGTTACCCTCTGTCTTCTGGGAGCCCCCCTCCCCACAATTTTAATTGATATTTGCCCCTCAGGTCTCCCAATATCCAACAAGAGGTCAGGGGACAGTTGGTTGGGCCCAGCATATCTGATTTTCAACAGTGATGCTACATATTCCAACTTCCAGGAGGCCCAGGGCTCTTTTTCTAAATACATCTGCCTCCAGTCTGACCCTAGCTAAGGGTCCTATTGCAATTGAACTTGAGTTTACAGCTGTGCCCAAGCCAGGTTCAGCCACCCATCCTCAATTAACCAAAAGAGCCAAGTTAATAGTGGAAAGCAAAAAGGGGACATTTTCTCAATATGGTCAGTTTGGGAAGAGGGACAAAGAGATTCGATGATGCCCCAAGTCCGCCCTTGGAATCCTGAAGTGAGATTAAAGTTTAAATAGCGGGCCAAGGATATTCACACCTAAGTAGCCAGGTCAAGGTGTGGTCCCACCCACCATCGACCCATCACTGTCTAGGCCTCCATCTCATCCTGAAGATGGTCTGACAAGTCCTTAAAGCCATATGACGCCTCTTCTTCACAGCTGAACTTTTCCTTCCAGTTTGATATTTCTGGGGACAGCCTCATTCATTTAGGGTCCATTGTTTTTTAATAGTCTGATAGATTGAGAGACACTGTTTCTTTAGAAAATTTTCCATTGCTCTCTTCTAAGCCTACAGGCCCGAAAATCAATTCCATCCAAGCTAAACTCCTTCCCAGCCCTCTCACCTCTCTGCCATCATTACAACATTTAAATACAAACTGTGACAAAGCTATTCAAAGTCCATGTGACTCAAATATTAGCCTTCAGTAGCCTTCAACTGACCAAGATCCAAAACTGATTTTTGCCATTGTTTGGGGTTCTGGGATCTTGAACCAAGTTTGTAATCTCCCTTTGCCCCAGCTCCTCAAATGTAAAGCAAGGGTTTTGACTCCTAGAGGTGGTGTAGGGGTAGACAGAGGTGGTGTAGAGGTGGGCAGAGGTGGTGGTGAGGAAGGGCCTGGTCCATGCTAGTGCTCAGTACCAAAAATTGAAATATAAATTCTGGCAGACTCAGTTCTCCTCAATACACTCTGGATTTGTTTCAGTGAAGATGCCACAGCTCCCACGAGAGGCTCAGTGCATGAGTGAGCTCATACAGGTCTCTGTAGGAGGTGTTATGCCACTGGTATATGCTCAACTTTGAGAATGGTATGACCAGTTGACTGAATAACTAATTCAACAAACATGTCTTCAACATCGAGCGTTGTTGAAGCACAGACCTTGGGTCAGAAAAGTCCCCGCTTGCTGTCCTTGCACGGAACTGGGAGATGCAGGCACTGGTTAGATGTTGTGGTTAGAATGTGATCTGGGAGGGACTGTAGCAGAGACACAGTAAAATGGACCACTGGGAAAGGGATGAATAAGCAAGAACCTCCCGAGGAGGACACTGGGAGTGAAGTCCAGACAGAGTAAGTTCCTAAAGGCACAAGCGCCACAAGGGAGAAGCCAGCTCAGCAGGATGAGGAATGCTTCAGTGTTTGGGGGAAGACGTGACTATAGGCATACTCACTCCACTGCTCAACAGTGTCCCCGTCCGCCGCCCCTCCCCAGGCCTCTGCGAACCCAATTTTCAAGGGAATCAGCCAGGTTAGGTCACCACCCCCAACACTCCCATCAAACCCACCGCCCGGTGGGGACAGGAAAACAGTGGTGAGACAGCTGTAGAGTCCAGTGAGACAACTGTAGAGTCCCTGGATGGTTTCAATGCTTCTCTCCACTCTTGGTTTTCAATGGAAGCAAAGATCTTCCCAAAGGTCAGTTTCTTCATCTGCACAGTGAGACTCTATTCTTTTAAAGGGAAGAATGTCACTGCAACATCAGTGTCTATCACCCCGTGGTGGATAGTTTTTTAAATCTTTCTTCCAATAAAGGGCTGGTAATGGACCCTTCAAGAAGACCCAGAAAGCAGCTTTGTAGAAATCCACTGACCATTTCACCAATGGCAAGAAACATCTTGAATGGATTTTCCAGTTTCCCCTTGGCCCAGTTTGACTTCTTTTAATCACCCTTTGCTCCAACCAGAAGACAGGGAGCTACGAAATCTCACCATTGCTTCCTGAAAAGAGAGCACGTCACACTAGGAGGAAGCATCTGACAGGTAAAGTATACAAATCCCCCCTAGCCATTCTCTGTCATTCTTCTCCATGAGAAAAGCAAACAAACAAATAACAAAAATACTAAAATTTTACTGCCAGGGCCCTGGGGATGAGTGGATTGGACTATTGCATAAATTGACTTATCAACAAGGAAATGTCCTGGACCAGTGCTTCCTTTTCTGCCAGCAATGACACTGCAACGGTACTCTATGTCATGGCGCCATCCTCCAAACTACAGCTGACTTAGCCTGAGGCCAAATCCAGGCAGGATATCCTGTACACACAGATGGAAATTGCATGCTGCATCATCTGAATATTGACTATTCACATTTTAGGTAAGCAATTCATGAGAGGCTCTGTCAGATCTCCAAGAAATTCCTCACTAGAAAAGAAAGAAATATTGGCCTCCTTGTGTATTGCCCTGGTGATTCAGAGGCACCTTTTCCATAATGACTTCAGGAACGTAATACAACCAGTCCACAAAGAACCCTGAGAGGTGGACAGCATCTCAGGAGAACACAGCAGAGGTCTAGAGGAATACTAAAGTGAACATTATATTATTCAGCAAAAATCCGTCTGGGAATAGCAGGCGAGAGCAGACTTCTATAATGAAATCTACACTCTCCATCAAGAGGACAATATAAAAATTTTCACAGGAGAAAGTGAAAGGCTGGAGAGGAAACCGCCTTTGTAGAACCTGCTTTGCTGAGTTGTTCAGTTTCCCACTCTTCGGGCCTTCTCCAAAGTCTACAAAGAGTTGAGTGGTGACTTCCTGGTTCCAGTTGGTCCTGCCTCACTCTTATTTAACAAATCCATCAACCGCCTACCCTTCTCTGGGAACCCAGCCCTACACAAACAATGGCCTAGGCAGAGTCTTTGTAACACAAACCAAGCCTGCCCAGAAGAGAAAAGGGCAATTGTAAGACACAGTGCTGGGTGGGGGGTGGGGGGTGGGGGGTGCTGCTCTGACAGGGACAGTAGAGTGTCCAGTTCATCCTCCCCCTTGAATTCTCCTGGTTTTGATGTCTGTGCCCTGGCCCTGAGCTCCTCCCTAAGCATATGCCTGTATCTGAATCTTGGAGAAGTTGGTGAAAAGAGAAAGCAGGGCCCTGAGAGAGAAATCTGGGCATGTTAGGGACCAGATGCCACTGCACAGCTGTGTCTCGTGGGGTGACCCTGTGAGCCCCAACCCTTCTGTGAGAACACCCCAGATACAACCCTGGTAGAACAAAGAAGTGGAGACTCAAGTTAATTTTACCTGGGTTTTTGATTTGCAGTACAGAATATTGAACCTAGGGCTTCATATGTGCTGGCAAGAACTCTATCATTAAGCTATGATGTCACAGCTCTTTTTTTTTTTTTTTTTTAAACTTTCTATTTTGAGACAGTGTCTCACTAAATTACCCAGGTTGGCCCTAAACTTACTCTATAGCCCAGGCCGGCCTGAAACTTGTCATCCTTTCAACAAGTATGATTATAGGCCTCCAACATCTGGTAGCTTTACCTGATTATTAAGGAGTAGGAAAACTTCCAGAGGATGCCCTGTGGCAGTAGAAAATGTCTTGCATTTTAGGAAGTTTTTGTAATTTTTTTTCCCAAGTGATTTCCATAGTGTGACCTCATTTCCCTCTCCCTAAATCTTACCTATCTGCTCTCAGAGAAAAGCCACTGTCACTCCAGTAGTGGGTGGGGGAATTGGTGGAGTCCAACCATGCTAAGAAGTTGGGCCATCTCACCTATTGTCACTCAACTTGTCTGGATAGTGTGACCGGATGCATGAGACACTGGCATGGTCAGCATCACAGCTATGCTTCTGGGATTCAGTATCCATCTGAGGGCAGACTCTATTAATTGACCCAGAGAGCCAGGCCCCACCTACTTCTCACCCCTGCATCCAACTACAGAGGCTAAAACTTAAGGGTTCCTCCCGAGTCTAAGCAGTGGAAGTTGACCCCATTCTGTCCATAAAATGGAAATAGAAGTCTCCCATAGGCAGCATCAGAAAACAATTCTTTCTTGAGCAAAAGGGACAATCTCAGCTGCCATAGATGCTCTGTCCATACCTCTGTACCCTCGCTTTCTGCCTTGAATGTTCCCAGGGTGCACAGCTCTCTTCCAAAGGAGGGAAAGTGTGAGCTTGGGGCTCACTGACTCCACAGCCCCTGCTCTAAATGATGGCTTTCCACAGAGAAAGAGAAGAAAATGTGAGACAGTGTGCCTCAGGGGAACATGCCCTGGGCTAAACACTGCCCTTGCCGGGTTCTAGCGGTTCAGCCTGGGAACAGGTCGCCAATCCCAGGGAGTCTCCTTCCTGTGTTTGTGATCACACCTTGGGCAGACTCTCTGAAGTACCCTCCAGCGTTCCAGCCCCGCACTTACAAATCTAGAATGTGAACATTCTACTTGCCCGATAAGCGCTATATGCCTCGACCAAAGCTGCATCTAACAGACCACCCTATGGAGAGCCAGCTAGTGACCCAGACAATCCATGTCACCATTCTCTCCCTTGCTATATAGCACTGTCCTGATATACCATGAACCTAAGAGTCCCTATGTATTCTCCAGGCTTAAAGGAAGTTCCAGAAAATATTGCACAGGTAATGAAGTCTACCACAATTTAGATTCCAAAGACAGAACTCACACACAGAGAGAGAAATATCACACACACACACACACACACACACACACACACACACACATACACCATGAGTCATTTAGTTGCTTGGGCCCACATCTGTCCATTTCAGTTAACAATCAAAAACCTCCTTAACCTTATTTCTACCCAATGTTATGGTGAAATCATGTAAAAAGAAAGCTCCTTTTAAAATGGCAACCCTGTCATTCATTATTAGGGTCTAGCAATGCTCAGTGAACCGTTTGCAATCTTGGCCTGTAAAATATCACAAGACACTCATTGAACACAGTGAGGAGACTCTGCTGAAGACAGGGCTGTGATGATCTGTTATATAACTACACTTCAGGCCCATTTTTGTGGGTGCTCATAGTTAACCCAGTATGAAGAAAATCTGTTTTTGCAACACCCAACTTTATGCTATTTGCAAAACCCAAAGACAACAATAGAAAACAAAGGGCAAGGAGCCATTTAGAAAGATTGAGCAGTTCAGAGAGAGTAGTCAAAACACCTGCCTGTCCCCTCACCCCTGCCTACTACCCTCCCTCCTGCCCTACCAGCTCTTGTGTAACTCATTAAAAAATAAGATAATAAAGTTAGAAATATGTCCTCCCAAGATCTTTCCAGAATGGTTTGTTATCCATCTGTTTCTTCTCATGGAGTGTGTTATTACCAGCACCAGTATCTGGATGTATGACCCCAGAAGTCACCAAAACTTAGGACAAGCAGCAGAGCAGAGCAGGTGTCTATCTCGTTAGAGCCTCTCCTTGATTTTCTGCACCCCTAGGCTCTGGTGGGATCCCGGAACTTTCGGTGCTGCCTCCTGCCCCTCGGCTTGAATCATTTGCTACCACCGGCACAGGCTTTTCTAAACCAAAGAAAGGTGGTTACATCCTCCCTGCAGTACTGTTCTGTCTTGTTTCATACTTCTAGGTGCCAACACTGAGCTTTTCCAAACGTCAGCGGTTCTCACCTGAAACATAACGTTGCAGCCTCCCTCCAAGCAATAAGTTTCTCCTGTTTATTAAAGGGGTTGTTAGAAGCATGAGGCTTCTGACCCTCCGGGCCTGGTTGCTTCAAGTGGGGCACTGCCAGGTGAGTCTGGGTTGCTGGGATCACCGTGGCTGGAAAGAGACATCCCATCTCAGCCTGCGTGAAGAAGTCCTGGCTACAACAGGCCTCCCCTCCATCCAGTGACCTCTCTACCATCTTAGGCAGGACGAGGCCCTTACTTCTTCCAGCTCACCATTGTTCACCACCACACACTTTGCTTTTAGCTCAGCTGCCTATTCTTTAAGGTCCATTGCCTGATGGGAGGGTTTGTCATCACAGGACACAAGTCCACTGTAGGAAACAACACAGGAGAGGGCAACTAGAGTCGGCCTTAATTCTGCCTCCTATTATCTCTGGCATCTCAGATAATTTATTTTCTCTTTCATTTTCTGAGCTGTTAAAGAGCCAGTGTTAATGTGAGTGTCATTAAGTTGTTAGTTTGTCGGAGCTTATAAATATTTCCTTATTATATGCCTGCCATATGACTCCTAAAAAAAAAATAAAGCCAGTGAGTACAAAAAACTACTGCTTGAACACCTTTAGGGCCAGGAATTTAGGCTAGGAGCATTGTCGTCACGCTGTGGTCCTCTCAGGAACTTAATGACGTGCAAGTTATGAGCAGTGAGAAGCTTACTCGACTTGCCCAAGGGCCACAAGACTATTGAGAGATGTATGTGAGGTAGGATTTGAATGCAGATCTTTCTGATCTAAGATCTTACATGAGGGCCTGAGAGTAGGGAACAGGGTTGGGTCAAGAAAACCACTGTGGAAGACAGAATCGCGGTGGGGAGCATATGTAAAGCCAATGGAAGAGTGAATTGCTCATGGAATATCTTCTTTGCCATGGGAGGATGTAGCAAGGTCACTTAAGAGACAAATATCCTTTCTGAGAAGTTGGTCAGTCCAGCTGCCACCACAGTCTCTTCCCCATCCTCACAGACTCTCCATCGTAATCAATAATGATGCATCTCGTCTGTGCTCAACATGGAGGCCTTCCTCTTGCTAAGTGTTTACTGCGCCGAACATCCGTGTCATCCCAAATTCACTGCAACCCACTCACCAAGGCGATGGTGTTAGGAAGTAGGTCCTGGGGAGGTGATTAGTGCGTTTCTAAAAGAGACCCAGAGAGGGGGTGACCCGTGCTTTCTCCTTCACAGGCAGTCAGGCAACCTGTGAGCCAGGGAAGGGGCCTTGCCAGGCAGGGACTGCTAATGCCTCCACCATGGACTTTGCAGCCTCTTTCTAAGCAATAAATACATCTTGTTTATCTATTATGCAGTCTAAGGTGCCACAGCTGCCTGCACTGACACAAGCAAAGCTCTTAGGGAGAACTGGGCGAGGGGGTGAGTGATGGCTGTTCCTGGTTGTTGTGATTTGACTGTATCTGGAGTGAGCTACAATCCAGAAATGGAGGGCACACCTGGGAGAGATTTTCTGCTTGGTTGGAAGTGGGTGCATCCACATCCAGTCCCAGCCTTTGAGGTAGGAAGACACACACCTTTGATCTTGATCTTGATCTTGAGACAGGAAAACATAGGCCTTTAATCCAGATATTAGGACTGGAAAACATTAGGCCTTTCATTTGGCTCTTGAGATGGGAAGATATGCACCTTTAATCCAAATCTCAGGAAGGCACACCTTTAATCTGGGCCACACCTTCTGCTGGAAGCCTATGTAAGGACATGGAAGAAGGAAGGTTTTGCCCTTTGCCTGCTTGCCCTCGCCTTGCTAGCACATCCATTCCTCCACTGGCATTGGAGCCTGCTTCTGCAGGATTCCAGCATCTACAGAAGACCGGCTGAGATACCAGGCCTTGTGGGACTGAGCAACTACTAGATTCTTGGACTTTGTGTTCACAGCCAGCCATTGTTGGATTAGCCGGACTGCAGCCTGTCATTCCTATAAACCATATATATAAAGAGAGATTTGTTCCGTAACTTCTGTGACTCTAGAACCCTGACTACTACAGGGTGTTTCAGGAACAAATTTTGTTTCTTTTTGTTTTGGGTTTTTGTTGTTGTTGTTTATTTTTTGAGACAGGGTTTCTCTGTGTAGACTTGGCTGTCCTGGACTTGTTTTGTAGACCAGGCTGGCCTAGAACTCACAGCGATCCACCTGCCTCTGTTTCCCAAGTGCTGGAATTACAAGTGTGCACTACCACGCCCGGCCAAATATTGTTTCTTAAAAATAAAAATGTAATATGCGACGAAGAGGGAAGGGGCCTTTTGTCTTTGCCTCTGGAAGTTCAGAGTGCTCATGTGAGGACAATAGATACTGTGGACCGCGAGGACAGCAATACTGCGATGACACTGAAGGCCAGAGAGGACCACCAAGTCACCCTGCAATCGCTGGAGCTCATTCAAGACAACCATCTTCTTTGCAAATGTTAAACTCAACTGTGGGTCCCCCTACCCCAACACAAGTGTCCTTGACTGAGCAAAGCAGAGGGTGCTCTTAAAGGAAAAAAAAAAAAGCTAATTTACCCAAACCTCCTCATCAAAGTCTCTCCATCCTCAGTCTCATAACAAAGCCTGCACCTCACTCTACCAGATGTTTCCAGGGTTCGTTGTTACACAATGTTCTTCTTCCCCTTTTTAGAACCTCCTGACCATGACCATGACCATGACCATGACCACTAATGATAAGCTATTTAAAAGCGCCAAGTAGCCTGAATTATTTTTATTCCTATTACTCTTCCCACCCTGACTGTTAATGATGACTCCTTGTACTATTTCTATCCTGAGTTGTCATGCCTACTATAGATTGGCAAAACATATCACCTTGCAGGGATGGGGGGAGTGGAGGATGGAGAGAGAGAGAAAGACGAGAGAGAGAGAGAGAGAGAGAGAGAGAGAGAGAGAGAGAGAGAGAGAGAGAAACAACCAGCAAACCAGGGGTACTGTACACCACACAAGATCTAAACATACCAGAAGGAAGTGGGAGAGGTGCACAGTGGTGAGATAATGAGAAGAAAACTGAGGGCCAAAGGAAGGAGATGAGGGAAAGACAGAGGACATGGCACGGCGGCAGCTCTGGGCTTCCCGTTTGTGAGATTAACTGTGCTAATGTGACAAGCGGCCTGCCATAATTAGTTTTTTAAAAAGCTGCTTCCCCTAGCTTATAATCACTTAAAGCATGCAGTTCTTATCCTCAAACTTTCCTATTCTGATACTGGAAGGCTGGTGCAGCTGCAGACTCCGCTCACCCTCCGGTCCCTTTCCTGGCACAGTTTACATGTCAGTCACACCGTTTTGGGATGTTCAGGCAGAGAAGGGATTCATGGAAGGCGGGAAGATGCCACAGAAGGCAGTATCAGCCATGAGTGATGCCTGAACACACCAGCAACGGTACCACCTAAGAGCTGACCCCACTTACATTTCATTTTAACTGGATATTTTTACATCTCTCTGTGTTGGGGAGGGAAAACCAGATTTCTTATTTATTAGTAAAGACCGTGTTGCCTGTCTCTGAATGGGTGAGGCTTTGTCTGGCACATACAAGGTCTTAGCTTTGATTCCCAGTACTACAATAAACAGACAGGCAAACAAACAAATAAATAGATATTTGGAGATGTTGCAGTACACATCTTAGGAGGCTGCTGCAGGATCATAAATTCAGGGCCAGCTTGGGCTACATAAATAGACCCTGTCTCGAGGAAAAAATAATAATAGTAATAACTTGTGGGAACAGGCTATGCTTTTGCTGGAGGCCAACATTTACTAACCTAGGATGCAAGAAAGAGAAGCCTGTGACTGGGAGACGCGTCCTCTGCTCTTGCCAGGAGTTCCCTCGTCACCCCACAGAGGAGCTTTTCACCACATGCCGTCTGTGTTCCCGCCAGAGCCTTGGGGATGAATGGGACTCTTCAAGGTCCCTCAACAGAGCACCCATGCAAGAAGGCTGCAGGAGGGAGGGGAGGAGAGTCCCAGCCAAAATCAAAATGCAGATTTCTGCAGGAGAGCACGTCCAGCTGCAGAGGTGACTTCTCCCTCAAAGTCAGTAGGAGATTAAATCTGTGTGCTTGCTCATCTCCACAGGCACCTCTCTGACCTCCCTTCTTAGTCAGCTGAGCTCTCTTCCCCTCATCAGCTCTGCTCAGAAAGTCTGCCCTGTCTACTGGTTGTTTTTAACCTCCTTCTCCGCCACCAAAGCTACAGGAGGAACAGCATCTGTATCAGCTGCCCTGTCGTGGTAGAAGAGGGGAACATTTAACTCTTGGGCTGCTGGTCACTGTCTGTCACCTGGGCAGGTCTGTTGAAGGAGGGTTGACTGCAGCAACCCGTGTTCTGGAACGCGATTGGTTCTGAGCCTATCACATCCCTCTCCCCCTCTGTCAGCCCACTAACAGTCATTATTTGCTATCGACTGATCAGGCCATTACCGTTTTTTTTCACTTGTTATACTCTTTCTAGAAAACAATGATTCAGCGCTGAAGTGGCCCTTTCGAGCTCTGACACGGAAATAATTTAAAAGGTCCTCCAGTGAGATGAAAACATCAGTTATCTGCTTCTTCAGGATAGCCTTTTACGCTTTTGTCCTTTTAAGTCACTGGCCCTCAACCTTCCTAATGTTGAGGCCCTTTAATACAGTTCCTCATGTTGCGATGACCGCCCCCAACATCAAAGTATTTTGTTGCTGCTTCATATCTCACATGTCACACCCCCTCAAAGGGGGTCACAACCCACAGGTTGAGAACCACTGTGTTAAGTCACTCTAGTCCACTGTACTTGCTGTGTGGCCGCTAGTCTGAAACTCTGGTTGGGTGCCCTCCTTAGCCTGACCCATTGGCCCTTTACCAGAAGCGTGGAAGCGTCTCAGAGTTGGAAAGGGTTTGTGGACAGAACTAAGAAAGACAACTTCAGTCAGCTCTAGCAGAAGCACGTCTTTGAGGAGGAGAACACACCCCACAGAGCCCAAGGGAAACAGCTGACAGCAGCCTTACTGCCCTATTACATAGCAGGCCCCAGACAGTGACCACAGGGCCCTTACGTACATGTTGTGCTCTGTAAGAGAGGAGGCCTGAGGGTGCAACAAAGTGACCTATTGACAAGTCAAGACTGACCTCCATCTCTATTGACGACTAACACTACATCTCCTCACAGATGGCAGTCGCACGTCTCTCTCCCATATCACCCTCTTCCTTCCAGCCACCCAACCGACAGGCACGGATGAGGACTGCAGCAATAACCAGTGCCAGTGTCACATAGAAATGCCACTAGAGGGCTGGAGAGATGGCTCAGAGGGTAAGAGCACTGGCTGCTCTTCCAAAGGTCCTGAGTTCAATTCCCAGCAACCAACCACATGGTGGCTCATCACCATCTGTAATGAGATCTGGTGCCCTCTGTACATGGAGATAGAACATTGTATACATAATAAATAAATCTTTAAAAAAAAAAAAAAGAAAGAAATGCCACTAGCACAAGACGGCGTGTTAGACTGTAGGACACACAGCATTCTGGATGCACTTGGTGACCACTGAGCAGATGGTCACTGAGGTTATCACTCCACAGGATGATCTCAAACTGTTGATACTGACTTGGCATCCTTCCCCAGGTGGTCCAGCACAGCATCCATGAACAAGCCCTGTCTTGTCTCTTGATCTTGTAATCCTGAATCAAGAGAGCTTTGATCTTTAGCAGGAAACTGGGCTTAGGCCAAGAACAGGGCTGTTTATTTCACTGGTGAACATGGGAGAAGCAGAACCGTCAAGCCTATGCCTGCTCTAAGTTTGGCAAACACCTGTGTGTCTATTCTACTTACAGCTTTATACATGTCGGTTTCATACCCTGGCCCCTGTCCTGACCTGGGATGGAAAGTGTATCCCGCCACACCCTGTCCCCACCTCCTGCTTATGTATTACCCGTCCCACTATTAAAGGTTGTGCTGACCAAGGCTACCATCTCTGGAACCAGATACCCTGGTTGGCCATTTCCCAGCACAATGTCTCTGTACTGTATCTGTGAAATGAAGGAGGAAAGCGTTCTCTAGGCTTATTGTGAGAATAAGCATGAGAACATCTGTAAGCTTCTTAGAATGGTGAGGGGGGCACAAGATGGGGCTCAGAGATAATGCCTCTCCCTATATGATCAGAGCATTGCTCCTTGTGAACTGGAGGAAAGGTAACCTCCTTCATATCCCCCCAGAGGTCACTGAGCTCCTCAAAGAAAGAAAAGACCAAGCTGAGACTCCAGAGTGGCTGTAAAAAACAAAAAACAAAACAAAACAACAACAACAAAAACCCAGGAAATACTAGAACAGAATGAGGACTAAATTGTACCCCAGCACCCCCAAATCCACAGGTTGATGCTTTAACCCTCTATGGGATGGTATCTGAATATGAAGCCTTTGGAAGTTTGGTTAGGTAAGATCATGAGGCTGGGGCACTCACAAAGGGGTTAATGCCCTTGTAGGAACAAACGTCAGACAGCTGGCTGAACGCTCCTCTGCCTGATGTGTGAAAACACCGAGAGATAAGTATCTGCAAGCCAGAAGTGGGGCCCGCCAGAAACCGGCCATGCTAGTGCATCATTTTGGACGTCCAGCCTCCATAGCTATAAGAAAAGGAATTTCTATCATTTAAGCCCCCAGAGTATAGTATTTTGTCATGGTAGCCCAAGCTGACTAATACAGTGCCCAACCACGAAAATAAAGTTTTTCATAGCTTCTTCCTCCTGTGGGAGGGTTTTCACATACAGGCAGGGCTCTTGCAAGATGTCACTGCAGAATGAGTTCTAAGGCCAATTACTTAAAAGCCAGCCCAAGCCGAGGATAGTGATACATGCCTGTGATCGTAGTACTGGAGAGATCGAAGCAGAGGGATGGGAGTTCAAGGCCATCCTGGCCTACATAGTTAGACACAAACACATGCAGTGTGTGTGTGTGTGTGTGTGTGTGTATGCGTGCATGCATGTGTGTATATGTGCATGAGTATGTCGGTGCTTGTGTGTGTATGTATGTGTATGCATGTGTGTACGTGAATGTGTGTGAGTATGTGTATGTATATGTGCGTGCATACATGTGTGTGCACACATGTGTGTGTTTGTGTATATTCCTGTGCGTGTGTACATGTGCATGCATGTGTACATGTGTGTGCGCATGCATGTATGTGTGTCTGTGAGTATATGTGTACATACATATATGTGTGCCTGTGAGTGTGTGCAAGTATTTATGTGTGTGTGTGTGTATGTGTGACTTGTTTTCTTAGTTCTCTCTAGAGCCCTTAGTTTTGTAATTTTAAAAAACTATATTGTAATTAACTCACAAATAAACATCACACAGCTAGATTAAAGTGGCCAGCCACTTAAATAAACAGTCAGTGCAAACACTACACTTTTCTTCAGGAGCAGTAGGAGGAGGAGCAGGAGAAAGAGGAGGAGCAGGAGAAGGAGGAGGAGCAGGAGGAGGAGCAGCGCAGGAGGAAGAGCAGAAGGAGAAACAGGAGGAGAAGGAGCAAGAGGAGAAGGAGGAGCAGGAGGAGGAGGAACAGCAGCAGGAGGAGCATCAGGAAGAGGAGCAGGAGGAGGAGAAGGAGGAGCAGGAGGGGAGGAGGAGCAGGAGGAGAAGGAGGGGGAGAAGGAGCAGGAGGAGGAGCAGCAGGAGGAGGAGGAGTAAGAGGAGAAGGAAGAGAAGGAGGAGCAGGAGGAGGAGCAGGAGGAGAAAGAGGAGGGGCAGGAGGAGGAGGAGCAGGAGGAGAAGGGGCAGGAGGGGGAGAAGGAACAGGAGGAGGAGCAAGAGAAGGAGGAGTAAGAGGAGAAGGAGGAGAAGGAGCAGGAGGAGGAGCAAGAGGAGGATCAGGAGGAGCAGGAGAAGGAGGAAGAACAGGAGAAGGAGGAGCAGCAGGAGGGGAAGGAGGAGCAGGAGGGGGAGGAGGAGCAGGAGGGGGAGGAGGAGCAGGAGGAGGAGAAGGAGCAGGAGGGGGAGGAGGAGCGGGAGGAGGAAGCTGCCTCACTTTAGAACACGAGGAGCAACATTAAAAGTTAGGAGTATGGGGAAAGCGGGAGGGAGGGAGGAATGGGAGGATACAAAGGAAAGGATAACAATTGAGATGTAATATCAATAAATTAGTAAAATATTTTTTTAAAGTAAAAAAAAAGTTAGGAATAGATTTTGATTATTCTGCCTCAAATTAAGTCAGGCCTCTATACATTTCACCACTTAAAAATATATGTGTAAACATTCCACCATAGATAGGAGAGGGGCAATGGGGCATTCTAGGGGGGCTGATGGCAGCCAACAACTGCTACTGGGGGAGAGGAATTAATTGTCTTCGGTGTGTGTGAGTTACCTATGCTCCCTTGGACAGTGTCACACCCATGCCATGCGAGTGATCATAGTTAAAGCCAGTGAGTTCCAAAGTGAAAAGTCATGTAAGTGGGATGGGGACTTGGTGGCAGGGGGGGGGGGGGGAGGAGGAAAATGAGAGAGGGTATAGGGATGTGTGTGACCAGAATGTATTATACATTATACGTGTGTCTGACATGTCAAAGAGTAACGTGTATGCGTGTGTTCATACAGACTCAGACTGACCCTGACTTTCAACTTGACTTATCATTTATGCTGATGCAAGCATGATCCATGATCATCAAAAAACATATGGCAAAAAAAAATTTTTTTTCGAGACAGGGTCTCTGTGTTAGCCTTGGCTGTCCTGGAGTAGCTTAGTAGACCAGGCTGGCCTTGAACTCACAGCAATCCGCCTGCCTCTCTTTTCCCACGTAAGCCATGGGCAGTACCACATCCTCTCATGATGAAGAGTGATGACAGCACATCACAGCTCCCTGTCAGCCATGTGACTGTGAAGGCAAAACCAACTTCACAATGAACTGTGTTGCTAAGCCAGCATGTTGGGTAGGTTGGGTATATTAAATGTAAATGCCCTTTAAGGTTTTTTTTAATTGAGACAGGGTTTTCTTATGTAGCCCAGACCGGCCTTAAATGCCAGGTCCCTGTGCCTCAACCTTCCTAAGGCTGGGGCTACAAGCACACATCACCGTATCAGTCCCTACACCACACCAGCCTGCACTCATGCGTTTAGACTAGGATATTTTCCGCTTTACGGTGGGTCTATTGGGACATGCCTCTTAAGGAGTTGAATGAACATCTGTGTTTTTCACCTTCCTTGGTGACTGGTTGGAGTCATTCTGAAAACCAGGATGCATACTCACGGATCTAGAGCAAGGACGTCAGCAGCCGATGTCAAGTGCAGTAAAATGTCGTTGGCCTCACATGCCATGTGGGGTTCTAAGCCCCAAACTACTGCCTCCTGGGTGGTGTTCTCATGTTGAATGTCATCGTTTGCCTCCAAATGCAATCCTCTGTGTCATAGTAGTGTTCACGTTCTCTCCTGAGAATGGCTTCATGCCACTAACACACATGCGTCCCGGGGGGAAAGAGTTCTGCTCCCCTGTTGGCTCCCAAATGCTCCTTCACTCTAGACTTGTACCTCTTCACCACCCATATGCCCAGAGGTGCTGGCTTCCCTACTGCTAGGCTTGATGCTATGGGTGCCTACACAGACAGAGCTGCTGAGAGGGTCTGTGGCAGTTGAAGACCTCACAATCACTGTCAGGGACATGAGTGAGATGCTCAGTCTTCCCTCATCCTGGACACACAATGCTGGGACCACAGACAATTGCTATGGACTGTTGGGAGTGGAGGAGCCTCCTGACAAAGATGAGGAATCCAGACTCTACAGGAAGACCCTGACAGTCTCTGAAATCAGGGATCCTGCTGTCAGCATGCATCCTGAGCATGCATGAGGCAATGAGCAAACAGCTTCTGGACAGATGGGAAGTGAAGGGATGAATGGAAGGGGCCAGGCTTACGAAGCCCATGAGAACCAGCTCCGGCTACTGCCCAAGCAGTCACCTAGCGTTCCACTTCGGAAGCTATCAAGGACTCAAGTGGATACTTTCTTGGGTTCTATTCTACCCACTCATCAAGGCCTGTTCAGATGAATTGCTGAGATGATGGTCCCCATGGCAACCAGTTGCTGAGCTGACAGTCACCATGGCAATGAACTGATATATGGAATTAGGAAACAAATCACCACACTAAAAAAGCAGACCTGAAGCCTGGCATAGTGACACACTCCTGTAACCCCAGCATTCTGGGAGACAGAGGTGGGTGGACCACTGTTAAGTTTGAGGCCAGCCTGGTGTACAAAGTGAGTCCAGGCCACCCAAGACTACACGGTGAAACTTTGTCTCAAAAAACCATAAAAACAAAACAAAACAAAACAAAGCAAAACAAAACAAAACAGACCAGAAATTTGCTGTGGATACAATGAGAGCACTCTGGCCCAGAGAAGAATGACAAGAGGTAAATCAGTCCCTTCTAGAGACAGCCCTGTGGCCACATTCCTTTACACTCTTTGTGGGGCTGACTTTCACAATCTACTGTAGGAGAGGGCTCTCGCATAGAGTTCTGACAGGATGAGACTCCCTGCTGTAAACAGCAACAGGGCTGAGCGCTCAAAGATGTTCTCAACATTCGGCCATCTTCTTCACAGCCTCCACCATGAGAGGTTAGACCCAGCGAATCGATGTCATTTCCTGGGGTTTTGACTTTGATACCTACACTTTTGTTTAGGAACGGTGGTTGGAACACAGGAGCCAGTCTCTAAGACTGTCGCCATTTCTCCCCTTTTCCCTAGGTATTGACTCCATTGCCATGGAGACCAGATAAATGGCATAGTTCTCTGAGAACAACACTTTAAGGAGGGAAAAAAAAAAAAAAAAAGACAAAAACAAAAAGCCTTCTCTTTGGGAAAAATTTGGTAAGATTTAAAAAAAAATTTAAGCATTTAAAAGAGCATTTTCTACATAATTTTTTTTTTAATCTTGCAGTTTCTTTCCTGCTTGGCCACAATCCTCAAAATCAAGTTACAATCAAATCCACACTGATTGTAAACTATTCTCATTGTTTACCTAGTCCCAGTAGCCTTTTCTTAGCCAGTCCTTGACCAATATGTGATTTATAAATACCTTTTAAAAGACTTCGCATTTAGCTGGGCATGGTGGCGCACGCCTTTAATCCCAGGAGGCAGAGGCAGGCGGATCACTGTGAGTTCAAGGCCAGCCTGGTCTACAAAGCAAGTCTAGGACAGCCAAGGCTACACAGAGAAACCTTGTCTCAAAAAACAAAACAAACAAACAAAAAACAAAACAAAACAAAACAAAAACTTGGCATTTGTCCATTCACTTAGTGTATTTTATTCAGAGCCTGTTACATGCCAAACGCACAGAGGGTAGGAGGCCATCTTAGTTTGTCAGGTATTATGAAAGTCAAGAAGGAAAACCCCCAGGAACTCTGTCAGGATACCTGGAGAACTGCTAACATAAGAACGTATGGCTGAACCAGGCGTGGTGGCACACACCTTTAATCCCAGCACTCCGGGAGGCAGAGGCAAGCAGATCTCTCTTGAGTTTGAGGCCAGCCTTGTCTACAAGGAGTCTGGGACAGCCAAGGCTACAAGGAGAAACATCCTGTCTCAAAAAAAAAACCAAAACAAAAAAATTATTAAAAAAAAAAAAAAGAGAGAGGGTATGGCTAGTACTCAGTAAGCAGAGAGAGGTAGGATACAGACTGAGAAGTGGGAGGAAAATGAATCTAATTAATATAATGACAAGAGACGCTAGAGCATGGAGCAGTTGACTCCATGCAGACCACAGTAAAGCACCACTTACACGATATGGTGAGTCTCCCTCCATTAAGAGAGCTGTGCAGAGTGTCATGATAGAACACAGAAGAAACATGTCACAGCTGTAAGCCAAGGACAAAAAAAAAAAGCTAAATTGTTCTTGAGGTAGATTTGCTGCATAGGCCCTGGAAACAGTCATGAGGTGCTTATGTCTTGAGAAGGAGCCTGATTTTGGCTGGTGTCATCCTGTCAGAGCAACTGGAATGACCCCACCCAGGGGAAAAACTTCCATGACACAGAGACACACTGGGTCTGCTGGCTCTAGGCAGGAGGCGAAATTGTCCAGGAGCAGTGGGCCAGAGACATCAGGGTGTGGCAGCTAAGCATATATGCAGCTTCACAAGTCTGCCTCTGGGTTGCTTAGCAACCTCTGACATCATCACCTGCCACTGTCACCAGGGGCCCAGGATAAAAAGGACAAACTTACCATCCCTTGCTCTCTTACTGTCTCTGTATCTCTCTGTCTCTGTCTCTTCCCGCTTCCCTGTCTCCCCTTCCCCCTTCTCTGTCCCCCTGGGGTGCTCTGCTCCCCCTTCCTTGTTTTTCCATGCTTCTACAATAAATCTTATACTATGTGTGTTGTGTGGCACATATTTATCACAACCATCACAAGTGAGCAGGTTTGGGGTCCATGCGCCAAGATTCCCAGCACCGAAGCGCCCGTTCAGATTTGGAACTTCAAAGTTGTCATATAACCCAGAGCCTAAAAAGGGAGGGTAGCTACTCTATGTGCCACAAAGGAGCGCACCATTCAGGTCAAGATCAGTGAAGACCAGGTCATGTAGGAATAAGTCCTCTAAGTTTCACAGAGGAGCCATTAAGAGTTCCTAGTCCCTAAGGCAAGAAGGAGAGTGGTAGAGTCAGGTCCCTGGGATCCTGTCACAGTGAGTACAGGGAAGGGATAAGATATGAAGAGAGGGATGGATGTCCGAACGAATGAGTAGGTAAGGATGAAGGTGGAAGGACGGGGTGGTGGTTTAAAAGAAAATGGCTCCCGTAGGCCCATAGGGAGTGGCACTATTAGAAAATGTGGCCTTGAGACATGTGGCTTTGTTGAAGGAGGTGTATGGCTAGGGGTTAAGCTTTGAGGTCTCAGAAGCTCGAGCTGGTTCGCTTCCTGCTGCCTGCAGATCAAGACAGAGAACTCTCAGCTCCTTCTCCAGCGCCATGTCTGCCTGCAAGCTGCCATGCTCTCCCACCATGGTGATCACGGACTGAACCTCTGAAACTTTCAGCCAGCCCCAAATAAACTTTACAAGAGTTGCCTTAGTCATGAGGTCTCTTCACAACAATAGAACACTAACTAAGACACAAGGGTTGGTCAGAAACCCAAATCCAAAAAAACTGTTGATCAGAAATCAAATGTAGTGTCGACATACTAAGGGCAAGGGTGGTCAGAGGCCACACCCTGATAATTTACTCCAGCTCCAGGACCCTTGGGAAGGACTTCCGATACCTCAGTCATCAGTCTCTCCTTGTAAGGACAAAATTAAAATTCAGAGAGCATCGACCAACCCTTTGCTATCTAAATTGAGAACACACGTTGTCGTCAAGCCCAAAGCAATGCTCAGGAAAATCCCAATATGGAGACTAAAACCCAGGTGCGCATGTGCGCATGCCTGTATTTTAATGCCGTTATGCTGCATGGGCTAAAGCCTCACCTGTGGCAATCTTTGTGAGGCATTTACCTATAAGCAAACACCCAGCTCTGTCTACACCCACACAGGAATTGCTCAACAATTTGAGCAATTGACTAAATCCCTAGTCAAATTTCATTTAAAGGGAGCAAACCAGGTGAGACCGGCAACTCTGTCACATCCGCCCTGCCAGAATGCTCTTGGTCAGAAAGCAAGGATGTTTTTTGTCATTTCATCCTGCCACACCACATGCTTCTGTTTCCAAAAAGGAGCCTCCAACCAGGCCAGATTATTCACTTTACTTACAGGACACTGCGGGAGGTATTGGATTTACGGGCTAGCTACTAAGAGTTGGATGTTGAAATGAAATTCAGATTAATCAAATTATGCTAAGAAGAAAATTGTTTGGCATTGCTGAAATGAACCAAAGACGTTTCCAGAAGTTCTCTTTCATGTTACCGCTTGTGAAAATTCATCTTTAAAAATAAAAACAAATGGGGCTGAGGGAGTACAGCCCAGCTGCTATTGTGCCTGCCTAGCAATATACAATCCCTTGGGTTTGATTCCACCGCTGCCTAAAGCTGTATGTAGTAATGTACACCTGTAATCCTAGCACTTGAAAAGTGGGGGCAGGAGGACTAGCAGTTCAAGAGAACCCTTAGTTATATAGTAAGTTTGAGACCTACTTGGGATACATGAGACCATCTTTACCAAAAAAAATAAATAAATATAATAAAAATAAAAGCACTTTGCCTGTCAATAAGCACAAGGACTCTCATGTGCCACCTGACACCACTGATAGCTGATGGGTTGTGAGTCAAGACCTGCCAACAGAAAAGGAAGTGGCCACAAGCAAGAGCACTAGCTGCCCAGCTCACTCCTGGCTTTCTCTCTTATGAGCTGTGTGATCTGGGGGGAGGACTAGCAGTGGGAAGACACAAGAGAGACACTTCCAGTGCCTGGCTAATGGGGATCGCAGTCCTCTTCACACCCCACCACCCTCACGTCTGAAAACTGGCTTTCAGTTTCCCTCTTGCTCCTCACACAATGTTAACTCTTCAAGTCCCCACAGTTATAGAGTGGGTACCAGAAAGTACAGTGGCCTCAGAGCACCCCCTGGAAATTGCATTTCTAAATAAATTCGGCTAACAAAGCTAGGGTAGGTGTAAAAAGTCCAAGAAATGTCATATTTATGTATTTTCTTTTTCTTTTCTTTATTTCTGACTTTTTTTTTTTCCAAGCCGGGGTTCCTCAGTGTAGCCTTGGCTGTCTTGGACTTGCTTTGTAGACCAGGCTGGCCTCAAACTCACAGAGATCTGCCTGCTTCTGCCTCCCGAGTGCTGGGATTAAAGGTGTGCACCACCACGCATGGCACACTGCTTCTTCTTCTTCTTCTTCTTCTTCTTCTTCTTCTTCTTCTTCTTCTTCTTCTTCTTCTTCTTCTTCTCCTTCTTCTTCTTTTTCTTCTTTTTCTTCTTTTTCCTTCTCTCTTTCTTTCTTCTTCTTCTTCCTTTCTTTTAAGATTTATTTATTTATGAGTATACAGTATTCTGCCTGCACACCAGATCTCATTGTGGATGGTTGTGAGCCACCATATAGTTTCTGGGAATTGAACTCAGGACCTTTGGAAGAGCAGCCAGTGCTCCTAACCTCTGAGCCACCTCTCCAGCCCAGATGCTTCTTATTCTCCTCATCCATCCTGGAAGAAACTGCAGAAAATCACACACACACACACACACACACACACACACACACACACACACACACACACACACACCAGACTTACTGCTTAGCAATACACTACACTACACAACACACTACAACAGACATGCACATAAGCACAGGGCTTAGTGGCCTGAGCATGACTAAGGGCAACACAGAACATAGGCATGAGGGAGAACCTGGGAAGTGGAAAGGTCCACTCCCTTCTCTCTATGAGAATCCTGGCACCAGTTCACAGACATGAGTAAACTTGAAGCTGTAATCATGTGTGCTGCCTCGCCACTCCTCACAACGGCTCTGAGAAACAGGACTGACCATTTTCTTGGAGGTGAAAGTTCACAACAGGCTAAGTAATGACCTTGCTCAAAGTCAGCCAGAAAGAGCATGACAACCCACCCTGGACATGGCCGGCCAGCTTCTGGATTCAGTCTCTACTTTACAGTAGTGATGTCTCTAAGCAGGGGACACCTGAACTGAAAAACACCCTCATGACTAAGGCATCGCTTGAGTCCTCCACAAATCTGGAAGGAAAGCAGTGTTATCATCGTGTCAGTAGAACAAATACTCAAAGTGATGCTTTGCCCAAAGTGACCTAACCCCTGGGAATGTGTTAAACGGGTCATCTGCTCCTGCCCCGACCTGCTGTCTTTCTTTCTAAGAGGCTTGTTGTTCTATTCTGTGGTCATTTACCTGCTCCAAACATCATCCCATAAAATGATTGCTTAGCACTGAATACATTTCTGCTATTTGCTGGGCACTTTTTCCCCCAACACAAAAGTGAGTGAAACATGGCTCTAAGAGGGGGCCAAATACTAGAAAGAGGAAAGAAAGCAGGCATTCGAGCAAATGCTGCGCTGAAAGCGACTCATGCCAGACGCAGGCGTGCAGCACCCTTTGGAGAGATTCATTTTACCCGCCTACGAGGAGGTGATGGGATCCTGAACAGTCCACAGAGTTAACCAGACACAGGAGTCTGCTTTCACATCACACAAAAGCTCAGAGGACCAAAATAGTCTCACCCCTGCAGCTTACATGGCACAATGAAAATTACAAAGGTACCAGAGGCAAATGAGAGCACAACAGGTGCACAGTCACACCGCTGACCACCTCTGTTCTTAACACCTTAGTTGAATTTATCCTGAGTCATCCCTAGAACCCTGGGTGATATTTGGACCCACGACAGGTAAAAGTTCTCAGCAACCAAGCTGTCTGTCTAAATCTATCACAGAACTTGTGGCACAGTTCCCATCGTATCCTGTGCAAGGAAAATGGAAAAGGCCAAATTTAGCAGCGGATGACAGGCGTGAGGTCCAGGCGCTTCCGAGAAGCTTGTGAAACCCTCTCTCCTGTTTACTCAAACTCTAAACCTCCTTACCCTAGAAGAGACAGTAGTGCACACTCAACGTGGAATGGCTGTTTCCTGTGGCTTTGAGAAGTGGAAACTAGGCGCTCCGCACTCGGGCTGCCCTTGGGATTGCTGAGCTGTGTACGTGGCTGGCATCATCATTTCCCTGGATCAGGTTCCTGGAAAAAAAACAACAACACACACACACACACAATGATGAAAGACAGCCACTGGAGATGTTGACACGGAATCTAGCCCTGGGAATTCTTAAACGGGTGGCCTGCCACATAAGGACCTAAACCAGACAGACAGACGGTCTGGGACCATGACCACAGTACCTCCTTTCTGAGGTGTTTTTCTTAACAGGACACCACAACCTAAGAGACAGTGGCACAAGGAGGATGTCTGGATTTTTCCTCACTTAGAAGACAGACCAGAAAGCCGCCGCCAAGTTTGTGACTTCCAAAGATGTAGGACAATATTTCAAGGAGCGAGGCCAATAAGCTTCTTGCCATCCACCTGTGGGTTAACAGCCACTCAAGAATGCTTTGTATTTGGAGTTTTAAAAAATCACATGCTCATAGACATCCCCCTATTATAGCATTCCTTCCTGGCCTCCAGAAGGGACCACTGGACCATTTTCCTAGTCCCCCCAAGAGCATCACCCACACAGACCAGTTATCTAATTTCCTTCTGGTCAGTCCCCAGGAGCTATTTTGGGCTTGGTCTGTGTATACTCCACTTTCCTGCCAGGACTGACTCAGCCCCTCTCCTCTCCTGGGACTTTTTCCTAAATTAAAAAAAAAAAAAATCAAAACTTTGAAAGATGCAGACTTCTCTCAGGGCTGCACTTGATGCGTGGCTCAACTTGGCATGTTTCCAGGAGGCTTCAAGTACCACCCTGCATGATAGCCGGTGAGGCAGGCATGGCAGGCACCTCCTCCTCAGCAGCTCTCTCAGCTCAGTGTCCCCTCCTGGTTACTCCAGCTATGTTCTGGGTCCTGGGAGAGTCTAAATGTATTATGCCGAGTGCCTAAGCCTTTGCTTTCGTTTTTCTCTGCCCACAATGCACCTGTCTTTGTCTAACTCCCGCTGGTCTCATCTCGGTCCTCAGCACAGCCTAAATGCTCTCTCATTCTCCATTAGCCTGTGCCCCACCAGGGCATCCAACATACCCAACAGAACCAACCTCCTTCCTTGTCCACCCACCATCTCCCCCTGCTCCACTGGCTCTATAAGGATAACCCCTGTGCTTTGGTGGCTCCTGCATCCCATATGTTTTGTATGTGTGAAATTTGATTTAATTGCGCTATCAAAGTAAAGTGCTAAGAGGGCAAGATAAAAGAGGGGGAGGATTTGAAGACGAAAGAACTTAAAAAGCCTTTGGTTGGTAGAAGTTGAGAGCCACCCCCCCCCGCACCCCCCACCTGCCCCCCCCCACCCCCCACCCCCGTCCCTGCCACAAATTATCATGCCTGACTATGTGAATTAACATCAGGCTGATGATGAATCAGTCGGAAACAATGACGGGATCTCGAGCCTCTGCTGCCGAAAGAAAGAAAGCTGCTGGTGTTCAGTCCAGCGGCTCCCTGGGCCAAGTAGGTAAAATCAGCGAGAGGACCGGAGCCAGATAATAAACGGCAAGGAGTGATGGTGCCATGGAAACACTGTGTAGACAGCCTCGCCCAGCAAAACACTCACATTCAAATTCAAACACAGGCAAAGCCAGTGTAAAGCTCTGGTCAGACTCGGATGGCTAGAGCTCCATTGCCAGTAAAAGTGCCTTGGTTTTCTTTCTTTACACTTGACGTGTTTAATAAATGCAATATTATAATATTATCCTGAGTACGCTGAGCTGCCATTCATTGTGTTTCTGTGGACGAAGGTATCGAAATCTCCAGTTCTAAATGTGATGAAAGGCCCCATGTTCCATTGCTGGTGAAAAAGGAAGCCATAGGAGCTACATCTGAGGCACGGAACCTCATTGGTGAGGCCAGAAGAAAACTACCAACACAGGCAGATTATTATCTCATCATATCTCCAGGTCAGAATTCTGGTAATTCCGGCCTCTCTCAACACCTGAGCCCCACCCCCTCCTCTTAGACCATTGTCTGAAGGCCTCATCTTGACTAGCCTTCCTTTTTGTCATCCTCAACTTTCTTTCTCTACGCCTCTCCAAATGCTGCCAGGGTACTGTGTGTTTCCCAGTGCGGGGCCTGCCCACACCAGGTCGCAACTGTGACTTGTATCTGCCATTGCCACCGGAATGGCAAGAACAGGACAGAGTCTGAGTCATTAAGAGTGGTCCAGTGTGACACGTGCACTTATTGGAAGGAAGGAAGGAAAGAAGGAAGGGAAGGAGGGAGGGAGGGAGGGAAGAAGGAAGGAAGGAAGAAAGAAGCAAGATTTCCAGGTAAGCTGCTAGCCAGGTATCATCAAATAGGTCACATCACTCATACCCTTCTTGAGACAAACCTTCAGTCTGAAACTCTCATGCCTGAATGTTGTCTGCACAATAATCTCCATATGCGCTCCCTCCCTCCCTCCCTCTCTCTCTCTCTCTTTCCTCTCTCTCTCCCTCTCCTTCTCTCCCTCCCTCTCTCTCTCTTTCCTCTCTCTCTCCCTCTCTCTCCCTCTGTCTCTCTCTCTTTCCTCTCTCTCTCTCTCTCTCTCTCTCTCTCTCTCTCTCTCTCTCTCTCTCACCTTCCCTCCATCCCTTCCTTGCTTTCTCTTCTTTTTCTTTCTTTTTGAGTCAGGGTCTATGTACCCAGGCTGGTCTCAAAGTTGCTGTATAGCCAATGATAAGATAGAATTCCCAATCCTCCACCTCTCAAGCATTGGGATTACAGGCACACACTGTCACATCCAGTTCCTGCAGTGCTAGTGATTGAACTCAGGGCCTTCTGCGTGCTGGGCAAGCACTTCCCCAAATATATCCCCAACCACCATATTACACACACACACACACACACACACACACACACACACGCAAATGAATAAACTAATTCAGTGAAATATTGAATTAGTTTCCAGCAATCCCCAGCTAGCAAGCAGCCAGGCCCCAAACTCCAGCCCATATCTGTAGACAATGCTGCCTCTTTCCATCACACAGAGATAGGCAGAGGCTAGGAGCTCCCTGACCCCTGATGAGCTACTGCTTCTGCCTCGGCTGCGACACTGCCACTGCTCCTGGCCTTGCCATTCCAAGTTCCCATGGCCAAAGCAGCTCTCAGAAGAAGCTGTCCCCTGAACAGATGCTGGCTCATAGCCATAAGAATTAGAAGTTAGCCTTCCACTTTCCATAGATGCTTGATTTCACCAGAGGTCTCACGTTCAACTGCTATCTCAGGCAAATGTCCCCAGTCACCTCATTAGCACATTATAATATCATTGGAGGACAACTCCAAGCTACATCCTAGATCCATTTACAGCTATTTGGGCAACATTTGTAATTGCACTTTGATAAATAAAAGGACAAGAGAAAGGTAGAGAGAATAGGAAAGCAAAGCCATGCAGAACAGGCTCCCAAAATACCCTGTCGTGTAAAGGTTTGATCATGATGCACACATCAGTAGAGAGAACAAGATGGAAAAAACTATTCTGGCATTTGTACCTTATAAAATTATTGATCAAACCTGTTCTCAAAGGCGCGTAGCATTAAGTGACAAGGAGTTTATCACAGTGAGTCAGCCATTGCCTATCCAGTTTCTATTTTAGCATTGCAGCCTAAGGTGACGCAAACGAACCATGCCATTCCGAAATTAATCTCAAATCAAGTCTTCACTCGGGAAAGGAGGGGTAAGTACTAGATCACACCCAAGATGCCCACCAGTCCTTATGTCATCCTACATGGCAAGGACCCAGGTTACTCACACTGGCTGATGCAGGCACTGAACACGTTCTCCCAAAACACAAGAAGAGACCAGACCTTTCCAGAACCCAGGAGCTGACTGGTAATACAGGAAAAGTGGGCACGGCTTCCCTGTGGTTGAACTTTGCAGGTTTGGATTTGGCAATACTTAAGAGAACACAGTTCCAGGGCAGGGATGGTTCTGTTGCTTACAACCCCTCTGTTCCAGAGAACAGTGTCATGTCTATGATAAGACAACAGACTCACAAAAAGGCAAGCAGCAGCCAGGACCAGACCCAGTGTCAACAGCAGTGAGAGGAGCACACATGAACTATAGCCTCCAGATTTCCCATCTACTGCCCATCGATCAGAACGAAAGAAGCCCCTCTGAGTGGGATAAATGCTTCTATCTAGTGAGTAAGTCATGATCCCGGATAGAGCATGTCTTCAAACAAAACATTAATCTTTCTGGTTTTGCTTTTCAAAGGCCGCCCCCCTCACTACTCCATTAGTTTTTCCGTTTCTTTTTCTCTCCTGTGACCTCACTGTCCTTTTGAAACTCGAGAACATCAGATTGCTACTTGTTCTGCGGTTGCTAAGAAATCATACTGTGCTAAGTGAAAGAAGCTGGCCACAGCTGGTCACAGACTGCAGATTTTGTTTCTCTAGGTTGTTTTTTGTTTTTTTTTAATTCTTGGCCCATTGGATACTCCATTTTTGTTTGGGGTTTTTGCCTCTTTGTTTTTAGTTTTTGCTTCTGGGGTCTTCTCTTAGAATTCCATCATGCTCAACATTTTTTTTTCCCTGAGCCACATTCAGTCCATGCTAAAAAAAAAAAAAAAAAAATCATAAAATCAGTTTTATCGATCCACCAGAAACATTCTCAGGTGTTCTTTATCTGTAGCATTTTTCTATTCATTCTTAGAATTCCCATCTCCCAGCATACATTACCCAATAAAGCAGTTTCCCCTGAGGGCAGACTGAGTTCAGAAGAGCAGAAGGCACTGGCCTCTTCCGTGTGGATTCTTTCTCCCTTCTGAGAGCACCATGAGGAGACTCCCTCTAGGAGTCATTATGAGAATGACCTTGGGCCCCCAGGGATTAAAACTCATAAAAATATGATTCTTCTATAGAGTCCCTCTGAAAAGTGTTTCGGGACACGTGTGTGTGTGTGTGTGTGTGTGTGTGTGTGTTGAACATGTTTGTATAAATGTATATGTATGCATGCTCATGCATGGCAAATGCAGGACAAAAGCTGGCATTGGGTTTTTTTTTTTTTTTTTTTCTTTCTCAAGTTGCCCTCTATCTTTTTTTAAGGAGTCTTTCATTGGACCTGGACCTCATGGATTCCGCTTGGCCAGCTGGCCAATGGCTTTTGGGGACCTCCTTCCTTCTATGTCTATAGCACTGGGCTTGCAACAACGCACTCACTATATCTGGCTTTTATATAGGTTCTGAGGATTGAACTTGGGTCCACATGGTTACATAGCAAGCACTTTACTGCTGACTAAACTAGACCGCAACCCCCTACCTCCTACCCTACAAGGGCTTGTTTGCTTGTGTTTTGTTACTAGTGATGGTCACAGTGGTGGGCAGGGGTGATGGTGGGGAAGGGTAGTAAGGAGAAAGGGTCTCCTTCTATAGCCCAGACTAGCCTGGGACTCCTGAGTACCCCAGGTTGGCCTCAAGCTCACAGACATCCTCCTGCCTCAGCCTCTCATGTGCTGAGGTCATAGAAGACTGAATTGATTCTGACCCACTGCCAGCTCTTTACCTGCAGAGAGCTTTTCCTCAGACTGTGCCATGTGAACAATAAAGTAGAACACGTCTCTCTCTATGTACAAGAGTCTATGGAGATGTACAAGCCTTTCTCAATGAGACCAAAAGTTCATGAAGGACAACTCATATATTTTGATTATCTTGGAGCAGTTGCCATCTCCCAGTAGATATCAAGTAAATATTTGCTAATTGAACAAATATCAGGAGAGCATCCTGCTCCATGACACAGGTCATGATGAGCAAGCCGGAAATAACTTCCACTTCCATATCCTGTAGAACTGCCTTGCTTCCTCCAAGGAAGTGTTTGGGCTCCCGAGCTTCTGCCCCAAGTCAGAATCATATTTTTCCTTTTTAAAAATTATGATTTTAGCTGGGCATGGTGGTGCACACCTTTAATCTCAGCACTCAAGAGGCAGAGGCAGGCAGATTGCTTTGAGTTTGGGGCCATCCTGGTCTACGAAGCAAGTCCAGGACAGCCAAGGCTACACAGAGAAACCTTGTCTCAAAAAGCAAAACAAAACAACAAAAAAAAAAAACAATAAACAAAACAAAAGATTTCATACAATTTATTTTGATTATATTCACCCTCTCCCCTAATTTCTCCTAGTCCCACCCTTACCTTCCTATTTATATACATATATATATATGATTATAAATATATATATAAACATATGTACATATATTGCAATATACAGTATGGCCAACCTACCAGAGACTACACTTTTAAAGAAAGCTGACTTTCCCTGTGCCAGTAGCTATCAGTTGCCAACAGGTCCTCCGCTGGGGTTGAGACTCTGTGTTCACCTCCCACCCGGCTTAGTCTTGCACATGTCAGGTGCCTGCTGTTATAACTACTCCAAGTTCGCATGTACAACTTCCCTGCAGTGTCCAGAAAATCCTGTTTGCTGTCATCATCTACTGCCTCTGGCTCTTACAGCATTCCTGCTCTATCTTCTACAATGATCCCAGAGCTTTAGGAGGAGGAGATATGATATAGATACAGAGATTGTCTGTTATATTGTTTAGAGTGATGCATTTTAAAGATAAGCGCCACAGTCTCAGTCCCTGCATCTTGACCAGTGCTGGGTCTGTGTTAATGCTTCTCCAGTGAGGGCTGAGGAATGTGCTAAAATCCACAGGTGTGATGATAAGACCTTAGAAGTCAGTTTAATAGTGTATCCATTTAGCAGGTTAATAGGAGGAGGTTTTCCCTAGAGCCCACAACCTGTTTCAACACGCCTCCTCCTTAGCAATTGAGCTCCTGTTCAAAGAGTTCCAAAGAATGCTCCTCACCCCCACCCCAGACCCAGGCACTATCTCCATGGCAACAACCAACAACTGCAGCCGAGAATGCCACAGCTGATACAAGAATGACCGGGACACCAAAGAGATGTGCAAAGCGAGTCTAGGAGGCACAGACAAAACCGAAAAGCCATCGGTGGACTGAATGATTTCCAATGTCCTGGAACTCATTTGTCCTGGTCAGTTGGTGACAAGAGGCACACACCTAGATATTTCTGGGGAAGAGTGACTCAAATGAGGAGCTGCCTCCACATGCTCTCCTATGGGCATGCCTGTGGATTGGTTTTTTTATATTATTATTATTATTAATGATTCATGGGGGAGGGCCCAGCCCCAGCCCACTGTGCGCAGTGCCACGTCTGGGCTATGGTCCTGGGGTACACAAGGAAGCGGTATCCGTACATGGTCTTTGATTCAGTGCCTTGCCGCTGCTTCCCTTCCCCAATGTCCCTCAACAACGGCCTGGGATCCGAACATGTGAACCAAACACATACTCTCCTCCCCAACTTGTTTTTGGGCCATAGACTTTATCATGCTGATGGAAAGCAAACCGAGATATGGTTTGACCAGAATTGAGCATTTGCTGATCCCGTATCTAGAAGTTTCTATACCTGAGATAAGCTTGCTGAACAAAAGAAACTGCCACTCCCTCTGGAGCTGATGGTAAGAGAAAAAGAAGGGTGTGAAGCACAGGCTCCCTGGGTCAGACACACCTGGGAGAAGAGGCTCAGCAGCTGGCCTGACGAGTACTCCATGAACACAAGCAGGCAGCTACTTCTCATGTGTACAGATTTCTATGAGTTTCTGCTGGAAGCCAAAGGCGGAAATCCTCAGCGCAAGTTCAGTCATTCCCTGGAACTAATCTCATTTGTCTCACATAGTCTGACGTCAAGCTCTCCGGGTCTGCTCACAGACAGGCCATGCTGTGGTCTCATCTAGGGAGAGCCCGCACTTAGGAACATACCAGCACAAATGTAGGCACATCCTTGGAAGACAACACACACTCACAACCCAAAGGAAGCAGCACTCCTCCAAAGTTCGCAGAGTTGCGTGTAGTGACTGTGTGTCTTTTCACTGAAGCTGCCTCGGAGCTCAGAGTATACTGTTGCGTACGGTGCCATCTTTTCTCGGTGTGTCTTGCCTACGCTACCCTGTGTGTGGAGTGACTCAGTTTTCCCACCACTTTCCTCAGTTTGACTTGCTGCAACACCTCCATTCATGCCGTGGTGTCATTAGCCCTTCCCCGGAGTGAATATGATCATAAATGTAGGTGGTGTGATTGTGCCTTGTAGTACTGCTAAGTCGATCATCTGCTTGTTCCATTGAGTCAAGCCTATAATTTTATTTCTATCGCAAAGGAGAGGATACTGTCAGATTACAACGTTTTGCAGAGAAATGTGGATCCTGGTTTGAGAAACATTCAATTTGGTCAAACGGCAGCTTCCTATCTGCCCAACTTCTTATGGTTTGTCCCGAAGGAGAGCCGAAGCTGTCACTGCTAGAAACCTTGAATGGATGCAGCTCCTAGGCCTTCAGTGTTGACTACACAGAGCAAGGCCCTTTCCTAACAAATGTCCCGCTACACATCATGATAGAGAGAGTCTTTGGAAGCCCAAGGTCAATAAATGACCTACCTCAGCTTCCAGCAAACCTCCCCCCAGACCTTACTCTGGTGACCGCATGTGACTGTCCCCAGGAATCCCGAGACACTAATAAACAAAGGTGTTCATTAGTGAATTGTTTTAGAACTGGTCTGTCTTGACTTAGATGGGTCTCTCACATTTTGTCTATAGTAAGTCTACATGCATGTCTCCGTCACTTCGCCTATGGGAAGTAACACTAAGCATATTCACACTGGTGTGCAAGCCGCTCTCTAGGCCCTCTCATCTTGTAGAACAGTGCTTCTCAACTTGTGGCTCGCGACCCCTCTGGGAGCTTGCATCTCAGATACCCTGCATATCAGATATTTACATTACGGTTGATAACAGTAGCAACAAAATGATTTTATGGTTGGCGGTCACCATAACATGAGGAGCTGTATTAAAGGGTCTCAGCGTTAGGAAGGTTGAGGATGGCTCTTGCAGAGCCTGTGTGCTGTGCTCGTTGCAAACAAACTCTCCATGTCTATACCCCCACCCCCGACACACACACACTCTCAGGCTTTTCTTTCTGCCTTCTGTGACTGACTCATCCCACTTAGTCTGGTGTCTTCACAGTCCATCCATGTCATAAGGGTCAGAATCGCCTTCCTTCTGAAAGCTGAAGATATGTCCATAGACCGTATACGTCACGCACATAACTACCCATTTTCTGCCAAATACTTTAGTCACTTCCATATTTGGATTATTATAAGTAAAGCTGCTAGGAACATGGGCATAGTTAATGGACTTTTCTGAATTGTTTGGATTCTATACTGTTTTGTAGATTCACTAACTCTCCACTTAAGCCTGGGAGAATTGCGTGTAGGACTTAGTGTCACTCGTTTTTCCCTCCGGTGTGTAATTTCGTACACCTTCTGTTTCGGGCATGGGTGCAAAGCTGCACAAGGGTGAGATGTTAACGTGCCGCACTGCAGCATGCCCCACAAGAACACACAAATGTGCAAATGACAGTGTTTGACTTGGCTCGGGTGGAGAGGAGCTGAGCGGGCCTTTAGGGTCACTCTCAGCCACTGGCACTGGTCCTCATGGTGGTAGGGAACCATCCTCCGTGCCCTCGGGCAGGCCCCACTTCCTTCCTCCCCAGTTCCACTCCCATCCACTTTACAAATGCTAAACCGTGTCTCTTGTAGCTGATCAAGACAACCCAAAGTTAGCTGGAACTGTAGGTGGAGGCTGTCACTCCCATGAAGTCTTTGAGTGACACACTGGCATGTGTCATGCCTTGTATGGAGAAGTATTCAGGGTGCTACCATCTAACAGCTGCCCGAACTGGTGTACACCTTAATATGCACACTCTACCCCAAAGCTGGGGCCGTACAGAAGCTCCTTTCATCAAGGCTGTACTTGCTACTGGTCAGAGGAAATAAATCCTCCTGGTCATATCTGTTTCTCCCAGGGGGCTCGGGACAAGGAAGTGAGTGGCTCTACTCCCACCACAGAAGCAAATGTATTTTCACAAAAGGTGGAACCAGTTTACTCTTCAAACAAATACTGAACTCCAGTTTTGTTTAAGCACAACTGAGACCTGTTACATATTATACTTGTAAAATAGTGGGATTTTTTTAATTGTACAATATATATTATACAGTACATTATATAGTGCATAGAGTGTATGATATTTATATGCTCACATATGTGTATATATAGTTCATTCATTATAGTGCACTTCTAAAATCTAGTTTTGCAAAATCAGCCAAAAATAGCTCCACTCTTCCTGGCCTGCAGCATGTCCAGACTCAGAACATGGCTTAAAGGTCAAAGGTCTTGCTTCTGCTTCACTTCCTGCTCCGAGAGGAGCCAGTTCTACAGAGCAGCTGCAAGTGTCCCTTCTGTGTCTCCAAGCAAATCCCACTTTCATTTCCTTCCAGCCTCTGCAATCAGGAAGAGAGCTTCGGGGGCAAAGTTAAGGGAGACACTGGCAGGCATGACCTGCACTTCAACTGGGGGCGCAGAAGGGGGCTCCTGGCCTCCTACGCACTTCTCAAAGTAAGGCGTGGAAATGTCAGCAGCAGGAAATCTCTCTCTATGCGGAAGCTCAAGTCTCTGCTTTTCCTGTTCTATTGTGAACTTCCAGTAATAAAGGTCTGCTAAAAATAGGGTTATTTAAGATCTCTCTCTCCAAACTTGAAAGAATTCAAAACTGACCCCGCTTCCATCCTCTTACCAAAGCTCTCCACATCAATCAGGAACATAAAATCTTAATATTTCCTTTCTTTTTGTTATTCATCCATCTCAAGGCTATAAAGCCCAAGATTCAAATAACTGTTCGGATTCTATCCTACAAAGGGCTTTACCAGGGAAGGAGAATTAATTACACAGGGACCTTCACCTCGGAAGATACCAGCAAGAAGAAATAATATAATGGGATGCATCTAAGGGGAGAACGGATAAGATCCTCCCACTTCTATCCAACAAAGTGCTTCCCTACTCAGCTGAACCTGTCGCTTGACGTGGTCTAGAGCCACCTGAGTGTCAACTGGAGCAGTTGTAGTTCAGTAGGCCTGTGGGTATGTCTGTGGGGGGTTGTCTTGTTTGTGATTTGACACAGTAAGACTCAGCCGACTGTGGGCAGCACCATTCCCAAATGACCCTAGCGTATGTTGAGTTGACATAAAACTAGCCAGGACCTAGGCACACATGTACATATGTGTTTGCGCACGCGTATATGGAGAAAAAAGTGTTACAAGATATTAAGACTGGTAAGTCAAAGTCAAAGGAGTATGGTGCATCATTTTTGCAGATTTTTGATGATTGTGAAAAGTTGAGAATATAGACGTTGTTGCAATTCTAAATTCTAGTTTGGCAAAATCAGTCTTCAGGGGGAAAATATTCATGCAAAAGGATACATGAAACAGGAGAGGGGTGAAGGTCACCAAGTCAGTAGCCAGTTTACTCTTCAAATACTGAACTCCAGTTTTGTTCACGCACAACTGAGACCCATTATATATTATACTTGTAACATAGTGGGAATTTTAGTTGTACAATATATATTATACAATACATTATATAGTGCATAGAGTATATGATATTTATATGCTCACATATGTGTATATATAGTTCATAGAGAGTATATATTTAGCATATGTCCACTGGTTAACAAAATGGAGGAAAAGATGATATTGGTACAAATATAAAGGTAAGAGGCTTTAAGGAGTGGACAGAGCACCCCAAAACTCCTCCCTAAAGACAGCCACCTGATTCTCCTGCAAGGTCTACAATAATCAATTGTATTCTTGGTGGCTTGAGGCCGATAATATTCAACATAGACAATATCAAGTACAGATAGTTATATAAAGAATAGAAGGTCCTCAGTGAATAGAGCTGATACACTTCAACGGTTAACAAGACGAAAAACTAATTGGAACCAAGACGACTGGACCAAGCCTACTGCACACAACAGTAGCATCAGGGCTCTGGGCGGGAACCGAGTGGGAAGAGAGAACAGGGGCCTCATTCATATTACGTCCTAAAGTCGACTCTCCAATGGCACATGGCCAGCTCAGGGTTCTGGAAGCTAGAAAGTTCTAGAACCATAAAAGGGTCCCATTCACAGGAATTATGTTTATGGTTAGACAGCATTTGCCTAGAGAATGTGTTTGTTGACAGGCAGATCGTAGTCATTGACATTGAGAAGACTTTAAGTATGTTTTGATAGAGCCTTAAACAAGCCATCCAGGTCGATTTTATTTGTTTAGTTTTAATTCACATTCTTCATCGCTGACAGCTGCCATAGCCTCTTATAGGAAAAGTGAGAGGAGTGTGCACAGGAGGAAGCTCGTCAAGAGGCCAGTGGGTTCCAACAAAGGACATTGTTTTGCCCTGTGATTCACTGTGAAGGTTAAACCCAACTCCTTTCATGTTCTTCACTCTCCCTTCTCATTCCTAAGTCAGCCTGAATCCACGCCAATTAGGACAGCAGAGCTGTAGTCTTCTTGGCTAAAATAAATGAGCCAAGGAAGCCAAACTAGAGTATAGAGGCCTACTCAATGAATTCCCTAAGTCCCTCTGAGTGAAATACAGATTAAAAGTTACAGTTCTGACACACATAATAGCCGATATCTCTCAAAAACTCATTAGGTGCCAGGCACTTCTTAGACATTACCTCATTCAACGACTAGATAAACATTAATAATCTCATTTCACGAATAAGAAAATGAGAGTCTCAAAGAAGCCAAGTATTTCGGCCAAGGCTTCTCAACCAGAAAGTAAGGAGTCAGAATACAAACCTTCTGTATTCAATTCAATGCTTTACTCAGCTGTACCAACCATTACATAGCATCCACACATGGGCAGGGTGGGGGAGACCAAGCAACCCACAGAGCAGAGCATATACGCCAGGGCGCAATCAGGAAACAGAAACCCCACTGGTGATTTTAACAGAGAGTGTTTGATATGGGGAAGTAGTTAAACATTGGAGCTTTTGAGAGACGAGTAGGTAACATCGAGTGACAAAGGCTGGTAACTACAGGACAGCACCACCAGCTCTGGGGCTGGTATGTGAACAGGGTCGTTGGACCCTGGAAGCACGGCAGTGCTCAGAGACTCAGAATCAAAGGAGAGGGCAGTATTCTACTGCTGCTGGTCCAGGGAACCAGCTCGCTCGCTCAACCAGCACTGCTTCCAGGGTGAAAGACCCACCTTGTGATGCTCTCAAAGGGTTAGTCTGTACTCCTGTTTTGCCACCCAGAATGCCCTTTGGTTGACAAGAGAGACAAAGGGTTGGTGGATTCTAAAAGGGTGGGTTTGGAGCTGCATGAGGACAGGTTCCTAACGAGAATAACAAGGTGTGTGAGTTCCATTCAGGTGGCCTGGGGTAAGGGCTGGAATAACATCCGCGGCCATTACCAACTGAGATATACCATCCACACACCTCCCTTCCTGACCACATCTGCACTCCTTGCCTCGTGCGCTCTGAGATACTGTTCAGATGCACAAGCCAGAGTTAAAGGTTGCAGTATTAGGAATAGGAAAAGGAGAGACCAAGGATTCAAGGTCAGATCTGCCTAATATTAAGATCCTATGATGCTCTGCCACCCCCTGCATTAGTTTGCTATCATTGCCGTAACCCAGCACCACCAACTAAGACGTTTATAAGGAAAATGTATGGGGGCAGGGATGGGGTTAAGAGCATCAGATGTTCTTGCAGAGGACCTGGGTTCACTTCCCAGCACTCACACCATCTGTAACTCCAGTTTCAGGGCATCCAATGCTCTCTTCTGCCTTTCATGGGCACCAGGCATGCATGTGGTGCACACACACACGTAGGCAAACAGTTATACACACAAACTAAAAGTAAATGACCTTTGCAGGGCTGGGTTCAGTCAGATCCCAAGGAAAGGTACTTTCCCTTTTTCTTGTAGCTGGGATAGCTCTCGGGGTCTCTTGGATGTGTGGATACATCATATCTGTCTTCCTAAAGTCATCTCCTCTGCAGGCCAAGGCATAGATTAGAGCCCACCTGGGTGCTTCCTTGGGATGCTTGACTTAATTACATCTGCAATGAGGTTTTTCCCAGAGAAAGTGGAGTCTCCAGGTTCACAAGGGTTAGAGCTTTAAAGGTCCACAGCTCAGTGGCCACACCACCATACTGTGAACAATGACTCCTGCCTTTTAAATGTCTACTCACCATGAAATCTATATTCTCGTAGCATTTTTGGTTTCTAAAGCAATGTCTGGAGGGCAGACATTTTACTGTTTAGTGTTTCTGTCCCTTTAAGTTTCCTAGTCCCCTCCCGAAAGGCAAGCATGCAATGGCATCTCTAGCAGTTCCTGTCACCTGGAACAACCATCCCATACTGCTTCGCCTCATCAACTCGTTTATCTGGAAGAAGCGCCCCTCCTTCCCTCATTCTGCCTCAACTGCTTCCTGTGTCTTGAATTTCCTTAGCATTTGCATCTTGCCATCCCAGAATTTTCCAGGCACAATTGATCCAAGAAATGTGATTTCAGATGAAAACGTTCCATCAGTTATAGGATAGGAGGCTCCCAAAGCTTCCACCCCTACCCACCACCCTACCACCTCACCCCTACCCACCACCCTACCACCTCACCCCTACCCACCACCCTACCACCTCACCCCTACCCACCACCCTACCCCCCCTACCCCCCCCCTCACCCAACCACCACCCTACCCCTCACCCCTACCCACCACCCTACCCCCCTCACCCCTACCCACCACCCTACCCCCTCACCCCTACCCACCACCCTACCCCCTCACCCCTACCCACCACCCTACCCCCTCACCCCTACCCACCACCCTACCCCCTCACCCCTACCCACCACCCTACTCCCTCACCCCTACCCACCACCCTACCACCTCACCCCTACCCACCACCCTACTCCCTCACCCCTACCCACCACCCTATCCCCTTACCTCTACTCACCACCCTACCCCCCACACCTACCTACCACCCTACCCCCTCACCCCTACCCCCACCCTACCCTCCCACCCCTACCCCTATTCCCTAACCCTATATCCCACCCCTACCCACCACCCTAACCCCCACCCCTACCCACCACCGTACCCCCTCCTATCTCCCCCACCCCTACACACCACCCCACACACCACCCTACCCCCCTACCCCTACCCACCACCCTACTCTCCCACCCCTACACCATCCTGCAAAGAGTCTGCCCTCATTCTTAAAACTTTATTCCATTGACCAGTTGGAAAAATGGAACCTTCAAATCCCAATTTCTTCTCCTAGCTCGACAAGAGGAATGAGACATTTTGCAATCCACCTGGGTGGGAACATAATTTGGAAATTTCTATGCCATGCACATACGTTTTTCCCTTCTTCCACGTGTGAGCTGCAGAGAGATTTCTCAAGGAAGCCAAGTTTAGGAGAGAAAGGTACACTTTATATTTTGTAAAACAATGAGAGCTGAGAGACCCCTAACACATAATGGAATGTGCCACCTGTCCCTGGACTGAGAGAATGCAAACTGTCTTTCTCTCTATGTAAGTACGTCAGATATCTTCCTCGGTACTCAAGCGTTTACTAAGGAGTACTTCCGGCATGCCTAGCACCACGTCCTTTGAATACAAACACTCATGTTCTTATATTTTGCTTCCCGTAAGAAAAGATACATATTAAAAGGCAAAACCCTGAAAGCCAGCCAAAGTTTGTCTATGTCAGGTATATGAGTAAGTCACCAACATGTGTTTGAATTTTAATTTTCAGCAAGTATTTTCTGCCTTATACAGACATAACTATTGATAAGGCAGCATTAGTCTTTGCTTTCCCCTCATAAAGTCCTAGGAAAGTCTCCTCCGTTGGCGCAGTACACACTTGGCATATGTCAAGATAACCCCTCAGCATTTCTTTTCTTTTCAGCAAGCTCTTCCTTGTGTGTGGGTTCACACTATGCTTTTCTTTTCTTTTTTTCCGGGAAGCACATGAAAAGAACAGAATGGATTGTTTCAGACATGCTACCTGGCAGACTTTTCCTCTGCCCTCCCTGGTTCGGTGCTCAATATTAATGGCAAGGTTGTTAAGTCTTCAATACCACATCCCAAGTTTTTAGAGACAGAAAGAAAAATACACAGAAGGGATTATTATATACAGTGCCATCCGCCTAATATAGCGTGCATTTGGGGTTTGGAAAGGAGGGGTGAAGGTGTATGAGAGGACCATGAAAAGGAAGACTTGTCATTTTGTTTTGTTTTGTTTGCTTCCTTGCTTTTAGGGGAAAGACTAAAACAGCAAGCCATATCTAGACCACATCCGGCATACCACTCAAAGCTAGACAGAAACCTTTCACTCCACTTTGTTGAAAGGAGAGCGGGGCAGCTTTCAAGTTCAGTTTTCCAGATCAGCACTCCTGCCAATCATGCCTGGATTCCTCTCACTTCCTTCAGGAACAGCAGCAATGCAAGATTCATAGTCCTCATAGAACTCAGCCAGCCGAGAGACCCTTGGCCATGGGGAAGATGTGTCCCCTGGTTTTCTTGCTTAGCACTGGCATTCTGCTCACAGCATAGACACCTCTCTGGGCGGGTTTCTTGTCTTCAGTTCCAGCCAAGACAACTTGATACATCTTGGCCAAAGACAACGTGACTGAGTGGGTAGTTTGTGAAGCCCAGGACTTGTTGGTACAAGAAAAATGAGAAACAGGGGGGTGAAGGTTACCCATTCTCAGCTCTTCAAAAGAACCATATTTTCTTATGTTCTCACGACCTGAAATGCTCCTCTGCCTTCTACAGCTGAGAGAATCTCATCATCCTTGAAGGCTGTCCAACCAATCTCTGCTGCCAAAATTCATGATGCACAGAGGTCTAAGTCCAAGTTCTTTAAAAAAAAAAATCTTGGATGATTGTTAAAGAAAAAAAAGTGAGAAGAGTATGGTGGACAACTTTTATGAAAGTGTGATACGGCAATGCACAAAGAGAAGCATTCATTTGGGTGTTTGGTATGTGTGAATTCTCTCTGAGGTGACACACGGCAAAGAGGCCATGTAAAGATGGAGCAGAGTTCCGGCTGATGTAACCCCAAGCTCAGTTTTATGCACTGGCTAGTTTTATGTCAACTTGACAAGCTTATGTCATCTGAAAGGAAGAAACCTCAAATGATAAAATGCTTCCATAAGATCAGGCTGTATACAAATAAACCAACAGGGCATTTTCTTAGTTAGTGATTGGTGTGGGAGGGCCCAGCCCATTTGGGAGTGGGACAACCCCTGGACTGATGGTCCTAGGTTCTATAAGAAAGCAGACTGAGCAAGACATGAGGAGCAAGCCAGTAAGCAGCATCCCTCCATGGCCTCTGCATCAGTTCCTGCCTCCATGTTCCTGCCCTGCTTGAGTTCCTGTCCTGACTTCCTTCACTAATGAACTGTGATGTGGAAGTGTAAGCCAAATAAACCCTTTCCTCCCCAACTTGCTTTTGGTTGTGGTGTTTTCATCACGGCAATAGAAACTCTGACTAGGACAGCAAGCTGTGGCAGGCGTTGCCATGAGCCTCCGCAAGCACAGGAGACAGTCATGGAACAGATTCTCCTCAGAGCTTCCAGAAGACTCAACCTTGCTAATGCCTTTATAGCATAGTTCTAGCTCCTAGACAGTGAGAAATTGCATTTCTGTTGGTTCAAGTCACCAGGTATGTGGTACTTTGACACGACACCTCTAATAAACAAGTAGAAGCTTTAGCCTGGCAGTGAGGGAGTGTTTCATTTAATGAGTACCATTGGAATCTACAATAAATTTAATAATCAACTTGGTAACCATAATGGTTAATAGCATCAACTTGATAGATCTAGAATCGTGAGGTCAAGTCTCTGGATAGTCTGTGAGGGAGAATTTAGGTTAGGTTACTGGAGGTGAGAGGGTTCCTAACTGTAGAAGGAGCCATTGCATAGGTTAGCACCCTGGGTTAAAGAAAAACCAAGAGAGCTAAACGTGCATTCATCTCTCTCTCTACTTCCTCACTATGGCGCACAATGCGACCAGCAGCCTTCTGCTCTTGCCTCCCTGGCATCCCATGGTAATGGACTGCACCCTCAAATCATGGACCCAAATAAACCCTTCCTTAAGTTGATTTTTTTTTTTTCAGATCGTTTGACACAGCCGTGAGAAAAGTAATGAATGCAGCTCCTTACGGAAGGTCTACCTGCCAATCTCTGTTTCCTACCTGCTTTTGGTCCAGTGGAAACCATAAGCCAGCAACCATGGTAGGGCATCCCACATGACAATGGAGAGGGTCCGCCCTAAGGAACCAACTCTGTCAGCCAGAGAGAAACCAGCAAGGGCTCCTGAGAGGTCCCTGTGCATGAGTGTGTCTCACAGAGAACAAGCAGGGCCTTCGGTGTAGCCTCTTCTTTCCATTAGCCTCCGAGGAGGACAGCCAGCATTTTCCCCACCCAAAAGAATCATGTTCATGTGATCTACGCAATATTTTGTAAGCTCCAGGATATCTTGATGATTTACTACATGTAGTTTGAGATTTACTGATGTGATGAACAGACAACGGGAGGAGGGACAGATGAGATAGCTTGATGGGAAAAGGTGCTTGCCGCCAAGCCTGATGACATGAGTTCGATCACCAGATCCCACATAGTGGAAGGAGAGAACAGACTCCTACAACTTTTACTCTGATTGCCACACAAGCACCTTAGGATGTGCACACTCCATCCCCACATAAAAAATTCATACATGTAATTTTTAAATTTTAACATAATGGAAGGGTGACTGTTATTTCTCTCAGCCAATGGGTTTCATCTTTGTTTCCTCATCGTCCCTCAGTGCTAAGACTTTAAGAGGGACTACCAAGAGATAGGAGTAGCATGAGAGGGTGTGGTTCCACACTGACGTGAACTAGGAAAAGTGTTTGGAATCCGATGAGATGAGATTCTTTCTGTCAGACCTCCTGTAACCCTTCATACACCAACTTATAAGAGCACACCCAACATGGGTGCTATAGTACACCATGTTTCCCAGGCCTGTGGGCTAGGATCTGTCCTCAAGTAGCTCAGGGAACCAGCATGCTGTGGAATAAGTACATTTTGAAGAATGCTTTACCAGAATTACTGAGCTGATGCCATCAGTTTAATCTTTCCTTCCATTCTCTTTTCTCCAGGCTCCCTCACAACAGAGCCAGACATCCCATCCTTCAGAGACCCTGTTTTGAGTCCTAGTGGAGTATGAGAAGGTTCAGTTGCATCAAACCTGGAGCACATCAAATGGCAAATATGATTGGACAGGTCCAGGAAGGACCTTGGCAGAGTGGCTCCCCTGCAGTTTTGTAATGCTTGCTTTTCTACTCACTCTCGACTACTCTGAGGCGCTTGCGAGGCAAAGGCCTGCAGAGCAAGCACATACATAGAATGTGACGTGACTTAAACTCTCATCTAGAACAGGACCAATCTCAAAGCAGGATGGCCACTGATAACACCTGTTATCTCTTGGCATGCTTTTGCTGCTTTCTGCAAGCACTGAAGTTAGAAAAGCAAAAAGTATAACATGATTCCGTGACACTTATAGCCTTGGTTGAATGTATCTCTCAAAACTCTTGAGTGGGGAAGTATAGTCTACAGTCCACCATCAGTGAGAGCTGGGACCTTTGAAAGTTGAGTAGTTCATAAAGGCTCTATGGATGAGTTAACTTCATCAGCACAGGAATGGGCTCATTGTTGAGCATGATTTCACCATGCTAGCCTCCGCCCTCTCTTTTGCTCTCCACCATGAGATGAAGCAACAAGACCAGAACCAACAGCAACTCCTCACTCTTCAATGCCCTTGTCCCCAGAACTAAGAAACCACTGCTCATTACATACTCAAAAAGTATAAAACAGAGCAACACACACACACACTGACTCACACACCCCAATACATCATGAATCCATTTCAAATCCCAAAACTGTGTCTTCAATGGCAGCATTTCCATACACACCCCAGAGATTACATTCCGACAAGAGTAACTTCTTTGCATGGCTTTCTGCATTTTCCAGTAGGGTGGGGGTGGGGGGGCGCTCATTGCTATTGTATCCTCAAAGCACCTGATGGTGAATTGCTACAGATTTCTTGTTATAAATAATACTGTGCAGAATCAGACAAGCCAGCAATAAAGCTAAACGTAGACAAGTTTGGGCCAAGACCAGAGTCTTCCTGGAGATTTGAGATAACACACAAACACACTAAAGCCTAGGCAATGTCATCCCATACAGAGAATGCTCTATCTTAGTGCTTAAGGGTAGTCAGTGTAGCATCACAGGAAAGGCATAGACTGGAGGGGTGAGTCACAGATACACGAGCAAGGGCTGCACAAAGCAGTGTGGCTTTGGGCAACTCACTCAATGAAATGTAAAGGCACTCACCTCGCAGAATATTTCTAATGAGATGAAATAGACATATGGAACCTTTAACATAGGAAATGGTTCAAAGCAGACTGTTACCCTGGTGGATGACCCTATGTCCGTGTCAATCCTGGCAGCACCAATAAAACTCTGGGTTATAAAAAGAAGACGAACTTGGGAGGGAGATTTAATGATGGGGGAAGAGTTGGAGTGACCACTGAGGAGTGGACGTAATCAAATTATATTGCATACAGATATGGAATTCTCAAAGAATAAATTAAATGTATATTTTTAAAAGCAGAATATTATACCTCCATGAGTTAGGATAGTTCCTACTTTCTGGCTAAGCCTCCTTGATCATTAACATATATCAACAAGAAATAGCTCATCAGGAGCTGCCCATTGGGAGCCAAGGCCTGATTGCACACACCTGCCATACAAGCTACTCAAGAGACTGAGACAGGAAGATTACAAGCTCAAGTCTTACCTGTATAACTTCTTGAGAAACTATTTCTAAATAAAGTTTTAAAAAGGGATGAGGGTATATAGCTCAGTGACAGAGCCCTGACTACCATGTGCAAGGCTCAAGGGTCAACCTAGTCCCCAGATATAATCTGCTTATTGCTCTTGTCTTCCTTACATGTCATCAATGTGTTTGTTTAATTGAGCACTTACTATGCTAATACACCTGCCAGACACCGGCTCTGGGCTCCTATCACTGCGCAGCATTAGCAGATCTATGTCACCTTTGGGTTCTTCACTGTCACACATGAGAAATGCTGAGCCTCTCCTAGACCACCCCAGACAGTTGGGCAGACTATGTGATGTACAACTTTTGCACAGTGTGCATATCATAGCTCCTTCTTGATGAGGCTCCTCCCAACCTTCGTGGGGTAGCTTTCTGCACATTGTACTTGAAAACAGAGTTAGCAAAATGCAGGATCCAGACTAGGTACAGAGTAGAGGGAGCAAGCCAGCCCTTCAGCCTGTGAGGTCCAGCTCTTCGTGCTTGACAGCATTTGGCTAGGAGAGTGACGGGCTTATTAGTATTGATAATTATAATAATGACAATATACACTCAGCCCCTCTGTGCCCGCAGGCTCCACAGTTGGGCATTCAATCAACCTCACATTGAAAACATTTGGGAAGGAACGCATCTGTATTGAAGATGTGCAGACCTCTTTTATCTCATAAACAATAGAGAATAATAAGTCAGCCGCAGAGCATTTTCATCCTATGGAGCATTAAGAGACATTTAGAGATTATTTAAAATACGTGGGAGAATGTTGCCTCAGTTTCTGTGAGGGGCCTGAGCATCTGCAGGCTCTCATATCCCGGGGAGGGGACCCTGGAGTCAGTCCCCCAAGGATACTCTCCAAGAGGTGACTATATTTGTACCCTCTTTTAATTCTTAAGGGAATCACGTGGCACATGCTAGCATCTGCATTTTATTCCTAAATAGACAAGGCCCAGACTAATTAAATAATCATCTCAAGGCCCCAGAGCCATACCTCCATGCTCTGACTTCTGGGCCTGTTTCCTTCAGAGGCTAGTAGTCCTCTAGCACTGTCCAACAGAATGTTCTAGAAAGACTGAGAGTTCCACATCTGCACAGTCTAATACTGCATCTACCAGCCCAGTGTCACATATGAGCATGTGCGGTGTGCCTAGTACAAGTGAGCTTCTAAATTTTTTTTCACTTTCTTGCAATTTAATTAATTTACCTACATGTGGCTAGTGGCTGCCATTTAGGACAGCATTGACATTAGACTCAGCTCCTCAAAGTATCTGTGGGTCAGCCTCTCCTCTTTTTCAATGAGAACTTCCCCACAGCCATCCCCTTTCTAGCTCAAACCCCAAGCCCATGTGAGGCTAAGCATGGATAATCACTGTGTATTTCAGGGTCCTCCGGAGAGGGAGCTGAGCCTAGACAAGCTCAGAGCCCATAGACTGCCCTTACCATCTGATAAGCCCAGCCCATCCAACAGTCCTCTCCCACAGGGTCTTAGTTTTCCACATTAGCCTCACTAAGTCCAGGTACTAGAGGCTATGAAGGCAAAGTGTAATTTGCCTCTTTTAAGCCATTGTCACTCCTATAACTTTATTGGTTAGCCTGGGTCATAAGAAACCAGAATGAATAAGAAACAGGCTCTGAAAAGAAAGAAAAAAAGGGCAGCCGGGACTGGTAGCACACACCTTTAATCCCATCACTCTGGAGGCACTCCAGAGGCAGAGGGAGGTGGATCTCTGTGAATTCGAGGCCAACCAGGTCAACAAAGTGAGCCCAGGACAGCCAGGGTTACAGAGAAACACTGTCTCAAAAAACCAAAAAAAAAAGAAAGAAAAAGAAAAGAAAGAAAAAGAAACATGACACTGCTTAGGACAGAAATGCAGAGCACATGCCCATAAGGAAATCCAGCCCAAAGCCTTATTTCATTTGGTCAATACAAACTGTAAGCAAATAAAACATTTATCATTAAAACTCATTGTCTTTCAAGTATTTAAACCCTGTGAGATTCTGTGTGTGAGGGTGTGTGTGTACATGTTCATGTAAATGCAGGTACAAATAATGGGAGGTCAAAGGGCAACCTCTAAGGCTGTCCTTCAGATGTCATCCACCTTGTTTGTTCGAAGCAGGATCTCTCTTTAGCCCGCGACTGTTGAGTCAGAGAGTCTTGCTAGTGAGCTGTAGTGATCTGCCTGCCTCCACTTCTCCATTGCTGGATTGAGAAGCACACACCACCCATATCACCTAACTTTTTTCCCCACCCGTAGGTTCTGGGACTTGAACTCAGGTTATGATGTTTTACTTGGAAAGCACTTTCCTGACCAAGTTACCCCAGCCTCGCAGAGAAATGTCTCTTAAAAAAAAATGTTTCCACACTGCTCCTGGAGCTACCTTATGGCCACTCTCTCAGGCATCAATTGCTCAATCCCCGTAAGAGCTGCCTGATGAGAGGGTCCCTCACCCACAGTCCTCCTGTTGCCCCAATGCCCTTCCTTGATTACTGGCCTAACCTGGCCAGCATCTGCAGGCTTTCATGGGCACAGGCCTGAGCAATGTGCCTCTGAGAAAGGCCTGAAATGACACCCAGTACTGGTGAGGTATCTGAAGCTTTGGAAAGGGAATAGAGGAGACTGGTGTCGGGACAGAGCAGTGGTTCTCAGCCTTCCTAATGCTGACCCTTCAACACAGCTCCTCATGTTGTGGTGGCCCCCAACCAAAGTTATTTTCCATTGCTACTTTACAACTATAATTTTGTGCTACTGTTTTGAATCCTTAATGTCAATATCTGGTATGAAGGATATCTGACATGCAACTCCTGTGAGACCCTCAAAAGGGTCGACCCACAGGTTGAGAACCACTGGGATAGAGTGAGAGCAAGGAGAATATTTTGAAATGCCAGAGCCCACTTTGCTTGTCCTGGTAAATGACAGTTTGCTCGTTTCTTTTTCATTTATTTATTTATTTATTGGTTTTTTGAGACAGAGTTTCTCTGTGTAATAGGCCTGGTTATCCTGGAACTCTCTTTGTAGACCAGACTGGCCTGGAACTCACAGAGATCCACCTGTCTCTGCCTCCCAAGTGCTGGGATTAAAGGCGTGCGCCACCACATCCGGCTGTTTCCTTGTTTCTTAATAGCTTGACTGACCATCCCCCAAAGTGTTTCTTCCTCTTAAGCTCTCTTCCAGCACTTTAAACTATGGGTGGCAACAGCATAGGAAAAACTCAAAACAGTCTTTCCAGCCTATCATTCATTTTTCCTGCAGAGCGCGGTATTCTCCGTAGGCACTGAGTCTCATGGTCCCTCCTCAACCATGCTGGTGGTTGTTTAGCGCCAGGCCTCCGCCTACTCAGACAGCCCTGCCAAAGCCACACCACACAGATAACCATTCCCTCCGGTCTCTCAGCAGGGGAGGTCGTAGAGGCTGAGTCACACAACTCTTGTTGAAACCCTAACCCAGTCGATGGCTTTGAGACCTTTTCTTACATTCTCTTCTTTGATTCAGTCTTTTCACTGGAGATTTTTCTCCAGGCCTCTGAGACAGACATAAAGAACTGAGGAGGCCCCTACAACCAGAGCCCCCTTGCCAAGAGGGGCCTTGTGAGTCTCTGGCACACGTGGCACACGTTCTAGGTGAGGACGAGTCAGACAGAAGGAGGAGGATGTTAACAGAACTGGCAGCAGGGCAGGATCCACTAGATGAGGAAAAGGTCAGATGAGCGCATGCACGTTAGCTGTAGCTGTCAATCTCACCTGTTCTTCCCAAGTTAGCGAGTTCACCAATCTGATTAATCCTTCTCGGCTCTTTGAAGGGCAATTAATAATGTACATGCTGTTGATGAATAATACAAATGCCAGGCAGACAGACCCGAGCGGCACTTGGCACGCGGAGCACAAAGGTACTCAAGAATTCTGGGATCGTCATCTTCAGAGTTCATGCAGCAGAAACAAAACTGTTAGGTGCACGAAGTTCATTCAGAATTCTACCCATTAACAAAACACCTAACATCGCCTAACTCCCACAGTGGGAAATAGTGACTCACACAGCATATTTCAACATGATTGACTATTCTCAACAATAGTCATCAGCAACATGATCAGGACTGAAAACACAGACTCTATCACCGTCGATGTTGCTCTGGTGTTCCTTTAAAACACAGACCTGTGGCTGGAGAGATGGCTCAGAGGTTAAGAGCACTGAGTGCTCTTCCAAAGGTGCTGAGTTCAATTCCCAGCAACCACATGGTGGCTCACAACCATCTATAAAGTGGTCTGATGCCCTCTTCTGGCCTGCAGGTGTACATGCAGGCAGAACACTATATATCATATTTAAAAGAAAAAAAGACAGATCTGTTCCCACTGAATTCAGTAGAAGGATTGTTGGATCACATAGTTGAGTAGATTCAAATCCAAGCCCAGAAGGTCTACAAAACAGAAGTGGCATTTAGCTTCAGCATGAGAGCCTGCCTTCTCTGCTTGCCAGCACTAAGTCTTTCCCATCTCATCCATGCTAATAGATGTAGACTGGTACCAATCACCACACAGCTGTTGTTGTTGTTGTTGTTGTTGTTGCTGTTGTTGAGACTGCCTCTCACTCCCTAGACTCTGAGCCCCACCACTGCCTCCTTGTAATTTGATTCACTCTTATTTATTCTTCAGTACCAACGAGAGCCTGCCTGAACCTTTCTCAAGGTCAACTCTAGTAGTCACAGCATCCTGAACATTACCTCTGCTCGGTTTTCACATCATGGTAGCCATGTGAATGTTTTTTTTCCTATTCCCCCTACTTGGCTCAGAGAATCTTTAAAGCCATAGCATACCTTATAATATTTTTAATTCCTATAACCAGGACTTGGTGAATGTTGCTTAGTAAGCATTTAATCTCTTAGTGAGGAGTGAGTGAGTGAGTGGGTGAGTGAGTGAGTGAGTGAGTGAGTGAGTGAGTGAGTGGGTGAGTGGGTGAGTAGGTGGGAGAGTGAGTGAGTGGGAGAGTGAGTGAGTGGGTGGGAGAGTGAGTGAGTGGGTGAGTGAGTGAGTGGGTAGGTGGGTGAGTGAGTGGGTGAATGGGTGGGTAAGTGAGTGAGTGAGTGAGTAGGTGAGTGAGTAGGTGAGTGAGTGAGTGAGTGGGTGGGTGAGTGGTGAGTGGGTGGGTGAGTGAGTGAGTGAGTGAGTGGGTGGGTGAGTAGGTGGGTGGGTGAGTGAGTGGGTGAGTGAGTGAGTGGGTAGGTGGGTGGGTGGGTGAGTGAGTGAGTGGGTGAGTAGGTGGGTAAGTGAGTGAGTGAGTGAGTGAGTGGGTGAGTGAGTGAGTGAGTGAGTGGGTAGGTGAGTGGTGAGTGGGTGGGTAAGTGAGTGAGTGAGTGGGTGAGTGAGTGAGTGAGTGGGTGAGTGACTGAGTGGGTGAGTGAGTGAGTGAGTGAGTGGGTGGGTGAGTGAGTGAGTGGGTGAGTGAGTGAGTGAGTGAGTGGGTGAGTGGGTGGGGGAGTGGGTTGGGCGTGGTGAGTGCGTGGGTGGTGGGTGGGTGGTGAGTGAGTGGGTGTGCGTGGGTGGTGGGTGAGTGGTGGGTGGGTGGTGGGTGGGTGAGTGGGTGCGTGGGTGGTGTGGGTGGGTGGTGCGTGAGGTGGTGGGGTGGGTGGTGGGTGCGTGCGTGAGTGCGTGCGTGCGTGCTTCGGTGGGTAGTGAGTGAGTGGGTGCGTGCGTGAGTGTGGGTGGGTGAGTGGTGCGTGGGTGGGTCGGTGCGTGCGTGCGTGAGTGCGTGGGTGCGTGACTGAGTGGGTGGTGAGTGCGTGAGGTGAGTGGTGGGTGAGTGCGTGCGTGGGTGGGTGCGTGCGTAAGTGCGTGAGTGGGTGAGTGGGTGCGTGCGTGGGTGAGTGGGTGGTGGGTGAGTGGGTGGGAGTGAGTGCGTGCGTGCGTGAGGTGCGTGCGAGCTTCTGTGAGGATCCAAAGAACTAAGAGGTATGAGTGGCTGCTTTCTGGCATGTGAGCACATGTGAGCATTTGGTTTGGCTCTGTGATATGGGTGCATGGCTGAGCCTATGCCCTCTGTGAGCCTCTGCCTCCATCACAGGGAGCAGCCAGCAGACCTTTGCCAGTCCCTACCTTGGAATCTGGAAACAAAGCTTCCCAGACAAAGTGCACAAGAGACAATCAGAGAGAGGTTGGAGCCAACGAAACCTATGTCAAAAGATGGGAGCAGTTCCCATGCCTCTGCTCTACACACCGTAACTCATCGCTCCCAGTGTATATTTCACCATTCAATATAACAGTCGTTAATTAATGAGGTAACCCAACTGCCTTTTCATTGCTAAGCACACCTGTGTTCTTAGAATACACTTTTGTCTCTGAAGACTCTGACAAGAAAATGCCACTGCTATTTGCCCAGGAAAACACTAAGTGCCTCTGCCCTCAGAGACTCTCTGAGGTACTTATTTGATGACACAGAGTTTGAGAGGAGAGTTTTCATAGCTTTGAACCACTCTTCTCACCCCTGCTAGAGCGCTAAGAAGAAACCTCCCCTCTGTCACCACATCACCACTCTACCAATGCGTCTTTCCAGTTCCCCCTTCCGCCCTGTCAACACCACCTCCAGCCTACATGTCCCCTGGGCAGAGAATGGCGTCTTGCCTAGATGCCCCTTTGAAGAAGGAGAGCATTTCCCACTACACCATTCCCTGCCCTTCACCTGTGTCTGTTTTAAAAAGTATTTTCTTCTGCAGTAGTCGTGGCCATCATAGAAGCGTCCAGCATCTGATCTAGGAGGCAGTCATTGGCCATCATTGTCACTGGGTGCTTATTTGGCAAAGTCTGACCACAGTGAGGAACTTTCAAGTCCATACTCAGGGCCAAATGGGGGAACTCCCACAGTGGGTTTGGGGAATGCTGACAAGAGGCTAGAGTAGTGTAGGACTCCTAATGTCGTGGGAGGGAGGGGGAATTCCTTTGTTTATTCATTTGTTTGTTCTTACAATCCAGAGAGATATACGGCCTCCTGGGAAACTGCCAAGGCTGGTCTCCTCTCTAGTGGGCATAGGGCTACAACTCTATCAGGGACACCAAGTCTCTTGACACCAAGTCCTGCCTGTCCTGGAGACTGGTGAAGATACATAGGGAGCTAAGGAAATGGTCCTTTCGGGGAGAGAGCCGGGAGATGGCCTCTCTCAGAAGCATGTCCTCTGCGGTGTCTAAGCCATGTGAACAACCAGGCTCCCACACTGTGGTGAGAAAGGGCTTGGAATGTTTGCTCGTATTTTCCTAAACTATCCAGTGACCCATGAGCCTAAGCTGTACACCCGAGGCAAACGGGGAGCTGCTGTTTTAACAAAGCACAGCTTAGAAAACAGTCTGCACATGTTCTGTGACTTGGGCCAGCCCCAGAGAGATTCCTGGCAGCATCTTATGGGTGACTAACATTCAGGTTCAAATCAGCCGGGTTTTCCAAACGTAAGCCTCACTGAGAGTGACTGCATCTCTCACCTGCTCACCTCGGCTCACCTCCATGTGCTCCGCCTCCCGGGATCTGAAAGGTGTGTTTTGCTGGGCACACAATAGAGCTCTTAAGATGTTCGATAGATCTTACTGTCTAATCTGGGCTTGCTCCACTTAGTCTGTTGACATAACTCTTACACAGAACAAGAGAGGAATGTGCAACACAAGACAGGAAACGCACCCGTTCATTCCACCAGCATTCAGGGCGGAGCTCTACTCTTCAGATGATGCAATTGGGGAATACCAGATGACTAAAGCTTGGGTGAGCGGGGGCAGATGTGAAAACAGATAATTAAAAGAACACAGCCAAATGCTGAGTAAGGTTTGAACCGAAGGCTGAAGGAACACAGAGAGAAGATAATGGATTTGCCAGAGGGAGTTGAGGTAAGTTTTATAGGGGATGACCTCCAAATTGCATCTTACCAGGTGAGCTGGAATGCTCCTGTGAAAAAGGAAAGGGAAGACTATACACAAAGATAGAGACAGGAAATCCCCTGAGATGTGTGCAATGTCTGAGGTACAAGCTAAGTGGGAAGAGCAAGTATTATAAAAACAACTGAAGGTATTAAGCATGGCTATGACATATCAGATTTTAGAAAGGCACATCAGAGTCCGGCGTGGTGGCACACACTTTTAATACCAGCACTGGGGAGACAGAGGCAGGCAGAAGTTCTAGGTCAGCCTAGTCTACAAAGTGAGTCCAGAGCAGCTAAGGCTACACAGAGAAACCCTGTTTCGAAAAACCAAAAAGAAAAAAGAAAAAGACAGACACATCAGGCAACCAGCAAAATGTGTCATGTAGAGAGAAGAAGGTCAGAAGTTTGGATCAAGGGCCAAATAGAAGATAATGAAAGTCTAAAGTAAATTAAGGCTCTATTTTTTGTGACAAAATATCCAAGAAAACCTTCTTAAAGGAAAAAATTTTTATCTTGGCTTTCAAAATCTTCCTTTGGTGACCACTGCTTCCGTCTGGTTGGTGGAGCACATGGTGGGGTAGATGTTGTGAATCCAAGCTGCTCACCTCATGGTAGCCAGGAAGCAAAGAAGAAATGAAGCAAGAACCAGGGTCCCCATATGCTTTTCAAAGACATCGTCATCCTCAGGAGCCCACTCTTTCTCCCAGCAAGCCCACCTCCTAATGTTCTACCACATCCCAACAGCATCACCACCTGGGAACCAGATCTACAGCATATGAGCCTTTTCAGGACATTCAAGGTCAAGTTACTAAGCCAAGGAATGAACTACCCAAGTAGACAAAAGGCAAGAGACAGATACCGAGCCTTGCTCACCCGAAACATTTTCAGTCCAGAGTATGCTACTAAATGACCTAATGAAAGATGTGTCATTCAGACACAACTTCTTTTTTTTTTTTTTTTTCACTTTTTAATTTAATTTAATTTTTTTATACTTTTATTTTATTACACTTCTATAAGACAAACTACATACAGCAGGGAGAACCATGTGACAATCATGAGAATAATGAGTTCTATACACGTTACATTCATAGTGACTTGGCCATCTGCATTCGTCTTGTTTGAAGTAAGTGTTTTTCCTGTCTTGTTGGGTCTAAATTTCCAAATGATAGTCAATATTTAGCCTATCTCAACTCTAATAGTTTAACTTCTTTATCTTTATCTAAAACAATCTTGTTCCCTAACCAACTAAGCTTGGCTGTAAAACTATACTATCTTGTCCTCAATGCCCCTCAGAGACTTGAGAAGGAATAAAACGTAAATTCCTGAGTGAACCAGCAGTGTGGGTTAGCAGCTTCCAAAATGTACAAATTGACTTAAGACAGTGTACTGCCTGACCAGTCACCCAAAACACTTTATAACGCTGGAGCCTCATCTTCAGCTTTCTGGCCTAGTATCTCTGCCAGACTTGTTTGCAGGGCAGGAACTATTGAGGACTTGCTTACCCTGACTTGGCAGAGTGCGGCCGTCAACTCTACCTGCATCTAAGTAGCCCATTTTTAGGCAGATTCTGTTTGCAGACACAACTTCTTGATCAACGTCTAAAGGCTTAAGATGATTCTGCTAAAAAAAAAAAAAAAAAAAAAAAGATGATTCTGCTATTGTGGTAGTCAATGCCATTGTCCAGGGCCTTTGCCTGTCCTGTTTGGGTCTCAGGGATTGGTGGTAGTGAAGACCACAGGCTGAACAACAGGACCTTGATCCCCTTACTATCTTCCATATGTCCTGAGTTCCTGGGGCAGACAAGGTGCTGGGAAAAGCTGCTGCAGGGAACACTCAGGGCATGGATCCTCCCATGAATGCCCAGGGAAACTGAGGTGGCACTGAGTCCTGGTTTCAGTATGGCAGATTTAAGAAGTAGAGGTGGGGACAAGTTGCTTTAAGGAAGCCCTGCCTCACCTGAAAGAGTGCCCAGGGATGCTCAGGGTTATTCAGCCCCTTCCCTGTCCTCCAATCTGAGCAGCTTCAAGCTGTAGAGCTGATTGTCACTTTGCATAATTAGCCACTGTCATTGGCCACATCTCAGGGACAGTCTTGGCTGTGAGAACAGTGAAGTCCCTGTCTGTCATCTAAAAGGCTCCAGTCTGAAAATCTGAAATATAAATGTCCAAAGGCATTGAGGGAGCATGGGTACACCAAGCTACAGATAACCTGGACAAATGAGATGTCCATGAGTGGAGGTAGAAAAAGGACTTCCTGAGGGTTGCGAGAGAAGATGAGCACCTCACTACGGGTTTACCACAGCCTGAGAGGAATAGGAAAGACAATCTTAAAGTATATCAGAGTCACAGTGGGAAGACGGGCAGAGGAATCAGAGTGTCAGATGCACGGACAGCTGTGCCAGAAAGCTCTAGCCTGGTAGTAGACAGATGTGGTCTCACTGGCACAAGGGGAGACTCTTGAGACGTACATAAGGGGCAGAGCAGAATGAGTTTTCATTTAGCTAATGGAGAGCCAGCCAAGGTATCTGAGCATAGATCTGACTCTTGAGAGATCCATTTCAGCAGTAATACTGGGATATATACAGGCCATGGGGAAATGACAGACAAGATAAGGTGGCCGCTGAAAGATGGAGTGGGAATCGTTGACTTTTATTAAGTCATGTGCAGGACTAAGCCATTTTTATACAACCGCATATGAAAGAACTTATTGTTCTAGCTTTATAGTTAGCCAAGGAGAAACTTGGTAAGTTTAAAACACTCCTATGTGTGTGGCAAAGCCAAGATTCCCACCCCATTCTGTTGGATTTCCAAGCCCATATTTCACTCTGCTGTACGAGAAGACGGGGCTAATGAGACAAAGAGAAAGATGCTCAGCCCAGGCTGCACATTAGATCCCTCTGGGGAGCTCTGAAAAGCCAGGACAGCCCAGGTCCAAGTATGGTAGCACTTTAAGTGCCAGCACTTGAAAGGTAGGGGCAAGCATGAGCTCCAAGCCAGCCTCATCTAAACAGTGAGTGCCAGGCCAGCCAGAGGTACACACTGAGGCCATACATACATACATACATACATACATACATACATACGTACGTACGTACATACATACATACGTACATACATACATACATACCCTGGATGGACAGCTCGGCTGGCATTGTACTGTACAAGCATGGAGACCAGAGTTCAATCCTTAGAATCCACATTAAGACAAAATAAACAGACAAACAACAACTGTGGTGGCTCACACTTGTAGTTCCAAGAACTTGGGAGGAAGAATCGCTGGGGATTGTTGGGGCAGCCAGTCTAGCCTACCTGATCTGGGATAGTTAGAGATTCTATCTAAAAAACACAAGTGGATGGTGCCTGAGGAATGGCATCTAAAGTTGTCCTCTGACCTGCGTGCACACACACCCATCCACAGATGTTCACACACAGAGATAATCATGATGCCCAGAGGTTACCAGTCACTCAGGAATTGGGTCACCCAATAGCCCCCCACCACCACCCCAATCACCACCCCCCACACCCAACCCCCATGACTGGTGTTTGCTTAAAAGCTCCACAGATGATGCCACTGTCCGACATGCAGCTGAATTTGGGAACAAATTGCAATCCATGTTACAAAGGAAGACTCCGCTAACAGCAGTTGCGGCAAAGATCTGAAGCCTCAAAGGTCAGGAAGCACAAAGGCAACGTCAATATTTCTAACCTAGATAAAGACAGAAAGGGGTACTGGTGGAGAAAAGAGGAAATTATTTTTGCTGTTGTTTACTTTATCATCTCAATGTGACATTCAGATAGAAATGCCCCATCTGTGCTTGACAAAGTGAGCCAGAAGCTTCAGAACAGTCAAGGCCATACCAAGGTCAGCACCTCCAACAATGGCGTGGCCCATAAGGCCAGTTAGCAAAGCTCAACAGAGAAAGCAAGCAGCCACTTTCTGAAAAATTGCAAGCTGCTTGTTAACTCAGCCATTAATACAAAATAAACCCTCACAATGACCGAAGTTACATTTGCAAAAATAAATTCTCAGAACTTATTTTTAAGGTTGGTTTCTTTGTCTGTTTGTTTGTTTGTTTGCCTGTCTGTCTGTCTGTCTGTTTGTTTGTTTGTTTGTTTAGACAGGGCTTCTCTGTGTGTGCCCTTAGCTGTCCTGGACTCGCTTTTGTAGACTAGGCTGGCCTCAAACTCACAGCAATCCACCTGCTTCTGCCTCCCCAGTGCTGGGATTACAGGCATGCACCACCATGCCTGGCTTAAGGTTTATTTTTAAGTGAGTGTGTGTGTCTGTCTGTCTGTCTGTCTCTCTGTCCTTAAACATATATACATATGCGAATACAGGTACCCACAGAGTCCAGAAAAGGATGCTGGGTCCCCAGGAGCCTGAGTCGCAGGTGGTTGTGAGCCTCCAACCTTGATACTAGGAAACACACTTGGGTCCTCTGCAAAAGCACTCTGTGCTCTTAACCACTTAGCATCTCTCCAGCCCCAGAACTCATCACTTCACATTATTTTACTGAGCTTTACTACTAGGTAATAATATATAATTAGGCAATGCAAATTGCTTACATCTGCCTTGTCTGAACAGTGGGCAGACAAATGAGGACCTATGAAGTATCTTTCCAAACTGTCATCTTCTGTCACAACTAGCCATGAGAAGGAATATTTGCTTCATGAAGACTGGACTAATGAAGACACAACAGGTCTTCTCCCGGGCCCCTACCCAAAAAAGCCAGTGTTAATTATTCTCCAGCGCACCACTGCCCACAACAGTACTGCAGGCTGTATAGGGACCACAGCTCCTGAGGGTGCTCATAGAACCTCGTTATGGTAAAAACCAAAAGAACAAGATAGATAGTAAAGCTTCGTGACTCAAGGAGAAACCGACACTAAAAACAACTTTCCCCTGCCTAAATTTCCCCAACACGAGCTTTTTATACTGCTCCAGCCCTTTGAAATTGCTACTATTTCAAATAAATGTTTTACTTAGCTCTGCGAATACGGCTGTCCTAGCCAGAAGACAGAGCTTAGATGAGCACAGGAAATCACTCTGAGTATATAGCACTTTCCCCTTAAGGCAATCACATGGATTCTCTTTATCCCTGTGAACACACTGGGGAGGGAGGAGAATGGCAGAGAAAATGGGAAAGAATAAAAAGGGTGTTAAGTCAGAAATCATAGCATCACCTACCCTTGCTGCTATTAAGGAAAACACAGAAGGAAAAAAACAAAAAACCTTTTCTTCCCATCCCGGAAAACCTCCGCTCCAGGACCACAGGTTCTCTTAAGAAAGTTCTGGAACTGGTCTCTCGTCATTTGCATTTCTCCCACACAAAGGAAATTGCCCACTGTCTCTCTTCTCCCTCATTCTCTAGGCCCCTTGTTTTCCCTTAACCTAGGACAGGACTGGAGTGTGCAGTCTTAGCTCAGAAAGCTCGCTAGGGATCTAGGGCCAGGCGAGGAGAACGCCCCGGGACCAGGGGTTTTCTTTTTGCCTGACTATTTTATCATTAGGGCTCCGCACTGAAGACACCGACCCCAGCTGCATTGGCCTACCAAGGTCTCATGTGGCCTCTTTCCTTTCAGGGGCTCTGGATGCTTTCAAACTGGCCTCTGCCATCCTAGTCAGTTTATTGCTTACTCCCTTAAGTCTCTCGTTTTCCCAAGACTCTGTGCTGCCTGACAAGCAGAAGGCACAAGGTCATTGATACCAGGGATATAGGTGAAGGGAGGCGTGTGCTCACAGGCCAGATAAAGGGACGAGAAAGGCAAGAAAGGTGGAGACAGAAAAAGGGAGTGAAGCTGAAGAATCGCAGAGCCAGCAGGGGTTCCCAAACAAAGCCAATGTTTTGTCTGGGGGTGCTTTGTTTCTAAGAATCTCAAAAATCTGTTTGTTTTCCATTGCTGAGAGGGTAGTTTTTTTTTTTTTTCAAGCAAATTTTCTGAAAAGCAATCCTGGGTTCCACCCAAGGCAGGTCCATACACTCTGTGTGCACCAACAACCTCTAGAAACAGCTGGGCTGGACAGGGGTGACAGGGCCAAGAGCACTGCCTGCGGCGAGGACACTTGTCTTTGCTAGCCACTAATGGAAGTTGGGCTGGGCAGGACCCAACTATGTCTGGTCTGGTGCAGATGCCTCAGAAGCCAGCAAGGTTGCCCAAGCGCCAAGGATAGCAACAATCCCTCCAGGCTGCCCCACTGAGCTTCTGGTTCAGACGGGCAGTCCTGGGTGAAGAGTTTCTCTCAGAAGCCCACGGAGCCAAATCCAGATCCTCAAATATGTGTAAAGCAGGAAGTGCTTGTAAGCCCAGGGCTCCTCTGGCAAGACGGGAGATGACAGGATGACACCATGACCCTAGAAGTTCACAGGCCAGATAGCCTGTATCAAAAGACTCCATTTCAAACAGGGGAAAAACCAAGAACCAACATTTTAGGTTGTCCTCTGACCTCCACATGTTCACGGTGGCATGCACACAAAAGTATACACTCACATGAAAAGGGTGAGAGACACTACCCCATTGGATGATGGGAGCCGAGAAACAGGCATTCTCTCCCCAACTACATCTGTAGAGGATATCATGGGACAAGTTCTGAAGTCATTCACTGCCTTGAGCACCTGGAAAAACAAAAGCAAAATCACCGAGAGAGACCCAGGTGCTTATGGGCTTCCAGAAAATGGATTCTAAGGCACCTTAGTAAGGTGCCTCCCTAGCCTCTCTAGAAGGGGGAAATTCTGCTCCTACTCAGTAAGACTGACCCGCCAGCATCCTTCCTCCTTTGCTTGTGATGCGTTAAGTGAGTCTAGCTGCCACCCTGCAAAGAGGTGTGCTACAACATCCGCCACAATGGAAAGCATCCATTCAAGGTGCCTGTCTGCTTTGACCACGAAGGCAAAGAGGCACAGCCCAGCTGTTCAGAAGCTTCTAGAGCCGCTTGCCCACGGAAAGGGTAAACAGCTGAGCAAACACTGATAAAATGGAGCCATCAGTCAAAGAGATGGAGCACAAGCGAAGGCCTGAAGAAGAGCTGGTGGGTGAAAGGCAGTAGAGGCCTTTGCTGGGGCCCAGGGGTGCTTGGGGGGCAGTTAGCAGGAGCTGGGATGGGGGGTACAAGACTGTGCCCCTTACTCATTACTCAGACATTCCTAAAGTCACAAAAGCAGCAGAAATTTTGCGAGAATTTCTCTCACTCACACACAAGACACTCCCTCTCTCTTGTGTTTTTATCAGAAGGAAAGAAAGTAACTCCTGATCAGTGTGCTGCTAAGGAAAATCACAGCAGGATGGAGTCTCGAGGCTTGCCACCTCCCCCTTCCCCCCACACCAGTTATCTTGGCTGGATCCCTGATTCTGTCAGTTCACAGGCTCTGACATAAAAGGCAGGAAGTTACACATGCTACACAAAGCTCCTTAGATGTCAGGAAATTAACCTGGGAAATCAGAGCCAACAGCCATTAAAGGCATTGCAGCTTGAGGTCAAAAATCAGTATGGCGTTAGATCAAAAGCTGTTTGCTGGGCACCTCAGGCTGGGCTCTGCCAAACTGCAAACCCCTAAAAACTCCAGGCAACAGGGCTGCATGCCATTGTGGTGGGCATTCTTCCTGTTGTAGGGCTTAATTCCCAATGAGATCTATAACTTTTAACTCTTTGCCTAAGAGGCTAGAATGCCTGCCCTAGGCAAATCTGGCCCCAGAAGAGGAGCTGGCTGGCCACTTCCTTATAAGGGAAGATGAACTGGGAGTCCAGCTAGGGGCCCCAGAAGAAACAAAGAAAAGCCTTAAAAGGGGAGGGAGGTGAGGCTGCCAGAGGACCCTGACCTTCCCAGCTAAGAAAACAAACCTGCCTTGTGGGGGAATAGAAGGTCAGCCCAGAGCAAACCGCAAGGCTGTGAGAATCATTACTTATGCAGACAGCGGTAACAACATCATTTCGTGTCTCCTGCGCCCTCATCTTTACAATGAAGGGATAGACTAAGTGTCATGTCATCCTGGGATGTGTGAACAACCTTCACATTTAAGCCCACCTCCCTGTACCTCTGCCTCTACTTTCTCTATGTCCCATAGGACATGATGGGGTTACAAGGAACTTGCTCATTCCTGCAATTATAGAGGCTACAGGTCCTAAGAGACACACAGGCAGGATACTGCACGCCCAGGAGAACTGATAATACAGCAGTGTCTGTCATTTAAAGGGCTGTTAGGCTCTACTATTCAGGATTTCAATTGATTGGGATAACATCCCGGTAGGTACACACACACATACACACACAAACACACACACACACACACACACACACACACGTGACATAAAGAGAAAATGGAGACATTAGGCTTGCCCAATGTCACACATCAAACCCTTATTTCACCCACTCCTAACCCCAGGGACAGCAATGGTGACATAAGACCACATCTCTTATAAATGCACTTTCAAACATCTGCAAGAATAAGCTCACCATGGCACCACCTCTGGCCTATCAAAATCAAACCATGGAAGATCAGAGGGGACTCTGTTCATATTATGGGTCTGTCAAGAAACAGCACAGAAAATACAAAACCCACAGCAGTCTCTCAAGTTCAAAACCCTCTTCCTAAGTGGGCAGAGGGGTGGTGAGTTGCAGCTAGGAGTGTGCTGGCTAGCTTTATGTCAACTTGACATAAAGGAGGAGAAAGGACAGCCCTTTTGTTCTACTCAGGATTTCAATGAATTGGGATAACATCCCAGTAGGTACACACACACACACACACACACACACACACACACGCACGCACGCACACACGCACGCACGCACGCACACAAGCACACATGCACACACGTACACTTACTTTACTGCTTTACTCAGAATGTTGGCTTTCCATTGCTAAGACAAGCAAATCAACTCAAAAGCGTAGAATGTTTATTCCGTGTCATGGGTTTAGTCAAGAGTCACTTAGCTCTGATGTTCTGGGCCTGTTTTGAGCAGAATATATAATGGGAGAAGTACAAGACAAAGGAAGCATGTTCAACTCATGGCAGCTGAAAAGCAAAGAAGAGACTAGAAGTCTCCAGACCCCTTCCAAGAACATTCAGCCGATGAGTTGACTTCCTCTTGCTATGTCTCACCTCCTAAGTGTTCCACACTACCTCTAAGAGGCTGGAGACCAAACCTTTAGCACATCAGCCCTTGGGAGACATTCTAATTCTAAAGCATAGCACTCATGCAGAAACACCCCGCAGAAACACCCAGAATAGTGTATGTCAGTTTGGGCAGCCTGGTTCAGTTGAGTTGACACATAAAATGAACCATGACAGTCATGTAGAGAAGGGCCAAGTCAGCACACAGGCAAGTCAGACTCGGAGGAGAGTGAAGGAGAAGGTGCCATCGGTTGCCAGCAAAGTCAACTTCAAGAGAGGAGCCTGGACCAGTCTCAGTGAGAAACAGAGGGGTAGGATAGAGCAGATGCTGTCTGGAGCCTTTCCAGGTCCCCAAGATACCTTGCACCATCCCATCCCCATCACTAATAAAGTTCTGTGGATAGGGCTCTTTTTCTGACTGAGCTACCCTGGATAAGAGAACAGTATCAAGAATTTCCATGCACTATCAGGTAACCCTGTAGCCAGTGTTTGCTACTTTGCGGGTTCTTTTTTCTCTTCCATCCTTCTCCACTCCTTTACTTCTTCACTTTCAACCCCCTAACACTATATAGGAGAGAGAGAGAGAAAAAAAAAAAAGGACAGAGGGGATAGGGGCATCACTATTGTTAGACTTCTTCCTGCTGATTAGAGGCACTGAGTTTGTTGGGGGCAAATTTGACCTTCACTGTCAGGAGATCTAATTTCTTCTTTGCACATTACTACTTAACAAATCACGGCCAACAGCACCCAAGTCGCAATCAGCAACCCACCTATTGTGGCCCTAACACTTCTATACCGGATGAAAAGTCCTCTGAATTCCAAATGTCACACACTGGCAGAAATTATCTGCAGCTGCCAAAGCCACACCCTTTCCAGAGCACTAGACAAATCATAGTCAGCGGCTTCAAAGCAGCCATATATCCCCACACCTGGGATTAAAACAAAAACGTAGTTCCATAACATTTCTCTGTGTGTGTGGTTTTTAAGATTTATTTTTATTTATTATGTATACAGTGTTCTGCATGAATATATGCCTACAGGTCAGAAGAGCATACCAGATCTCATTATAGATGGTTGTGAGCCATCATGTGGTTGCTGGAAATTAAACTCAGAACCTTTGGAAGAAGAGCCAGTGCTCTTAACCTCTGAGCTGTCTCTCCAGCTTGACTGTGGTTTTTGTTTGTTTGTTTGTTTTGTTTTGTTTTGTTTTAGGTTTTTTGAGACAGGGTTTCTCTGTGTATCCTGGCTGTCCTGGACTCACTTTGTAGGCCAGGCCAGCCTCGAACTCACAGAGATCCACCTGCTTCTGCCTCCCAAGTGCTGGGATTAAAGGCGTGAGCCACTATGCCTGGCTCTGTGTTGTTGTTGTTGTTGTTGTTGTTGTTTTAAAGGAACGAAAATTACAATATTCTCACTACATAGCCCCATTCTTCAAGTTTAGAGCAGCCATGTATCACAGGACAAGTCATACTGACTGCCAGGGGCTGTCATGGTACACGGCACAGATGCTTGCTCTTAGGTAACTTACTGTTACAGCTTTGACTGCCTGGATGCTTGCAAGCAACCAGAATGACTAAGATAAAGTGTGAGGAGGACAAGAGCTTGAAAATGATTTGGGTTTGATTTTTCACACAGGGTCTCAGGTAGAACAGGCTGGCCTCAAACTCTTCTGCTCCTCTCCCCTCTGCCTCCACTGGGATGCTAGGATGCTGGGATGCTGGGATGCTAGGCAAGCACCACTCCAGCTCATGTGATGCTGGGGACTAAGCACAGGGCTCTAAGTGTAACAGGCAAGACCTCCACCAACTGAGCTGCATCCCCAGCCCTAAATAAGACATTCTGGCCTATAAGGCTTAGGTGCAAAAAGGGAGCCACTCGGACATCAAGCAGTCACAGCCAGAGGCCCTGCACCCACACATTGCTCTTTCAGCATTTTCTGGAAGACATCGAATCTTATTGACATCATTTTTTAAAAAGAAATGTCTGTCTCTTCTACATTAGATCTTTGAAGGACAAGGCTCTGTGATGTTTACAAGTGTATGGCCTGTACAGGACACAGTATCTGGTATGTTGGAGATACACAGTGTATTTTTAAGTTCACCTTTCAAATACCTCTCATAGAAAAAGCCTATCAGATAGACTATATCATTGCCAATTGTATTGTTCAGTTTAAACTAGGTGATGCTACAATAACAGACCACCTGGACATTTCAGCATTTACCTCAACAGAGGTTTATATCTCCTTAAATACTCGTGGCTCAGCCACAGCCCTTCTAGAAATTCTCCTTCCTTCTAAGAGTGAGCAATAAAGAGAAAGAGAGGCAGAAGGACCACATTATGACTTTTAAAGTGCCTCAACAATGGTGGCACAAGTCCCTGCACTCGTTTTTGCCAGCCAAAGCAAATCTCATAGCCAAGTCTGACGTTAATAGGGCCAGGAATACATTCTTTCCATGAGACTGAGGGGTGCCAAAACTCACACGGGCCATGCCTGGCACCCTGGGACAGGGCCGTATAATCCTCTCTCAGATAGAAACAGTGAAATTATGAGTGCAAGCAACACAGTATGCCATCTTACAAAGGAATGAAGGGAAAGCCATGTGCTTGGTTGAGGATTTAACTGAGGTGAGGCAATGCTAAGCCTCTGAAGCAAGCCTAGATGTGAGGCTGTCCCCCACAACATCACAGCTGTTTCCCAGGTCTCCAGGCTGAGAGGCACCCACCCTTCTCCTCCTCCTCCGTGCTTTCTGTCAGCCTTCAGTGGCGTCACATGGAGTTGTCAGAGGAAAACATTTGGCCCTTGAATGTTTTATTCATAAAGATCATATGTCCAAGGGAATCCAAGCTAGCCAAGTCAGATGAAATTAACGAGCATAAATCAAGAAAGGCAGATAGAGCCAAAAATGGGGATTTTCAGAAAATGGAGTAATCGCAAACATTGTCTTGGTTCACTCAGACTATAGACAACCGGAGGTTTGGTGACACCTGAGGAGATAAGAAGCAAAGGGCAAAGGAGAGACAAGTGTGGATGCCACCGACACTCCGGCCACTGGCTGCTTGTGTCCTGTGTGAGCTGGAATGAAGAAGAATCGGGGAAGATCCTGGCACCAACTATTCAGGAGGGACCTAACCATGACCTGCTCAGCATCTCCAGACTCCTTCCAGCATCATGGAAAGCACTGGTCGCAAATGGGCACCCTGGTTGCCGATGCTTAATATCTGCTTGTCTCTGGCCAGCAAGTAGCTTAGCTCAAAGAAGATACCTGGCTGCATGTAGATCCTCAAGAGGAGAGAACAGCAGAATTAACTATTGTTTTAAAACTCAACTCAAGTTACATAGTGGGACCATCGTCCCATCTCATGGTGACTATAAAAGCTCACTGTTTCTGCATCAGCAACAGGGGCTTATAAGATGCCCATCCCTAGGTCCACCGGTAACGTGTTCAAGGAGATCAGGCCTGATTCAAATACACAGGGCCAGACATGAATCCAACCTGCCCAGGATGTATCAGGTGGCTGAGCATGATACTGCACATGCTGTCCTAGAGAGTTCTTTCAAAAGAACACAGAAAATGCTATGCTTGGCCAGAAGACAAACTCCTTTCTGACCCTACCACTCTCCACTTTGGGCCCAAATACCCACAAGCCAAGGCTTGCCCATCACAGTCCACAGTGCCATCCCGCCTTTTCAAGCCCCCTATAACATAGTCTGTGCCCTCATCCAATACGTAAGTAGACACAATCTCGGTACACTTTTAAGGACAAAAGAAGGCTCCACGAAGCAATTTCCAGGGCATCTCGCTACTCCGCTCTGCTTGCTGTAAGCAATTGGCAGACTTTTCTACAAGGGCCTTCTCAAAAGCACAGTCCAGAAGGCAGGCTCAGAATTGCAGCCTGGCTGCAGGCCACGGCACGGCAGATGCGTTTATTCATGAGCACGTCAAATTCATCACTCTACTCCTGCTTCCCAGGCCTGACATTGATCTGGGAAGTTGGACACCGGGCAGCCCAAAGCCTCCTGGAGTTGTTACAATGGCTTTACTGTGAGAACCTGTGCTAGCTGCACACAAAGGGACACAGGAAATTTTATCTTCCTTCTCAGAGAAAAACCGTCATAAAAGACATCATAGAGCTAGGGTCTGATCATTCATGAGTGCTTGGCAGACAATACAGGAAAAAAAGAAAAAAGAAAAATGGACTTTGCGCTAAAGCCTTTCATCTTTGGGCGGAAGCATCTTTGGACATTCAGTATATGTTTTCTATAAACCCCTAGGTTATAGTCACCTCAGTCAGTGCCATAGAAAACAAAGATAGACAAAACCAGGCTCCCATCAGGTAGGGTAAAGATGAAATGTCTGCACCATTTGCAGAGAGGACTCCTCCATCCTGGTGAGGCTAGAGACAGCTCTCGGACAAGAAGCAGGTCTTCCAAAGGACCAAGGACCGAGGCACAGTAGGTAAAAGGACGAGAGCACACCTACCGCAGCTATCCATGTGGAGAGGTGTTCTGCCAGACCCCTCTTTGCCTTGTGGTCCTTCCCTTCCCTGGCTGCTGAGATTCTGGGGGGCGGGGGGGAGTGTCACAGTTGTTCTTTGTCTCAGGAACTGTCCCTTTGCCAGCCACAGCACCTCACCTGAACACTGCTAAGGTTTTGGTATGAAATGTCCTGCCAGGGCTTGTGTGCCTTGGCCTTCATGCCCAATGGGTATTATTTGGGTAGGCTCTTTAGGAAGTCAGACTCTAATAGATTAGCAAGGAAGAGGCCTAGAACAATTAGTCTTTGGCCCCTTCCAACTCTCATGCAGCTTCCTGTCTGTGAATCCAACCTTTAGCTATTCCGAGCCCCGCCCCCATTAGGCACACCCCCATGTCCCTGACCTGTGCAATTTTAGTGCCTAGTGACGTGCTAAAACATGTATCTATTTTCCTTTTTTTTTTTTTTTTTTTTTAGACAACGACATCACAGTTTAATCACCAAGAGTCAATGCAATCACTTTCAAAACCCTCTCTGTGGGAGATTAATCACTTCCTGTGTTGCAGCCACTGCCCAGATAATTAAGGGATTCCTCTTTGGGGCTTGTCTGCAGAATGTTTTCCATATGTTGGTGAGCATGGTAGCCACTAGCAACTCTGTCCTTGAGGTTAGGGAGTCATTTAGAACCACGACTGGTGACTACATGTGTATTTGGGAATTCCACAGCGTGCACCTCCAGAGTCGTCCCTGGCTACATGAGACTCCTCCTCCCCCAATGCTGCTCTAAACCCAACCTAGCCTAGTAGTGGCAAATATTTGTCCTGTAAAAGAAACTTTTCAAGCCACTTGGGTCCTTGCCTGGTAAGTAATGCAGGTATTGATTCAATCATTTAACAAATATTTATCAAGAACTTCGCAACGCCGGGCAACGCACTACAGTGGAGCTATAAAACCAAACCAAATAGCTTTTATTCCCATAGATCCCAGATTCTATTAGAGGGAACTTATCATAAAATAGACAATATGAAACAGTGTGATAAAGGTCACCACACAGACACACCCAGAGAGGCCAGAGGAACTCTTAGGCTAGGCGCTATAAGAGCTGTTTTTGTATTGTTTTGTTTTGTTGGGCTTTGTTGTTGTTGTTTTGGTTTGGTTTGGTTTGGTTTTGGTTTTTCGAGACAGGGTTTCTCTGTGTAGCCTTGGCTGTCCTAGACTCACTTTGTAGACCAGACTGGCCTCGAACTCACAGCAAGAGCTGTTTTGAAGAATGATTAGGAGTTTGCTGCATGAAAGTTGTCAGGGAGGTGAGAATATGGACCCCTAAGACATAGATTGAATGTTGAGGCTATGAAAAGCATTGAAGACGCTGCATAAAATTGGGAATGGTAGGATAAGGGTAGAGATGAGAGGGGTCATGGTGCCGCCCAGAGGCTCAAGAACAGTGGGTAGTCATTGGAGAAAGGATAAGGATACAGTAAAAACCAACTAATAAGCCAGAGCCACGGGGTGTGGTTAAAAGCTAATGGGATCATTATGCTGTGTGCACTCAGTGCTTCAGAGTGAAACTTTGTAGTCCCTCGCTTCACAGAACAGAAACAGAGACCAGGGAAACTTAGACACCCATCCAAGGTCACACAGTAATAGATGATGTAGCTGGGATTCAGACTCCTGACTCCTGAGCTTAGGGTGATCTCCTCAAAGAAAGGCAGTAGACAGAAAGAACAGATTAACATCACTTGTGAGAGGACCAGACATTGCTAAAAGGCCCATGGCTAGAGTCAGGCAGCCTCCACGAGCACTGGCTTGCCTCCACAGGTACCGGCCAATCCCAGTTAGAATCACATAGCCACAGATAGGATTCCTCTAGAAACCTTTAAAAGAGCCTTCCAGCTCTTCCTCGGGGTCCCTGTCATTTTGCATGAACGGTTGCCCCTGCATGCAGGCTGTTTCTACAGAATAAATGCTCTTTGTTTTTATATGCTATTTGAGTCTGGAGTCTTCCTTCAGCCATTTTCAGATGCTTACACTTTGAAAGGCAAGTTTGAATTCTAAGTAAATATAGTGTTCAGTAAAGGTAGAGTCAAAGCACTGCTGTGTAAATTGGTAATGCTAAGCCATCTCATAGACACATAAGTATCAGGAGCATTTACCCTGCATCGCTCCACTGAAATGCTTATGCGGATGCTCATACTGTAAATCTGCATAGCTACCTGTGAAAACGGTAGCCACATAGCCAGCACAGCAGGAGGTGGCCAGAGCAGGAAGCTAAGACATCATCGTCAGCCATGTGTAGAAGGCAGAGAGAATGAACCAGAAGTAGGAAGAGGACATAAACTCTTCAACCCTGCCCCCACCCATGACACGTTTCCTCCAATAAGACTGTGCCTCCTGAAGGTTCCACAACCTTCCCAAAGAGTGCCACCAATACAGGAGACCAAGTGTTCAAACACATGAGCCTATAGGAGGCATTTTTTATATAAACCACCACAATTCATTCCCTGGCTGCCATAGGCTCATAGTCACTGTGTCCTCACAAGGTAGAAAGAGAGCAAACTTTTTGGTGTCTCTTCTTAAGGGGACACTAGTTGTTGGGATAATCTGATGTATTTTGATGTTAATTACTGTTTGTTGTCTGACCCACCTTTTGTTTAATAAAAAGCCATCTCACCTGGACAAGGCTGGATATGGGTGGGGCTTAGAGAGGAAGGAATTCTGGGAAGAAGGACCACCACCATGAGAGAAGAGAAAGGAGAGAGACCTGAAGGGAAGAGAGGAAGGCCGCCATGGGTTAGATGGAGGAGAAGCACATGGGCAGCGTGGATGGAGAATCTGGCCCAGATGAAGAACATGAGCAAGTATTTGGGATTATGAATGGGAGATAGCTTGATAGAAGTTATTAGAAGCAGAGGGCATGGGATCGAGACAGGGATCCCATGCCTGCCCCACTATGGGAGGCAATTTAGAGGATTGATATCTGCCCTGCCCCAGGTTAACTAAGGCTATCTTAAAATATAACAGGTGTCTGTGTCTTGATTGATCGTTAGCGGGGCCTACAGATAGTACAGATAATTTTAAAAACAATAATTAATCCCATAGGGTTAGACTCAGTTAACCTTGATTGCTTCCTAAGAGGCTCTACAAACACAGCCATGATGAGAAGGAAGAGGTTAGCTCATGGCCATGTGGATCAGGGCGCACACATCTAGTCCATGATGTGTACGCATTCTGCCTCTGCAGGAGGAAAGAGCCACAGATGTTTGCATGCATGACTTTCGCAGTTTTCAGAAGCCTTACTGCTTCCATCTGAGGAGCTAGCTATTGGCAATTGTTGGCTGCTGGAGTAGCAAGTCTCCTTTGGCAGGTTGCTCATGCCCCAGTGGATGGCTACTTACTCATTTACATATAGGCAGCGGTATGTGGACTTTAAGAGGGTTATTAATAACAAAGAAATAAAGGATAATAAGATTTGAAACTGGAAGGGAGATGGAGTTGGAGGAAGGAGAGAGAATTGGAGGGAGGTAATGGTGAGTGATTATGATAAAGGTACATCAAAGAAACATATGGAACTTCTAAATAAAAAATATCATTTTTAAAGCCCCATTGTCTTTTCATCTAGTATAAATAAAGCTTAATAATGGAGAGAAAGTAATTCTGATGTAAATGAATAAAACACCCTAAAAGATAAACAGTAACAAAAACCAGCAAAGGCAAGGAGTTGCATAAATTACACTATTTAGTTTGAATCTGGATAAAATCGTGTATTTCCAATGAAACTCAATTTTTCTTTTCAGTAATTGGCCTTTATGAGACTCTAAATATCTGGGGGGCGGAGTTGTATTTTTAGTAAAAGTTATATTAATAGGAAACATGTTCAATAGGGAAACGGGAGGAAGATTGAAGATAAGAATAGAGGTTCTAGAACAGAACGTTGGAAATTTGTGGCATATCAGCACCTCTTTCATTACCTTACTGTCATTGTCACTGCAAGAAAGGACAGGACGGAGGAGGAATTAAGCAGACTATAGTTTGCACCTCTGAGAACAAAGGCCTGCCCTGTCAGTACCCTTCACCCACTAAGAACTGTGGGACTCTGCTGAATAAGGTCAAAGTCTGATTTCTCCAGTAGCCCATTGGACTCGGAACTACAACGGACACACACAACTAATAAATATTAGGTACATCCATCTTCATCCCACTGAGTCACCAGAAGCATCATTTCACAGGTAAAGAATTGCAGGCAAATTAGGTACCACAGGAAGATCATCTCTCTGCTGTTCGTGGACACAGTGCTGATGGGAAACAATCAGACTACTGTGGTCTCAGGAAAAAATATGTCCAGCAATGTCACTGGGACACATTTGTTCTAGAAACGCTCTTCAAGTTCCCCTCTTCTGGAAGCATCCCAGACAGCAACCCTTCTCCATCCTCTAGCAATGATGCGCCGTATACTGCTAGGGGAGATGGCTTGGTCATTAAAATGCCTGTTGTGTGAAGATAAGGACTGGAGCTTGGAGGGCCCAGAGAGGCAGAGGCAGGCGTGGACCTAGGGTGCTCCTTGGCTAGCCAGCCTAGCAAATACATGAGTTCCAGGTTCAGGGGACGAGAATGTGGAGAGGGGAGAGTGGCAGAGGAAGACAGCCAGTGTTAACCTCCGGTTCCACACACACATACATACATACATACATACATACATACATACATACATACACACACATACATGCATACCAGAGACAGAGAGAGAGACACATACGCAGACAGACAGACAGACAGACAGACAAACTGCCAAGGATGGCAAAAAGAAGGAGCAAAGAGAAGACGCACAGGTGGTCATGGGCTTGAAAGACATCACTAAGGGCCTGTGCCTCCAACCCACAGCCAGCCCAACTTGTGGACTTTGTGTGACGTGAGATGCTTGGGAGATAGCAGACTTCCCAAGGCTGTGGGAACAGTGAGTCAGATTCTAGTTTCCTGCAACCAAAAGCATTCTGGGTTATACAACAAGAAGGCAGAATCCAAACTCAAGCCTGTGTAATTACCAACACCTACGCGTCCTTGGAGTCCTCTGGTGGGAGGGTGTCTATGGGGTGTACTGTTCTGCCTGGTTGCCAGGTAACAGCCTCAGTAGGCCTCAATCACAGCTTTGGATTCATTCCCAGCTCTGGCCCTAATTAGCCATGTGACCATGGGCAAGTTCCTGCTCCTCTTTATGCCTCATCTGAAAAATGGGGCCAATGATAGCACCTGCCACAAAGGGCAGACAGCAAGCAACAAGACAAGACACTTTTGTGCAGCAGAGACACCTGGTGACTCAGAGTTCATAGACAAAGGTGCCTGTGTAGCATGTTAGTATCTTTTTCTTGATTTTTGCTCCTCTTTGAACTTTTGTCTTTTTTTGTGTCTTTGTTTATTTTGGTTGTTTAGCTTGTTTATTTTGGTTGTTTTAGCTTGGCAGTATTAGCAATGGCATGCTCAGCAATCACTCTATCACTGAGAGCGCTCTCTTGCTCTCTCTCACGCGCGCTCTCTCTCCCTCCCTCCCTCCCTCCCTCCCTCCCCCTAGCTGAACATCTTTTAGTCTTTTAGTTAGTTATCTGTCCTTGTTCATTTCAAAGAAAACTCTAGAGAAAGCATTTAAATGTTACTCACGGTGTCCCTGCTATTTTTAGAAGTGTTTCCCAAAGGTCCATCTGTTACAGACTTAGTCACAGACTGTGGGGCTACTGGGAAGTGACGGAACCTTTAGGAGGTGGGGCACAGCGGAAAGAAGCCAGGCTACTGGGGTGTCACTAAAAGGAAGATTGTTAGAACTCGCCTCTCCTACTGCAGCCACCATGAAGCCTGCAGCCCCCTCTCCCACGAGCCTCTCCCACAAGCACTATGCTGTCACAGGCCCAAAATGGCCAAGCCAGGTGACTGTGAACTGAAACCAGGAGCACCAACAAGCCATTCTTCCTCTTACACCAATTTTCCTCATGCACTTGCGAGTGGCAGAAAGCCACCTAACACAATCATACTTCCTACTAGACTCTTTTCCCTCCAGACTACCACTAGTATGCAAAACCTGAACACACACTCTCTCTCTCTCTCTCTCTTTTGCATTTCTTTATATTACAGCACATTCCCTAATATGTATATATGCTCTTTATAATTATTTAGTAGTTTTCTAAGACAAGAGTAGCATAATTTAACTAACCATTGTCCTAGAATTAAAAAAAAAAAAAAATAGAGTCTCATTATGTAGACCAGAGTAGAGTGTTCGGATTAATGGGATGAAACACCACACACTGTTTCCATAAAAAAGAAAACATTTCCTTGAGGTGCATATCCTGAGTATGAGCATATGAATCATCTTTTGTCTCCTGCTAAGCAAGTCTTCCCAAAAGGAGCCTTCAGTGTGTAACCAGAGACGTCATCTTGGCTGCACAAGGCGAAATGTCAGTTTTTCCAAATAGGTGCCTGGTTTGAAATATCGTGTGAACTTTTGCACTTTGGAGAAGTTGGTGTTTTGATTGCCTTGCAGTGGGTTTCAGGTTTTATTAAGTTGGGTTCTTCTTTCTTCCCCTTTAGGCAGTCGTTTTTACTCCTCATAGGTCCCCAGTTTTTTATATGCCTGTCTGGTTTTATCTTCCCCCTCTTCCTGAACTAGATTGGATCTCTGAAGACAGCCCCCCCCACCTCCCCGCTGCCACCAAGGGTGCATAAACAGCTCAAGGATACTGCCTGAAATGGATGGAGAGGCTCAGCATCATCCTCTCTTTGAGAGACGCACTGCTATTTGGGAGTGAAGTGGAGAAAGTGCTTTATCCAGACAGAATAAAAAGTGTCAGCCAACTGCCTCGTGGGGAAGCCAGGCATGAGCTGGTGAATAAGAAAATGCTACCCGACCGAAAGTTTCATGGCCTTTGTCAGCCTCCCAGGCCCTCAGAGTAGGGGCAGTGGGCTTGGCTATGCCCCGGTGAATCCCTTGGAAGTAGAAAAGGGCCCTGCATTTTTCCCCAGGGCTAAGCCTACCTGATTTAAGGGTGACTTCAAGTCACAAGTGAGGCAGCTAGCACAGCCTTGGATGCTCTTAAAGGGGCTTGGTTTAGTTTCTTATGAGGCCTTTGTCTTTTCCAGTCTCCTGTTTCCAACACCATGACCTAGACCTAGGAAGAGACCCTATAATGCAAGGCACTATATACCCAGTGCTGGAGTCACTCAAGGAACGTGGAGCACACTTATGTTCATTTAAAAAAAAAATCCTGATTATTACAGATATGAAAAACACAACATTGAAACATCCCAGTGGAATTCCAAAAGTCAGTCTGGAGATTCTTACAAACCCCAGGTTAGGAAGCACCTCAAGTTCAATAGTCTAGAAACGTTTTAGGTGAACATCCAGATAGTAGCTGTAGCAGACCTTGAGGACAATACGGTCTTTACTGCAATGCGACAGCTCTGTTAGTGTGGAAGCCGCCACAGACAGCAGGTGAACAATTATACATATGCTTTATTGACAACCACAGACATCGCCTGTGGCCCCCAAACCATACACGTTGCCAGCTCCTACCCTGGCATGGAAAGCTATAAAGGGGAAGCCATCCCTCCTAAGCAGTGTGTGCTCTCCCCACCGGCAGTCTGCTCACGAGCAGTTCGGCAAAGTGTCAGCTTCACGCATTAGCAGCTGCATTTGCCCTGGCCTGGGTTTTGTTTCAAATAGCCAAGGGAAGGCCTGAACATTTGTGTCCTGTGTGCTCACAGAGACAGTGATACAATCAGGCAGGGCACATTCTGTTGCATGTACCGGAATCTCCAAAGAGCACAGAGAGGCTGTGAGTCATCACTCTGCACCTGTAAACACGGCTCTGTCAAGAGCGGTGTCTTGGCTAGGAGGCAGGAGCTGGGCAGATGTTTTTTTTTAGCTTGCATGTGTTTTATGGTAAATACTATTTTACCTCCCGGATTTTATGTAACACTTAATGCTTTCCAGGCCTCTTCTGACTATTACCTCATTTCATCGTCTAAACAGCTCTGCAAAATAAATAGTTATCATCTCCATCTGATATGTGGAGAAATAAACTTCAAGTTCATTTAATGCGATGCTTGGTAAATGTTAGTGATGAATACCTTTGAACAATTCTGACAAGGCCCAAGTCTGGACTTTAAATTATTTTTATTACAGTGCTAATATACAAGTGTACAAATAGGGCAGAGAGCCATGCGTTCCATAGGCTCACATCCATTACACCACCAGGAAAATATTTACCAGTTAAATACAAACAAGAAAACATTTAACCTGACAGCACCCATTTCATGTGTGTGGTGATGTTTCCTGGAAACCAAATTGCTTGTGTTGGGCTTAACTGTAGAGTGAGGTGTCTACTTTTCATGTCACTTTGCCAACATGGCTCCTGGGTACATTGAAGTCACTGTACTTGCCACACTTATCATTTTAACTTAACCTGCTTTTAAACCACAGAGGGACCAACCAAATGAAGCATGCGAGTCAAGTGCCATGTTGGAAGTTATACAAAAGATCAATGCCACAATGATTTCTCTGATGAATTGTTAGAGGTTGGCACAAATTAAAATAGGATCCAATCAATGTATCCACACATGAGGTTTCATTGCTCTGAACTATGGCTTTTAATATGATGATTAATTTTATTGTCAATTAAGCTGAGCCAGAAAATACCTAGAAAGTACTAAAAATACCAAAATTATTTGGATGTGTCTTTGATGATAGAGGAGATTACTGTTTGAAGCAATAGAAAGAGCATGGCAGATAGTCCTCTTCAAGGCAGTGGGGATCATCCAGTTTGTCTAGGCTCTGGATAAAACAAAATGGCAGGAGGAGGAGGAGGAAGAGGAGAAGGAGAAGGAAGAGAAGCAGTTGTCTCATTCTGCTTAAGCTGTGACATCTATCCTTGAGACCACGCCCAGGATGTGCACCTTCCTCCTGCTTTCCACCCCTGCTCTCTTCTGTTAGGCTTTCTGGCTTTTCAGCTTCCAGCAGCAGATATGGCCTCTTGGCCTCTGGAAGTCTCTTAGGAAATTGCTATGATAAATGTCTCATATAAATTTTTATTACCTTTTCTTTCTCTCTATCTATCTATCTATCTATCTATTATCTATCTCCCTATTCTCTATTCATTGGTTTGACCCACACAGCTACCATATTTCTTCATTTGGACTATATTTTGTTAGCAAACACTTCTAATACCCTAATCTCCATATTTACATAAATCTGTTCATCCCTTAGGATTCATATTCGTCCCTTCTGATCTGAATAGTACCTGCTCACGCCCCCCCCCCACACCCATACCTTGTTCTTCCATTTTATTCTGTCCAGGATTGTAATCTGTTAGCAATTGCATGTCTATTTCCACACCGGATGAACAGGAAGCATTTATAATCACTGTGGCTAAGAGGGGTGGATTGTCTTGGTTCTAGGAGAATTCAGAGTGAGAGAGCAACATAGAATGTATGTTTGGACTCACCAGAGACAAGATTCTCTGTTAAAGTCCTTGATCTCTGACACATTGGAAGGTTTTCAGCATAAACTGGATGACACAATTTCTTTTAAGTGTTCAAAGCTTCCAAAGCTTTAGAACTTGTCTGATCCAATTCATCTAATGCAAATCCCTTAGCGCTTGCAGTAAAGGAAATTGAATCTCTGAGAAATTAAACAACTTGCCCAAGCAAAGTTTTACAGCATCAATTTATTTTAATGTCAAAATATTGGCAGCATCGGTGATCAGTACGAGGCCCAGAACGCACCTGCTAATCAGATGATGTCCCACCTTTGCTCTCCTCTCTGATGCCCCGAGAAGCTACTAAGAGACAACTTTGTGCACATCCCGATTGTTCTTCAAAGCTCTGTGAAATTGATTTGTATCACTTGCTAGGCTGCAGTGTTTATTTTCCAACCAACTTTTTCTACATCACCAATAAATGCAGTCTTGGTCATAGTTAACAAATACATAGTGGGTTAAGAACCAAAACAATCCTACGTGTCTGACTGAACTCAAAATTGAATGTTTTGAAAGAAATCCTATCCTCCTCATAAAATCCACAGCAGCAAGACAGACTAGTGATGCCTAAGTGGGAAAGCTTTAAGAAAGGCACATAGGTGAGGTTTTTCTGGAGCATGATGTTTAGCATGAAAGGGCCCCAGTGGCATGTGCACATCATAAAAGAGTACAGCGCAATCTGAGGTCAGAAGTGGAGGCTGCCTGCAGGAGGACCTGCAAGGTAGGTTTTATATAAGAATAAGATAATGATAGATACAAGGTACCAGATGGTATGCTATACGGAGTTTATTAAATGAGCATGGGGGGAAGAAGGAAAGGGGGGAGGGGTACCCCAGAGAGAGAGACAGACAGACAGAGACAGAGACAGAGGGACAGAGAGAAACAGAGACAGAGGAAGAGAGGGAAGGGATGGGAATAGGAAGAGAAAGAGTAGAGGGGGTAGAGAGAGGAAAAGTGAGGAGAGAGAGAGAGAGAGAGAGAGAGAGAGAGAGAGAGAGAGAGAGAACCACGTGGACGGTTTGTCCTTTTATGTGACCCTGAGCAGGGCCACGCTCCCATGGCAGATAAGCAATGACATCATAAGTAGGCAGACTGAAGAGCTCTAAGGGTAGGTAGATCTCATCTAAGCAAACAGCATGTGCAGCAGTGACGTGGGTCAAGATTTCTGTGTGACACAGCTTAATAATGCCTCCAGGTGGGTACACTCTAAATCAAGAGCAGAGTCCCTCCACCCACCAAAGTAAAGCCTGGATAAGCACAGCCTAGCAGTTGCAGGATTTAAATTTTGATCTCTGAGCAACAGCAGCAGACTCGCGTACCCCAAAATGTTTGTTACCTTGCCTAAAACCTTGTTCCTGTTTGACCAATAAAAAGCCAACACACAAGCCAGGCATGGTGGCGCTCGCCTTTTAACCCCAGCACTCGGAATACAGAGGCAGGTGATCTCTGTGAGTTCCAGGCCAGCCTGGTCTAAAGAGAGTTCCAGGACAGCCATGGCTAATACACAGAGAAATCCTGTCTCAAAACAAAGGTGCCAACACACCTGGGCAGGGCAGATAGGATAGGCGTGGCTAAGATTCCTGGGCTTTTGGGAGAGAGACCAGAAGAGATGAGAGACACTCAAGAAGAGGGAGAAGAAAGGCAGTCCACACCACGGCCTTTACGTAAGGCACACTGAATCATATCTCAGGGGTATCCAGAGGATGCCTGGGGAATGAAGGTCTAGCTGCATTATCTCCATGACAGTGGCATCCTCTTTGCTGATGACCAGCTTTCTGTGGCCTCCAGGAGTCTTTGAATTTCACACCGAGGTAGGATCATCATCATCACCTTGACATAGATACCACTTATCTGGGATGCTCAATGCTTTCTCAAAGTCACGGAGCAAAAGCAATGTTTCCTCCATTCATCTCCCTCGGCGCAGCCTAGAATGTGGCTGGCTATCTTTGAACCCCAACCTGTGTCCCTTCCCCATGAAGCGACAGCCAGGAGCACACCAGAAGTCCTGGCCATTGCAGAAATTCCCCCCTAGTCTATACCACCTTTCTAGGCCACCCACAGAGAGGAGGCTCAAGTGCCAGTGCCAGCCTTTTCGGAATTGTCACCCTGTGCCAACCTGCCCCCAGTAAACAAGCTTGGGGAAGTTTCTTCTTTGACAACCAATAAGGTGTGAGCTAATGAACTGAAAAGTAACTGAAATTACTATGTAGCTGAATAAACTGGGGGCTGAGTTATAAAATCATTCCCCTGCCCGAAGCCTTTACTTTGAATCAGTGTTTACAATGCATCGCAGTAGACGCCTCTGTACAGCATTTCCAAGGGAGAGATGGGAGTTAACATCTTGGTCTGCAAAGTCTTTGTGGCCTCTAAAGGAAGGATCCCTGAGGGTTATGGCCATCATTAAAGCAGGGCTGGAGAGGCACGAGACTCTTAAAAAGAGATAAGGTTCACAAAGGGAAGGAGAATGAAGCTAAGCACCATGTGAGGATATGTTGCTATGGTGCCCTGGTAGGTATGAGCAGCGCTGCTGAGCCAAGAACTAAATGCTCAACTAAGAAGCCACAGCACGTGCTGTGATACACTGATTGGCTGCTGCCCGAATGCTCCGTCATGTGTGTGTGTATGTGTGTCTGTGTGTGTGTCTGTGTCTTGTGTCTGTTTGTGTGTGCACTTCTCTTTCACACATTTGAAGGTGTCTCCCTCTTAAATCTGTAAAAGTATGCAATAGCCTCCAACCAAGAGGACTGTGTTCGCTGCTGTCCACAGAACACTGCATTCAGAGCTCTCAGAAGACAAAGCTACAATACACAGGCTCACCCTTTGCAGAGTTGTGCAGTGAAAATGCATGCTACAAGGTTTGTGGTGCCCCAGCATAGCAGGATTGGGAAGTGGGGAACCTTTAAGCAGTGGGACCCAGCAGATGGCCTTTAGGGTATGGAGACATACTCTAGAAGGCACTTATGGGATCCCAGTCCTTCTGTGCCCTTGCCATGAGAAGAGAAACCTCACCACTTCACCCGTCCCCAGACACGCTGTGCTGCCTTGCCTCAAGTCTGAAAGTGACAGGCCCAAGTGTGGACCAAGACCTCAAAAACCTTTCATCTTTATAAGCTGATTACCTCCCCTATTTGTTACAATAACAGAAAGCTAACTAAATAAGAAGGCCTGAAGTAAGCCAGCACAGAGCACTGAAGTGCCTCCCAGTGGGGGTAGAGGGGGCGGAGCAAATATGTGCTCACATACTAAGAGATTCAGGAACCGTCTGAGATATTGTTCAAAATGTGGACTCTGAGGCAAGCCTGGTGGTACACACCTCTAATTGCAGCCACTCAAGAAGCCAGATAGAAGGATCACAGGTTCAAGGCTGTCTCAGGCTACAGTGAGCCTGACTCAAAAGAAACACAGGTACATCCCCAGTAATAAAGTGCTAGTACACACAAAACTTAAGCTCAGTCCCTGATACCGTAAAAATGGTGCACTCCCACTTTGTGGCTCTGGCTGGGATGTGAGACTTTGCTTTCTTCACGTATTAATTAATAGACATGTGCATTGTGGCATTTCCACACATGTGTATAATGTATTTTTGACCATACTCCCTCATTCATCTCTGATTCCCCCCCCCTCCTCTTTTACGTTCATGTTTTGTATGTTTGTCCCAGTGAGCTTAGGGTTGCCTGAAGGGACGTGGGTGAAGGCTGTTGATAGGAACATGGACATTGTTCTAGAAGCTACACCAAAGAATATGCGCGCCCCCCCCCACTCAAACACTAACTAGATTTAAACCCTGAAGGAAAAGTGGGACAACAGGATCCACTCTCCCCTCTATGACAGGGTGTGGATGGGCCCAACCTTAGGCAGATAATCTCAACTGTCAGTATTCAAGAGTGTCACAGCCCTGTCATCCCCAGAATTCTGCATTCCACACCACTGTTTGTTTTTCAAGACAGGGTTTCTCTGTGTAGCTTTGACTGTCCTGGACCTGCTTTGTAGACCAGGCTGCCCTCGAACTCATAGAGATCCACCTACCTCTGCCTCCCTGAGTACTGGGATCACAGGCATGTGCCACCACACCTGACTCCACACTGTCAAAAGAACTGGTTCTGGCCAAAGCTGACAGCAGTACTAGTCTGTGAGAGAAAACTAAGCTACTTAGAAGGCAACTTAATGGGTACATTATGTTCCTTTAGCAAAGCAACAGTAGCAGCTTCCCACCTAGGGACTATGACCTCACCAGCCACAGGCTGGGTTTACAGTACACAAATTCCCTCCAGTGCAGTGGGCATCACAGCCAATCAGAAAGCAGCTAGTTACCTCCCCATAGCAGACTTACCACTACTGGACCAAAAGGCTCACCTTGCCTAGGTGGTCAAAATCATTGCATACATGGTTGACAGTCAAGTAACATGTATGATGAGATATAATGACTGTTCTCCCAGCTGCCTGCATAGCAACCTTCCAGCCCTTTAAGGTCCGTCCAGCCAGCATGGAGGAAACTTCTAGTTCCAGCTTGATTTGGCTACATCCTATAATCAGGGCATATGGTTTCATCAGCAACAGGCTCTTACCACCCAATTCTGATGGTCAATGAACAGCAAGCAATGACAACGCCTGTGTTGTTTTGGGGGCCTCAGCAGCTTCCATGACCATCAACTCAGGAAACAGCACACTATGGCACTAGAATTCTCACTTAACTATCTTTAGAGCTTGGGGCAGCATCTTTACGCACCCACAGAGAGGGTACCTCCCTTCAGACACTTACACATTTTTATTTTGGGATTAGATTATCAAGTATCAGATTTCCTTATGACTTTTCCATACCTCCTTATTGGTTCATCCTACACCTATTCCCTTCTCCCTCAACTCCATGACACTAACTCTACTTGAACCTTCCCACTTTACCACACATATTTTACTATATAGCACAGAGAGAGAGAGAGACAGAGAGACAGAGACAGAGACAGAGACAGAGAGAGACAGAGAGACAGAGACAGAGAGAGACAGAGAGACAGAGAGACAGAGACAGAGATAACCTTCCTCTCTTCCTCCCATGGGCCCCTTTCTAGTTTCCTAGGCTCCGCCCACACTTGTGTGCATATATTAAAGATGCTACCATGTGCATATGTTTTTCTAAACTTAAGTCATGTCACTTAATATTTTCCAGTTTCATCCATTTTCCTACAAATTTTGTAACTTCATTTTTCCTTAGAGAAAAATGTAATTCCATTGTGTCTTTGTACCACGTTTTCTTGAGTCATCAGTTTGTCTCTGGGGTTCTGGTGATGGTCATTTGGAGGATCACCTAGTTTACTCACTGTGTGAGACAAAACATTGAACATAAAGACAGAAGATGAAGCAGCAGACCTTCAGAATGGGAGAGGACATAAGGCCAGATGTTTACAAAATGGACTCTGGCTTGGGAATTTGATAGGGTCCCTGGGTCCTCTGCCTTCTCCTCTTAGTCCTGTTCAGATAGCCACGCCCATGCTTTCCAGCCATTTCTTCTCACAGTGTTTTCTGGGAACCAGAAGCTGCCACCTCCGAGAGCTTGGTTTGCCTTCTTTGTCTCCTATATCTAACTCCCCTTCAGTCTTCACCTCCCCTCCACCCTGAGATCTGCACATACATAATAGTACCTTTGTAAATACTGTTATTAAATTATGAGAGTTGCCCAGTTCCCAAATAAACCTTAAAAAGAAAGCACAAGACCTTCTTTATATGGTGCATACAATGATCTACCATATTTGTGCTTTGGCTTTGAATGAATGTAAGTAGTGGAGTGTTTTATCATGGCAAATAAGTCACAGTGACATCACTCTTTGGCTGTTTTGTTGTTCTTTCTCATTGTCACAGAGTCAGGAGACCAACCTGATTTAGGAAAGAGGCCCTTGGGGGACATTGAGACAAATGTTTGAGTCAAAAGTGAAAGGGCCAAATCTAATCCCAATGAGCTTGAACAGCACATGAAAATTTCCACATCAGCATTTGTTCTTCTGTGAAACTGAGTCTAGTGGTTTACACTGACTGGGAGGGAGACTTGCTGTCGGGCCTGGTGATGGCCAGCTGTCCTCCTTATAACCAGTATAGATTTGTCCAGAGGAGTTTTATCCTTATTGGGTGGTACGTTGACAACAGTGATTGACAAGAAACAGAAAATAATTTTTCCCTTTTAGAATCTTTAAGCTTTATAAGGTACATAGAACAGTGGCAAAGAGCACCTGTGATCAAGCAATATAAATTCAACCAAAGTCCCTCTCTGCCAATGTCTAAGATGACTGTAGGCTACACTTGTAGCGACCAACTTCTCGACAGCCTAGATCTACAATCAGCTTGTGTTTGTGCCTGCACGTGGAGGCAGACAGCCTGAAAAACATAATACATGTTGAGTGGCAATTCTGGAGGAATCTTGGAACCAGTTTGTCCCATCTACAACATGATGGAAGGGAAGAGAGAGAAGTGTTGAGTTGGGGTGGCTCTTTTCCTAGCCTCTCTCTAGGCCATCGGGCACCCTCTAGCCTCACAACAGGAGTCAGCCAGTGCTGCCTAGTCTGTTCCAGGGAGAGGCTGGACTAAGGTGAAAGGTTTCCATATGTGCCCATGGTTTAGTGACTACCCTGCCTTCTCATACTTTGCTCCGTTAGTCTTTCTTAAAGCCATCTTGTCCTTCCCCACCGGGACCTGGGCTCAGATCACATATAGCTGTATTTGTATCCAAGGCATTTGATGCCACCGCGCCTCAGAACACTTGTTCTGTCATAAAGCCACTTGCCATGTCTCAACGTAATAGAACCATTTGACCACCATAAACACTGAGAAGCTCCAGAAGCCCCCACGGTCAAGACATTTCCAGTGGTCTGTGACTCAGTCAAGTTTACAGAGCTGGAGCCATAAGCATATTCAAGAGGCAAGAAAGGTCTGTAGCCCATTAGCCCATTGTACAAATGGCCCGAGGACCTATGAGGGAGAGCTGGGGAGACAGTATATATCATGAATAGCTCCTAAGAAGCCCAGAATTCAGGTTCTGCCTCATTCTGGGACCCACACATCAACCAATCCAGAAGTCCTTCTAGTGTCATTTGCAAGAATTCCAGAGGAACAGTTAGAATTATTAGCCCATGATCAGCCAATAGCTGACCGGCAGGGTTGGCTCTCCCTCACAGGTTTGCCTCTGGTGGCCATCACACTCCTGTCTGGTCTCCAGATGCACACCCCAGAGGTGTCTTGGGGAGATGGCTCCTGGTTATATAAGATTCGCTCCTGTGACTTGGCCTCGAGCCTGGTGTCACCCAGTTGAAACAGGTTACAGACAGCTCACCGGTCCTTTCAGACTCAGCCAGCAATGTTTCAGACAGGTTCTGGACACACACACAGGCCTTTGCTATTTGCCCACGACTCTGCTCAGGTTTCAACAGAAACCCAGCAATTCGTATCTACCTCCCCTGTTGTGTCCCACTATCCAGCCATGCGGCCAGAGTTTAAACCAGAGAACAATCACAAAGATGGCAGCTCCTCAACAGGGAGAGGCCTAAAACCAGCCCAGTGGAGCAGGGGGGTACCCAATTAGAAGGGACAGTGGTCTCAAGGATCATCAGAACAGAAGAGTCCACAGTACAACACACACTGTGGGCATCATCAACGATAGTCTTAGTGACTAGGATAACAGCATCCTCTGCCCTCAGAGAGCCCCTGGTCACAGGAGCCAGGCCAGGGACAGTCAGGCCAACGGTGGCATCAGAACAGGACAGCAGTGAGTGAAACCAGATGCCCTAGCCACTCACCCTGAGTACTCAGAACCCTGGGATCTGACTCCAGAGCCCCGGCACTCAGTCCTTTCCTGTTCTCCTCCTCTTGCCGGGGTCACTGCTTTGTGCTACATCTGATTCTCCCATTGCTTCAGGGGGATGCTCTGAAAAACCACTCTCCTTATTGACAACACTCAGAAGAAATTGTGAAGTGCTTAGAAACACAGGGACCCATAATAACCTCCCCTTTAGACTCTCCACCTTTGGCCAGGATCCGCTCACAGCTGTGCAGGTACCCTCCCTGCTGGCTTACTCAGTAAGTATTCTGATCGACGTTCCTATACGGGCCACCTTTTCATCCTCCAGTATTGTAGTTAATTTAAATATGGCTAATGTTTATTATTAGCCTATAATTATTATGGCAGTATAAATAACCCACTATCACAATCAATAAAGACATAGACTCCTGGTAGATTTTAGAATAGTCTTAGCTGGGTGTGGTGGCACACACCTTTAATCCCTGTACTCAGGAGGCAGAGGCAGCCTGGTCTACATAGCGAGTCCAGGACAGCCAAGGCTACACGGTAAAACCCTGTCTCAAAAACAAAACAACAACAACAACAATAAAACCAGAATAGTCTTATTTCACCTGGGGCATGGCAGATATTACCTCCTGAGCTATCCTTACCTCCCAAGCCTCCATATCATGGCATCTGCTCTAATAAATTCTATCTCGGCTATCTCCTACCCATAATTCCAAAACACTTGCCAATTCTGGGCTACTTTCCTGCATCCATGCAATCTACCCATGTGTTTCTCTCCACACTAACCCATCGAGGCTGTCCTGCTTTTTTCCTCTGATACCTCCCTCTCCCTCTCAAGATCCTTCTCTTCCCTAAAGCCTGCCAGCATTCACCATGCCTCCCTTCCTCTGGCCCTGCCCGGTATCGTCTTTGTATTCGTCAAACAGGAATGATTTCTTAGGCAAGGTTTACACAACAAGGACAGGTGTATGTAAGAATGTGCTCATCTGGGCAGTAACTACATCTTGGGAGCCAGTAATTAGCATCAGAATACATGCGAGACCAACTCTCAACACTCCAGGGTATGTTTAGACCAGGTACCAGTGCAGGGAGCATTTGTAGCTGACTGACTACTCATAGAGACAAAAGTTCTATCTGACAGCTGGGCATGGTGGCGCACACCTTTCATCTTAGCACTCAGGAGGCAGAGGCAGGCAGATCACTGTGAGTTCGAGGCCAGCCTGCATCTACAAAGTGAGTCCAGGACAGCCAAGGCTACACAGAAAAACCCTGTCTTGAAAAAGCCAAAAATAAAGTTATATCTGAACCTTTCAGACCCCCACCACCCACCGCCGCCACCACTACTGCCACTGCCGCCGCCGCCGCCACCACCGCCACCACCAGAGTCCTCTGAAGATTTTTACAGACATGGGAGTGGAATCCTGTATCCTCTCCTTCCTAACTGTGATCAGTGAGAAGGGATGCCTGTTCACAGTATTTTCTCTGACTAATGAGATGCCACCTTAAGGAATTCCTAATCTTATCTTGCCTGTGGAAGAACCACCATTCAAAGAGTTTCTGGAGTACACAGTCCCTTTTCCTTCGGTTTTATGACTTGTGAGCACTCAGGGTGAGTAACTTACCCATAACCTAGTGAATATAGAATGTCCTTTTTCCTCAACCAGTTTATGCCATGCCGTCTAGAAAGTGGAAACAAGCATAGGGGTGTCCCAGGCATGATGGGACAGAAACAAAAGCAGGCAGTGAGTATCAGATCCAAAGGAATCTCCACGCCCCCAAGCTCTAAAGGCAGCCCATCCTGAAGCAGGATGATGGGGTTTCTGTGATTAGCTAGGAGCCACCATTGCCCACGAACTTGTGAAATGGGAACCATTTTCCTTACCTCTGACAGGAGGGACATAAGGGTACCTGTGGCACCTATCAGCATATCAAAGCCCATGCTGGCCTCTAGGCTCCCTCAGCCTCACAAATAGCAGTTAATACATTTCAAAGTTCACACGTGAGCATCCTGACTCTTCTCACCTCCTCCTCCTTGGCCTGAAGCTTCCCCACCCCCCACTCATGGGCTTCCCTCCCTCAGTTGCTCATCCTTCTTATAACCCAAATGTTGCCACTACTCTCTGCTCCTGTTACTTTGACTATATGCCATCTCTTCCACTGTCTGACCTACAGGTATTCTCTCTGACTCTGCGATGCTCTATTCGCTAGCTCTTGTTATCTTGCTAACTCCACTCTCACCCTTGCTCTCCTGCTTCCCTAGCCCTGGCCATGTTCAGTCTACTTCTTTCTCTTTCTGCTCTGGCCTCTTCCTGATGCCGCCTCTGGCAGTTCTTGCTCTCACATATACAATAAAAAAATCTTCACCATACCGGGGAGAGGTCGTGTCTGTAGTTCCTTTTTTGTGCCCCCTCAAATACAGAGGAGGAAAGAATAGAGGAAAGCAAACTTAGAGATGCAGAAAGGGCAGGCATTAAGACCCAGCAGGATGCAAAGTTAATTAGCTAAGAGAGAAAGACAGAGACAGAGACAGACAGAGAGACAGAGACAGAGACAGACAGAGACAGAGGAGAGAGAGGAGAGAGAGAGTCAGCGGAGCCCTCATCTCCAGCCTCCAAGCCAAGGCAAGCTTGTCCATCACTCCTTTACCTCCAGATGTTACTGGCAGCAGCTTGTACAGCACCTGGCCCTGGGCTGCTGCAGACTCCCTTGAGCTTCCCAGGTCATCTGGGAAGCCTCTTAAGTCTCATTCAGAATGAGTTAAATATATGACACTAGGATGCAGAGGCAGACGGTCCTCTCCATCTTCTCTATGAATCAGCTATTGTAGTGCCGGAGACGGACGCAGGGCTCTGTGCTTCAAGTAAGCCTTCTACTGCAAAGCCCCCCAGTCAGTACTCTTGCCATTTTCTTCCCCCATCCCATCAGCTTGGGAGCATTCAGAGTCCAACAGCTTCTGCAAGACCAGCGGAGAGCTTTGCACATACAACGTGAACATAGGGGAAGAGGAGCTGGATCCGGGGTATGTGTGGAGGGAGCATTTGTGCTGATACCCCACAGAGGCCACGGGGGGTGGTGTTCAGGACAAACAGCTAAAACCCCTCATTCCTCTGGGATGCCCTGATCCTGAGGCAGAAAACACTTTCCCTTCCAGCTCACTCCCAGCTGCCTCCGTTTGCTTGCATCTTAGGCACTCCCCTCCCCAGCTTGAACTGAAGGAAGTTTACATCAATTTCTTTACTCTGGGAAACTTCAAGGCTCCTTTGGGTTTTTCCTTCCTTCAGTCCTTGAGGGTCTGGATTGTAGTGTCCCTTAGCTTAGGAGAAGTGGCATAAGCCTCCACTCTGACTCTTGAAGAAAAAACAACCTTGCGAGATCAAAGCGTCCATCTCCGTTTAGGAGCCAGAACCACTACCTTTATTCCCAGCAGAGACAGAAGCTGAGTGGGAGTTCCCACCATGCTCGAGGTGTGTGTGAGTGAGTGGAGGAACCTAAACAGAATCTGACTTGGGCGTTGTAAAGAACTCCTGGGCAAGATGGCACATGCCTGTAATCCCAGCACTCAGGAGGCAGAGGCAGGCAGATCACTGTGAGTTCGAGGCCAGCCTGGTCAACAAAGCAAGTTCCAGGTCTGTCTTGAAAAACCAAAAGAGAGGGAGAGAGAAGGAAAGAGGGGGGGGGGGACTCCTGGATACCTCCCTTTCCCTTATTGGTCTTTTTTAGATACTACCCACCTCCTACTCCCTACACCCACTCCCTGCCTTCCTAGTAATGTTTTCCTCTTCCAAAAACAAGCAGCCACCACATCAGAGAGCATGCTTTCACCTTCCTTACCTACCTGTGTCCCTCTAACACTAATTCGTGTTGATGGCCATCTAGGCCAATTTCATTCCCTTGCTATTATGAATAAAGCAGCAATATACATCAATTTGAAAGTATTTCTGAGGGAGGATGTGAGTTGTTTGAGCATTCACCCGGGAATGGTATGGTTGGGTCATGTGATAGTTCTATTTTCAGCTTCTTAAGACACCTCCACATTGGTATTCATAGTGACTGCACCAAAGTTACCCTCCTACCAGCAGCAGATATGGGTTCCTCTTTCTCTATACCCTTGCTAGCACTGGTTGTCAATTGTTTTCTTAATGATAGTCATTTTGATTAGGATGAGAAGCAATCTTAATTTTTGCTTCCCTATGGCTAAGGATGTTGAGTACTTTTTATTGATAATATTGGCCATTTGTATTTCTTCTTTGAATAATCTCTTTTTAGTTCCTTATTTCATTTTTGAGTCATTTCTTTGTTGTTGTTGTTGTTTTTAGCTCTTTGTATATTCTGGATGTTAATCCTCTGCAAATTGGGCTAGAGACTGAGCAGAGGGGGAGCCCTGTGAGCTGGGGTGGCTATGAAAGCCTTCTGGAACAGGCGATGGTGGAGCAGGTACTGAAATACAGGCAAGGTGCTCAACCATCAGAAAGGAGATGGGGGGACATACTTGAAAAGGTGAGCATCTTGGACAGAGGAACATTCTGGAGCAGTTGATGGCCCTGGCTTCTCTCTCTGCCAAGTCTTAGGGTGTGGGTCCAGGAGGAAGGTATCCTGGAAGGTTTGAGGTGACTTGACCCTGTTGTTAAGCAGGAAGTCTTGGAGGGTACTTAATTGGAACTGCTGTTCCTCGCAGTAGGGAAAGTAGAGGAACAAGTGTGGTCTGAGCAGGGCAACGTTAAGCCAGGGAGAAATAAGCACCTGTCATTCAAAGTAAAGGACATGAGTAACGAAGAATAGCAGGCTCTTTGAGCCGTGTGGACACTCATAGGTTGTGAGTGGGGCAGCAAGAATAGAAATAACTCAGGGGGCCCTTTCTTTTTACCAGGATGTCATCTTTTAAAATCCAGAACTCAAAGGTGCTATAATGGTGGCATAAAAAGAAGCAGGTGAGCCCTAGAGCACGGTTTGAGCTGGACCCTCACGGGGCCTGAGAGTTTTGTAGCTGAAGGCTACTTTGGGATAATGGATTCTTCACCTCCTTGCCTTTCTGCATCAGAAGCTGCACATGGGAAGGAAAAAAGCAGCACGGAAGGGTAAGCGAGTTTTCAGGCTAATGTTCAGAGCTGCTTAGACCAAAGACAGAGTTATAGATTTTTCTAAGAAGAGGAGGAGGGGGAAGAGGAAGAGAAGGAGGAAAGAAAAGAGTCATTTTTCAAAAGAAAGATATTGGAAGTGTTTAGAGGAAAGAGGAGTTCCTGCTACAGTCACTGAATTCAAATCTACACACAGCCCAGCCTAACACCCCTTCATATGCATGCCCAGGGAGAATGTGTTTGCAGGTCAAGTTATGAAGTTCTGTCCTCGTTATTGGCCATGCAGCTGAAAACATGGCAGTTGAAACACAGCGCTGAAGCTAGCAAAACATTTAGACATAAGCTGCTCTTGATGGCGCACGTCTTTAATCTCAGCACTTGGGAGGCAGAGGCAGGTGAATCACTGTGAGTTCGAGGCCAGCCTAGTCTACAAAAAAGCAAGTCCAGGACAGCCAGGACTACACAGAGAAACCCTATCTTGGGGAGGGGAAAAACCAACAAAAACCTTGGCTTCAAATATTCTGCACAGCCACCCCATGCGCAAACATTTGCCCTGGTTATCGCTTTGCATTTATTATATTCCAGCTGTGTTTGGAAAACAGTCCCAGTTTTAGTCAGTGGCCTTGTAAAGGAGCCTTATAGAGACTCACAGAGTGCCCAGCTGTTTAACTGTGAGGATGCCACTTTCTTTGCAAACCTCCAAAGCCCATGACTTCCTTAAAAAAGACAGTCCATTTATGAGAACGCCAGTAGTAACACGGAAAACATCCTGGAGCATTTACTGTTACTTTTCCACTTGGTTTTGATTTTTTTTTTTTTTTTTTTTTTTTTTTTTTTTTTTGTTATTGTTGTTTAATTCCCACAAGTAGCCTGCTGTGTCCTGGCTGGGAATAAGAAAGGGAGTAAGGTTGCATATGAGCCAAGAAACAGCAAGCAAATCCTTCCTGGCTCTGCAAAACCAAGGTTCAGAGGTTCAAATCCCAGCAGGACTGACCGCCACTCCCATGGCTTGGGGGAGAACTGGAAAGATGCGCAGGTGTCTCCCTAAACAATGTCCCTCTACACTGTTCAGTGACACTTTAGTGAGTGATACTCACAGACTCGTGCCTTTGGTGGCCAAGCTGGCTGATAGTAAAATTAGTTCCCTCGGTTGCCCGCTAGAGAATTTTGAACTTCCCTCTTCCGTTTTCAACTTCCATAATAAACCGTTTAACTTTCACTTGAAGCACACTTTAGAATTTTGCCCCTGTAAGATGCCCGTCTTAGAGCTTGTTTGCCAGAAGTATCAAGATGGAGCAGAGTGGCTAACAAGTCTTTCTTAAGTGGCTGTCCACGCCACCGTTTCTTTGCTGTTGTCCTGGAAGTTGCTAACTAGCCTCCTTATCAATGACGAGCCACGCTGCCTTCTGATTGTCTTTCAAAATTACAGTACTTGGAGAACCTGCTATTCCCTCCCCTCCAATGACATAAGGAATCATTATATAAAAGGTCATCCTGGATATAAAGATACCTTCGTCTGCAAGCTGGCAAGGAGCCAGGCAGGTTAAAAGATGTATAATTTGTCTTGGACTTAGGACAAGCTTTGGTATACATCAGAACTTTTTTTTTTTTTTTAAAGATTTGTTTATTTACACCTGCAGGCCAGAAGAAGGCAGCAGATCTCATTATAGATAGTTGTGAGCCACCATGTGGTTGCTGGGAATTGAACTCAGGACCTTTGGAAGAAGAGCCAGTGCTCTTAACCTCTGAGCCATCTCTCCAGCCCCCATCAGAACTTCTTAAGGCTGTAAAAGCCCAGACCCTCTCACAGTTGGGAGTGCTGCGTTCCTCCTAAGATATCCTTGGTAGAGATCCCTGGAGCCACATGCTATAGGATAAGCGGAGGCCTTGCCGTGCCAATCAAATCCAAATGACCCAGCCTCAGCCAAGCTGCTGGACAGCCTATATTAGCTCATTCGCCTGGGTGCTGAGCATCCCGGCGGGCTCTGGGGAGAACCTTTGGGTTGTTGCTCCCAGGAGACACATTCCACATGAAAAGGAACGGTAAAGAGGACACCGCAACCCATGCTAAAGGAAAGGCGGACTCTTCAGTTCTACAACTCTGACCCTGGCAACCTCAGGTCCTCAATGAAACCAAACTACCAAGTGTGTGGCCATAAGATACTGAAATTGATTGGTTTTGAAAAGCTGTTGCAGCATTTCCTTCTTTGGAAAGTTTGGTGGCCCATGGGATCCTGCCACTGGATACAGAGCAGATCTAGCTAAACGCACACAGCTTGACAATTTATGGCTACCAGAGAAAACCGAACCGTCTCTTTGAATGGTTCAGAACATTCTCCAATCCTAAAACACTGGGTCAGATAGGATTGACTTGATTACAAGGCAACTTCTCTAAGCTCATATTAAAATAAATCAAAAATGTGGAGAAAGGCCATAGGGCTCTTGGTGGGATTTCTGCCCCTAAATTAACCTCCCCAGGCCCCAGCATAAAGAGCAAAAACAAACAAATCAAACTGGTGGGGTTGGAGAGGTGGGTCAGCCAAAAAGAGCTTTCCTTGCCAGCATGACAGCACAGCTGGGTGTGGTGCATGTGTCTACAATCCCTAGCAATGGGGAGGCAGAGAAAAACAGATCTGCAGGGCTCAGTAGTAGAAAGCCTACCGTATGAGCCGGGTATGGTGGCGCATGCCTTTAATCTCAGCACTCAGGAGGCAGAGGCAAGCAGATTGCTGTGAGTTCGAGGCCAGCCTGGTCTACAAAGCGAGTCCAAGATAGCCAAGGCTACATAGAGAAACCCTGTCTTGCAGAAAAGAAAAGCCTACCCTAATGAGCAATTCTCAAGTCCTAAGGAGTCTCTGTCTCAAAAAACAGCATCCGAACAACACTGCCTTTGATCCCTGCCCTCCGCAGACATACTCACACATGCTCACAAACACTTGTTCATGTACACAGGCATGCTAATGAGCCAGCACACACACTGTTTTTGTTTAGTTTAGTTTTGTTTTGTTTCCCAAAGAAGGGCATGGTGGTGTATGCCTTTAATCCCAGAACTCCAGAGGCAGAGGCAGAGGCAGGTAGATCTCTGTGATCTCCAGGCCAGCATGGTCTACAAAGTGATCTAGAGAAACCCTATCTCAAAAAAACAAAACAAAACAAAACAAACAAAAAATATAAACACACACACACATATATATATTTAAATAAAGTGCTTGGTAAAACTTGCTCTTCCTTCAACTAGGAAAGCCTGTGCACCTGCCCCCTTGCCACAAAACTACTCTCCTGGGCAGAAGCATCTCTCAGTTCCAGTCACATCTTCACAGATCACAGAAATTAGTTCCTCGCTGTCGCTGTAGAGGAGGGGAAATGCCAGACTTCTTTGCCAGTCTGTCTAGAAAATACTATTGCAGACTTCATTTCACACACTCAGCAGCCCCTTGGCCATTAACCCATACTGAAGAAGTAGCAAGACCCTGGGCGATGGAGCTTTAATTTTACACGGGAATCAAGCTTTACTGCAAGGGCTGAACGTGATGGCCTCACACTAGCAATGCTCCCATCAGCACACTATTTGCTGTTTCCGCACTGGCAGGGAAAGGAAGGCTGGCCAATGCACTCTTTCGCTATGGAAGAACCAAGCTTTGCCTTCAAATCCGATTCCACTGTCCTCTGGCCTTATGGCCATGGGGACAGATCGCTCTTTCCTCTGTGCAAATCTTCTACTTCCTTGTCTGCAACATGGACTTTATATGAATGACTTGGAATCACCTTCTTTGAATCTGTAAGAAATTAAGTCCAACGCAAGCTGATGTACCCAGCACAGCCCAAAGATCATGCTCACTAAGGTTCAGGGGGCCCCTGGACTCTGTATGCAAGCAAGGCAGCTCCACAATTTAGACAAAACTCTCAAGTTGGTAATTACAAGAAAGAAAATGGAGGCATGGAGGCTGTGGGCATTTCCTACATAGTTTTCTCCTCAAGAACAGGTACACAGGGAGCTGACTCAACTTGTTGAACATCAGAACCGCGTGACCCCAGACTGTCCTTGGTACTGCTGTGCTGTCACTATGGCCTCGTCCCTAGAATGCACAACCCAGCTGCATGAACAAACCAAACAATTGTATGGCTGTCTGTTTCCACAGGGAGACATTGAATGATAGCTCTGGTAAAGAAAGAATGAGAGGAATGGCATTAGTGAAAGCTTGGTGAGAACTCTTTGATGGTGGCAGTGTCAGAGGACACCTTGGGTGATGATAATATGTTCATAGCCCTGTTAACACCTTTGTTCCTCATTGGGCCATTATATTTCTCCTCCGATATATCAAACCTTCCCCTGGTCTCATGTTCTGACACTGAAATCTCCTAAACACTGTCTCTTCAAATCCTTGTCAGCTTCTTGCTCTAACTGTGCTTTGCTGCCTCCTAAGGGACCTGAGTCTCCAGCACACTTCTCAAGTAGGGACCCCTTGTATACTCAACCCCTAGTCACTCACTAGGCTGACAGGCCCCCCACTATCATCACCCTAGACCTCCCTGTGTAGTCACCTCTACATCAACTGCACCATGTCAGCACTGTCATGATGGCTGCCATCTTCAACATTACTCCAGCGACAGGCACAGAAATGGCTCCCAAATGTCCTTTAAAGATGGCCTGTATTAAAATGGAGCCTTCCTTCCTCTCACTGGAACTGTGATAAGAGCAAACCAAAGCTTCTCCTGTCCAGACAAAAGGCCTGTTGAGGACATGGCATGAAGACACTGTTTACAAGCCAAGGAGACAGTTGTGGGAAGAAACCAAAACTGCCAAGGTTCATTTTGAACTTCTAACCTCCAGGACTGTGAGAAAATTGGTTTCTGTGGTTTAAACCCCCAGTTTGGGAGGTTTGTTATGGTAGATCTAGACCTAGGCATAGAATACATACAGGGACATGAGGGAGTTAAGGTTGCAAGCAGAATTAAGACTGCTCATAAGCCAGGCATGGTGGCTCATGCCTTTAGTCCCAGCACTTGGGAGGCAGAAGCAGGCAGATCTCTGTGAGTTTGAGGCCAGCCTGGTCTACAAAGCAAATCCAGCACAGCCAGGGCTACACAGAAAAACCTTGTCTCAAAAAAAAAAAAAAAAAAAAAAAAAAAAAAAAAAAAAGACTGCTCATGAAGTGGCTTTAAAAGAGGCAGAGTGGGGTCTGGGGTGACAACTTGGTTGCTGGGGTACCTGCTGCTCAGGCAGGAGGCCTTGGGTTTGGATGCCCAGTATGCATATCAAACCTGAGCACATAGGTGAGCATCTATAATCCCAGTGCTGGGAGGAGGAAGGAGAGATGGGGAGGACTCAGGGTCTCCGTGGCCATACAAGCTAGTCAAGTTGGTAAACTCTGGGTTCACTGACAGATGCCATCTCAAAAATTAAGGGGGGCGGAAATTAAGGAAGACACTCTGTTGACCCCTGTCCACATGTACACATATGAAAGTACACCCTTAGAAATGGATACCTGAACACCACACACACTATACATGATATATCATGTATTATATACAATATAAATCTGAAATATAAGATCTATTATATATCATATATCCTATATACATGTATTATCTTATATGCATTATATATCTTATATGTATATATCCACATTACACATATATGCAATATATATGTATTATATCTTATAATAATGTTTATGTGTATATAATATATAAGATATCTATTTTATATATTATATATAACATATATCTATATAAGACATACAATATACATAGATAGATGTATTTGCATATAGATATATATGACATATATTTTATATGTGTATATATTTTTACATATATCTTATGGATATGTCTTATATACATTATGTATATAACATGTATAAAACACGTGTGTATTAGATATAATGTATGATAATACATATGTAAATTGTGTATTATATACATATATGGAGATGGCCTCACAAGTTCTGAAAAAGACAGGAGATAGTGCCTTCAGGTGTGATTACTCTTTCAGCCCCTTGGCCCCAACCAAGAAATCCATGAGATGCCTGTGTTGGATTTCTACCTACCCCACACCCCCCCCCCAAAAAAAAACCAATACACTGCTTTTATGTTGCTTAAACCACTAAGTTTGTGTTGATGTGTTACATCAGTGATAGGAAATACATCTTGGCACACGCCCGTGTGATTTTAATATCCACACAGATTAGGCAATCATTGCATAACCTTCCTGTGACCTCACTTTCCATCACCACCCTCTTCAATCTCCACCTCTCTGCCCTTTCCACTTTGCATTCTCTGGTCCAGCTCCCAGACGCCAAAAGTCCTCCCCTACACTTTCCCTCCCCAGCGAACGCAGTAGTGGCCATGAAGGCTTCCTTCGTACACCTCATTCAACTCTATCCTTCTTTCTTTACCTAATACTCGCATGGGAAAGAAAACCAGACCCTGGGAAAATCCACCACTCCCACACCCACCCTGTACTCAGTCCAAGGGAGATTCTCTGCCAGACTCATCTGGCTCCACTTAAAATAATGACTCGTCTCCCAGGAGTATCTGCAGTGCTGCCAGCATTATACCTCTTTCCACTCTTGCCGTTTCTAATCTCCTCGATAGACATACTACACTTGAGCTCTGATCTAAGATACCTACTCCTACAGGAAGCCATCCTTGATCTCCCCCCTGAGCACCCCAATGTTGTGTAAGGTACATTCCTCAAGGCTCCTAAATATTCTGTGTACTTTTTCCTTCACCAGCTCAAATTTTATTTATTTCCAGACCCATGGGATAATAAGACCTTAGGAGGGTGGTGACCATGGGGATCTCCTACCTTTTTGTTTGTTTGTTTTTGGTTTTTGGTTTTTCGAGACAGGGTTTCTCTGTGTAGCCTTGGCTGTCCTGGACTGGATTTATAGACCAGGCTGGCCCTCAATTTACAGGTATCTTCCTGCCTCTGCCTCCTGAGTGCTGGGATTACAGGCAGGTGCCACTGCACCTGGCTACTTTCCCCCTTTTTATTCAATAATACTTAAAGAATGGATGAAGAAACAAATGTCTGTGTGAATCAAGAAGGTAAAGCTGAAGGGAAGAGGCATCTGGGAATCCAGAAACATGCAATGTTATGTGGTGTTTCATTTTCTTTTCCTCTGAACCACTTCCCCCACCACCGCCCAAAGAGGTGAAAGTAAGACGGCCTGCCAACTGACCCAAGGCATTTAGTGCACTAGGTAAATATCTTGAGCTCATTGAAGCGGACAGTACACATGTTTGGCCCTTTAGAGACTTCTCAGAGCCTCAATCATGAGTTTAGACTAGAATAGGACCTTGGGGGTCACGTGAGAGCATCTCCTCTGAGCTTCCACACCCAACCCCAGGAAAGACCTTGGCTTCTAAACACTGCTGTTCTCTGTGTTAGTAAATTTACTAATGTAATAATTCATCCAACCCCAAGCTCTTGGCAACATCCAAAGGACATTGGAAAGTAGACTATTCGCCTTATAATGAGTCAGATAAGATATCCACTGAAATAATTATGTTTGTTTGAAACACTGGGCGAAACCAGGAAGAGATGTGAACCAAGGGCTGAAAATCAAGGCTGATTCTGCCCCTGGGTGTGCGTATGCAAACCTCTGATCCACTCTTGGGTTTTGGCCCATACAATGAATAGCATTGCAACTCCCATCTCTCCTCATAGCCCGGACCGCATCGGGTAGTGCTAATGCGTATAACTCCACTGAGTCCCAAGAGAGTGGGTCTGAGCAAAATGTATGCCTTAAACACTTTTCCACTATTCCTATATGTGTGTGTGTGTGTGTGTGTGTGTGTATACATATATATTCTCATATATATATGATATTAATCATAAACCACATGATGTGACCCAGCCAAATAAGAAAAACACCCCTAATGATTTGGCCCGGCCAAGCCATGAGATCCGCAGCTGGCCATCCTAATGCAAGTAGAAACGTCAGTATCTTGGCTGCTTTTCAGAAGAAAGGTTTGAAAGCCAACGTAAGGGAACATGCTCCTCCCCAGCCCCTTCTCTGTGTTGTCTGTGGTGCTATGATTGGATGTCCACTCCAAACCTTGGGTTAACGTTTCACTGTCCTTGACACAGCATTAAGAGATTTGGGTCTTTAAGGGGTGCTTCGAGGGGTTAGGGGCACAGCTCAGTGGTGGAATGCTAGCCTAGCGCACGTGAGGTCCAGGATTCAATTTCCAGCATTGCAGACAAAAAAAAAAAAAAAAAAAGGAAATAAATTATTAGACACTGAGGACAACACCCTTATGACAGGTTAAGGCATTATCACAGGAGTAAGTTATTTACAAAGGGGAACAGTTCAGCCAAACCATCTCCATGTCTCACGCACATTGCCTTGACTCACGGCCCTGTGGCCTTCCTCACCAGACAGATGCTCTTGGACTCCCCCAGCCTACAGAACCACAAACTAACTAAACTTGCACCATTTACAATTTGTGAAGCCCGGGTGTTCTGTTATAGCAGGGGGGAAAAAATGGAGACACATGGTGTATATTTATTCGTTGTTGTTGTTTGTTCTTTTACCTTTGAATAATGGCAGGGCTGGTCCTTCTGCCAGGGCTGGCACCAGTGGTCCTCCACACCCTGGTGCTCAGGGCTTTCGCCTAGCCTGAGACTCACACATCTGCTCTGCTGCTTTACAGACCTCCAGGCTCTGACTGATTTATGCCACTGGCTTCCCTGGGACCGTGGGACTTCTTGGCTTCCATAACTATGAAAGCCAGTTTCTATAATAAATGTGCCAGTTTCCTTCTGATACAGTGTGCCTCATCCAGCACAACTCCAGGACTGGACCTGACTCGGGTGGAGAAGGAATAGAGAAAAACAAACATAGACAGACACACAGACAGAAACACGGGACTTACAGAAAAGCTGAGATCGGGTGTTCTGGGCTCTCCAGTGAAGGAGCCTCAGCACCCTGGACGTTTGTCGTGTTTATTATATAGAGTTGAATAGAGAGGCTGCTAATTGCATGCAGCAGAACAATGAGGCAACTAACACGGAGGCGGGGCTTATGGTACACAGCTGACAGGGAGGCGGGGTTTATGGTACACAGCTGGATCAAGGGAACAGATTTAGCATTGTCAGTAGGAGCAGCCTCTGTAGGGGAACAGTTTTCAGGATGTAAATATCTAGGGGCTGGGAGGAGGAAACCATGTTGGACATTTTCTGCACAGACTATCAGTGTTCACACTCAGACCCCCATGGAGGGCTCTGCCATCCCTGTGAGCCCGAGGCTGTGGAGTCCTTGACACGGCTGTGCCTGAGTCAGCTGCACACATTCACTCAGGATTTCACTCCCCGGGGGGTCAGTTCTGTTTCTCTGGTTAACTGTGACTAACACGTGCTCCTCATCTCACTTGGATAAGTCTAGTTGCTTTCAACAACCGTAGCCCTGCCTGTCCTGGACTCAGTTTGTAGACCAGGCTGGCCTCAAACTTAGAGATCCACCTGCCTCTGCCTCCTGAGTGCTGGGATTAAAGGCTGCGCCACCACACCAGGCTTGTTTAGTGTCTCTGTATCTGTGTTCCTTTTAAAGCTGATTAAACGAGGGCTTTTGACCCTGGGTTCACTGCTGAGTCCTTGGCAATTTCTTAGGATTACTGCTGCGCCCACAAGGCTGGGATCTTCTCTCCCAGCCTCCTGGTCAAAGCCAGTACCACAGTTCCCACCTTCTCTTAAACCAATAGATACTTAGGTACCAAGGTGGAGCCTGCCTTCTTCTACCTGAGGCCGGATGAGTGCATCATCCTATTGGGCAGGATGGTAATGGCTCCTCACACAGCCTCCCGTGTGTTTACTCCCTAACCACACAGACTGGACTTACTTCCTAACAGACTGAGCAAGCCAGGGGAGCCTTTCCAATGCAGCCAGTGAGGATCTATCTGCAAAGCCTCACTCTGACGCTCCAAGAGTAAGCTTGAGCAAGGGATGCATGTATTCATGGGACGGGGATGCATCTGCCCTGTCTACAAATGTGGAAAGCCAGAACTAGCTCAGGACAGAGATCTGGTGGCAGGACAACACAGACAGGGCATTTTCTCACAAATACCTGACTACCTATTATCACCTGTTTGTCACCTACTTGGGCTGCCCCTGTGATGGTGTTTTCACCATAGCCTATTAGCCTCTGGTGCTTTTAAGGGGTTGTGCGGCTTGTAATTAAGAAGCAGGGCCTGATTGAAGGAAGTTAGGTCACTGGGAGTGTGTTCTCGAAAGGGATTTGGGACATCTGCCTCCTCTCCATCCCTGTTTCCTGGCCACCACGAGAGGAAGCCTGCTCCTTGCTCTGGCCATGTGCTGCCTCACCACAGGCTCTAAAGCTACAGGAACAACAGACCTTGGGCTGAAACCTCCAAAAGCATGAATCAGAATTACAGCCACGAAAAGCTGACCAAATGCAGTGAAGGAGCTAAGAACCTACAGATAGCGCAAAGAGGCACTCAGAAAACGTACCAATGAAGAGGCAGATAGGCGATGCCGAGGTGGACTTACAAATAGAAGCAAAGTCAGCAGAGAAATAATCAATTCAATCCCACCATTTGAATAACAAGAATTATTTACATGGTATATATATTTTTTGTAGGGGAACTTTAATTTGGAACATGGCTACTCTGGCAAGAGATCACATCCAAAGACCTTCTAGGTTTCTGCGATCCAGCTGAAATACAAACTCACCTTTAATCCAGGAGACAGAGGCAAGCAGATCTGAGTTCAAGGCCAGCCTGGGATAGAGCACATTTCAGGCAAAGAAAAGCTTAGGTCCAGGCATGGTGGTATATGCCTTTAATCCCAAATGAAGGTAAAGTTAGTTTGTAGAGGGAAGCACCCATGTTTGAAAGTGATGCCTAACTGGGTGGCAGAAAAAAAATGACGAATCAGAGAAGATTTGACGGAATAGGGTCTGCCCAGCTCTCATGAGAAGAGAGAGGGAAGGGAAGCTACTAAAGAGTCAATACAGAGAGGACGGAGGAGGCAGTGTTCCAGGGACAGCTTTACAGAGGTTGAAGGAGAGAACAAGCTGGACACAGGTGAAGACTGAACAAGCCAGAGAATGAGAAGGAGCCAGAAGATTAGAGCAGATTGCTGGAGTTAGTTTGAGGCCACGCAGAGAAATGCAGAGTCTCAAATAGAAGCCAGATCATATAAGTTAACTGGAGTTTGGAGAGGTGTTTGAGTCAAAACAGCTGAGTCGAACCAACCAGCTATGAGCCTATTAAGCAGTAAGCCTCAGAGGCTGAAAACATTCTCGGCCTAGGTTAGATTGTATGGAGACTAGCAGCTTCCAGGAGTAGGCCTAGGTTAGCAGACAGAGGCAGTAAGTCTCCAAGACAGCAATTACCTCAGGAGAATAAAAGTGCCTTTTACAGTTTTTAATATATAGTTTTTCTATATATTATTGTACATATATGATTCTACACCTTATAGTATTAAAAAACAAACAAACAGACAAACAAAACAGCTCAATGTGGTGGCACACACCTTCCCCAGCATTTGGAAGGTCGGTGGATGGATCTCTGTGATTTCAAGGCCAGCTTGATCTACAAAGCAAATTCCAGGAATTCCAGGGCTATTATATACAGAGAAACCCTGTCTGGGGTTGCGGAACAGCTCAAAGACTAGGGAAAAACACAAGTAACCTAGAATTTTCAGTAGACAAGACACAAAATCATTGTTTTGTCTATCTCAACATCTTTCATTATTTGTTCTGGAAAAGAAGTTTAATTTTATTATATTTCACTTTGCAGAGAATACATTTATGTATAGAAAAATAGTTATTCACTTAGAGTACTGATTGTCTTTCAACTTTTTAAAGTAACATTTGTAGCATAGTTATAGGTAAAATGTGAACAGTATAGAACAGCTTCCCACAGTTCAATATGCATAAGAATCACTTGGAAAGCCTTGATTAAATTCAGGTCTAGGGTAGTGCCTTAGTTAGGGTTTCCATTGCTGTGAGGAGACACCATGATCAAAGCAACTCTTATAAAGGAAAACATTTAACTGGGGCTGGCTTACAGTTTCAGAGGTTTAGTCCATTATCATCATGGTGGGAAGCGTGGCAGCGTGCAGGCAGACATGGTGGAGGAACTGAGAATTATACAACTTGATGGGTAGGCAGCAAGGAGGAGACTGGATGCATTTCGCACTGAGAGTAGCTTAAGCATTTAAGACCTCAAAGCCTCACCTCCACAGTGACACACTTCCTCCAACAAGGCCACACCTCCTCCAACAAGGCCACACCTCCTCCAAGGCCACACCTCCTCAAACAAGGCCACACCTCCTTATAGAGTCACTTCCTATGGCCAAGCATTCCAATACATAATCTATGCTCAAACCACCACAGATAATGTCGGGGGGGAGGGGGGTGTGCTGCTTCCCTGGTAAGTCCCAGGCAATGCTCCTGAAGGTGGCCTACAGATCACACTTTAAATAGCAAGAAAATAGCCAGTACTAGAGCAGGCAAACAAACAAACAAAAAACGCCCTTGTTGTGATGAAAGCTTGGGGCAGCTGACACTATCAAATGAGGTAAATTGAAATGTTGAAAGAATGTAGTGACAGAGTCAAGATCAGTCATCATTTTCCAGCTCACAGCAAGCTACTTTGTCCTCTGGAGCTGAGGGGATGGGGCAGGAGCCCTGGAGAGCTGCAGCCTCTCTCTCCGAGACTGTTGACGATGGGTTACTGTTGTCGTTGTTGTTCCGCAAGAGTTTCCATGTTACAATCTCCCTAGAGCACTCAGGCTCTGCCTTCCTGTTGGATGAGTTGTTTCTACAGCATTTGTCCTGAATCATTGAGACAAAGAGCAGGCTTCTTGTGACAATCAATTCTGTGAATACAAATGAAAAAATAAAACAAAAAACAAAACTAAACTAAAATCCTAGGCAAGCTGGGCATGGTGGCACACAACTTTATTCCCAGAGGCAGGCAGAAGGAACTCCATGAGTTCAAAGCCTACCTGGTCTATGAAGATCTAAGCCAGCCACAGCTGCTTAGTAAGATTGTCTCAAACAAACAAATTAGAGCAAAGCACCTGTCTTTGAAATTTGAGCCTAGTGGCACTCTTTTGCGTTATGTATATATGAACATTTAGGAGTTTATTGCCCTTCTCCTCCACTTATCCAACAATAAAGAAATTTTTTTTGTTTGTTTTTGTTGTTGTTGTTGTTTGGGTTTTTGAGACAAGGTCTCTCTGTGTTAGTCTTGGCTGTCCTGGACTCACTTTGTAGACCAGGCTAGCCTCAAACTCACAGCGATCTGCCTGCCTCCTGAGTGCTGGGATTAAAGGCATGTACCACCATGCCTGGCTCAAGAAACCATCTTTTTTTTTTTTTTTCTGTAAAGAAACCAACTTTTACGGAACTCTGGACTAGCTCCACACAATGCTTTCTGTCAGTAGTGCACAACATCCCTAAGGTCAACAGCAGGAAGACACAAACAAGCAGACGAATGGACTTTGCAAATAGGTCTCTACAGGAAAGTGGCACCGGACAGAACAAGAGTCTGATTATATGAACACATATTTTAGAAAGAGTTTAGGGAGGTATAATTTGAACACCATAAAACGTACGTATCTTGTGTACGCTTGGATGGATCTCAGTAAACTTGCCGAGCTGGAGAGTCATGGCCTCAGTCCTGACTAAGCCAGTAGTCTAACATCTGTTGCTTCTCAGTCTCCCACTTGGCCTCAAGCTCCCATTTCGCCTTTTCAGGAACCTCTTGTAGGCTTTTGTTGGGCTTTCTCTGTTTTGTGCTTCAGAGTCTCTTTGATGTTGATGTGTTTTTATAATCCATCCTTGTTATTGCTGAGTACAATGAGGTAGCGTGACTGTATCACTTTCTCTGCCCACTCACCCGTTGATTGACATTTGGAGCATTGATGACTAATACTGGTATGACCATTCATACACAATTCTTTGCTTCATATGTATTATAATTTCTCTTGACTTTATATATAAAAGGAGAATTACTGGACTCTAATTGTATGCCTAGTTTTCTTTTTTGTTTCGTTTCGTTTTCTTTTGTTTTTGAGATAGTGTCTCACTGTGTAGCCTTTGGTGATCTAAAACTTACTATGTAGACCAGGCTGGTCGCAAACTCACAGAGATCAGCCTTTTTCTGCCTCTGCCTCCCAAGGCTGGGATTAAAGATGTGTACTTCATGACCTAGTTTTAAAAAATTTTAGTAGCTTTCCAAAGAGACTGAACCAATCTTAAATTCACACCAGCTGCTTGTGTCATATTCTCTCCAACACTTGGTGGCGTTTGTTGTTGTTGTTGTTTCTTCTTCTTTTACAAATGGGCATGTCCTGTCATCTCAGTGTGCTTTCATGTGCATTTCCCTAACTAATGAGATAAACATCTTCTCCCAACTTTGTTTTCACTTCGCTTTCACGAATCTGCTGGTGATTTATCTATTTCAATGCACTTCATTCATGTTCTTAATGACATATTTAAGGAACTACTGCCTAACTCCGAGTTCACCAAGGTTTTCCTCCAGTGAGGAAGGAAAATCTATCCTGGTTTGATTTCTGTTGTTATATTAAAATACCATGATCAAAAGAAAGCTGGGTAAGGAAGGGGTTTCTTCGGTGTGTCCTTCCACATCACAGTCCATCCTTAAGGGAGTCAAGGCAGGAACTCGGAGGCCGGAACTGAAGTAGAGACCATGGAGGGGTGCTGCTTACTGCCTTGATTCCAGCAACTTTTGTTATACAATCCAGAACCACCTGTGTAGGAGTCACACCGCCCACAGTAGGCTGGGCCCTCCTCCATCAGTTAGCACTCACAGACTAATCTGAAGGAGGCGAGTCCTCAAATGAGGCTGTGTTTTCCCAGGTGTGTCTACTTTGTGTCACATTGACTGAAATGTATGCTAGATCTCATGTGTAGATCTGTGATACATTGTGGGTTCATATGTGTGTATAGTACTCATGATAAATCTAATGAAAAAAAAAAAAGAAAGAAAGAAATATAAAAGGAAAACATGACCGCTCCTAAGTCTGGTGAAGGAGGAGGTTTATTGTAGCTATTAGGGAGAGCACAGCCAGAGGCAGAGACATCTGGGAGAGTCCAGAGTGAACATGACCCTGAGCCAGGCCATGTGAGAAGAGAAGGCAGGGAAGAGCCAGGGTACTAGGAGAGTAAAAAGTAGACAAAAACAGCCAGTAATCAAAATGGTTGGATTACATAGAGAAGGCAATGGCGGGAAAAGCAGCCCAGGCCCTGGGATGAAGAAGTTTAGGGTAGAGGGTGGGACATGCCAGCCATGCCCTGTAACAGGTAGACTGAGGGGTGCTGGGAGAACCTGGAGGTGGGCAGGTCTGCTTTGATATGTTAAATAGGCTGTCAGTTAGAAGTTTGTCCCTGTATGAGATCTATCATCAAGTATGTCGTTCTTGTTATTATTATAAAAGTAGATGTCCATTTTTTTTCCAGAATATTTTCCTCCATGGTACCCATTTCAAAATTAACTGACCGCAAATATAGCAGTTATTTATAGACGCTAGTCTTCACCATTGATTTATACACCAACCCTTTTGCCCAAACCACAGGCATTTGATTATTATAAAGCTTTGAAATTGAGTAGTATACATCCTCTAACTTTATTTTTCTTTTTTGAAAGTATTTTGGCTATCTTAACTATTTCAGTTTTTCATAGTAGGATGAAAATAGGAAAAACATGTTCATTTTTTTTTTCCTCCCCACTGTAGCCTTTATCTTATGGAAACAATTTGGTGTTTCTTCTATGTCATTATTTTTTAAATTCTGAATTCTGAGAATTCAGAATTTAATTTTATTTGAAGGGTGCTCCACAGTCTCAAGTATATACAATTGGCCTTAGGGTACAATAGTCTCTAAAAGGGGTACATTTTCCTTCTACCAGAGCTTAGACTTCAGAACAGCAGGGATGCAATCCTGCAAGGATCACTAACCAGGTAAATCATTAACCTCACTGAGCTTCACTTCTGTCCTGTACAGAAGGAGACTGCATCTGCCTCACAGTGTTGTCGCGACTATCAAATGTGAGGTGCCGGGGCCATTAACAGGTTTATCCTAACAACTTATGAATGAGTAAATCAATGCAGGAAAGAGTTGGTGCTTATTCAAACTAAGTCAGAGAATGAACTAGTGACACTCTGAGGCTGTGTGAGAGCAAAGAGCTCGCCTCCAACTTCCCATAGGCCATGTGGGATGTGAAAGCCATCTTTAGACTCAGCTGGCCTCCCGCAAAAGATAGAAAGGGTATTCATCACCCAGCTCTCAGGAGGCCTGGTTAAGACTCTAGAATTTAGGGATTAGCTTTTCTCTTTCTGGGGTTCTATTTAATGCCCTTGCAGCTTAGTACTTTATTTAGTCTTCTGATAAAGAAGTCATTTAGCCAACAAAATTACCGAATGCTCAATTAATTTGAATTTTGAGTAAACAAAGAACAGTTTTTAATCTAAGAATGTCCTATGCAGCTGGGCACAGTAGTGCATACCTGTAATCCCAGCACTCAGGGAGGCAGAGGCAGGTGGGTTGGTGTGAGTTCAAGGCCAGCTTTGTCTACAAAGTGAGCCCAGGATAGTCAAGGCTACATAGAGAAACCCTGTCTTGAAAAAAAAAAAGAAAGAAAGAAAAAAGAATATCCTGAATGTCCTGTGCAATATTTGGGACATACTTATATTTAAAAATTATACCAACTATTACATGGCATATAGCTATACTGAATATCAATCACTAAAATTTAATTGCCTGAACTGTATTTTACTTACATTTGTTTAAGGAACCCTGCATATTATAAACATAAGTAAAGCAAATAATAAATTTAGCAAAAAAAAAAAAAAAAAGCCATCAATATTCTGGCAATATATTTCCAGTCTTTTATACTATTACTAATTATATTATATATGATATATAGTATAAAATCTTACCCATAATAGCATAATTATTGACTGAGCTGAAACAAGGCAAGACAAATGAATGTGTAAGAAACACACAATATTCAGGCATTATTCGCCTCTCTGTTATGATCTAACCATTTCCAGCAGGGAAGTGGTAAGAGAAAGAAGGAAAGTAAGGGCTGTCAGTGGGGGCCTGCACTGGATTCAAGGACCCTTGACGCTCACGGCCCTGCTGAAGCAGGAACACCAAGATGTTGAGTGAAGAGGGTACCACACATGTGCAGGTGCCCGCCGAGATCAGAAGAGGGGGCCAGGTCCCCTGGAACTGGAGTTATGGGCAGTGTGAGTGAGAACAGAGCTGGCTGAGTCCTCAGGTGCCCAGCAAAGAAGGTCTTCTCTTAGTCACTGGCCTGTAATCTTCCCAGGGATAGAGTTAGGGGGCATACAGTGGCAGGTTATATTGTAAACAAGAGCCAGGAGGCCCTACTGTGACTAGCTGAGACTGAACCTAAGGCCCCCCACCAAGAAATACAATTAAAACTAGGCTGAAAACTGTCAGGGAAAAAAAAAAATCACTAAAGCTAGCACTGTCCAGAAGAGCAGACAAAGGTTTGCTTTACTTAACTGACTAGCTGTAGCCTGCCTCTGCATTACCAGAGGACAGCAAATCCACCAAGAGACCATCAATTGTCTGCTCCTGCCGGAGTATTTGGCAATACCCCTTCCTTCCAGGTGCCCTTTGCCTTTAATCTGCAGGAAGCTAGGCACCTCGCCCTGCAGCCAGGGTTCTCCTAGCCCTGCCCTCCTCTACCCTACAGTCCTTCTTTCCCAGCTTCCTTTGCGGAGCCCTACCCATCCCCACTGTCCATCTAATGCTTCAGTTACTTGCAAAGGGCTGGCAGGTGCTCCTGGGCTGTTGGGTATGTGCGTTATGATCCTTATGCCCCCACCCCTCCCATCCCCTTCTTGCTTCTAATTGAACAACACAAATCTTCAAGACCCAGTGTAGATCATCAAGAAAGTAAAGGGCACTGAGTGCTAGTAAAAAATGTAGCCCACTGACTATGGAAATTGCTCAGAAAACTAAATTGTACAACCTAGCTATTCTAAATCCTATGCATATACCTGCGGGAATCTAAGTCCACCTTATACAGAGAAAATTGCATATTCATGTTTTCTGCAGCATGAGTCACAGTAGCCAAGATATGAGTCCAGCCAATAGATGAATGGATAAAGAAAACGTGGTAAATATATGCAAATGAATTTTATTTTATTTTATTATAAAAAGAATAAAATTGTGTTTTAGATCAGATCTTCTCACAGAATGAAATTATTAGCAGAAAAAAATATAGATAGATAGGACTAGAGGTCATGGTGCTAAGCAAAATAAGCCAGACTCAGAAAGACAAATAACACATTTTCAGTCAATGGTGATGGTGGTGAGAGAGAAAATAAAGAAAAATTCATTACAGTACCACTTCAGGACTCATGGACAATTTCACTTTTTGTTTCTAGTATCTGTCATTGTGCCTTTCCAAGGCTTGGCACTCAAAAATGTGTGTCTGAATTGGACATAATCTCATTTGATTTTTTTTCCAGCACCAATCAGAAATCAGTGTATTATCTCATTTACATAACTGAAAACAAAGTCTCAAAGAAGTTTCTAGGCCCAGGCTATTCTAACTACTAAAGTGGTATAAAAGGCTTTCTACTATATTGTGAGTATTAAATTAAATGGCTTTTTACTAATGAGGTTTCTCCAGCTGTTCTGTTTGAAGCAATTAAGCACTGGCCATGCCCTTCAGAGTATACCTCAGCCAGTGACAACTGTTTCCGAACCTTCCCTTTGCATAAAGTTGAGTGGGTGCCATTAGTTGGGAAATAATTATATAGTATATAACACTCAACCCACAGGAGTCTCTGCTTTGTTTTGATTCTTTAATCAACCCTTTTACAGGAAGTTGGTTTTCACCCAGGTAACTGTAGCAAAATATTTATCCAGGTAAGAAAAACATTAGTCAGCCAATCAGAAGCCTTTCTGTGGTGAGACTTCATCTACCTCATTACCAGTTTCTGCCCTGGCCAGCCAAATTACCCTCTGGATGGAACACATCCTGTTTCCACTTGCTCAAACTCTCTGACATGCCCTCGGCTTTCCAGAGCTGGCTGTGGTCTCTCCCAGGAGGCCTTTCTTTGCACACAGCCACGGGGTTGGTCCTGCTCCTCACTTGGAGACATGTTTGGTCATTTGGAAAATAAACACTAGGGTGAGCAAGAACCTGGTCACCATGAAAGGAGGTGACGCCCACCTTGGTATACTAGCCAGTGTCCTGAGGCTCACACCTGTACACCCTCGCCTCCGCACACTCCTCTCCAGGAGAACTGCAGGCCAACCACAAACAGCAGACCACTTACGCCATCAGAATCTCTGATAAGCTAATTTTCTGTCCATTGACACAACATAATGAGGCAAAGATGGGCTTGGTGTTCTAAATGGCTGTTTTTTAAGTACCTGCTCTGACTCTTTGTAGCTGTTCGACCTTGGGCAAGTTACTCAAGGAGCTTGTGTTGTTTGTAAGGAGAGGATAATAATACTATGTAGCTGAAACAAGACAGCATGTTACCGCGCACAGCACGGCTGTCTAGTACAGAACCAAACCCTAGTTTCTTCCGTCTTTTCTTCCTGTTCCTGAACACTCTAGATCAGTGGTTCTCAACCTGTGGGTTGTGACCCCTTTGTTGAACCTCTACCGCCAAAAATATTTACCTTACAATTCATAACAGTAGCAAAATTACAGTTATGAAGTAGCAACAAAAATAATTTTATGGTGGAGGCCGCCAGCACAGCAGGAGGCACTGTATCAAAGGGTCACAGCTTTGGGAAGGCTGAGAATTGCTGCTCTAGCCATAGACTGTATAAATCTACCTAGGGAAAGAGCGCTTAACCATTGTGAAGGAGGCGCAAGTATAAGCTGCAAATCCAGATTCTACCAAGGTCTAAGATGGGAATGTATTTTATTTTGACTTTTATTTTCAGTGTGTGAGTGTACGTTTTTGAAAGGGTTTCATACTAGCCTCAGCAGGCACTGAGTAGACTATGTTGCAAAGAAATGAACTCCTGACTCTCCCGCCTCCACCTCCCAAGTGCTAGAACTACAGGTGTGCCCACTGACTCAAATGACTTTATTAGGCATGCTCAGTGTATACACAAGAGACCATGCTATAGGGAGGGGCCCTGGGGATTAGTGTCAATACATGAGCCCCTGGTCCAGTGTTACTTAATCCTAAAGTGTTCTTTTGTTTGCTTGTTTGCTTGTTTGTTTGTTTGTTTGTTTGAAATACAGGAAACCAAGGCACTCATTCGAAAATTCCCAGCATTAAATGTGGTGTTAAATTAAAAATTGAAATACTTTACAAGTAAAAATAAAACCAAAACAAAACACATTTCAAGCTTATGAGATGGCTCTGTGGATAAAGGCGCTTGCTGCCAAGTCTGATGAAGCACATTTGTTTTCTGAACCTACTTGGTTGAAAAAGAGGAGGGCCTATAACTCCTACAGGTTGCTCACCTGCGTGTGCCCTGCCATGAGCTCAGCCAAATGCATGTGTGAGAGAACATGTAAGTAAATAAATGTAATTTTAAGAAAATATATATTCAATTTGTAATCTCCGTACAAGGTAAAAATTCAAATAGTGCCATGCATGGTGGCGTAGTAGGCTACACTTGAGTGTGAATGTAAATCCTATGACTTCTGCGTCCTTTCTCCATGCCCTGCAAGCCCACACGCAAGCCAGGTAGTGATGACCAGGTAGCTGACACTTAAGGAGCTCTGGTGAGCGGCTGCATTAGTCCACTCATGCCCAGGCTCCTGCAGCACAAGTGTTATGGTGATTGCTATCTCACAGATGACAGCGCTGTCCCAAGATCATCTCTTTGTTAACAGGTAGAGTTGACATCAGCTATCTGTGGTCCCTTGGTACCAGGCAACATCTAGCTGGGAAAATGAAGGCAGGGCAGCCCAAAGGGGAACTTATCAACTTGAATGACACAGGGGTGGTGGGGCCATGGGGTGGGCGGCAGGGGCGCAGTCCTTGTAGTTTAAGCTAGCTTTGAATTTCCTGTGTAGCTGAGAGTGACTTTGAACTCCTGATCCTCTTGTCTCCACCTCCTAAGTGCTGGAACTTTAGGCATGCCCATCTGACTCAGAGAATGTAGTGTGTGTGTGTGTGTGTAGGGCTATGAACCAAGAGAATATGTTCCATAAAGAGGGACCTCTGAGAGTATTACCAAAACACAGACATCTGGCCCAATGTTATTGAAGTCTAAGTTCTTTTAAGAAACAAGAAAGTGGACTGGAGAGATTCGGAGGTTGAGAGCAATGGCTGCTCTTCCAACAGTCCGGAGTTCAATTCCGAGCAACCACATGGTGCCTCACAACCATCTATAATGAGATCTGGTGCCTTCTTCTGACATACAGGCAGACATGGAGGTAGAACATTGTATACATAATAAATAAATCTTTAAAAAAAGAAAAAGAAAAAGAAAAGAAACAAGAAATCAAGGCTTTCATTTAAGAGTTTTATCTACATGAGTGCTTGGCATGGATTTCTAGGCATAAAGTGTTGTGTCTGTCTGAAGTGGATCATTTCCTACTGACCATCTTTAGCTGCAGGCATTTTGGGCTGGGCAAGCTCTCGAGATGAGTGGCTTCCAATCTGCTCAGCCAATAAACAGAAGCCTACACTTAGGAAAATTGGGGTCAATATTTGTTATGGTCATATAGTCCTGCAGACTAACAGGATGTGGGCACAGGGGTAGTCAACAGAGTGTGACACACCTCCCACATGCATTGGGGGGCCACACCCTGGCCTGCCCACCCCCACTGTCTTGCCTGGAACACTGAGGTGAGGACAGAGGGTGGGTGGCAGCTGTGACTCCCACAAGGCTGAGGCTTGCACTACTGTAGACAGAGCCTACATCCTGATGAGGCTAGCATATACACTGGCAATAAACCATCAACAGTGTATTAAAACAACTAACACCATCCTGAACAGTTGTCTGCCCCAACGCCCACGTGTGCTGAGAGGTCTTGGCAGGGCTCTGCCTGAGCAAACTGGTCCAGTGTAATTATGGGGCCAGTTATACTGTGAAAGTCAAGTGTAACTCATGATTGAAAATTGAGAGAAAAAAGGGAAAAGAAAATGGAGGGAAGCCTAGCTGGATGTGGGGCTTATCATCCCAACATTTTAACTTTGCTGAAAGCGAGATTTTAGCTTTTCACAGGCCAACATGAAATAAAATACACTATGGCATAGTAATCTTTGGGCTTAGACAAATCTAGACTTCAATTCTAGAGTTTTTAAATATATTTTTGTATCCCATACTCCTTATCCGTCAAATATGGAAAAGAGTCTGCTTTCGGGGCTAAGTGAATGAACTGGGTCCTTTTTCATTTTTAAGCTACAAGAAACACTGATAAATATCCTATATAAAATATTTGAAATCAGAACCAACTCACAGCAAGTTACTGTAAAATTCTAAGTTGTGGGTTTTTTTTTTTTTCATATTTTCTACAGTGAACAACATAAGCCCATGTCTTATACTTGAAGGAATTTGACCTTTATGTTTCAAATAATAGTTACACCTAAGCAGATAATTCAATAATGTTATTAGTACCCTAATTCATATTGTCAGCCTAAGAAAAGTGCTCATGAGAATCAACGTCATTATGACAGTTTATTTCACTCTGTCAGTGGGTCTCAGTCTTCCTTATGCTAATACAATTCCTCCTGCTGTGATGACCCCGACTATAAAATTATTTTGTACTACTTCGTAACTGTAGTTTTGTTACTATGCAGGATATCTGACATACAAGCCCGGTGAAAGGGTTGTTCAGCCCTCAAAGGGGTGGTGACTCACATGCTGGAAATGGCCGCTGCTCTAGGGGAGGAAGGGGGACGCGTGTGATGCTGGCCCTGATGGTCTGAGTTTGATCCCTGGGACCAACATAGGAGAAGAGGGGACAAACAAGCCCTGTGAGTTTCACATGTGCTACCATGGCACATACACGTGCGCGCGCGCGCACACACACACACACACACACACACACGCACGCGCGCACACACGCACGCGCACCCAGAGATGAGGAGGAGGAGAGACGGGATAGAGGAGTAAATCAAAGGAAGCGTCTATAATAAGAACACACATGCTTTGTATTTCCCAAAGACCACTCATCTGCTTTATTCAATTCCATCACCACTTTGTGAATCAAGAAAACACTCATTTTACACACCCAACAAACAGAAATATAAAATGGCTGACTCATTAAGATCACACTAGCAGCCGAGTGTGGTGGCACACGCCTTTAATCCCAGCACTCGGGAGGCAGTGACAGGCGATCTCTGTCAGTGCGAGGCCAGCCTGGTGTACAAAGAGAGTTCTGGGACAGCCAGGGCTTTTACACAGAAAAACCCTGTCTTGAAAAAGAAAAAAAAAAAAAAATGATTCACAATAGCTAAGTAAAAATCAGAATGATATAGATATTTAAAGTCTTATCTTAAGTTCTTTCCCCCTCTACTCTGAAAGTAACCAAGATGTAAGCCTACTTAGTTAGGCAGCTGGCTTTCTGACCAACTTATTTCATAACCAACAGCCTTGAATTCTTCTTTTTCTTCCAATTTATGAGGCCATAACACCATTTCTTAAGGAAAATAAACTTGATAATCCATTGTGACAGCAAAAGCCAATGTATTCACGTTCATTGTATCCCAGCCTGGCAATTTGCCTGCGTCTTCTGGCATATTCCAATGAAATTACTATTCAACTTACAGTATCTGTCCTCACAGGCCCGAGTAAATTCCCCCGGCCCATTAATCTGTATTTTCATCTAGCCAAGATGTCAACTTGATATCTTATTTTCCATTCTGCGTAAACTCACTAGTAACACAATCTGTGAAACAACACATCGAAAGGGAAATTGCTTCTACGATATGTAGTCATAAACATGTGTCAAGTGGATCACGTGGCAGCTTTGTAAAAATGCAGTTCAGATAGAATTAGGAGATTTAGCACCAAAGATCGATCTGCGTTTTTATTTTCAAACCAAGAAAATAAGATTCCCAGAACTCTGAATTTAAAGGGGATGGTTTTGAGATTTAACCAGCTTCTCTTTCTGGCCCTTTCAGGTCACACATCCATTATATTCACATGCAGGGAATGACAGGGGATTAATCTGTATCCTGTGGAGCCTTCAGCCAAAGCACTTGATTAATCATAATTACTGGTTTTCATTGGATGCCTATTGTGTACCAAGAGTTTTGCACACTACTCCAGGAAACCTGAAACTACTGAGCTGGTTTCATAGGTGACTAAAATTGAGGTTTGGGGAACTTAATAAAGTTACTTAGACCACACAGTAAGTAGAAACTCAGGATTTGAACTAAAAATTTATGCCCTTGACTGCCCAGATAGGAGTTTAATTTGGCCAGAACGTTCATCTTTTAAAATGGAGTTTAAAAGATCTAGGACTATAAACTGCATAGGATGTTGAGTAGCTCCTGGAATGATTCTATTTTTTTGTGTGTTCAGTTCACTGATACTATCTTCTCTCATTCGGCCCAGCCCTGGATGACCTGGTGACCAACAGCAAACACAGTGCTCACTCTCATGGAGCTCGCAGCTCAGAGACACCAGTGCTCACTAAACAGTCACACAAGCAAAAGTGAAACCCAAGGATGTTACATTTAATGCTAAGATGAAGACATATGATAGTCAGAGGTCCCAATTCTTATATTTAATAATTAAAGCAATGATAGAAGGTACCAGGCAGCAGATATTATGTTATATGGAGTTTATTAAATGAGCATGGGAAGAGAAGGAAAAGGGGGGGGGGAAGGGGTACCAGAGAGAGAAGAGAGAGAGAGAAGTAGAGAGATGGATAGAGAGTGTAGAGAGAGGGGTAGAGAAAGCGAGCCGCGTGGAGGGTTGTTCCTTTATACAGCCCTGGGGAGGGCCACACCCCTGTGGCAGGAAAGCCATGACATCACAAATAGGTGGACTGAAGCAGAATGCTAACACCAATAGTTACGATAAAGAAGTCACAACAGCCGGGCGTGGTGGCTCATGCCTTTAATCCCAGTACTCGGGAGGCAGAGGCAGGTGGATCTCTGTGAGTTCGAGGCCAGCCTGGTCTACAAAGTGAGTCCGGGACAGCCAAGGCTACACAGAGAAACTGTGTCTCGAAAAACCAAACCAACCAAACAAACAAACAAAAAAAGAGTCACAGCAGAAAGTATGAGATTCATAGCCTATGAGACACTTACTTTTGAATTTAGTGTATAAGTTTGTTTTTTGTTACTGTGATAAACATCACAACAAAAAGCAATTTGGTGAGGAAAGGAATTACTGGGCTGGCACATCCCAATTACAGGCAATCTTGAAAGTGGTCCAGGCAAGAACTCAAGTAGGACAAAGGCAGAAGGAATGGAGTGCTGTCACTGTTTTGCTCAGCTTGTCTTCTTTTCTTTTTTTCTTTTTTTTTTTTTTCTTTTGTTTCTTTCTTTCCTCTTGCGTTGTTGATATTGTTTTTCCATACAGGGTTTCTCTGTGTAGCCTTGGCTGTCCTGGACTCGATTTATAGACCAGGCTGGCCTGGAACTGCCTTTGCCTCCCAAGTTTTGGGATTAAAGTCATGTGCCACCACGCCCGGCTTCAGCTGGTTTTCTTATACAACAAAGGACTACTTGCCCAGGAGTGACACTACCCACATTGGGTGTGGCCTCACACACACACACACACACATACACACACAGACTTGCCCAGAAGCCAAACCCATGGAAGGCAATCCATCAGTTCAGGACCTCACCCTCCCACTCCCCGACCCCCGCTTTCCCAGGTGACTCTAGTTTGTGTCAAGTTGAGAAAAAAAAAAACCAAACCACCAAGGAAATAGCAAAGACATTAAGTAGGGGTCTCTAACCGAGTCTGGTGGTCAGTGGCTTCCAATGGTAACTAGTGTGGCTCCCTGCCAACTTGGCTTCATAGCGATTCTCCTATAGCAAAAGACACCATCTCCATCCGAACCTAAGCATGTTTTGAAGAGCATATCTGTTGACGACTTGAATGAGGAAGACGACAGGTGAAATAGCATCGAGGATGACAAAGAGAATATAACTGGAGGGGTAGGAACTGGCGTGGTCATTTACAAGTAGATTTGTATTCTAACAGCACCTCCCATTTTAGACCTAGAAACATAAGTGATGCTGAAAATGCCTAAGTGAGAATATACATACATACATACATACATATATACATACACATATGTGGAATTTGTCTGCCCTCTGTAATAGTAAATTTTTATTAAATCATTGTGACCGCCATTCTCTTGGTGCCTGCTCTGTGTGCCCACACTTCGTAGCTGTTGAATAAGCCTGTAAGGTGGGCACCGTCAGCACCTCCGTTGCACCAGATGGGCGTCTCAGAGGCAAGGTCAACACAATAATGCTGAGCCAGAATTCAAAACCATTCTCTATACAGCGGTGGGTTCCAGCTCAGGTGAGCATCTTCTACACTTCACTGCTCAAGGCCACCCTTTAGAGGAAGCACTGCTTCCCATAGACGGGAATGCAAAGCCCTCGCTAAGACACAGAGCTCTAGAACAGGAACTCGTACCTTCGGGTCCCACATAAAGTTTTCTCTCTACTCTCCTCAAGCTGCCCCCCTCAAAGTTCAAGAGCTCTGCTTTGAGAAGCCTGGAGAGAAAGCAGGAAATTCCCACAGGTGCTGAGAAGAAAGGAAGGAGCCAAGACAAGAAAAAGAAAGTGGGGGTGGGGCAGACAACAGTAACTAGATAGCTACTTCCTGCTGAGAAGCCCCTGGAATTGTTGCTGATAGCCCGCTGTGGTTGCAAGGTTTGGGGTCTGATAGGCAAAAGCTGAGCTTACGGTTCCTGTCCTTAAATGAGCACATTAGGGAGAAAGTCGTGCCTCACAGAGCTGCACATCTGTCAGATGATCGGCTCAAAAAAAGAGTGGCAAATTTCCAGAGAAGCCAAAAAGGACTTGAGTTATCAGAAAGGACTTCATAAGCTGTGCGGTTGGTGGCCACACACCTTTAATCCCAGCACTCGGGAGGCAGAGGCAGCTGATCTCTGTGAGTTTGAGGCCAGCCTGGTCTACAAATCAAGTTCCAGGGCAGTCAAGGCTACACAGAGAGACCCTGTCTCAAAATAAATAAATAAATAAATAAATAAAAATTAAAACAGATAAACAAAGCCAACTTCATGACTCCTGGAAGGATAACGGATAGCAGTGGGTATTCTACCCAGAATCCTTGTCTGCTCTGACTCTTCTGTTTTTAAATACATTTGTTTATTTATCTTAATTCCTTCTGAACCAAGATGGGAGATATATTCATTTTTCTTACCTAAGAAAAATGAGGATAAAGACAAATTCTCTGACTACAGTGTGGAGATGGCTATCTGAACATCTGAATGGCTCCTTGCAAAGCTCTGGTGAGAGCCCAGAGCTGAGGTCTGAACTGCAGTCAAGCAGCACCCCCATTCCCCCAAAACTCACCTCCTTTTAGAATCAGCATTCCTGGTGCTAGAGAGTAGCAATATTCAAGAAATAGAAGTAGTTTTTGGCTCTTAGTATTGACATGTTTAGTGAAGTGACTTCCTTAACTAATGTAAAGAAATCACAAAAGGCGGGCCCTTTAGTAAGGAACCCTCTGGGCTGTACATCTCTGTGTACATATCCAGCATGTCAAAAACAGACGTGTGAAATGAAATGTTTTACATATCTTCTCCCTCGGGGTATAGAACCCCCTGTGGCTGTGAGGTGGGGGAAGGGCTTGCCCGATAGGCTCAGGGGTTCCACTAGTGATGAGTGTGCATGATGGTGTGTGTTACCCCAATGCCATCAGACCATATCCTTAAACCTGGCTAAAGTGGTCAATTTTATGTATATTTTATCTTTAAACCTTAAATGTAAAGAGAATCTGTGCTAAAAGCCAACTAGCCAAGTGTGATTGTGTACATCTATGCAACCCCAGCACTTGAGATGCTGGGAAGCAAGTTCCACCCAGGCCTACACAGGCAGACCTTGTCTCACACGTTTAAAACAAACCAAACAAAATTAACTAGAATCGGAGTCATGAGTAGGGCAACTGCTACCTTCCTCAGTGACCATCAGTTTTCAGTAAACTTTGGAAAGCATCGCAAATGGCCGAAAGAAGAAGAAGAAGAGCTTCTAGAAGGCTCAACGTGAAGATGACGCAAGCTGTTTGCTGGAAGCCGAGTGAGTAACTCGGGTGAACCATGGCTGTTTCCTGAGTGTTAAGGACAAGTCCTGCCATCCATGTGCTTATCCAGCGTCTCAGAGCAGCTGTAAGGCTCTTCCAGGCAATCGTGTTGAGTTAACAAGACTCAACTTCTGTACCATCTCAACCCTAGAACATACAGTTTCACAAAGAAAAATACAGCAGAAGCTACTGCGAGAGAGGGTTGTTTGTTTGTTTGTTTGTTTTTGTTTTGTTTCTTTTTAATACATTGAGTTTTCATTGGAACAAAGAAATTCTAGAAAGAGGGTTGATTGTTAACTGACGGTGAGTGGGTTTTTTTTGTTTTTTTGTTTTGTTTTGTTTTGTTTTTTAGTGTACAACTGGGTCTTGTTTCATATGCATATACTTAATGTCAAATTGTTTTTTTGTTTGTTTGTTTGTTTGTTTTGAGACAGGGTTTCTCTGTGTAGCCTTGGCCATCCTGGACTCACTTTGTAGACCAGGCTGGCCTCGAACTCACAGCGATCTGCCTGCCTCTGCCTCCCGAGTGCTGGGATTAAAGGCGTGCGCCACCACGCCCGGCTCTTAATGTCAAATTGTACATTTGGAAACATTTAAACTCTATGTTACCAGGACACAAAATAAAGATTGTTTAAAAATCTTAAAAGAAAAGACTATTAAAGAACTTGTGGCCACTGAGGGAGGGGCTATGTATCATAGAACAGGTTGCTACGGATACAAGGCCCATTTAGACCACAGCTCTGCAGACATGCCGCCTGGGTCTTTGGCTAGCAAGGCTCTGTTAGGCAGAAGTTTCTAAGAGACTCTTGACTCTTGGGTCTTCCCTCCCACTCCAACTCCCCCTTAACTTTCAGAGCCCTAACTGGACATTTTCTTATTTTATATCGGCATACACCCACGAAAAACAAACAAAGCCCGCAGGACGGAGGGGGATGGTGAGGTCAAGGCCCATTTCGGAATGAAAACAAACAGCCAGGAAAGTGTAAGAGACTAGGGCTGATTCGGACCAGCCCAGCTGTGGAAGTAAGCTTCACACTCGACAATTGTTTCCAGATCTCAACAGGTCAGGGGTGGAGAGAGCGACCGGTGCCGGTTATCAGAGCGAGTTCACACAGGGTGGAGTAGAAGTTAAGGAAATAGATGGGAAAAACACGAAAGCCCCTTTGCGTTAAGCTGACACTGAGAAAATCGAGTGTCATAAAACTGTTGGACGCTGATTAGACTGCGGTTCGGTTTGGGGGCAGGGAAAGAAACGGATTACCAGGGCAGCGGCAGGGGAGTCCGGAAAGGGTGACTTTAGTGTGGTGCTGACAACCACACCTCTACCTCCCAACGGAGCTGAGCAGAAGGGCTGGGACAAAGGCACACAGACACTTACCGAGTGGCTCATAGGCTGGCTCATGTATGGGATTCTAGGAGGGATAAGGAAACCGGAAGAAACAAGGGTCTTCTGCACTCTCGACCCAAGACAGACTTAGACGGCTTGTGAGTTTTTAATGAGCTCTTATCAGATGCTAGGGCACCAGGGCATCCAAAGCCTTAGGAAATACCAGGTGTGAAGCCAGGTGTGGCGGCACATGGCTTTAATCTCAGCACTCAGGAGGCAGAGGCAGGTGGGTCTGGTTTACAAAGTGAGTTCTAGGAGAGCCAGGGTGAGTTCTAGGACAGCCAGGGCTACACAAAGAAACCCTGTCTAGAAAAAAAAAAAGAAAGAAAGAAAGAAAAAGAAAAGAAAAGAAGAAAGAAATCTGACATGACTGGCTGTAGATAAAGTCCCCTGAGTCCCCAAGCTCAGACTCACAGCTGCAGAATGAGGCAGAAGTGAGCTCGCTCCTCCTATGCTCACTCTTCCCTTCCAGGACCTATCAGCACAAGTCCAGCATCCTCCCATAGCATGGAGCCACCACGCCGTTTGCCGTGGAGGCAAGACAGTTCTCTTAACACAGACTCTTAACACAGAACGACTGTGTCAATTGGAAGCCTGTGTGCCTGAATGCCTAAGTCTTTGAAGTACCCACTGAACCCCACCCGTGCGCTGCAGGATCCTCGACCTGAGAAAGGGGTGAAAAAAATCACGAAAACATCAACCAAGTGATATGACGCTCTCACCAAAAACAAACAAAACAAAACAAAAACAAAAACAAAAAAACAACAACAACAAAAAACCAAAACAAAACAACAAAAAAAACCAAAACAAAAAAAAAAAAAACCCAAGGGTAGCAAAGGGAATGAAACTCCAAAGGAGCCCCACAGGGTCAGAAGGACCAGGGGAAACAGTTGAGAAGGTCCCTAGAGAGCCAAGTAGACGTGTAGAAGTGTGACTGCTTGCCACACTAATCCAGTGATGCTGATGCTGCCCACAATTCATGCTAGGAAAGCATCTTTTGCACTCCCCCAAAGGATGGGGGTGGAGGTGCAGGGAAGAAACCTTACTTATATCAGTCCTATTTTCTTCCTTTTATACTTAATTCCTTTAACTGCCAAATTCTCTTTATGACTTTTACGAGAGGATTATGATTAGCTGTGCTAAATAAAATTTAACTATACACCCTACATACTATGAAAACGAGAGAGCAGTGGAAAGTGAACCCCACCCTACAAACACGGTCTCAAATTCACTGAGCCTAGTTTTGACACCCGAAAACCATCTCTCATTATCATGCACCTCACCCCGCCCCACCCTACATGATCTGTTTTTCTACTGTCTGACGGTTGTTTGCACCCCCTTTATTGGGAGGGTTGAGCTGGACGCCCTCCAAGTCCTTTTCAAGCCCCAGTTCCCTTGAGTCTGTGAGGGACTGTGGGATCAGAAGTTGTACAGGGTGTTCTGACAAGGAGCATGGGGCCAGGCAAGCTGAACTTTCACCCAGTGCTGGCCTTGGTGACTGAGAACTGCTGCCTCCTCCCTGTGACGTCACCGGTACTGTGGGACACGGAGGGTATCAGGAAGGGGAGAGGGAACAGCGTGTTTGAGGTTTTGTCTTTTATAAAAAACAAACCAGTGTGCAAACACAACTTCAAGATGTTCCTGCCACTGCCCTTCCCTTCCTGCTTCTGACTTGTCCCCTCAGGTTCTCCCATATAGAAACTGTAAGGATTGCTATCTCCCTGCTAGGGTGCAGATCTCCGGGTGGTGGCAGTGTGAAGATCGAGCAATTAAGCCCTGCCCAAAAAAAAAAAAAAATTGCTCTGAAGATCGCACAATAGGACAGCCCACCTGCCAGAAAGGAGTCACACTACTCCCGGAGGCCTGGCCTGAGGTGCGGGCCGCAGCACCTGTCACCCTAGGCTGGCATTTTGTCACACTAGGACAAAGGACTCTGGAGTCAAAGGGCAGCTCTTATAAGCCACATGTCCAATATGAGGCTAAGGGGAATTCTTGGGAATTGTTACTGCTGAGGATTGCCAACTGGCCTGCGTCACATCCCTTTTCCCCAACTCAGCTCCCTGATGAAGCCAGGTACATGCATTTGTTGAGGAAGGACCCACCATTGTCTTGTCCCTCTGCCTCAGAGCCCAGGTGATGTGAGCTTTTTAAAGCTAGTTTGGTTTTTGTTTTTTTTTTATTTTCTTTCAGTTTGTGGTTTGTGGTTTGTTTTTGTTTGGGTTGGTTTTCAGAAACCGGGTCTTCTTATATACCCCAGGCTGGCCTTGAACCCGCAGTCCCCTTGGCTCTCCTGAGTGCTGGGATCACAGGTGAGCCTCTGTGCTGGCAAACATGAGGGCTCTAATGCTTCTTTCTACCATAAACTAGATAGCAACTTCTACCCAAGCTTCCTTTTTCTATTCTCTGCCTAATTCCAACCCTGCCTGAGGCTTCCTTGCAATACTGAGTGACTTTCAGGCCACTCTTGCCCAAGAGGCAGCTCCACCCACATGAAGCTGGGGAAACCAGTGGCCTGGAGGTGTTGTGTGGTTCCAGAACCACCTTTATCTCACTGAAAACCAGCTGTCCTTGCACCTGGGTTTTCTACAGATGGGTCAGTAAGCCACATACAGCACTGCCCATATGGTCTTCATAAAATCTTTTGAAAGCATGTTAGATATGGCAGGTTTTAGGAACCATTAGAGGCTGGGATCCCGGGTTTAGCATACAGGCATTTGGAAGGCAGAAACACTGCTGAGGATTTGGCAGCTTCCTTCAATGACTCGTGATGAAGTTGTTGAAAGAACTTGAAACTTGATTGATAGAAATAAAAACAATAACTCTGAGAAATACATTAATTGGATCTATAAAGCCTGAATGTTAATGGTAATTTTTTTCCATTTATATGACGAGTAAATACAGAAGCCACTCAAGAATGGCCTACATCTGTGCTTGATGCCTGATATATGAATTTGTGTTGTGTTTCTAGCACAAGTTGACTCTGAATAAATGAAATACAAACCACATAGGCTGCTGAATAGACAGTTCAAGTAACTAATTTATGACTCAAATCTTTTCAAATCTCGTCCCATCATGCTTTTCGTCTCTAACACACCTTGATGAACAGTCTTGGCTCTATCTCGGCAGCCTGCTGCCTGCGTATCTGCTTTTTCCTGTGCCTTTCTGTGATTCACAAACTGCACAAAGGCACACCTTTGGTTAAGGAGAAGTCAAAGGTAACTGGCTTGTCAACAAATGTGGCCTTGATCTCATAAATACAGCACTCATTCTAAGTGGTACACTTTATAAAGGAAGAGAAGAATCATTTAACACTTAACCAAGGTTGCTTATCCAATACCACCTAAGTGTGAGAAAAGGAGTCTGATCTCATACACGTTATATTGGGTTACGAATTAATGGCGCCCCTCAGAAGGACAACTGGACAAAGGCCCTTTACACTAAGATGGGTATAACCTATGAATTACTCTTCCAGAAAATTACCAATTAGGTACACGCATGTATGCCTACAAAACACTGAGCAAGCTGTTGTTGGTTTGTGGTAGAAGAAAAAAGAAAAGAAAGAACCAACCTAAGTAGTCACCAGGAGAGGATTGGCTTACTCAGCTGTGACATCTAAATATGAAGCAACACTTTGCCACCATTTTTAAAGATGTCTATTTAGTGAATGTGTGAGGACAACTTATGAGAGCCGGTTCTCTTTTTCCATCACTGTATCACCAGCGATCACACTTTGGTCATGAGGCTTGGCGGCAAGCACTTTTATCCGCCAAGCAATTTTGTCAGTCCTCCATGCGACCATTTTAAAAAAGTGACAGCTACCTAGATGAAATTATATGGCTGTATATTAGCTATTAAGTGAAAATGAAATAAAATACAAATTAGATACATATTATATTAAGTTATATGATAGTATTTGGTATTTTTGGAATGTATGGGTTTTTTTTAATCAATTATATCTCAATAACGCTAAAAGGAAAACCAAGTCTGTTTTATTAAAGGTAGATATACATGTTATAGGAAAAAAGTATTAAAAGATACCTTTATTTAAATAACAAAATATCCACTTCTATTATGTGGGGGTTTTTTGTTTTTTGGTTTTTTTTGTTTTTGTTATTGTTGTTGTTGTTGTTATTTGGTTTTGTTTTGAGACTCGGTTTCTCTGTGTAGCCTTTGCTGTCCTGGACTCACTTTGTAGAACAGGCTGGTCTAGAACTCATAGAGATCTGCCTGCTTCTGCCTCCCTGAGTGCTGGGATTATAAGTGTGAGCCACCGTGCCCGGCTGCTAGAAGTTTTCTATTGTGTACATATACCCCATTTATAATTGTGAACAGTGCTGTGACAAATATCGACATACAAGTATCTCCGTGATATGTTCATCTGAAATCCTATGGGTAAAACCCCAGGAGTTATATTACTAGATCATATGGTAGACCTATTTTTAATATTTTTGAGAAACCATATTGATTTCCACAGTGGCTGGACTGGTTTACATTCCCAGGAACAAGGAGTTCCCATTTGTCTATATCTTCACCAGCATTTGTTGTTATTTGTTTTCTGAATGATTGCCTTTCTGGCTAGGGTGACACAGAATCTCCGTGCAGCTTCGGCTTGCATTTCTTTGATGACTAGCGAGGCCCATCAGTTTTTCTTACACTTACTGGTCACTTGTGTTTCCTTTCTTGAGAACTTGTTCATTGTCCCTTGTATTGAGTTGTCCTTTAGTCCACACAGGGATTAAATGGGTTTTACAACAAGTTTATTCTGATACTAGATAAATAAGCAAAACAGGTATAACTATATATCATGCAAGCATGAAAAGTGGGGGACAATGGAGGTTGGTTTTAATGCAGAACTTAAGGAGTATGCTATACTTTTTTTTTTTTTTTTTTATGTTTTGCTATGATAACAGCTGAATTTCTTAATGAAAAATTTTAAGTAATTAAGGAAAATATGGAGATTTGGGAGGACAGTCCCCCAATTGGGAGGACAATCTCCCACATCCATGGTCCTTTTTTACTATCTGCACTTCCAAGCTAATAAACAACGTGGGTCTGAGGACCCTAAGTGAGCTGCTAGCCATGTGAGTGCAGGGACTATGGCTCACTTACTGTTTTTATTGGGTTGGGTTGGGTCAGCTTAGTGTTTTGAAATCAAGGTTCCTCATGTAACCCAGGCTGACCTTGAGAGCTCACTATTTAATCCTTGATGACAAATTCAAAACACCTCTCCTACCTCAGCTTTCCTAGTGCTGGGATGACAGATGTGCCCACCCCATCCCACCCCATCCCACCCCATGGCTCATTTGTTTTGAAGTTCCCTGGGGACTGACTTAGGTTTTGTCAAATTGTCTCTTCAGTGGTAAAGCTGAGGTGCTGGCCACAGTGCTAGTGGACATTCCTTAGGTGATGCTCCTGGGCCCAGTTTCTTCCTTGTTACTCTCAGCGTGGATTATCTCACCCCGTCTCCAAGGAAACCTAAGGAATATCAGGAGTATGGCTGTAATCACACCCATTTAACAGATGGAGAGGCTTACGTTACAAAGGTAGAGGAACCAGAGCCGTTCTCAGGATCCTTGGGCTTAGGGGGCTGTGACAGAAGCAAGAAAGAGCAGATGAAAAGACAGGTTTGGCCCTTTTAGGAAATGCTTTAGCTGTGGTGACTAATGTCATCTCTTTCCCTCTAGGAAACTCTCCTAAGTGAATCACAAGCATTTACCTGGTTGAATGAAAACAAGGTAAGATGACTAACAGAATTTTAGCAGGGGCCTGGCCACACTTGAGGTGGGACATGTGGCAGTACCTCTCACATTCCCTGTGCCGGAAGTCACCAGGGAAAGGCTTTCAGTGGGGGTGCATTTTCTTTTCCTTCGAGATACAATGGCTTTCTTGTTATTAGTAACAGACGTGGCCAGGCAATTACAGACTTAGCTGGGTAATCACGCCTCCATTTTAAGGCTTAATCAGATCTTCTCCACAGCCAAGGCCTCACACAGCCATTGTGGCAGGTCAGTTCTGTCTCTTGGCTTTTGATGACTGGCATTCCTCTACAGTGGGACTTATCTTTGTTTGTGCACGTATGTGTGCTCACATGTGTGTGATTTCCTCTCCTGCGCATGTGTAGCGGGTTGCTCCAAAGCTCAGCCTCTAAAGAGGTCGAACTACTCTGCCTCCCACTTGTTTACCTGGTAACTACTCTGTTGACCGAGAATGGAGGCGGGGTCAAGAGGCTCGGGTCCTGCTTTAGGCTTGCTATAGCTTCCTCTGCAATGCCAAGGCTCCTGCTCACCTGTGAAAGTGGGGCAATCTCACAATACACGCTTAGCTGTCCTTCCGCCAACTGAGAGCTCCCTAAAGCAAAAATCCTATTAGCATAGCTGGGCATGGTGGCGCATGCCTTTAATCCCAGCACTTGAGAGACAGAGGTAGGCAGATCGTTGTGAGTTCAAGGCCAGAAACGGGTCCACAGAACCTTCATCTAAGAACCAAACGGACTCCAGGTAGCATTAGCTGTCAGCTTGCATCCTGGCTACCTTTTTCTCTACCCACCATTGACGCGTCAGCACAAACATTTCCCCCGAGGGGTTAATAGAACTTTATAGGGGCATGGCTTGGGACTTCCCTGATTTTCTTCTCGCGTGACCAGGAAGCTGAACGAGACTGAAATCTCAGTGCTGTGCTGGCTTCACCTTGGCAGAATGTGCCTGTCAACCACCCCCAGCCATACTGAGGAACTGCCCCACTAATTGCACTGTCTCGGTAGCCTCTAGCCTCAGTTTACCTCTCAGGAGCAAGCTGAAAGAAATGCCGTTTGTAATCAATGCCTGATGCTTCCGCTGCGCTTACCAGTTTTCCCAGGTGTGGAACAGGACATTCCAACATTCTGGGTGGGTGGGTTTGTTTTAACGTGCATTGGAGCTCTCATGTACTTACACCTCTGGATATGTCTGTGAAAGAGTGTCTAGATTAGGTTAACAGAGGCGGTAAAAATCCACCCTGCATGTGGCCAGCACTATTCCATGAGCTACATAAAGAGGAAAAGCCCCCACTGAACAATAGCACCGTCCATTGCTACTTCCCCGGATGTTGTGACCAGCTGCCTCAAGTTCCTGGGGCCACAACAGCCCTGCCGTGACGAATTACCCTGAGGCTGTGAGCCTAAGTAACCCTTTCTTCTGGAAGTCGCTTTTGTCCGGTGTTTTGGCGTAGCCGTGAGAAGAGTAACTAACACAAGCGGTTTTGCTGGAATGGTTCAGAGAGCTCGGGAAGCACTGAGCGTTTATTAAAAGGCTTCGCAGAGCTGCAGGTGAAAGGCCAGATGGAAAAGGGCCACACATCAGGGTAAGGGGAGCAGCCCACAGCTCCCACACCCCTCCGAGGCCCTCCCTGTGCTCTGCCATCCAGTGGCTCACTCAATGAAGTCCTTCAGGGATTCTAGAAAGGCTTTATTATAGTGATGCTGCGGTTGGCGGCATCATTGGCTATTAGTAATCAACTCAACTTCTGGCCTTTCTTCCGTCCCCGGAGGTTGGGAACAGGGCCAAAAGTCCCCATTCTCATCACCACGCTTGAGTCTCTCTACTGACTGTTCTCCAACTACGAGCTACCGGGGACCCCTCCAACCCCAGGGTACTTGTTAGCAAACAGAAGGCGCTCTGATCACTATAGAGCTTCCGAGGTTGGAGAAGCTTCCCAAGAAGTAGTTACAACAACGATATGCTCTGCAATATCACACAGTTATACCTAGAAAAGCACATAAAAATACGCGCACAAAAGATGCTTTATTGAGCGTTGCTCAACCAGTACATATATTATTGTTCAATGAAGGGTGTTGGCAATCACCTATCAATGGCATCATTCAATATAGTGCTATATGTTCATATTCAGGGGCAAGTATAAAAACAGGTATAGAGTTACAACAGTGCTTTTGATATGTTAAGTGTGGAGACAGTGAGGTGACAGAAGAGCATCACTCCATTTGTCATGGTGATTTTGTGTTTGTCTTTTTAAAAGTAGGGTCCTCATATTGGGGAGGGGGAAGCTTAAACTGGAGACTCCCCTATCAGCCTCCTGAATGTGGGAATAGGTATCCTCCACCACACTCAGCTTCTGTTTGGACTTTTGAAGGGACCTTACAAATAGGCAGGCCAATGACAGATGGGTAGGTGGGTAGATAGATAGATATAGATAAATATTGGAATACTAAGAATGCAACTTAGAAAATATGGGAACGGAGGAGTTACTTTTCATTGGACTTTTTACTGTGAGCAGGTCCTCTGTTTATAATTAAAACTAATCTTAAATGCCATAAATTAAAATTAAAGGAGTAAAATTATTCCCTAACAGGCAGAAAACAACAAGAAATAATAAATCTTCCTCAATAAGGTTGTCTCTGTGGAGCTAAGAACACTGGGCTTGAAGTCTCGAAGTGGAAACTGCCTATCTGACCTCACTACTCTACCTAGTCACTGACATAACAGAGTCAGGCAGAAGCCCCTTTGGATCTCTTACAATAGCCATGCTCAGTGGGTGGCCCGGCAGAGGTAGAGGTGCCTACCCCCTCTGCAGAAAAGCCAGTGGTCCTTAAAATCAGGGACTAGAATGGGGCAGACTTGAGTGATCCTGTGATGACAGTGGCTGTTCATAATGATTTATGAAGCCAGTCGTTGCTCATTCAAGTGAAAGGTTTCCTTTTTTTTTTAATTTTTTAAATTTTATGTATTACATATACAGTGTTCTGCCTGCACATATGCCTGCACAGATCTCATTATAGATGGTTGTGAGCCATCATGTGGTTGCTGGGAATTGAACTCTGGACCTCAGGGAGAGCAGACAGCGCTCTTAACCACTAAGCCATCTCTCCAGCCCATGGAGAGGTTTCTAACCAGCGGATAGAAGGGTGTGCTGGCTGGTTTTGCGTCAACTTGACCAAAGCTGGAGTCTTCAGAGAGGAAGGAGCCTCGGTTGAGGAAATGCCTCCATGAGACTAAACTGTAAGGCATTTCGTTAATTAGAGATCGATAGGGGAGGGCCCAGCCCCATTGTGTGTGGAGCCACCCTTGGGCTCGTGGTCCCAAGTGCAATAAGAAAGCTGACTGAGCAAGCCAGGAGAAAGCAAGCCAGTAAGCAGCACTGTTCCACGGCCTCTGCATCAGCTCCTGCCTTCAGAATCCTGCTGTTTGAGTTCCTGTCTTGATTTCTTCCTTCAGTAATGAATAACAACATAAAAGTGTAAGACAAATAACCCTTTTCTCCCCAACTTGCTTTTCGGTCTTGGTGTTTCATCGCAGCAGCAATAGAAACCCTAAGACAAAGAGTATCAACAAAAGAGCTCTTCCTAACTTCCCACCCACATAGAAAATTCTGCCCATACCAGAGCCTATTGAAACTCAGCCTGCAGCGCCTGCAAGACTGGACCAGAGCTGCATCAGCCAAATTGCTGTCCTTCCTCACTCTGCGGTGCTACTGCGTGTCGCCCTAACCTCTGGACCACCACTTCTTCCCCAACTCTTCCTTCGTTTCCCCCTTTCCTCCTCCTGAGCTCCAAGGAGCTAACTCCGCCATGCTCGGTGCGGTTAAGATAAGCAGTAAAGGCCTCATCCTCAATCTATGTCTCAGTATCCCCATTCGGAGATTCAAACATTGGTTTTGTCCTTTCACTGCAAGGAAACTCCCAGTGCTGTCTGGGAGTCCACACCCAGCAGCCCCTGAAATAAAGGTGCTGGAGATAGTCCAAGATGCCCCCAAGGCAGTGCTGGTGGGGAGTTCAAGCCCTGGTCAGCGCTTTGGCTATGGGTAATGACCACCCAAATCTTCGGGTGTTGTAAGGCTCACGACCTCTTCCATCCTCTGTGCTCTACTCAGCTGTTCCGATGGCAATCTTCCAGTGTTATGCCCACCACTACCAAGGCGAGAAGGCCTGGTCCAACTCCATCCTCAAGACCTCTGGTTTGTTAGGGATTGAAAGAGGCTTCCAGATTCCCTCTTCCTATGTCACAAAGGGTCTCTTCGCACAGCCCTATAGAAGGCCTCAAGTGAGATTTCATCAGACACCTAAAGAGCAGGTTCCTTTGGGCTATCCTCCAACCGTGCTACCTGAAACTGGTCAGGTTCAGCTTGCCTTTTGAAGACCAGGGCTCGGTACCTAGACTAGGGTCTAACCTTCAGCCTTCAGCACCGGTGCCCCAATCCTTGCCTGGCCTGAGGTGGTCAGGAAACACAGTCAGGGGTCGCCAGGCCAGGTGGGGCTACGTCCCCAGCCCCCACGCATGCACAAACGCGGTGTCGCCCGAACCCTGTGCCCCGCAGCGTTCGATCTCAGGACCGGGACACCCTGGGCCAGGGTCCCCCTTGGCTCGGCGGCGGCGCGCGGCGCTGTAGCAGCGCCCGCCTCCCGGTTCCCTCCTCCTGCCTCGGTGGCCGCGCAGGGTAGGTAGCTGGGGGAACCGGAAGGATGGCGAGGAAGTTGGAGAGGGTTTCCTGAGATGAGAGATTACTTCCGTCCGCGCGCTGGCCTCTCTCCGGAGCCGGCTGGCTGGGGCTCGGGGAGCGGGGTGCGCGGGGCTCTGCCGCGCCTTGCCACCTGCAGCGCCGGAGCAGGCCCCGGGGCCTCGCGGCAGCGGCTCACCAGGGCCATCCTTGCAGGTGGGAGTAGACAGCATCTCTCCAAGCGCCCAAGCCATGGTGGCCAAACAGCGGATCCGGATGGCTAACGAGAAGCACAGCAAAAATATCACCCAGAGGGGAAACGTAGCCAAAACCTTGGTAAGGCGGGGGCGGTGCCGGCCGGGCGGAGGTGGCAGGACCCGCGGGGCGGAGCAGGGTGGAGCGGGCGGGCCAAGGGCTCAGTGCCAGGTCTCCCTGGCCCCTCCTCCGGGGTCCCGCAGACTAGGGGGACACTGCGGGGCTCTCGGGGCGCAGACTGCTTTCTCGTGGGCGGAGAGGGCTCTGGTTGGTGGAGCCTCCCCACGAGAGAATGAGCCACTGTCCTTGAAACGGGTTAAAGGCTGCAGGGGCCAGTGAAGCCAGCTGGGCTGGGAGCCTAGTAGGTGAGTGTGATGAATGAATGACTGAATGAATGCATGGATGGTTGAACGAATGACAGACCGCCACTTATCTTCAGCTTCCAGACTCCGCCCCTGGACTCTCCCCACCCCTATACTAAGGTTTCCTTTCCACTTTCTGTGATGATCTGTCTCGTCTCCCTGTATGTATTGAACAGGCTTAAAAGTAGGGCGTAATTCCGACCCACATTTTTCTCCACCTCCTCTCTCTCCTGCAAAATGAGGCCTCCAGCCGTTACTGGGCTTAAGTTTACTGCCTATATCGTTACCCTATGGATTTGGGCTAATTATGATGCTGCAACCGTAGAAACCAGCTTATTGCCCGGGGTTCTTTGCTCCCAGAACTGCAGATTAAAGCTTTACCCCTGGAATCTTAAGTAAACTCTGTACCTTAGATGCAGAGGTTTCCTTCAGTAAACCAAGTTGTCTGATACAGAAAATGTCAGGCCTGTGACTTTGAACCATCCCGAGCCTTGAGTGGGTTGTGTCCTTGCGGAAGAGCTGGTTTGCAAAGGCGCCTGGAATCTATTATCCCATAAGATTAAGGAGAAGTCCAGCCGAAGCTTGGGGTTTGTCTGGAAACACAGACTTGATGAGGCAATGCCTTTTAGCCAAAGAAATTATGTTGGTTTGATTAACTGAGGGAAAAGCTGGGTGTGTAGTCATCACACCGGAATTCTTGCTAAACGAAGCAGAATTGTGGAAGAGAAGCCATAGCATCAAACTCAGAGCTTTATACACGGCCCCAGACTTAAGTAACCCTTAAAATTCATTCTTTTGGGGATTAGGCCATTTAGCTGTGATTAGAGGGAACAAAATGCCAGCCAGGGCACCATAGAATGAGAACCATATTTTTACGGAGATCTGTTTCCCTTATATGTTTTTACTGGGCGGGGGCAGGGAGCCACTGTCCAAGTGGACTTTAGAAGCAATTATGTTCCTAGGAGACCAGTTCTTCCTTTTCAAGGTGTCAGTCCTATTTGCTGACATAGTGGAAATATGTAGATGTGGTTCTTTCTAAGGAATCAGAGTTCAGACGTTAAATGATCTCAGTTGATGGCTTACATGAGGGCAAAGGGAACAACACAAGGACTGATTTGCAGGGCCGTTTTCTCCATCAGCCTCGTTAGACTTGAGAAAATGTTGGGAACCTAAAACAAGATGGAAAAAACCTGTTGTCTTTAAAATCAGGGGGGAGGAGAGGGAAACAGAGCCTGGAGTGGTGGCCCATGCCCTTAATCCCAGCACTCGGGAGGCAGAGGCAGGCAGCTCTCTGTGAGTTCGAGGCCAGCCTGGTCTACAAAGGGAATCCAGACAGCCAGGCTATATACAGAGAAACCCTGTCTTGAGAAACAATAAATAAATAAATAATAGAAAGAAATAAAAAGGAAATGGGAAAACGCTATACAGTGGGCGTAACTAGTCGACTGTAGTTCAGCTCAACTTTCCCAGCTACATTTACATTATATGTAATGTGCAGCATAAGTGCATTTAACTGGTTCTGCTGTTACCATGGACGGCCTTCCGCAGCAGTGCCTGGCGCCTGTGAAGACCTGGAATTGGCCAGACTAAATCTGTAATGAGAGGTTTCTAAACCAAGCCCCAATAAACGTTTATTTTCAGTTGTTTTGAAGGGTCTTTTGGTATTGTAAGTGGATCAGCATCAAAAAAAATTTTTTTTTCTCTCTGTAAACCCCAAACCTTGTTTTGCTGATTACAAGTTAAGCACGGTTATACTTTGATAGAATTCACTTCGAAATGATGCCTAGTTCTGGGTAGACTTAAGTAAGTGGGAACAGATTTGCAAGTTCCAATTGAGAATTCAAGTTCCGAAGTCCAACCTCCGTCAGTCACTGTGTGCAGATGCTCCCATCCTTCATGATTAGCTAATGGCTTCTGGGTAAGCCAGTGTTCTCCTCCCAAATAGCAGATTGCTATGAGAAACAGAAATGGAAGGACTGCTTGGGGTGTTGGACAGTAGGAATTTCTCCCCAGTGAAAGGGGGATTTAAGTTGCAGAGTTCTGAGCTGCCCTGCAAGGATTTTATCAGAAAATAAAGACAGCCCCTCCCATGTTGGGGTCCCATGCTGAAGGTGAGCCTTGGTCTTTACAGACTCGCTGTAGGACCGTTTCCCCTGTCTTTTGTAGCAGTAGAATGGGGCTTATGTGAAATGTCCCAGTGGGGTTGTATTGGCATTCTTTAAAAACAAGCAAACAAACAAACAAAAACAAACAAACAAAACAAACCCTCTATGAAGAACTGTGCTGGTATTATGATCAGCCATGTGCTCCAGAGCTCTGGCAGTCCACAGGTAACCTCCATTCCCTGGGGAATGCCTTCCAAAAGGGCTCTGTGTTATATACTCCAGGCTATGCGATGGTGCTTTGTGTTTATCTGTATGTATAAAATACAGGACTCCATTTGGCATCCTTAGGAGCTCAGTGATTCATATAGAGACTCCTGGATTCACTTATTGGCTTTTGCTGGGAATGGAGCTGGGATAAATCTCTTTCTAATGTGCCCTGAGTTGCAATAGTGCACACTTGACTTCTGAGGGAAACTAAAACCTAGTTTTGGGTGCTAAGGAGTGACACAGTACAGTTCTATTGTGCAATTCTTTTGTTGTTGTTTTGTTTTTTGTTTTTGTTTTTTAGGATTTTTTTGTTGTTGTTTGGGTTTTTTGTTGTTTTGTTTTTTAGGGTTTGTTGTTGTTGTTTGGGTTTTGTTGTTGTTGTTTTGTTTTTTTGTCTTTTGAGACAGTGTTTCTCTGTATATCCTTGGCTGTCCTGGACTCGCTTTATAGACCAGGCTGGCCTCAAACTCACAGAGATCTGCCTGCCTCTGCCTCCCGAGTGCTGGGATTACAGGTGTGCATCACCATGTCCGGTCTTCTATGCAATTCTTAAAGACTTACTTGGTTCTTTTCTGGTGAAAAGCAACAACCTGTGACTCCCCAGCACACATGTGGGTCAGAGCCAAAGAGTGAGCAGCTTTAATCTTGACTCAAAATTGACCTGATGTTGACACACTTATCTCTACTTCAATATCTAGTAAGTGAAATATAGGGATGACCCACCCATTACTACCAATTATAAAGTATTACTAAAAAGATGGCTGAGCATGTAGCTCAGTTGGCAGACTGTTGTCCTAGCATGCAGACAGCCTGGGGTTTGATACTCTAGCACCACATAAAACAGGGAGTTGGGGTGCATACTGATATTCTCAACATTTGGGAGGTGTAAGGCGAGAAAGAAGTCAGATTATCATTGTCTTCATAAATTGAGAAGGTTATATCATCCTTAGCTACATGTCAAGTTCAAGGCCAGCCTGGGCTAGAAGAAAGCCTGCGTCAGTCATCATCATCGTCGTCGTCGTCATCATCATCATCATCATCTTTGTAGACTCACATTTTACCTGACTTATAAAATAACATTTAATTAAACATGCACGCTCATTCATTCTTTAACGAATATTTATTATCTTCTTTAAGTCTATGCCATACAGACTTATGCTATACAAATAGGTTGCTATATGTTGGTGTCTCAAAGAAACTCATTGCCAGCCCTTGTGGGGCCTGCAGTATAGTGGAAAGATTGACATTAAACATGCTCCCTGGGGAACCAATAATTCTAAACTATTAAAAAAAAATGTCAAGAAAACACAAATGGCCATACAGATGACAAATAAGCCTAAGTAAGGTAGAGAGGAAAGGCTAAGAATGCAATAGGTAAGTTGAGACCTAACAAGTTGTAGCCTAAATCTATTTTTAAAAATGAGAAATTCCTAACTTTCTTTTTTTCAGTACTGGGGACTAAGGCCAGGCCTTTGTACACGCTAGGCAAGTGCTCTACCACTGAGCTATGTAATGAAATAGGGTTGTCCTATGTGGCCCATGCCGGCCTTGAATTTACTACATAATCTCAAGCATACAAACTCCTTAGCAGTCTAATTGCTGAGATTCTAGGTATGTGCCATCATGCCCAGCAAATGGAGAATATGATTAAATATGGAATGGCAGTTTATTAATAAATACAACATATTTTGTAGTTTTAATACAATGAACTTTTCGGGAAAGCAAATCAAAGAAAGATTGTACTGTTTTATTCAAAAGTTTACTAAAACTTGCACAATGTGTCAGGAAATTTCATCCTCAATGACAGAACCATTTGATTTCCTTTGAAGCATTAATGTCATGCACCTCCTAAATATGTCACCGTCAGGTCAGCCCATACTTTACCATGTTGAGTATATATTCAAATGTTCACAGCTTTTCATTGAAACCCACAGCTCGAGTTTGTGATTTGCTCTGATTTTGCAAACTGTCTTTTCTACCAGGGCACTTCCCTGCATGCTCTTTAGCTTAAACTGAATGCAGCCTATCTTTTGCTCAAGTTATTGAGGAAGCAACCTTGCTTTTGTGCCCCGCCCCCCACTCTTGGTTTGTCTGAGAAATCACTGCTTTTTCTGGTGTCTTCCCTAAAGCCTAGCATGTTCCATGCACTTATTTGGTCTTAAAGAGAATCTGTATGCAGGCCTCAAGGTGCTGTGGAGAGATATTCTTATTAAACCCTTAATCTTGCTTTGAGAAAGCTCCAAGCATACCAGACTCTTCCTGCAGAGCCAGCTGTCCTGCTGGCCGGTGTGTGGAAGCTTTCTCTGAGTGCAAGCATTAGGAAGGCTTACCAGCTCTTTTAGAAAGTGTTGCTCCCCTCTCATCCACTCTCCAGAACACTTCTCTAGCTACAGAAATTTCCACTGAATGAACTCCTTCCACTTCCAATATTTTGATGGTTTGGGGGAAAGGTCTGTGCTCTCTGGTCCTTCTAGGAACTCACAGACATGAGAATGAAAGACAAATCTGGTCATGAAAGATTCTCAATCCCATCTCCTACTCAAAAGCAAACTTTGAACCTCAGGTTCTCAGTTACAAAATAGAAATAATAACAGTCCTTGCACTGAGCGAGCCATTTGGGCTGGAGATAAGACACATGGGCCACCTGGACTATGCTTTCAACAGATGGACACAGTGATTACTATCACTAGTTTAAAATCACTGTGTATGGCTGGGCATGGTGGCACATGCCTTTAATCCCAGCACGTGGGGGACAGAGGCAGACGAATCTCTGTGAGTTTGAGGCCAGCCTGGTCTACAAAGAGAGTCTAGTACAGCCAGAACTGTTTACACAGAGAAACCTTGTCTTTGAAAAACAAACAAACAAACAAACACACACACACACACAAAGCGCTGTGCATGTTTATATATTTAGACACCATTCACCCCAACAATATTTCAGAACCACCAAATTCACTAATATTAATAAAGTACTAAGTGCCTTGTTTTACAGAGTTGAGGCTAGCCTTTTGTAATTGGCTTTCCTCAGCCACGTACCTATCCACTAAGGGCTGCAACCGAGCATGTCATTTGGACACAGTAGGATTCTCAGCACACCAGTGCCCAGCAGCACCTGTCAATGTTTACTGATTCAGTGAACCTGACCTTAAACTTTTTATTCCCTTACAGAGGCCACAAGAAGAGAAATATCCTGTTGGGCCATGGCTGTTGGCACTGTTTGTTTTTGTTGTCTGTGGCTCAGGTATGGCATTTCCTTGAATTATAGCCCATGTTCTCTACTGCCCTTGAAATACTGTGTTTCTGTCCACAACCTAAATACGCAGAGAAGTATTGATTTGGGGTTCAGGTTCATCGCTGCTTTTAACGTCAATCTTAATGGGTTTTTATTTCTCTTCTATTCCAAGTATGACCAGACGGAGTTGATACACTATCAAATTGTAGTCATAAAATGATTACAAGAAATTAAATACTGTGAATAGAGCTTAAATAGGGCATTTGGAACAGAAAGTAGAATACCTGTCTGCTCAAGATAAACCCACATTCCAAAGACAGGGAAGGGCCGTACCACCCGAGAACATTCTACAGAAAACACAAACAGGAACAGGACCTTTGACCTAAGCCGTAGATATGGGTCTCTTGAGACCTTGGGGTGGCAAGTACAGAGAGCTGTGCTTAAACACTTGCAGATTCATATACACGTCTGCACAAGGGACACAAGCCAAGGAAAAAAGCATGCAGTTCTGCTTGGATGCTGTTCCTGGAGCCTTGCCTGGGCTCCTGGTGCTCAGGTACTAAGTTTCTGCAATAGTGGTAGAGTTGTTTTCCCTTAGCCGGGCGGTGGTGGCAGCACATGCCTTTAATCCCAGCACTTGGGAGGCAGAGACAGGTGGATCACTGTGAGTTCAAGGCCAGCCTGGTCTACAAGTGAGTCCAGGACAGCCAAGGCTACACAGAGAAACCCTGTCTCGAAAACAAAACAAACAAACAAACAAAAAGAGTTGTTTTCCCAAGGGAACAGAAGCTCTTGGGAGGTGGGATGTTGGGGATGGGATGGAGGAGTGTCTGAAGCAGTTGTGGATATCGCTGCTTATGTTTGAAGCATTTTAAAGGGGACTCAGTGTTTCAAGAAGAGAAAATTACCCACTTGAAAAGTAAAAATTCTAAGCCTTGTCAGAGTTTCTCTGGGGAAGGCTACCCAGTCTGTGAGTGCCCCCAGCACCGATCTGAATGTATTCACCCATCCCCTAACTGTTTCCATGAATGGATTGCCTACCTCCCAAAGAAGCAAAAACCCTGTTCCTGGCCAGCTGCCACGCAGTGCCAGTCCTTGCGTAGCTAAAGCAAGGAGGATCGTCACTTTGAGGCCAGCTTTGGGCTACACAAAACGTCCTAGGCCAATCTTGGCTGCAGAGAGGAGAGACACTGCCTCAAAACCAAGAGCAACAACAACAATTCTATCCCCGCTCTCTGCTGAGCCTGCGTGCCTGGTTGAACCTTCTTTGGACCGACCTCCCCCGGCTGACTCAACCCGGCCTCAAAAGATGTGCGTTCTAGGCTCTTCTTCCAGCAGTTCCTAATGACTTTCTTCCAGCACAGCATTAGCACCTTCAGAAGACAACCCAGAAGAGCCGCGACCAACAGAGGCAGTAGGATGGCCACCACCCTTGGTTGTGTGACTCTGCCTCTGTTGCCGTGACCAGAGATTTCCGTTTAACCCTCATGCTTTTCAGTGGGGCTCTGTCAGCCATCAGGCCCCATCCAATCTTTCTCCACATGTATCTCCTGCTGGCCTCAAAGTGCATCTGTGCACCTCTTTGCCCCTCCCCCAAAGAATTCGCTGTCCCCCAACACATGTTTCATTTTTACTCTGGTCCTCATCATGTTAGACTCCCTCATCTCCTCCCGTACTGCCTGTTTCCTCCCACAAGAATGCTCAAGGGAGGCTGTAATGCTCTTCCACCCAGTCTGGAGAGCCTGCACAGTACTCGACACAGAGCAAGCGGTGCAGTGGGTGAGTGAGTGGTGCAAGCACAGATGGATGGCCAGGCACTGCCCACGCTATAGGTAGATAATGGTCTGCTTTCCTACTATAGTTAGATACCAGTTTAATTTTCAAGACCTAATATAAAGAAAGCCACACGGTCTTAAAACTTTTTCTGTTGGTGGGGCTCAGTTGTCTTTCCACAGCCGCCAAGTTTACGGACAAGCAAAAGACGTTTCTGACGTTACGATCTGTTAACGCAACATAACCAGTGGCATTGCGTGATATAGTCAACAGGTATCAATGGAAACATCGCTCACAATTGCAAGAGATTGATCTATTAATGCAGTGCCTCCCTCTGTGTGTATGTATTCATCTAGAATTCACGACCTCTGACGTTCTGCCTAATTTTTCAACTAAAAATGAAGCAAAACAAACCGTTGTCTTAAGCATGCCAGCCTACATTAAAGAGTTACCTGTGCTCTGATGCCAGCTACATGAAAGAGTTATCTGTGCTCTGATGATGCCAGCCTACATTAAAGAGTTATCTGTGCTCTGATGCCAGCCTACATTAAAGAGTTGTTATCTGTGCTCTGGAGCTTTATGACAAGTATACACAGATGGATTTTGAACTTTGAGACTTTAATATAATTATACGCTCCCAGCTTCATGGTCTCTGAACATACATTATAGCTCCAAGTCACTGGTGAAAGGTCTCAGACTTGGAGAAAGCCATGGAGCACAGTGAGACAGCCTCCTTTGCCTTGACTGGGAAACCCCAGCACCTTGCAGCCTCGCTCTATGCTGGGTTTTGCAACGCAAACTCCTTAGGAGCTTGTGGGCACTTGGGGAGCCCTGGCAAGGAGGGGTACCAGAGCAGTCCTGGAGACAGCACCCCAGATTGACCACTTTGAGCTCAGCAGTTGTGGATAAGGGCCTTCCCCAGCACGCAGGGCTGAGGAGGGACCTTCCTGGAGTTCAGCTGAGTTTGGAAGTAAGAATTCAGACAGATGGGGTGAAGAAGGTGACCCTACAAGAAGGAAGAGGATGTGCCATAGGCACAGAGACATCCCACAAGCCCAGTCACACGACCTGTGACCTTGTTGCCTAGGTCCTAAGTGGATACATAGTTTTTTTTGGTTTGTTTGTTTGGTTTGGGGTTTTGGTTTTTTGTTTGTTTGTTTGTTTTTTGTTTGTTTGTTTTTTGGTTTGGTTTGGTTTTGGTTTTTCCAGACGGGTTTTTGTGTGTGTGTGTGTAGCTTTAGCTGTCTTGGACTCACTTTGTAGGCCAGGCTGGCCTTGAACTCACAGCAATCGACCTGCCTCTGCCTCCTGAGTGCTGGGATTAAAAGTGTGTGCAACCACCGCCCAGCTTGTGAATATATAGCTAATGCATGTTTCTTTTTCTAGCATCAAAGTTTATAGTAAAGACACTGTAGCTCTCCAACATAGCTTGTCTGGGTGCAAGCCAGTAAAGGATTGTGAGTCTCCGAGAGTCCAGTCTCAGGGACCAGGACTGTTGCCTAGGTGGGCTTTGCTGCCTTTTCCCAGGTCTATCAGGTCCCTGGGATGTAGCATTGCATGATATATTCAACAGATATCAATGGAAACATCAATAGGGATGTGGCCCTATGCGGAAGGTCCTGGAGCTTTGGACCAAAATAGCTCAGACCACTTCTTATACTCATCTGTCTCCTCCAACCCTCTTGTGTCTTTCTTTTTTCTTTTCTTCTTTAAATTTATTCTTTTGTTTTGTTTTGTTTTTTGAGACTGGGTTTCTCTGTGTATTCTTGGCTGTCCTAGACTCACTTTGGAAAGCAGGCTGGCCTCAAACTCACAGCGATCTGCCTGCCTCTGCCTCCTGAGTACTGGGATTAAAGGCATGTGCTACCATGCCCGCCTCTTTAAAAAAAAAAATGTTTAATTTTATTTTATGTGCATTGGTATGGGGGCAAGGGTGTCAGATCCCTTGGAACTGGGATTACAGACAGTTGTGAGCTGCCATGTGGGTGCTGGGAATTGAACCCAGGTCCTTTGGAAGAGTGCTCTTAAACCACTGAGCCATCTCTCCAGCTTCGACCCTCTTGTTTCTTTGCATGGGTGGGGGTGGGGTGGGTATTGAAGATAAAAACCAAAGGCCTCCTTTGTGGTAAATGTTTTTCTTCTGTGCTGCATAGCCAGCTCCTCCACTGTTCGACTGGCACCTTATTCGGTCTTTCCAACTAGACCATTTTATTTCTCGTGTCAAGTAAGCTATGGGAGCCAAGGTGCAATACTTTTTCTGTTCCCTCTTAACGTGCTGCCATTTCCCCCAAAGCAGTGGGCTTCATCTCTTTTCAAGTCACAGCTAAAAATAGTACACACATCACCCCCCTCCCACCCCGCCACTTCTCCTTTTAACAGCTGTAGTATTGTTTTTATACTCTTCGGCCCAGGCTGCCCACTGTTCTCACCGCAATTGTCACTCCTCCCAATTTATCCTTGGTGCACTACCCTCTCATCTTTGGACGCATCCCTTTCTAAACAGAACACGTCATGAAAAACACAATTGTTCCTTCAGATCTGTCCCCGTTGCTAGCTCTTCAGGATTGGTCATTTCATCTTGCAGAACCTTTCCAACTCTTGACTTCCCTCCCCTTCCCCCCTTCTGCCCCCCCGCACGCCCCCGTAAGGGTCACAGACTACCAGCCCATCCCCCTCTCTTCTCTCCATTTGAAAGGATGTGATTTTTGTCAACTCTAGCCCTGTGTATTGCTCCTCTAACTTAGTGGGAGCCTTCCTACAGGCCCTAGGATGCTAGAAACTCTCCTCCCTGGAGGGTCTGGCTAAAGTTCCAGTTCTAAAGTCCAGCACAGGAAAGACCTTCTCATCCCAAGGCTCTTACCCGCCATGCTCGTACAGTGTACACTGACGCTTGCTGCAGGAGTCCCACACCTCTGCACAGTCACTCTGTCCTGTCCTCCTCCGTCTTCTGCTTCTTCTTTGAGCATCATAGACCCCCCCACCCCCCCCCCTTACCCTCCCACCCCCGGTGTAGGCAAAAATTTTGTCCCACCAAGTTCCCAACAGAGCTTTTTGCCATCTGTGAGCTCGTGTAGTGAGCTTCTCTTATTTTGTGTAACTTCGTGGAGACACTGAGGACAAGGTAACATCTCCTGTGAACAAAGATATTGCTCATCTATGCTAATGTCTTGAAAGTGTCATGGCTTTCGTTATCTTATTTTATTAACCTACTTTCCTAGATGACGATTGGTTGAGTGAAGTGCCCTTTTAAGAAACAGTGTCAGGGTACTGATGGCAAATAAATATTTAGGTCAGGCTAGTAGTAAGAAACACACATTTTATTTCTTTTTTTTTTTTTTTTTTTTTCCCCCCTCTCACTGTAGTCTCAGAGAGAATTAGAGCTGGCAGGGAGCTAGCATTTAAACATGCTCACTTTGCTGGTCCCACTTGCTCCATTACGTGGAAAAGCTGGTGAGCAAACCTATGGAAGTCCTGTACAGCTTTTCAGCACCCCTCCTGTGGTCTTCCTCATCCAGGGCATTAGCCCTTTCCAGAGGAGTCAGAGGAGTTGTCTGCATCCAGAGGTTTAAACCCACATCCAGGAAATGCCATCCCCACATTGAGAAGTCAGATGAAGCCATAGACCTCCTGGGGCTGCCTGAAGCCGCCAACATCGGAGGCCTGCCAAACCTGCTCTTGCCACACCCTCTAATAATTACCCGGAAGAGAGGTGAGCGTGGAGGTCACCTAAGTGCACCTGCTGAAGGAGTAAATCTCCACTTTCTGTGACTGCAAACAGGGTCTCAAGCAAGGGACTTCACGGCAACCTAGTAAGAGCCTTCAAATAGAAGGATCGTTGAGAATCTGCCAGATACGAAGGTTCAAAGCCTGGATTCTCTGGGAGTCTGATGAATATCGCTGGACAAGTTAGCTCTCTGTCTCTGTCTCTCTGTCTCTGTCTCTCTGTCTCTCTGTCTCTCTCTGTCTCCCTCCCTCACTCCTTCCTTTCCTTCTTCCTCCTCCCCCTTCCTCCCCCCCCCCCCCCCCGGTCCCGTGTTGTTTTCTTGTTGAGAAAATGGACATAAGAGCTGGGCATGGAGGTGCTTGCCTATGATTCCAGAACCTAAGAGGTTGAGGCAGGAGGATCCTGAGTTTGAGGCTAGTCTAGACTACCTAGCAAGACTCTGACTCGGGTGTGGGAGGGGAGCCAGTCTACCACTGGTGGTTCTGGGGATCTGGCCCATTACAAGCCCAAACCTGCCGCCACCCATTACAGATGCCAGCACCTCGTGGAAAGCATCAGCCCAGCTATGGAATGCTTAGGCATACAAGTGCTCTCCTTGCCCCAGGCTGTGTATCTAATTGGCAGAGCCAGCCTCAACTTTCCATTCTTGGTTTATCGGAAAACCATCAGCCGGCATGCCTGCCTGCCTCTTGCCTCTGAGGATGAGCTGGAGTGGTTTTCGAGGCTAACACTGTTTCCCTATATGGTAGAACAGATGCACCATCCCTACCCAGGAGGAAGGAAGCACCACCATGTGGAGCAGCCTCAGAGAATAGTGGCTTATACTTCAAAGTGAGTATAGAAAACACAGTGTGTTTCATTTCCTTAAAGCGATGCTGATACACCCCGTTTTGGTGTAGTTTTCCTGGTGAGATTCAAAACAGTAGGAATCATGGAATCTTTTGAGACTTCTGTTGCCGAACAGGGACATCTCTGGACCATTTCTTGCTTTGTTACATTGTGTTTAATTTCCTAGCAAGCTTTATTTTTATTCATGTTATACACGTTATATCTGAAATGTAAGACATATTTCTCAATCAGATGCCTGCTCTTAGCCTGGGATTTGCAAGTCCTTGAGCCTGCTGAACTGGCTGGATTTGTTTCTCTCTACTTAATCTCTTAGATACAGACCCATATCTGAAGTCTAAGGAATTCAAGTGCCCTGTGGGAGGTTGTGCCCCCTTTTGTCCTTTTTATCTTCTGTTTTTTCAGGCAATGGGGCCTCTTTGCCGATAAGCATCTCCGAGAACAGTCGGTCTTGGGTTTCAAAATCGCCCCCTTTGGAGTATGGTTCACAGTCTTGGTTTTTTATCTCAGGACTCAGAGTCAAGCATCCTCTGGAATGTCTGTGACTGTCCCCTGCGGAGATACTGCCACACAGATACCCTGGCTGCTATCTCTTCAGGCCTCCTGAAGACCCGTGCAGCCTTGATCCTATTCCCCAGACCACTGAGGGATCCCACTGTGACCATTTGTGCATCAAACTGTAATCCCTAGGTTCCTTCCCCTTCCTCCTCTTCCTCTTTGGTTGGTATTTTTATTTTGTGATGCTGGGGACTGAGCCAGGACCTCTTCACATGCAGAGGGAAGACACTGTACCATTAGGCTATTCTTCAAATAGCCTCAGCTAGTCTTAGTAGGTAGCGATTGACTAGAACATGTTGTGGTCACCAGAGCCAACAGGACAACTGTGCTCAGTGTTTTCCACTTTCCTCCTTGACCAACTGCCTCCTAAACATTGTCTTAATATGCTATCTGCGTAGTTTTTTTGTTTTTTTTTTTTTAATTTAGCCTCAGCATGTGCATTCTTCTGGTGGTCTCAGTGCTATTTATCTCTCCCGAGCCCAGGCTGTGACACTGTACAGTGGTCTGCCAGAGCAGCATCTGAGGTGTTCTCTTTGTGGCAATAGTGTATCCTGTTTCCTCCTCAGTTGGATCCTGTTCCAACTTCAGCTGGCATCAGTGGAGCCATTTAATCCCCAGCATCCTTTGCTTCCCTGCCAGAACCTCTTAAATACCAACCACACCCCGTTCCTTCCCAGGCTGTTTCTCCCTTGTGTATTCCTAATTTCATTTTATTTCTCCTCTCTGTCAAGCCTTAATATTCATTTCCTACTCAGAAATTGAGAGTTTTGAGGGTTCCCAAAGACTGCTCATTCTTGAGTTTCCCCACCAAAGGGACTTTGTAGTGGATAGGATTAACTAATGACTGTTTTTTCCCCCATAATTTTCTGTATTGTATAAATTTGCCAATGAGTTTGTATTTTATAATCAGAATGATTTCTGAGAACAAAAGCCTGGATGAGTGCTTTTCAGCCCTTTTCGTTTGGGAGACTGAGGACTTCGCTAAAGACTTAATAAAGAGCAGCTGTTTAATTGACATAGTGGTGTGCTTGTTAACATGTGTTTGTGCTTTTGTACATGTATGTCAGGCAATGGGTAGGTTTCTACATATTGTAACACATGTAGCTTCTGTGTTTGTGTGTGGTATTTGTGGACCTATGTGTTTATATATGTATAGATGTGTTGATGTGTAGGTTTCTATGCGTTTATATTTCCATACATACATATCTCTGTGTACATGTGTATGTGTTTATTGAATGTGTAGATTTACATATGTGTCTGTTTGTGTACATCTGTGGATTCCTATGTTTTCATGTGCTTGTTTCTCTCTATATGTGTGTCCATGTGTATATTTGCTATATGGTCTTCTTATATGTATGCTTATATATATGTTTAGGTTCCTATGTGTTTGTGAGTGAATGTAGTCATGTGTGTTTTGTGTGTGCATATCTGTGTACATGTGTGTAAGCTGTGTGTTTGTGTTGGGGGAGTAGGTGGGTAATGTGTCTGAGCATATGTATATGCGTTGTGAATATGAATGTACATGTGTGTACACATATGTGTATCGTTGTGTCTGTGTGTATCTGTATGTATATGTATCTGTATCTGTGTGTTTGTATGTGTCTTATGTATTTATCTGTGTATGTGCCGGCCTATTGCCCTGTATAGTTAGATATTCTGACTTTGGTATCTGTGGAAAGCAGCAACCGTCTTTGCTCATGGATCTGCCTCTAACTACAGAGTTAAAGCCTTTCAGCACAGAGCCTGCTCTGTTTATTTGGCACTATGCAGCCAGCCAGCTCCCTTGTTTCTGGGCGGGGACATTGCTTTTGTTTGTCACTTGACAGACTGTACTCTTCTCCCAGACTCTCCAGGGACTCTGCCTACAGGAGGTGGTTATGGGGACAGAGATAGCATGTCACAGGCAGGCCCTTTTTCAGGACAGCCTTTTCAGAAGGGATGAGAAATGACTTTGAGATGTTCTTGGCTGGGCCTGAACTCTTCCCCTGTGCCCAGTCTCGAGGGTAAGGTGGTCCACCTCTGTCCCTGAGTGGATGCCCTGGTAGACTGCCTCTGCAGTGAGCCACACCCTGATCTTCCTTAAGGCTCATCTTTTATGTTCAGAATAATATAGGGGAGGGAAGAAATACACGTGAAAGGACAAAGAATTTCTCCCCTTAGTGTCCTCTGCTGTAGTCGCTGTGTGATGCTCATGTGGGCACCAGCTTTGTGGTGACATGTCTTTTAGCCCAAGGCTCAGACACCAAAACAAAGTCCTTTTGCAAAAGCTGAGAGACCCCCCTGTGTGAAAGACTGCTACTTTCCCAGAACTTTTGGGAACACAGGAGAAGGCCTGCACTTTGTTTGGAGTGTGTCGGTTGCAAGCCAGCAAGTGGACAATTATCTCAGTTACTAAGAGTTCCAACACCAACCCAGCCTCTGCTGGAACCTGGTCCGCCACCTACTTCCCAGCTGGGTGGCCTTGTCCGAGCCAATGCCCACTCAAGCCTCACGGCTCCTGTCGTTCAAGAGGGTGGGGATGGTTCTGAGCTCGCTGTCCTCATGACAGCTCCTCCCAAGGACCGACACTTCACACAGAAAATGCTCAGTGGCGGCACGATGATGGTTTTATGTTTCTTCTTATTGTAATGAAGCCTCTGGCTCTTCTTCATACGGCCTCCCTCCCTCCGCCTCCCCAGTTAGCTTCTGACCACGACTGTAAATGCTCACACCTTTTTAGTAGCCCTGCTGGTACAGACAGGCATGGTCAGGGAGAGAGAAGCTCCGAGCTCCCAAACCACCAGCCCCATCTTGACCAGCTGTATCTAACGGGGAGATCTGGGGGACAGAGGGAACCTGTTCTGGAACTCATTATGACCCAGCCCCTCGCCCCCCCCCCCCGCTCCCCGCCCCCCTTGCCCCGCGATGTGAGAGCAGGAACTGTTGCTTCTAATGCACCTGCCGTTTCCTGGGGACTCATTGTAATGCCAAGCTCTGTGCATTTTCCCTCCTAACCACACAGCCCCTCCAAAAGGAGGCTACTCCAGCTCCTCTCCAGATGATAAAACTGCCGCGCGTAGAGAAAGGCAGCCAGAATTTCATATCTAAAAAAATTGAGATAGCTGGTTCTCAAACTTAGCTCTTCGAGATGCCAAACCCGTGTGGTTCTGTGGTCTAAAAAGGTTAGTACCCTAGACTTGGGGACTTCAGACCCCATCTGCTTTCTATTGTCCCCACATTCCCTCTCACATGATCTTCCTAAAAGCACTATGGAGCAAAAGTTTGCTACCTTTAGGCCTTGCAGATGACTACATTGAAAAGAGTTCCTGTTAAAGCACCCTCTGGATTCTGCTGCCAGAAAACTGTTTTCTAAATATTCCAGATGTTTAACCATCTGCTCCCAAACAGAGATCGTTCCCCAGCCACAGACTGCTCTTTTATTGGTTCCCCAGCCACAGGCTGCTCTTTCGTTGGTTCCCTAGCCACAGACTGCTCTTTCATTGGTTCTCCACCCATGGGTTGCTCTTTCATTGGTTCCCCAGCCACAGGCTGCTCTTTGATTGGTTCCCCAGCCACAGGCTGCTCTTTCATCGGCTCACCAATGTTCTCACTCTACTTCCACTTTCCTGGAAGCTTGCTCCAGGATAGACTTGAATCTCTCATGTTTGCAGGTTGACCACATAAATACTGGCCTTTCCTGGAGACTGCCAGAACATTCTAGAAACTGCTCCCAGAGAATGCCACCCCAGAGACCATCATGAGGTGCATAAGAATCGGACAGCCCCAGAGGACCAAGATGGACAGTTGGAGGAGACATCTCAGCAGCCATCGGCTCTCATAAGGTGACCTGTGGCACTCTTGTCATGTGCCCCTGTGTAAGGTCTCTTTCTGGGAGGACATCCCAATCTATTTTTAGTAACACCTGTTTTTTGACATCTTCCTGCCCTAACCTAACTCTAGCACTTCCCTAGTCTTTCTTCTCTGGAACAGTGGAAAATGGCACCTTGCTTGTGTCTTTCTTTTTCTCTCTCTGAGAGCTTACAGGGTCAGCTTTGCTGTGCCTTGGCTCTTGTTACTTCTGCTTGTCTTTCGGGGGACCCAAGCTTTTCTTTAACTGGCTTTTCCCCCCCACCCATCTTTTTCTTAATAAAACATAAAGTTTGATTTCTATAGTTATCTTATCTGCCTAAATGATATTGAACTGGCCTGACTTGATCTCTTCTTAGCAACTCTCTTGATCTCTCTCACCATTAAGTATTTATCTGCATTAAAAGTGGCCTTGAGCCTCCTATTGGAGCAGAGTCCCAGCTTCTGTCATTTTCCTGTGACCCACACCCCAGAGACTCATGCTTTCTCATGGTTACAGCTACAGCTAGGCTGGGTTCATTTCTTAGCTGTTGTGAATAGTAAAGCCATTAATATGTATGTGCCAGCACTTCTGGGGTGTGTCGATTTCCATGTACCTACCAGCAGTGGATAGATGTTTTCTTTCCCTACGTTCTCACCAGCATTTGCGGCATTTATTATCATTGGTTTTGTTTGTTTTTGTTTTTTCCTTGATGATGGCCATTCTGACTGGCATGAGATAGACTCTCAAAGCAGTTTTGATTTGCATTGCTTTAATGGCTAATGATATTGATCACTTTTTGAAAAGCTTAAGAACTGTCTATTTGCCGGGTGTGGTGGTACAGGCCTTTAATCCCAGCACTCGGGAAGCAGAGGCAGGCGGATTGATGTGAGTTCGAGGACAGCCTGGTCTACAAAGCGAGTCCAGGACAGTTAAGGCTACACAGAAAGACCCTGCCTCGGAAAAAAAAAAAAACAAAAACAAAACCAAACCGTCTATTCAGTTCGTTAGCTGATTTATTCTTTGGGGGTAAGGTTTTTGTTGTTTTTCATTTGCTGATTGTTTTGGCATTTGATGTTTTCTAGCAGCTATGAAAGAATATTTCAACACATTCTCAGAAGATTGTCATACATTCATGTTTAGGATTGTCTGCTCCAAGGAATCAAAGACATTCTCTTTGAGTGTATGGAGAAAGTAGGCTACATGGTAGGAGAGAACATGGATTTCAGACAGAATAGCCTGGGATAAAGCGTTGCAGCTCAGATACAAGTTTTGGAAATCATGAGGGAGTCTCTGTGCAAGGGAAAGAATTTGCCAGGTGACTCTGGACAGGTGGGCAGGGGACAGAAACTGCAAGTCATGGCAGTCCTATTGAGAATTTAGCAAGAGTTTGTCTCTGGTTTGCTTTAAACAGGAGGTAATCCCGTGCTGTCCTGCTTTTATTTAAAGCTAAAATCTGAGTATCTTGTAGAAAAGGGATTGAAAAAGAGCCAAAGTAGAGCCATTGGGTTGGAAGTCCTTGCAGAGTTCAGGAAAGATGATGGCAATTTGACCTGGGAGGGGGGGGGGGTGGAGAAGAATACATATCCCAAGGCTCTCACGTGAAGTTCACAAGTCATCATCAGTCAGTCGTAAGGCTATGGATGATGCTAGAGTTCTGGGTTTACACGCAAGATGTAAGATGACGTCACCAATTTGATCAACAGGAAGACAGATGAGAAAGCCTGGCAGTAACTAGATGACAGACTGTCTGGGGATGGAGAGTCCCATTGTCAGCAGTCACCAGCTGAGTGGCCGTTATCCCTGTGGGCCAGGACAGGTTACCTCATGAGAAAGAATAGAGACCAAGAAGAGGCAAATGACTAAGCCTGTGGAGGAATTCCAGTGCCCAAGCTCAGAGTGTGGTGGAGGAAGATAATAACCCCATAAAACTCTAGGAGAGGAAAGAGCCAAAGAGAAGAAACTAAGGGCCCAAGACATTCCAAAGGCCAGAGGAGGAGCATTTTGGAAGGGAGAACCCAGCGGTAGGGAGGAGGAGCGTGGCCAAAGGAGGCTGAGGAACATCTTCACACTAGGTGATACAGGGGTCTCTTGTGATTTAAGTGGAGAGAGCAAAAAGTAGAGTAAGGGGGGCTGAGGTGGGAACCGAAGGTAGGGGCATGAGGAGAATGTCTGTGAGCAGCTCTTTAGACATGTGGGCCAGCTGCAGGGAGATAGAACATCAGACATACTGAAATTTGAGTTGGATAAAAGATGGAAGGTGAAGACCCTTGAGCTGTGAGCGTCTAAGGCAACGGTTCTCAACTTGTGGGTCGCAACCCCCTTCGGGAGTCCAGCGACCCTTTCACAGGGGTCACCTAAGACCATTGGAAAACACAGATGTTTACATTACAATATATAACAATAGCAAAATCACAGTTATGAAGTAGCAACGAAAGTAAGTTTATGGTTGGGGTCTCCACAACATGAGGAACTGCATTAAAGTGTCACAGCGTCAGGAAGGGTGAGAACCACTGCGCTAAGGTCTCTGAGGGTCAGAGTCCCAGACACCGACTGAAAGGTGCAGAGTCCACTCACTTCAGCTGTCCTTGCTCCTGCAGACTTTCCCAAGCCTCTGTTTGCGACCCGCCCTGGACCTGGTGGCTGGCCTGGAATGCCCGCCTCCCTGCCCTTTCTTGGTATCTCTCTTCCCTCCTGTCTAGTCTGTCCTCGGCCCCTCTCCTGCAGCCCATTCAGCTGTTTTCTCAGCTTTGTTCACCCACTGTTAAGTTATTAACTTCTCAGGGTCTAGGCTCTCTGCTTCCTTTTCCTCTTTGATCTCGCTGCTGGCTCCCTTCCTGTTTGCAGCATGGAAAGTCAGCATTTACAGAGCCGAGGGTCACTCTGCAGGGCAGTGTTGGCAGGCATGCGGAATTGCAAGCAAACTAATTGGCATAAAATGTAGAAAACTTGAGGACATCAATACAACTGGAAAAGGAATAATAAACATCCCCGTCTCTCCACAGTCTTAGATGTGAACTTAAAATAGACTTCAGGCGGTCATATCTCCAAGAGGGAGTTGCTCTGTAGACAAGTGAAAAGTCATAAACGGTATGCATGTTAATTGGGAGCTTCAGTTAGCTTCAGGTATGACTGCTTCTAAAGAGTACTTAAATAGGCACATTGTTTTAATATGTCTTGCCCCTCTGAGGCTTGTCAACTGTGTCTGCTTCCTTAGACTAACGGCTCTGAAAGAAGAATTGAGTAGCTGTATCTTAGAACTTCTAAAGTCACAAAGTGACTTAGTATGAAATGTGGCCCACTAAGACACAGCACATCTTCTATTCAGTGACCCATGGCCCACCAGTCCTCAGATGAGATAAATGAAAAGGTAACATGTTTTAGCGTTAACCATGTCCAGGTAGACCTTTACACATGCCACCATATTTATTCCTGAGAATCCATGGTTTTATAACCAGACAAAGTAGAACTCAGAACCGTGATTCCCTGAAGCTTACACGTTATCAGGGTGCAGATAGCATGTGAGTGCTACTTCCGGGGGCACGCGTGGGCAAGCAGCGGCCACTGTTCTAACAGTAATATGGGTTCAGTGTCTAGTCTGAAAACTTGAAACCCAAAATCTTCCCAAATCTAAAGTTTCTGAGTGCTAACATGTTCTCATAAGTGTTAAGTTCTAATGTTTGACCTCAGGTAATGAGTGGTCATGGACAAAATTAAAGTGCAGTGAAAATATTGTATAAAATGATCTTCTGGGGCCGAAGAGATGGCTCAGTGGTTAAGAACCTCTTAGTCCACTTGCCAGCACCCACATCAGGTACAACCACCACCTGTCACTCCAGCTCCAAGGTTCAGATGGCCTCTTCTAGCCTCCAAGGGTACCAGCATACACATGGTGCATATACCGATGTGCAGGTACACACACGCGTGCGCGGGCACATACACACACACACATGCACGCATGCACATACACGCACACATGCATGCATACATGCACACGCATTTTGGGGTTTTTTTTTTTTTTGGTTTTGGGTTTCTTGTTTTTAAGGAATTATCAAGACACTTAAGTGTATACTAGGTATAAATGAAACATACATAAATTTAATGTTTAGACTTAGGTCTTATTCCTGTAGCTCATTGTGTATGTGTAAACAACTACAAATGAAAAACAAAAAAATCTGGCCCCAGCTGGCAGGTACGATGAAGTGCACTGTGTTTTCAGTGTATGAGGAGCCTTAGCGTATGTTGTATCACTTAATCCCTTGACGGTGTTGCTGTGCTGGTACTTGCTTCTCAGAAGAAGGAACAGTCTGGTGGACACTCACAGTGGCTGTGATTCAACCCAGTTCCTATCCTAGTCTAGCCTTCTGCCTTTTGTAAAATCACTTTGCTTGACCAGACTGGGCTGACTCTCATCCCGGAACGTGACAGATGGGCATGTGGTTTTTCCCCTAATGTGACAGAGTACCTGGCTCCCTCATGCCGTTCCTACTGAGTCTGAATAGTGGCTGTTTGTTAAACCTCCGCTTCCTGTCAGGCTTGCTGGGGAGGAGAGAAACACTAGGTGTTTTGTCAAGTGTCTAGGTTCTGGTAGGAAACTGTCCCATCAAGAGCCATCCAAGGACCCATTTGCCAAGAAAGCCTGTGAGCAGAGCCAGAATTAAGTATTGTCAGTTGCCGAAGTAACTCCTTCATATCCACACAATCCTAAGATTAGTCCACAGCAGCAAAGTACCAGTGCTTGTGAGTGCAGTAACGCCAGGGGACCAGAGGGGACAGTAAGGGGACAAAATGACAAAAAACTGGATCAACGTGTGCAGGTGGCCAAACACTGCGTCCACATAACAGCAGAAACCCAAAAATGCACTAACAGGCTGTCTGCTTTAAAATCCAGCCACCCAAGGATGATTTCTTTGGCCTTCCTCCTTGTCGCTGAGCACAGGCTCCTATACGCATCACAACGCTGAGCACCCCGACTGCAAGCTCCTGAGATATGAAATTCTCTAAAATCTCAACTTTTTGATAGTGATGTGACGCCACAAGTGGAAAAAGTCAATGCCATGAAGCTTTGCCTCATGCACAAAATAAGTAAAAATGCTGCACAATGTCCCCTTCAGGCTATCCGGTGTATATGAGATAGAAATGAATTCCACACTGAGGCTTTGGGGCCCATTCCTAAGAAATCTCACTGCATATGCAAATATTCCAAATTAAAAAGCAAAACAAAACAAAGCAAAACAACCCTGAAATCTTCAACACTCTGGTCTGACACATTCAGATTAGAGCTGTTCAGCCTCCAGGTGCCTAGTCCCTTGAACGTGATAGCTACCCCAAATGATGGGAGCTCCTGAGAGCCCCACGTTCTGGTGGTCCCTTAGGAAGTGGAGTTTCCTGGATATTTCCTGGGATGACTTTGTGCAGAAAAGACATGAGACTCTTGACAGTTCCATGTTTATTCTGTTTTTATACAGTGATTAAATGACATGTTGCCTAACCGCCCTCTAAAAATTAAAAAAATATTAGAGTGCCTGCAATTCCTCTTCTGTTTATCATCATCTTCATCAGTGTTGAGACCCACAGGATCACTGGGGAAGATGTTCTTTAAAAACACCACACACACACACACACACACACACACACACACACACAGACAGACACACACACACACACACAACACACACGACTTTCTTTTCCTTAGAAACAGATTCGGTATTACTTAACCAGATACACCGAGTCCTCTAGGCTCCTACCCGGCTCCAGATACCAACAGCGCAGCTAATTAAAGAGGGAACCCCACAGCTTGTTAGTTCTGCACACAATGAGAGACAGTGGGCTTCAGAGTCACAGGGAAGCTGAAAGACAGATGTGTTCAGGGTCATGGGCAGCCAAGGCCAGCCTTGAGTGTGTGCTCTGAACACCTGGCCTGCCCTCCCCGTCTGCCCCCCAGAACTGGCTGTTTCACAGGTCATGGCCATTTTGAAAAGGCAGACTCACTGACCTGCTGCTTAATGCATGCAGTTTCTGCACGAAGGCCCACATCTCGCTCCTCAGCAGCCCCTCAACATAGATGGGGAAGGAGGCCAAGGCTATCTTCCATGCCTCAGAGATTTCTGGCTGCAGCTCCTGGTGGAATTAGCAGAAGGTATCTATTAATCTCAGAGGCATCCATCAACAGCTAGAGCTGGGCTGACTCTGAGTAGCTCTTTATTAGGAAGTATCTAATCGGCCTTGGGCCAGCCAGCGAGGGGCAGGGTTGGCGGAAGCAGGCTACCGGGGACGATTGTGTTTCCAGCATTAGCCTGTCTGGTTTCTGAGCTGTCTGCCTTTTTTCCTCCTCAGCTATCTTCCAGATCATACAGAGCATAAGAATGGGCATGTGAGGGGGCAGGGATGTTGCCTGCTGCCGCCCTCCTGCTGGCTGGTAGAGGACCACGGAGAGAGGCCTTCGGCGGGTCTACAGGAAGCCAACAAGCCGCCAGCAATAGAAAGGAGGTCCCCTGTTGTGCCCTCCCACTCCGTAGTGGAGGTCAGACCAAATTGCCTTCTCACAGGACATCGCCGTGCATCTGTGTCCTCCAGCGGAAAGGACTCTGCTCTTCCGTCGTCGGCCGACTGGAAGCCACGTGGGGGGGGTCGGCAGCAGTGCTCTCTGTCTGATTCCCCGGGTTTCACTGTGGTGTGCATGTGGCCCTCCGAGCGACCGTCCATTTCCATCCTGCCAATATTACAATCTCTTCTGTGTCAGGTATTGGTTTTACAAATAAACGTCTTCATTCAACCTTAATACCGTGTGCGCGTTGCAGAGCAAAACTGAAACAGCAGAAGGAAGGACTCGAGGGTCCCGGCAGGTGAGAACTTGGTTCCGCAATGGGGAACCAGAGCTGGCCTTATTGGGTCCTCACCAAGACTCTCCGCATCATTGCCTAAGGCGGTTTGTAGGCAACTCTGATGATCCTGCTTATGTCTCAGGCTTGACTTGTTTTTAAAAGTGTGTTCGTATATCTGTATATACACGTGTATGTATGAGTTAGGATATGTATTTATCCCTTGTTTGGGTTTTTATTGTTCTTTTCTTTCTTCAGTGCAGAAAAGGCGCCCAGTATGTGTGTTGACGTCTGATTAGCTGTTATCTCCCTGTAGTCTGCCTGGGAGCAGCACAGACCCAGATGTCTCAGGCCTCTTGGTGAAAACCACCCTACCCCGAGGCCCAGCAGCTGACTGCAAGACCTTGTGGGGGGGGGGGTGTAAGTGTTGACAGCACTGGGTGGGCAGCAGGCACTCCCTCCTCTGTATCCTAGCTACCTCACAGCCTAGTACAGCTCAGGGTCATTGAAGAAAGTTACAGGAACAGCCCCTGAGATCTCAGGCAGGACTAAGAACAGATACACACAACCTTAAACACACTGTGGCTATTTAATTCTATCTTTGTATTGCTATACTATTCTATTTTTCTTCCCCCCTCCTTTTTATTTATTTATTTATTTTTATGTATTTATTTATTTATTTTAGCATGATGAGAACTTTTAAAAGGAAGTATCAGGAGTGGTTAGTAAGACCTCATTAAATTAAGTGGCACATTTCAGACCAGAGCGCTTTCTCACTAGTCTCACCTGAACTTTTGGTGATATTCTTGAAAGCTATCCACCCTCCCACCTTCTGAGTTCCCAAAGGATCCCTCTCCCCTCCATCCTCCTTTCTACCCCACCAAAAAGGCAACACAACTGTCTCCATATTAGCGTCCCCCATGCATGGGCTGTCACCCTGTGCTAGGGCCAGCAGCCTCACTGCCTACCAAGAGGTAGAAGGTGGCTTCACTTCGGATGCTGCCCTGCCCAGTCACCCCCCTTTGACCCCAACAGTGTGTCTTTTTCTTTCTCCCCACTGCCTCCCCACTCCCCCTACCTAGCACACACCACAGAAGTTTGATACTAGGCCAGGGTATTGGGCTCAGTTTCCCTCTCTTTAATGCAGACTTTCCCATACCAGTCAAAGGGGATTGGATATCCTCATTTCATTGGTGAAACTTCTACAAAGGGCAGCTCCCGAGAAACCCAGCTCACCTCTGGTGACAGAGATGGTGGCTGATCAGCTACCGTCCAGAAAACTACCCTGATTGATTTCTTCCCCAATCCGTGCACATTGCCCACCAACTGGCAATTCAGTTCCCAGGTTTGCCTCCTGGAAGTGTTTGTATGTAACAGTCACTCCAGTGACGGACTCTGTCAATCCTCTGCAGAGAACTGCCACAAGCACTTGAAGATCATGGCTGCTCCACACCACACAGCAGGGGATGTAGTCACATGACACCTAGTGAGACATAGTTGTCCAATGGGCAGCACCCCCAGCTCGTGAGTTTCACAAATGGTGCATACTCTCACCTTAGAAAGTGCACACTGATTTTTTTTCCTACACTATTTAACTTCTAAAATGCCTGTTGCATCTTTCACAACTAATTTTATAGTTCATAAATGGGATTAAACCACATCCTTAGACACTTTGAACTGCATGGGAAATTGGAGCCCTCGATGGGAGACAGATAAACTGGATTACATGGGTAAGAAAACTGGAACCCTACTTGGCAGCCCGATAAGCGTCTAAGGGGCTGTTGCAGCCACATAAGGCCGTATGGTCAATCCAGTTACAGCAAATGTGCAAATCTTCATCTCAGGGCATTATGGTAAGCCAGATTTGAAAACCCGAGCAAGGTAGAAATAAGTAAGCAAGCATTCAGACCCAAACTGCCAGTCTTCCCCATCCCAAGAAAGAATAATGGGTATCCTTTGGGTTTCTCCCTACTCCACCAAAGAAAGAGAATAGTGCCTGAAGTTCAGCAAGTATCTATGAAACACACACACACACACACACACACACACATACACATACACACACACACACACACACACACACACACACACACACACACACACACACACACACACACACACACACACACACACACACACACACACACACACACACACACAAATGAATAGCCCATTAGTAAGTACGTGACATTGGCAGGGCTCATGCCACAGAATCACAGAGCTAGCCCAGGAATGGACGTTTGCGTCCTTGGTTCTTGCCCATCACTTTGTTCTCCGGGCCGCAGTGTGCTCAAGAGTGTGTTTAAAGATGCCCTGACATTCTCAGGGCTGTTATGGGAAGCAAACGATACAATGTACGTCACATTGCTCTTTAAAAACTGTAAACACTATACAAATTATATCCAGGGTTACTTACCTGTGATTACATGTTTAATCCATTGGCAGTCCTATAATCATCTTGTAATAATTGCTAGGCAAGATAGTCTTAGGGGGCCTGAATGGGGACACTTTTGCTTTGCAGTCATTCCCCTGCCTCGTCTTAGGACAAGCTCTTAGCAGCATGAGTGCCTAGAATGGAGACCGTGAAAGGCACAACACCCTGACCCTTCAGATGGAGGAAGAGCCCACACGCGCGCACACACACGGCTTCACGTTTTCACGTGTTTTTGTCCTTTGTAGTACTCTATGAATGTGGTGTTTAGGCAAGTCTCAAAAATGACTCTGGGCTCAAGAAGACCAAGGCATCTACGAGGTTACCCACTTCACTGGCTTCTGCACAGCCTTAAGCTCCGGCCTGGAGTCTTCCCTTTGTTCAGCAGCTGCCGGAAAACACACAAGGGTTGGCCAGGAGCAGCACTGCTCCTGGGAGTCAGCTCCATTCACAGAAAGAATCACCAAACCTGCATTTCAGAGGTCATCTCTCCATCTTTAGGTCCCAGGTTGGCCTGCATCCCTGATGGGGGACTGCGGCCTGGCTCTTGGAGACCTCAGGCCTCCACAGAAACCCACGCCTCGTCTTCTAACATCCTGGTTACTCCCCGTGGTTTGTTTGTGTTGGAAAAGCTCCTGCTGCTTTCCACAGGAGACTCTCCCCCCCGGGGGGCAGAGAGGGGAAAGTCGATGAGGTAATAAGCCAGCTTGAGCTTCCCTGCCGGTTTCGGCACAAGGGCACAGGAGGAAGCCAGTGCACAGCCTTCCCATGACAGCTAGGCATCTGAGAACCAGGCAGCTGAAAATAGTCTCCATATCTCCCCAGCAAGGATGCTACCCTGGGCGGCATGTCCCTAGGGCCTCTTTCTGCCTGCCTCCACACCAGCATCACCACCCTGCCCATTGTGTTGTCACTACATCTTACAGGACTACTTATTTTGGGCTTTCAGATGCAAACTGTGCCCAGACTTGTGGGTTTTTTTTTAACGCCGGTATCTTCTGAAGCTTCATCAAGCCTGGATCTGGCAGACCATGGCACCCCTGAGCTGGCCAGAGCCTTCGTCCCAAAGCGAAATAAATGGGTAGAGCCCCTTGAGCACAGAAGCCTGGTTTCTTTTAGTTTCTGCTATGGAAACAGAGCCCTGCAGGGAGGGGCTGGTACAAATGCAGACGATTACCTGTCGTGGTTATTTGTTTTGCTCACACAAGGGTGTGAGAAAAGTCCCAGTACAGCTGCCATCCACAGGGATGACAGAGACAATGTCACAAAGGATAGCAGGGGCGCTGGGACACGCCACCACAGCTGTCAGCCTTGTCGGGCATAAGCCCGCTAAGCTGCACTCTTGTCAGTCTCCGTCTAGAACCCAGAGAGAAAGACAGAGTTTGAAACAGTGACTTTAAAAATTCCATGGTGGCATGGATTGTAAACCAGCCCAGATGGTGTGGACTTCAAGTTCAGGTGGGTTCGAAAGGAGATGGCCTGAGAAATCACTGCAGGCCTTGGAGGGCCAAGGACCCTTCTCTGCTCTTTGATCTCGCATATCTGCAAAGAAGCACCCTTCCTACCTAATGGAGGGCAAAGCCCAGATGACTTATGGGGACAACAAGAAGCTGAGCCGAGGGACCTAGTGTGGGAGGCGTGAGGCATACTGCAGCTCCTATGATGTCCTACTGCCCGTGCCTGTTGCCAGGCAGATGTTCTAAGCTCAGACTTTTGTCAGGTTGACAGGGCTTCAAAAGCAGATTTCTCCTCTACCTCCTGGCCCCACTTTTTTCTCTGTGTGTCTCTGCTGCTTCTGTCTGTAGTCACAGGCTATGCAGCAGGTACCCCCGGGCCCTGGGCTGAGGCTGTGGACCAGCAAGGGTCCGTTCTTTCTCCTGCTCTGAGCAGGACAGAGACAAGCACAGAGGAGCTGAGAAAGAAAAAAAAAAAAAAAAAAAAAAAGGAAGCTGCTGTCATTTCTGGCAGCTGGCTTTTTGACAGCAGGCCTCACTTGAGACAGGGAGCCTGGACTCTATCCTGGCTGAGCCACTCCTGACCCCTGGATGTCTGGCAGGCCGTTTACTGTGTGTTTCTGGTTTTCCCACGGGGAGATAGATTAGATCTATTTTTAATTTTAGGAGCAGAGGCACACACTGTGTAGAAATATGTGACCACAGGAGGGGAGGGAACCCATGCTTCCCTGTCTACTTTTTGCCTTCTCCTCTGCACCAGCCCTGCCCAAATTTGCTCATCCAATGAGCCTAGTGAGGACCCTACCTTTTGCCTTACTGCTAACATCCAGATGGGAGATGCAGTCACAGGCTCCCTGCCAACCAAGAAGCACAGCAGAGAGGAAAGAGGAACCCACCAGCCAAGCAGGGCCAGTAACTGGAGACGCTATGAATAGGGATGGTGAGCAGAGTGGACACGGAACAGGGACCTGAAATTGCTCTCCTGCTCCCTGGGTGTGGAACCTAAGGAACTGACAGAGGGACCTGAATGAGATCCATGGACAATTGAGTTCTTAGCAGCATTAGCCACAGCAGCCAATCAGGGAGCTCCCAGGGGGAACAGCAGCCTTGAGGTAAACAGACAACAAAAGATTTAGTATATTCACAAGCAGAGCATTATTCAGCCTGAAACAGCCAGAAGATTCTAGAATGAGCTGCAGCAAGGATGAGGCTGGAAGATGCTGGGCTAGGTGAAATAAGACTATGTCAACTAATCTGACTCATAGAGACAGAAGTGGGGGTGGTGACCATTGGCTGGAGGGCGGGCTGGGAGTCCTTTGATAATGCTTCAGTTGGGGATGGTGAAACCCTTCAGGAAAGAGATTGTGATGGCAGTTTTGTGGCAGTGTAAAGACATCGTCACAGATCTATCCACAACAACATGGTTCAGATGGCAAACTTTGCCATGCAGATTTTTACCACAACTAAAAACAATAATTTTAAAGGCTGGGCTGTAGCTCGGTGGTAAATTTATCCAGGGTCCTCCATCAAACTTCATCTGTGACTAATGATGCAAATAATTTGTGGGATGGTACTAGGGATTGGACGTACGGTTGTGCATTGCTAAGCAATTGTTTTACTACTTTGGACTAATCATTAAAGAAGCATTGAGTAAGGACTGTAGAGACGGTTAAGTGGTTAAGACCACTCACCGCTTTTGCAGAGGACCCAGGTTTGATTCCCAAGACCCACACGGTGGTCCACAACCGCTTGTAACCCCAGTCTTAGTATTCATTCAATGGCACAGAACAGTCCTTACCTCCAGTTCTAGGGGATCTAACACCCACTTCTGACCTCCATGGGCACCAGGCACCCACAAGGTGCACATTCATACACACAGGCAAAACACGCATGAACATAAATCTTTCAAAACGTTTCATAATAAAGCAGTCACTGAGTCTGTGTGCCAAATTGCCCACTGTTTGACAAGAGCTGAGGGGAGGTGACAAGGGACTGCTAAGACTGTTGAGTCACTGACCTCTGCCTCCGGCTCTGGGTGAGACTCACCTCATTACCACCTTGGCACTCTACACATGACCATCCTCTCACGAGCATGCACACTCGCCCTGTACACTGCCCTGAATACACCTTCGTCGGCGCACGTCTTTGCAGTACTTAGCACATCTCCCGTGTTTTGATATGGACCTTGCTTATCTGACTCTCTTGTGATTTTCCTCCTAGAGCACTAACACAAGCAAAGAGTGTCTATTGTGTCCACTGTCCTGTACGGCACCATGTCTGGCCTATTATAGGTTGGTAAACTAGCAGTGGAGGATGGACTGAACACTAGATGGTTGACAGAGCTTGCCAAGGCTCCCCTTTAGAGACAGAGACTAAATTCCCATCTGGTTATAGGTCTACCTCCCTGGGATTGACTTCTTTCCCTTTCTCTCTCAAGAAAGAGCCTTGTGTGAACGTTATGTCTGGCTGAATGTAGAGTTTATAGATTTGTCTCCAAATGGAAGCTAAAAAAAAAATATACCTGTGGCCATGTTCCGCCCTTCGGCTTAGCAATTTAGGTATCAGAAGAAGGACAGACAACTAGTGAGTCCAAAGAAAAAAACTGAAGTTTTTAGAAAACATATAACTCGGCCACGAACCAATAGTTTTGTAGTGGTCAGGCCCGAGGGCCAGGACAGAGTTAGCAATGTCAGTGAAGGGCTCTTGAGTTGCAAATGGAGCTTAATTTAAGGCCCCAGCATTGCAAGCAAACAGGCCCATGTGCTCTGCCAGTCGAGCAAAGAACAAAATTAGTCATTGGCAATGAGGACGTGTTTGTGCCAGCAGGACACAGTGAGTAAGGCCAGGGACCCTCAGGCAAACATCCAAGATGAGCTGCCTTCTCCAGGCTTGCTCTGGAGCCCACTGTATCTGGTCAGCAGAGAGACCGATGGTTTCCAGGCACAAACTCTGATGAACATAACACCTAAAGGCACTCATATTAGCAGCTTGCTTTGCCAGGTCTAAAATCAGACCATTCTTAAATCAGGATAAAGCTTTAAACCAAAGAGACCAGCATTGAATAAGACCTTCTATGAAACTTTAGGATAGCAATTACATCTGTGGTTGATTTTTGTTTGCTTTTTTGGGGGGGAGGGGGGCAAAGATACCAATCCTCATTAAATGCATCACTATTAGAATGCTACCACTGATTCTGGGATGGCGCTATCTCCGTGATGGAATCAATATCAAAGGCCAATGCTTCCTAAGCTGTAGGCTGAACTGGCTTGTAAGCTATGAAATCAGTTTAACACTCCATAATGAGAAGTTAATTCAAAACTGAAATGGAGCAAAATTAAATAGAAAACATTTCAGTATGTCTCACATAGCAAAGGTAGCACGTTTCCCTAAACCTCTTGATCAGGTGTGTGTGTGTGTGTGTGTGTGTGTGTGTGTGTGTGTGTGTGTGTGTGTGTGTGTTAGTGGTAGTGGGTGTTTGTGTGTGCATGCCACATTGCAGTATGAATGACATATCTTATTATGAGTTATTTTTTTCTTTAAATAATTTATTCAGATTACATCGCAATTGTTATCCCCTCGCTTGTATCTTCCTGTTCCCCCTCCCTCCCTCTTTCATCCTATTGCCCTCCCCTAGGCCTGTGATAGAAGGGAACCTCCTCCCTCACCATGTGATCACAGCACATCATATCTACTCACTTATAATTGGACACCAGTCCAGCAGGGATGTCCTCTGAGAGTCTTCATTTAGCAGGGGATTGGGATAGATGCTGGGACTTCCTACTGGGACTCCAGGTGAGAGAGGTATAGGAGAATTGGGAAATGAAGAAACCTAGAGGGTACTGGAACCCTACAAGAAGACCATCAAAGTTGGTGGATCTGCATGGGAGTTGGAGATGTACTCAAACTACCGTACCAACCAAGGACAATGCTTGCAGTAAACCTAGACCCCCCCCCCCATTCATATCTAACCAATGGACAGCACATTCTCCACAGTTGTGTGGAGAGTGGAGACTGACTCTGACATGAACTATAGTGCCCCCTATTTGACCACTTCCCCTTGGTGGGGAGGTCTGGTGGCACTCAGAGGAAGGGGAAGCAAGCTACCAGGATGAGACCTACAATATACCCAAATATATGGGAATCATTGAAAACAGTGCTAAGAGGAAAATTCATAGCACTAAGTCCCTTCATAAAGAAATTGGAAACATCTCATATAGGCAACTTAACAACATATCTGGAAGCCCTGGGGTGGGGGGGAAGAAGCAGAAACACCCAAGAGGAGTAGATACCTGGAAATAATCAAACTCAGGGCAGATATCAATAAATTACAAACAAAGAGAACAATTCAGAGAATCAACAAAACCAAGAGCTGGTTCTTTGAAAAAAATCAACAAGATAGACAAACCACTAACTAAAAGGCAGAGAGACACTATCTAAATCAACAAAATCAGAAATGAAAAGGGAGACATAACAACAGACACTGGAGAAATACAAAGAAACAGTAGGCTTCTATGCTACAAAATTTGAAAATCTAAAGGAAATGGACAATTTTCTTGATTGATTCCACTTACCAAAGTTGAATCAAGCTCAGATAAACAAATTAAATAGTCCTACTTCTCCTACAGAAATAGAAACAGTCATTAAAAGTCTCCCAACCAAAAAAAAAAAAAGCCCGGGCCAGATGGTTTCAGTGCAGAATTCTACCATACCTTCAACAAAGATACCTAAGATACTGATACTCTTCAAGCTACTTCACAAAATAGAAACAGGTAGAACATTACCAAATTCAATCTGTGAGGCCACAGTCACTTTGATACCTAAACCTCACAAAGACCCAACAAAGAAAGAGAATTTCAGACCAATTTCTCTTATGAACATTGATGCAAATGTACTCAGTAGAATACTCACAAATCAAATCCAAGAGCACAACAAAGATATCATTTACCATGACCAAGTAGGCTTCAGCCCAGGCATGCAGGGATGGTTCAATATACAGAAATTCATCAATGTAATCCATCATGTAAACAAACTGAAAGAAAAAAAAATCATATGATCATCTCCTTAGATGCCAAAAAAGCATTTGACAAAATCCAATACCTATGAGTTATTTTAAAAAATTGAAAGTTTCTCTCCTAGTCCGTTTTTCATATAGTACTTAATATTCCTCGATTTTTCATATAGTATCAGTTTTTCTTCATATCCAGCCAATGCATAAGCATTCCTTAATTCTGTAGTTTATGAAATGCCTGTGGTATAGAAGGTACTGAGCTGGGTCCTAGGATGATAAAACTGAATAAAAGACAGTGATTGGCCTGGGGCCTGGCAGGATCCAGGTGGTTTACTGTGACTGTTTCATGTGAGGAGAGCAAAGGACAGGGTGGGAAAGTCTAAGGAGACAGAGCTACCCCTGAAGTGTGATGAACAAGAAAAAGATGGAGAAGGCAAGTGAAGGAAGCCATGTTCACAACCTGACCTGTGTGGACAGTCACATTGCCGAGACTGTCACCTCCAGTTCACCAGGTGTCCAGCAACCTGCAGCAAAGTGGAGAGAGAGAGAGAGAGAGAGAGAGAGAGAGAGAGAGAGAGAGAGAGAGAGAGAGAGAGAACCAGCTTGGTTCTCAACTCCTGCTCATGAGTGCCTAAGCCCAATAGAAGCCAATCAACCCAGTCATGTAGTCTACATAGGCAGAGGGTGGCAGAGATGCAAATGGATGGTAGAAGGGGCCTTTTTGACAATAAAATCCCTGCCTCCCAGACACTTGCATTGGCTGGAGGCATGTAATCAAACACCCACAGTAACACAACTCACACAGGAAGAAGGAAATTCCTGGAAGTCTCTGGAAGAGGGAGGGTGGACGAATTGATTTCTGGAGAAACGGGGCCAGGGAAGCTTAGAGGAGGGCTGTGAGTGTGGAGACGGACATAGCATTCTCTCCCCAGCATCTGCTCTTCTTTGGAGAGCTGCCTCCATAGTCCTGGGAGGACCTCAGAGCGGTGCCCTGTTCTCCGCTGCAGGTTGACACATGTGAATGCACCCTGTTCCCTGGCCCCAGTTTCCAGAGTCCTTCCTGGGCATCTTCTCCTGAGAACTGTTTACGGCCTCTCAATACAGGACACTGAATGGATGCTATTTATTGGCCGCTGTCTCCTCACTCCTGGCAAGCTCCGTACATACTCTACCTAAGGGAACCCAAGAGTAGAGTAGAGGCTCTTCTGCCTGGCATTTGCTTTATATTCTGGGCTACTTTGTATTTGGATCTTGTGTTATCTTTCTGTCACAAGACCTAAGATGACCACCTTGACAAGAGACGAGGCCTCCTCGTGACTCATGGTTCTGCGGTTTCTAGTGCATGATTCATTGGCCCTGTTGCTTTGTATCTGGGGGTAAGACAAGCTCATTATGATTGGAGTAGGCAGCCGAGCTAAACTATCCACTGGGTGCCCTGGAGGCCAAAACACTAGGTTCTTACAATCTTGTTCAAGGATATAGCTTCGATGACATGAACGCCTTCCAGTAGGCACCACCTCTTAAAGGCTCAACCGATAGTTTAACCAGGGGACCAAGCCTCAAATATATGGGGCTTTGGGAGACACTCAAAGTTGAAACTACAGTTGGCATTTACTGTGCATGGTGTTAATATGGGTTTCCTTCTGAGTGAGTCTGAGTCTCTGTCCATGCAGAGGAAAGCACAGGTGCAGTATGGTGGAGATTTGAAAAAAAAAAAAAGTGCTTGGCATACTAAGGACCTACTGGATGTGTGTCCTGCCTACAGCCCAAGATACCTGGGAAAGAAGAAACGTCACTAGGCTAAATGGTAACAATGGACTTGGGACAGATCATGAAAACCTTGGGCCAGGTGATGACCGTACAGGAATGTGTTAAGAATTAGAACAGGGAGTGACACACACTTATAAACCTCAGAAAGTTGGACCCGAGAGCTTTGTGAGCACAGGATGGAAGGGAGCAAACCCTGAAGGAAGGGATGGGACAGAAACTTGTGGGAGACACGTGGGCACCAGAACTCAGCTGGCCATAGCAAAGGACATAAAAGAGTGCCTGGACCTAAGAGACCCTGGATGAAGAAGGAGTCCACAATGAAAGTATCAAGGCCTGGTTTGGGGGGGGGGGGCAAGGTGTGTGGGGCATGGAGAGCGTCTCCCCCTTCCCAGTCATCCTCCCCTGAGAGCACTTGTAGCTCCTCCATTCCTCTAGGAAGTTATGGGCTACACAGTGAACTCTGTCCGGAGCTAGCCCAAGGGGCGGTACCCTGATGAAGTTTTATGAACATATCCTGTAGGCTCTAAGGATTTCCTAAGCAAACATTTCACAGTTGTGACTCTCGTGCAATCTAATTATCCCTTCTCACCTCTGTGGGGATGGGCTCCAGGGGCCCCGCTCCTGTAGGTACCAAAGTCCACAGCTGCTCAAGTCTCTTACATAAAATGGCGGTGTGTTTACACGTGATTTCTTCACATCTTCTTGCGTGTGCTGAAGGAACTCTAGACTGCTTATCATACCTAGCACAATGAAATACTATTCCGTTGTTATGCTTCGCTGTTTATGAGATACGGACCAAGAAAAGACCACACATGCGCAATATGAGTGCAATACTTTCACAAAATACATTCTATCTCTGTGTGTCTGTGGATGAGGAAGCTGTAGTTGCTGAGGGTTGAATGCACAGTTTTCTGTACTGTAAATCTCTTTTCACGTAGGCTCTGAATTACCTTTTTTTTAAAAAAATTACCTTTTAATAGGCTAGCAAATATTTTCACAAATGAATAACTCTTTTGTTTAGAAAGCCTGTAATTCAGATTTCTTCTGTCATGAAGTTTACGGTAACTCCCTAAATTGGAGACTGGTGGTCCTCTGGTCCTTGGAATTTAAGAAAGTAGTCAGCCAAGGTTCTAGAACAGATGCCAGGGAAGACTCAAGAAAAGAACATGGTCACACTGTTTCAAAGTACATTACAATCTGGGAGGAGGGGAGAGAGACTCACAGTTACAACCGTTGCTTGTGGAATGTTTGTGAAGGTTACCATGACAACATTCTGAAAGTACTTAGCATGAGAGTCCGCACATAAGCTTCACAGCTCAGCATCTCTGAATTGTCACCATGTAACCTCCTTGCCTGTTATCTGTCTACTCTGTGGATGACTCATGATTACTCACCAGGCCAGTAACTTGGTAATCTTTCTCCCAGAATGTGTCCCCTGGGTCCCCAGATTTGTGCCACCATCTACTTTCTCTTTTTAGGGTTCAACTTGTGTTTGCTTCCAACATTATCACTAGTTTGTTTGTTTTAATAAATGTGTCCTAACGTTAAGTGGTACTAGAGAGCAGGTCCCCTTCTGCCTTTGGAGAGTTTTCAGGTTTTGAGCACACTGCTTGTCCCATCAGCTTCTCCAGTGAGTTCTCACATCACCTTCTACATCTCCAGAGGCTTTCTTCAGCGAGCCCTGTCTTCGAACCCACCTTTTTGTTTTTCTCTTGGGTCACTGTTTAGTCAATCCAACTGGTCAGGCTGCTCTGTGTCGTGCGTCCTCTATGAAGGTGCACAGGGGAGCCCAACAGATGTTCAGTTAGCAAACTCACTGATCTACTCATTTTACCGTGTGTGTGTGTGTGTGTGTGTGTGTGTGTGTGTGTGTGTGTGTGTGTTTCTTCTGTGCCAAGCATTCTAGGGAGGGAGCAGAACTGGAAGATGGAGAGA